>NC_089584.1:127514846-128156644 GCF_019320115.1 Miscanthus floridulus
AAAATAGGGGCAAAATCACAATTGGAGTAATTGTGTTCATGCCTTTGTCCAGTATTCCAATTGTGATTTTGCCCCTATTTTTTTTAATTTTGTGCTTTTGTCCTTGTTATTTTGAACTGAACTGTCCGTCTACCCCTGCTTTGGATGTCCCTCAGATGCCCATTGAATAGATGATTTAAAAAAATTCCAAATCTGAAAAGAAAAGTCCAAATGCCCACACTGCCCCTTATCCCTTTCTGGCCGTTTCTCAACTCCACAAGACACCGATCGCATCGGAGAGGGAGGGAGAGGGCGGCGCGGTTCCAGGCGACAGAGCGTGCGGCGGCTCGAAGCAGCGTCAGCATCAAGGTGAGCGGAGCAGGTGCGGCATCGGGGCGACATGGGAGCGGAGCGGGCCGGGGTGCAGGGGCGGGCAGAGTGGCATTAGGGCGGGCGGAGCGGGCAGCTCCGGTGCCTGGACGCGGCTCCCGGTGGCGCTTGGACGCGGCTCCCGGTGGCACCTGGCCGCGGGTGTCCACGGCGCCCGTCTGTGGCTCCCGACGGGTGAGCGACCGCGCCCGCCTTGAATTGAATCCTTCCTTATTCGTGCTCCCCTTGCTTCCGATGGAATCTCGATTTGTATCCTTTCGGTGCTGAATCGCTCGCTCTGCGCTACGTGGCTGGTTGATCTACTCTGCTCCCAGTGTCCGATTTCATGTGGCTGTCTGATTTTGCTCGATCACGTTCTCGTCCTTTGGTTTTCCGATTCAAGGTGGCCTAGCTCCGCTATGCTTAATAATCTGCTCACGTCAGAGATTTGCTCATTGCCGCAGGTGCGAGCATTACCGGCGGAGATCAAACAAGTGCATGTTTGATGTTCCAATTGTTGTTGTCAGCTTAAAGTTCTTCACTAGTCCTTCTTCCTTAGCTATATTCATATTCCCCTCACTTAATTGGAGCTCAATGTAAATGTCTTTATTATCACCTTGCGCTGTGAAATCCTGTAAAATAGTTGCAATTGAGGAAAAGTGTTTATGATATATGATGGTGCAAACATTATGAACACAAGCGAATGTGTTTTCTGGTATACAACTGAAGCAGCATGGATCAAGATGCGGGCAGTCAAACCCCAGATTAAGTACTTCTGGATTCCTTTCTCGTAAGTGAAGTAATGAACTATGAATGCCTGGTCCATCTTCTCTCGCTCCTCGGATGTCCTGTTCTCATCCTGTGCCATTCATAGCAAATTAGCCATGGGATAAATGGATCTAAGGTTCAAATAAAAATGAGACAGACCTTTTGGTATTTGCAATTGTTAGTTCTGTCCGTCAACTTATCATAGTTTGCTATTCTCTACAGTAATGTAATTACACACTATCATGATCCATGCACTTATTTGTTGATGTAATTATTACTAACCAGCCTGTTCAATGCTTTTCAGAGGGAGGGGAAGAGGAGGAAGGCTAGCTAGTTTGTTAGGTCTCTAGGTGGTCCTTGAATGAGATGGATGTAGCTTTTGTGCACATGTTTACATGGTGCAGACTTGTTTCTTTTGTGGATATGTTGACATGGTGCAATAGCTTTTGTGGACATGTGACATGGTGTAGACCTGTAGCTTTTGTGGACATGTTGACATGCTGTATGGTAGACTTTGAAATGCCGTGGTTCTCCATGATTTTTCTTATGTGTTTTATATGTGCTTCATATTGTTGTCATGATGCTAGCAAAATATAGCAAATGTGCTGCCAAAATTTTGAATATTATCAATATTAAATCTGAGTTCAAATATTTGCAATTAGACATACAATAAAAAAAGTCTAATTCTAAATCAGGGTAAAATCACAATTAGGTATAACAAACAGGGGCAAAATCGCATGAGCATTCATGTTCTTTTGTACAAAGTTTAACACCGTTAGGGGTGGATGACGGACCAGGAGCAAACTGGTGCTTCGTTTTGAAATCATAGAGGTAAATTCACAAAGTCAAAAAAATAAGGACAAAATAACAATTTCGATACAAAACAAGGATAAAAACGCAAGAACCCCATATATATATATATATAGCGTAAAATAACAAAGGGAAAAAATATCGCTCGGTTGCAGAATCTCTTTTAGTCACAGACTCGTGCCAAAGTTTGAAAATAGCGTTTGGTTGAGAGTTAAGATGGAGCGGGATGGTTTTATCTCTGATTTGTTGAGAGTTAAGATGGAGCGGGATGGTTTTATCTCTGATTTGTGAGATGAAACGGCTCCATTTTCTGTTTAGTTGAGTAAAGATGGAACATCCAAGTGATCCAAACAAACCCTTAGTATAAGAACCAGAAGAATATTCTTTACCAAAAAAAAAAGAACCAGGAGAATATTGCAGCATCGAATGGCACAAAAGATACAATATCTTTCGTACAAATTGGAGGCAGAATAATTAGTTTTAAATTAGTAATATGATTAAGGAACACCCTAGCGTGCAAAAGCTCCAGAAATGATGGAGATCTGAAGGAATCTCTGGTGTTACTTTTATGAGGCTGATGGGCACCTGTCCATTGGTCCCATGGATCTAACGAGATCCATGAAAACTCCCGGCCCTGTCTGTACTCCTGTAAAATCGTCGAGAAAAATGCTGTTACGCAGTAGCAAAAAAGAAATGGCAAGAAAAAAGGAAGTTGCACTCGTCTAGCTTGATGTGAGATTTTAGTCCAATATATCTCCTGGTCCTGGAAAAGCACAAAACCACCTGACTTCAAGTCGGCATCTTGTTTGTTTCCCCAAAAGCAGAGGCCTGATTTCATGGCACTTCAAAGATGACCTGACAGAGAGGAGGCTGAAGAATAAATCAAAGACCATGCTACACTTTCAATCTTTCAGAAGACAAAGCTCGGATCTTTCCGCTCTGGCTTGGTTTAGCAATTAGCACGTTGAACCCTGCGTGTCAAGGGCAGAAATTATGGATGGTTAGGTTCCCATCGCCGTCCACAAAAGCTATACAGCCTCCTCTAGCCGTTTGACAGATCCATGACCGCAATGAAGCCTAGTCTTTGTTCTTTTGGCTCTGGACATTACCTCCAAGGCTCCAAACCAACGACAAACACGTGATGATGCTAAATTGCTAAACAACAGGCAGGCCGATGGATGCCATCAACAACTCTCGCGACGACGCGTTCAATTAGGTTGGTGCAGTGCCGGCTCTACGGGTAGGACACGATGTGCGATGGTAAAGGACCCAAGCCAAGGAGGGGTAAGCCCAGATATATAAACCTTTAGGTCATATATTCTATTAGATATTAGCAAACTAATAAAAAGAGATACATAGAACTGGTCAGGCGGTCTAAAAAGATAACATCGATATTTCTTTCCTAGTTTCCTTTCCCCACGGCCCTTAGGTAGAGAGGAGGCGAGGAGTCACGCTGCACACAACACACTCTAATTGTGAGTTCACGACGTGCGCCTTACATACGCGGAGCTAGCGAGCCGCGCCGCCGCGAAGAGCTAGACTACCGGAGACACGGACACGGTGCACGAGGACGGTGACCAGGTAGGGCTCCACGACGACAACATCTTGATTCTTGGCTTCTTACGAATTGCGATCACCGATCAGTTGTTTAGGTCCAAGGTATTTTTTTCTTTTTTATTTTTAATCCAAATTAATTATTTGTATAATATTTCAGACTTCTAGTACTTTGTACCCATATAGTTATATTTTTAGAATGTTAGAATTTTAGAATGTTACCTAAGAAACATTTGTCATGGGTGAGAAAAGAAAACAAATATATTGATTTTTTAATCTAAATTATTCCTCGATAATTATCATACATTTATGCCTTGTTCGTTTGGCTGATAAATCATGGCTGAAAGTACTGTCAGCTGATTTGTTGTGAGAGAAAAATATTATTCGTTGGCTGAAAAAAGTACGGCTTATAAGCCAAACGAACAGAGCGCTATAAATATATTGCTTAATCTATATTGTTCCTCGATAATTATCAGACATGTTAAATTAAAAATATATTATTGAATTTGCTTTTGTTTTACAAGTAAAATTAGTACATATATATTATAAAATTTTATACATAGTTAAGATGGACGGTTGCGATAAGATCCTTTAAAATCCGAGGACCGGCACGGTGCCTTGCTTTTCTTGTGAGAAGCAGGTGAAGAAGGACAGTATGGAACCCTGCACGCTCTGAAAGATATGCTTAAAGTAGGTGAAGGACGACACTGGAACCCTGCACGTTCTGAAAGATATGCTTAAGAAAGAGATGAACGAAACCCTTTCCTGCATCTGCTGTTAGCGTAATGTCGTACTCCCCACTTTTGTTGTACAGTGCCATCTACGGAGTATCTTCAGTAATACCCTTTTCATTTAGCGATCCACTAAAAATAGTTCGCCGTTCGTTAGCATCTAACTAATCCAGAAGTTCTTTTTTTTTTGGCACAAATACAGGTGCTTGTAATCATGACATTGTTATGTTTGTGGACTTGTGTTCACAAATTCTCGTGTGGTTGCAAAGATGAGCTTTTAACCGTCTCTATTTTAAGATATCTGTGTACAAGTGGTTCGTTACGTTTCGTGTTTTGCATTCTGCCCCATGGAACCTCTTGAGGCCATGCTTCACCTTGGTGAGCCAATCTGCCTCTTGGGGAGTCCAGTACGTAGCAGACTCCTCACAGGTGAGGTTCATCGTGCTGTGCAGTGCAGAATCTTGTGGCTCCGCAACCAGGGGTGGATCCAACGGTGGGGCGGGAGGAGGGGGCTCGAGCCCCCTACTTATACCGGAGTAGTGAAACCCCTGTGGAGCATTCATGAATTTTTTAGCAAAGTTCTATAGTGTAGGGAGGCTGAGACTTAAAATCGAGCAGCAGTGTTGTTCAGCCCCCTAAAATATTTCGTGGATCCGCCGCTGTCCGCAACGATTTATCCTCGGCTGCAAATTGCCCCGCTAGTAGTGGGCTAGTTCAGTCCATCGATCACCTTTCGTGTACTACTAGCAACTTTTAATCTTTTAATTTCATCACAGCTAAAGAACGATTAGACATTTCAAAGCACACAAGCTACCGGTTCATATCGTTGCACCCCTGCGAAATGGCTGATCAGCCAGGAGACGCGGGCTGGGAAGCGCGAAATTGACCTTGGAATGCAGGATCGAGCCGATAAATGTGAAGCTGGTGCCTGGTTTCGCAGGCCTATGGCATTCTCTAGTGGGCTGAAATCTTACTAGACTGCTGGAGAAGTTAGCCCACCACAAATATGGGCTTGAAATCGCTTCTCGATTCTGATGCCTTCGCAGACACCAACTACGGGTCGATTCCCCTCACACACACACACACACACAAAAACTACGGTTCGATCCGGCTCATCTTTGCCGGTTCCCTGCGGCATCGGGGCTTTCCGAGCTGCAGTGGTGCGGGCAACCGGAATTGAAGCCCGGTTGTATATACTTCCGCATAATAAGTATTTTAAAGTAGTTTTATGTCAGTTAGGGTTAGCTTTGCTCATGACAATGCAGGTGTTGCGTTCTTGTGGGATTTCGAGCAGCAGTGAGGTATGTTTTGCTTCCTCTAATAATGGAGGGGCTGGTGTTCGATCTGCTCCCTTGGACGAGGTTCTTCTCCGACCTATCGGTTCTGTCTAGTTGGTACTTGGTAGCGTCGTCGCTCAAACTTCCTCAGAAGGGAAGGTTTCTTCTACCCATCAGACGATGTTGCCTTATACGTTCAGTGGTCGATCTCAATGCATCTTGTTGGCATTGCTCGTTGTGGCTTCAAAAACGGTAATGGCCTTTAGTGGCCATACCTTGTCAACTGAGGACATGTCAACTCCGGTTCCTTCGACCTAGCATGGCATTGACGATCGGAGAGGAAGAACCAGGGATGTTCATGGATAGGACCTATGATAGCACCAATATAATTTCTTTATATCAGGCTCTTTTATGTAACTTGTATACTCATTATAGGTATGAATGAATGAAAATCACCCCTACTCAAAAAACAGAAAAAAGTACGGGTCGATCCGAGCAGTGCATAGTTACGTTTTCTGAAGAAGCAAATAGAACTATATAGGACGAATGTCAACTTACTAACAAACATGCATGAGTAGAACTGAACATGCGAAGAAATGATCAACAAGAGGGGGGAATGAAAAGGCACCTACTAGTAGCATTTTAAAGAACCAACTACATCGTTGCTACAGACCGGTACGAAACTTAACAATGTAAAGCAGTTTTGGTTCGGCATAGGCTTCGAGTTAATGAAGCACACCAATGACACAACAAAAGGCAACGTCCAACGGGTCGATCGACTCAAGATCGCACGAACGTCTGGCGCGCTCAGCTTTCATCACTCGAGCTCGCTCCGCCTTATCTCATCAGCGGCCTCCGCACTGGAGACCGAAGAAGTCATAGAACGGCAGCGCGGGCGCCTCCTCGCCGTTGCAGTTGCCGCTCTCCAGGCCCTCCGACTCCTCGGAGACGGAAGCGGACGCCGTCGCCGTCGACGCCGACGTCAGGGCGGAGGCGCTGCTGCCAGCGGCGGCGGCGCGCCCCTTGTCGCGCCGCAGCACGAAGGTGGGCTGGAGCGGGAACAGCTCGAGCGTCTCGCGGCGGGGGCCGACGCGTTCCGCTGGCCCGGCGCCGCCGTTGGCAGAATGGACGTGCGGTGCTGCGGCGGCCTGCTGCTGGAACATGGCGGCCGGGTGCTGCTGCGCCGCGGCCGTGGCCATCGTCTTGTCCTGGCAGATCTCCATTCTCGGGTACTGGTACATGACTGTCACCTGCTGCTGCGGCGCCGGGTAGTAGTAGGGAGCATTTGCAGGGAGCGCCTGCGGCGCAGGCATGTAGAATGCATTCCTGTACATCACTGCAGGAACACATGTGGTGATCCATTTGACACCTAGTTAGCGAACAGATTCATCGAAGCCATCTTCATGCATAGCGTAGCAAGAGACTAAACGAAACCACCAATCGGTGCTACAGACGGTACGTGGTAGTAACTTTTTTTTTTCTAAATAAACAATGGGAGGAGCTAATTAATTAATGCATGCCATCAAAACCCATGCTACCAAGCATCTGATGGTGATGATGATGGATTGATGGTTGAGCGAACCGACGAGACGAACACTTTCAATGGAAGCCAGATTTACCAGCCTGCGTATCTGCTAAGAATTCAATGCTACTCATACCTACGGGGAAATGATGAGCAGACTAGACGCAACCAAACGTACAGATACACGATCATTTTTTTACGGGGAAATGTTTGCTCGTCATTACGGGTTGGCTTACAGGCATTGAATGGACAATCGGAAAAAGAAGAGCAGGCTGAGGAATGATTGGAAGGCTAGCTGTGTCTGGCCGTTTCGGCGGCAGCTGAGCTCCGCAGGCATGGCTTTCAATTCCTTCAAACCTGGGGCAAAGCATGCACGGGGGACAGGAGCTAAAAAGGGTAGCGGCAGCAGCAGCTACCATAGGCAGGCCGGCAGCGTTAAATCGTGTGACCATGAGTGCTCAGATCGCGAAGATGGAGAAACAAGGGACTGGCCCTAGCTGGAGCAGTGGAGTACTATGGAGCCACACCAGGCAAGAGAGAAACAGGAAGCTGAGCAGCTATCGTACTACTAAAAGCATACAGTACAGGCAGGTCATGCACAATGCACACGCACATATTTTGCTGTGAGCACAAGAAGCAGGCGTGTGATGCAACGCACGCATGCGCCGTGGATCAGCACAAATAGAGTGGACTGCTAGTGTGGCCAGTGCTGCGACGACCATGTTCGCCAGTGGACCCATGGATGACCATGCACGTCAATTGCCCGGTTGTCATGCAAGCCACACGCACGCACGCTCACAAAAGAAACCTTTGACAAGGAAACAGCCAAGAAAAAGATGGCTATTAGCGCAAGCATTATATGCAGTAGTGAGCACTGCAAACGCCACCACGTCAGCGTTGACTATCACACGCGTGCGTGAAAGCCATGAATCGGCCGGGACGGAATGGCAAGCCTTCAATCCTCTCCTTCCATTCTAAACCCTACGACAACTCACGAGCAAAACACCTTGAGGCAACAATCGATATGGATGGAAGACGATCGACGGGAAAGTTAAAATCTGCGACGCTAGCTGTTGTGCTAATAATAAAAGAAAGTACAGAGACCAATCATGAGGTGATGATAGTATACGTACCACGCTCGCCGCCGTTGTTGTTGTTGCATGCAGCGGGCGACGGAGGCGCCGGCGACGGGACGCGGCCGTGATGGTACGGCGGCGCGGGCGGCATGGAGAGCACGGGCAGCGGCGGGGGCCGGCGGAGGAGCCTGGTGAAGTAGGCGAAGCTGTCCTGCTTCTGGCGCTGGCGCTGGCGGGCCTTGTGGTTCTGGAACCAGTAGAAGACGTTCTTTCCCTCGATGGCGCCGTGCTCCCGCAGCTTGCCCGTGATCTGCTGTATCTGCTCCGCGCTCGGGGTGCGCAGGCCGTTCTCGTACAGCCCCTCCAGTACCGCCACCTGCTCCTTGGTCGGGTTCCACCGCGCGTTCGCCAGCGCGGCCGCCGCGGCGGACGCCGGGGACAGCGGCGGGGACCCGCCCTCGTCCTGGGCGGCGTTGGCGGTGGAGGCGGCTTGCTGCTGCGGCATCTCCATGGGCTCTGGATCTGTCACTGGGGTCTGCGGCCTGCCTGCCGGCTCTTGGGGAGGAAGGAGGGGGAGGAGGAGGCGATGTGTGCGCGGCCGGCGTGGGGGCGTGCGGGGTTTTAAAGCGTGCATGAGAGTGTGAGGAGGGCGGTGGCCTGTGGCGGGGCGCGTGCTCGTGCGCTGTAACGGCAGCCGCGTTTCGGTGTGGGCTCTCGCCTTGTAGTCAAAGGCCCGGGATCGGCCTGGAGGCTGGACCCCTCTCGTGTTCCCGCACGCGCGCCGTGCAGCCATGACGTCGCGATAAGCACCGCGACGTCCGACGTACACCGCCGGCGCGTGGGTGCTGATACACGGTGCATTGATCGCGAGCGTGCACGGCACCGCGGCCAGCCAGGCGAGCGTGTACGTTTCCTGGCTTTTGACTTTGATAACAACCCTCTGCCAGCAGTAGAGGATGTGTAACGGTCACGAAGCAAAGCGTGGCCCGGCCGTGTCGATCGATCGGCTCCGAATTCCGATCGGTGCACAAGGGCACTCTCATGGTTTCTATCCTCATTAAATGATTTGCTACATAGGTAAAACGCTGACATTGCAATGTAATTAATGAAGAAAGAGAACAAAAATCATAGAAATGGTTTCTTCATGAAGAAATAAGGTCTACTCTTGACCCAATGCACCAAGAAACCATAAAATCGCCATTGAGGAGAAACCATCGGTTTCTAGAGAGCTCGTGTCGCACTTCCATTAGAGGAAGAAGATAGAGTTGTGAGAGAGAAAGAGAAAATAATTATTACTCATAAAAATCATAGGTTGAAAAACAGTATTTTTTTAGTGCGATATCCCATGTTATAAAACTACTAGTTTTTTTTTTCATTGGACTACCCTAACCACCAGTGTGAAGACTGCGCAACGCGGGCACTGAAAAACAATGGGCTGCCCGGTGGCCGGGGCCGGGAAGGCTGTCACGCGCGCCGGAGATGGCGAGTGCGTGACTGCGTGCTCGATGGCACGAAGCTCCACCGGCGCCTCGGGAATGAAAGGAAATTCTTTGCTTGTGCCAGCACCGGGCTTTTCGTGTTTTACAGGGATTTGGTGTGCCTTGCCTGTTTCGGCAGTGTTAAAAGTAAATGCGCCAGTCGAACGCCTGCTAGGCTGCTGCTGCTAGCGCCGTACAGTTTTTGCAATCCTTGTGAAAGTCTTTTCATTATGGAATGGAAAAGCGTGTCTGGGAGCAAGACTGGAGTGAGTTGTTCAGTCGCATTTCCTTTTTTTTTTTGTTGCTTTAATTAACTGAATATTACTAATATAGAGAGCTTCAAAGAAAGAGAGAAAGAAACGGGCTTTTGCGTTTGATTTCACGGACAGGTTGTTGCTCGTCCAATGGAATCTACGATTTGATACAATTGTGAGGCTTGATTGAGATTCTTTTCTTCTGCATTGCGTGTCTATTGGTAACATTCTATAATCTTTCTGTTATTTGTATTGGTCTATTATTTGCATTTGTTTCGATCTTCTAGTTTAGCATACTAATTTTTAGCATTGGTTACCGAGTTTCACCTTGTTAATATACTTGCTACTCCCTTCATTTCAAATTATAAGATATTTTGAAATTTCTAGATATATATAGTTTTTCCCATATACTTATGTATTTATTATGTATCTATAAACATAGTGCATATCTAAGTACATAGAAAAAATATGTATCTAGAAAATCCAAAATATCTTATTATTTGAAATGGAGAGAGTAGTAGCTAACTCTTTTTAGTATAGAATAATTATTTGGATCCAACTATCAAGGATACTAAAGTTTATCACTCTTTTCATTTCAAATTCTAAGGCCTGTTCGGAACGCAGGAATAAAAAATATAGGAATGGGAAAGAAACGCAAGAATAAGAAGTGAGTAGAGATTCAAAAAAGAGGATTCAAAATGTAGGAATTTTGTGGGAAAAGTGTTTGGAACGGAGGAACTGAAAATTTCAGTTAGGCCTTGTTTAGATTGCAAATTTTTGCAATCTGGATACTGTAGCACGTTTCGTTTGTATTTGAAAAACTTTGTCCGATCATAGACTAACTAGGCTCAAAAGATTCGTCTCATGATTTACAACCAAACTGTGCAATTAGTTATTTTTTTACCTACATTTAATGCTCCATGCATGCGTCCAAAAATTAATATGATGAAGAGATTAAAAAAACTTGGAATTTTGAGGCAATCTAAACAAGGCCGAACATTAATACCACTTGAACCTGACAAATGGGGTACGGTGATGATATTTTTTTCTATTATAATAATCAGCAAAGCAGGCCTTCCACCAATGATCCCATGTATATGGACAACGGCTGTACCGAGGAATGAGCTAGAGCTCTTTTGTTCAGAGCATGGCTAATATAGCTAGCTGCTCGTTGTAAATCCACGACATGTCGTATATATAGCCAGTTATATACCCAACTCCTATTATGGCTATTTGATTGGCTGCAATAGAGATTTGTAAGCATTTAATGATCATATGTGCATAGCTAGGAGCTGTGAAGGTGAAAAGAAACATCGGCTTTGCTTGCAACCGGCTAGGAAAAGGCGTTTTTTCCTGGTACCTTGCGTTGCAGCCGGCGAGAAGTTTAGCGTTCGCTCCATATTCTCTCTCTTAATGTGGTGGTTATTATACCTGCTCTTATCTCCTCTATGCTCTTTTCGTCTAGGTCTTACACGAAACCAAAGTTCACACCGGATGTATTTTTCCTACGTTTTCTGAAGGGGACTGAACCTTTCCTTTCGAATTGAAACGAGCGTTCCTCCAGTCCAAACACTACCTGACATCAGCAAAATAGAGAAAGTGGTTTCCTCCAAAATTCCGGTAAAAATACTCCATTTGAAACGGGGCCTAAGTGGTTTTGTCTTTTTAGATAAGAGTACCTATATTTTGATATGCATCTAAATATAGTGTATACATGTCATGTATCTAGAAAAATTAGAACCACTATTTGGAACTGATATAAGATCTAGATAGGGCCTAGTTGAACGAGCGGCAGTAGAAAATACTCCCTCCCCCCTCCACTTTTTCTAGCGTAAGCTAGAATGATATGATCTCCTAAATTACACTTTAAACATTTATTTATTTTATATTATATTATTTATGCGTATAAACTTATAATAATTAGATAGTATAATTTATTACAAATCTAATCATATAAAGTTTGTATTATAATAGTTAAAAAATTATTAGCCTAATTATTGATCAAAGTTTTAAAGTTTGAATCTTCGTATGCGTGCTAGATAAAATAGAATCAGAGGTAGTAAGGCCAGTCTCAGTGGGGGTTTCATCTCCCAGTTTCCAACACATCCATATTTTGGAAACAATGCAGAAGAGTTTTATCCCCATGAAACTCTCTCCACTCCTATGAAACTTTTATCTTCTCTCTCTTCATCAAGACAGTGCCATGTCAGCATATTTAATGTCCATAAAACTCTATGAAATCCCTGGCCTAATGATTAGATATCTTTTTGGCTATCACAGCATATCCATTCCCCCATCATAAAAGGTCACTGCATACTGTACGCATGGTAATCAGCTTTACAAACAGAGAAGCTGTGACGACCAGCCGATTAATATCGGGACAGAAGCAGGAGCCAGGAGGCCATGGCTTTTACGGCCTCGTTAGTTTCACTCCTAAAGCGTGCTTCCTATTATATTAATAGAGTATTAAATATAGACTAAAAAATAATTAATTACATAGATTACGACTAATTTACGAGACAATTTTTAAGCTTAATTAGTCAATGATTCAACAATGTGGTGCTACAGTAAATATATGCTAATGACGAATTAATTTGGCTTACTAAATTTGTCTCGCGGATTACTAAGAACTTCGGTAATTTGTTTTATTATTACTATCCAAACAATCTCATATGACATCCCGATATGACACTCGATATGACATCCTAAACTTTACTCTCTGGATTTAACGTACGTGTTTGTAGGCGAAGAGCTAGCTAGGCATGCCGCCGTAGGGATTGAGGCATGGTTTAGTTCCAAAAAATTTTCACCCCAAACTATCACATCGAATCTTACGGCACATGCATGGAGTATTAAATATAGATGAAAAAACTAATTGCACAGTTTGGTTGGAAATCGCGAGGCGAATGTTTTAAGACTAATTAGTCTATGATTAGCCATAAGTGCTACAGTAACTAACATGTGCTAATGATGGATTAATTAGGCTTAGTAAATTCGTCTCGCAGTTTCCAGACGAGCTATGTAATTAGTTTTTTTATTAGTATCCGAAAACCCCTTCCAACATCCCAAAATATTCGATATGATATTCAAAAATTTTTATTTCGCGAACTAAGCACAGCCTGAAATGGCAAGGCACACTGGGAAATGGAGACAGGCCGGGCCAGGATCAGGATCAATGTGGGTGTGGTGCACTGTGTTTGCTGGGGGCATGCAGCGAGAGGCGAGAGGCGAGAGGGTAGCAGACCAGACGGTTCGGCAGGCGGATATTGAGAATCTCGCTTCCCATTTCCCCGTGATCCGGCGTGTGATAATGTGAGGGTGGAACGGAGCCGAGACGTCGCCGCGCCAAGCCATTACTCCTCACAAGCCGGGCCGGGTGAAAGCTCTAGTTTGGTTTTGGTTAATTGATGAGACCCTAAGTGCTAACCTAGTTTATCAAAGTGATTATGAGATAGGTAGCACTACTCCAAGTGATGAAGCAATGACGAAGATCATGACAATGGTGATAGCATGGTGATGATCAAATGCTTGAACTTGGAAAAGAAGAAAGAGAAAAACAAAAGGCTCAAGGCAAAGGTATAAAATGTAGGAGCCATTTTGTTTTAGTGATCAAGACACTTAGTGAGTGTGATCACATTTAGGATAGATAGCCGTACTATTAAGAGGAGTGAAACTCATATCGGAATGCGGTTATCAAAGTGCCACTAGATGCTCTAACTCATTGCATATGCATCTAGGATCTAGTGGAGTGCTAACACCCTTGATAATATTTGTGAAAATATGCTAACACATGTGCACAAGGTGTTTGTAGGGTTGAGATGGGTTTGGGTCCCTCTCTCCCTCCCGCCGAGCTTGCGAGGTGGGATTCGGCGCTTTCGGGAAAATGAAATGTCTATTTTCTATTGCGCCGGATGCAAAATTCTTGGTGGTTGGCACATTTGAGCAAGGGTGAAGAAGTTAGAGTTGAAATGGAGTTGGTCGAAATGATGCTGGCGTCGGTCTACTGACCGGACGCTGGGTCACTCAACGACCGGACGCTGAAGGGCTGCGTTCGGTCGAGCTGTCAGATGGCGCAGTCGCTAGGGTTGAGCACCGGACGCTGGTCTGCGTCCGGTCAAGGTGGACCGGACGCGTCCGGTCGAAAAAACATGCCTCGGGGAGCTTACTGGAAACGACCGGACGCTGGGGCTTTAGCGTCCGGTCAGTTTTACCGGAGCGTCCGGTCAGCTTCGTAGCCGTTGAAATCTGACGAACGGCGTTTGAAGCTGGTGACGCGTGGCGTCCATCGGGTGACCGGACGCTGAGGGCCAGTGTCCGGTCGGTATGACCGGAGCGTCCGGTCAGAGCGTGTTTTGCCCAGTGAAGGGGTACAACGGCTCTATTTGATGGGGGCTCTATTTATAGCCCCATGGCCGGCTCAAGGGATAACTCTTGCATATTTTCATTGTCATAGCATCCTTGTGAGCTTAGCCAAAGCCCTCCCACTCATCTCCATCATTGATCCATCATCATTGTGAGATTGGGAGAGAATCCAAGTGCATTGCTTGAGTGATTGCATCTAGAGGCACTTGGTATTCGTGTTGCGCTGCGGATTTCGCTTGTTTCTCTTGTTGGTTGCCACCACCTAGACGGTTGGAGCAGCGGTGGAGGATCGGCACGAGTTGGTGATTGTTCGTGGCCGTCTCCGGTGATTGTAAGGGGAGTTGTACCTTCTCCGGCGGAGTGCCGAAAGGTAACTCTAGTAAATTGCTCGTGTCATTGAGTTACCTCACTTGTGGGTCGGTTCTTGCGGTGTCCAATCGTGTGGACGAGGTTTGTGAAACACCTCTTAGCCGCCGAACCACCAAGTGTTGGTCGACACAACGGGGACGTAGCGTGTTGGCAAGCACGTGAACCTCGGGAGAAAATCGATTGTCTCTCTTCTTTGGCATTCTCCCGGTGATTGGCTATATATTCATCTTGTGATTGGTTCATCCCCTACACGTCGGTATAATCACTCTACTCACTCATTTACATTCTTGCAAACTAGTTGATACAAGCTCTTTAGTGTAATTAGAATTGAGAGCTTGCTTTATTATTTACATTCATCTAGTTGAGCTCTTTAGAGTAGCAAGGTTGAGAGCTCTTAGTGAGTAATTACATAGCAAGTTTGTGTGCCTAAGTATTCATTGCAACTAGAATTGTTGGATAGGTGGCTTGCAACCCTTGTAGAGCTAGAGCAAGTTTGCATTACGCTATTTATCATACTAATCAAATTGCTCTAGTTGATTTGTAGATTTTTAAATAGGCTATTTACCCTCCTCTAGCCATATTAGAACCTTTCACCGGGGCACTGCAAATTGGCGCTTGCATTGCCGCGTTGGGAAGTGCCACTGCCATGGCGTGGGCGTGGCCTGGGCGCCTGGCCGGCTAGGCGGCTAGCCCTGCCATAGAGGTAGAGCCGGGCAGGAGGCTACCCCTACCCGCGCCTGCGCCCAATCGCCTCCGGATGGCGAAAACTTTTGTGTGCGATGCATGCAATGCACTGCATCGTTCTGACTAGATAGGGCTGGCGATCGGATTGGATTGACTTTGGTTGGCTCACGGTCACGGCAGGATGCGCGCAAAAGATTTGCCTCACGCCCTGTTTATTCCAAAAATTTTCACCTAAAGTATCACATCTTGCTGCACTCGAGGCGAGGCGAGGAAGGATCGGCATCGGCATCGCCCCTCGCCGATCCGAATTAAAAACTGCTGCGCTGCGCTGCCTGCCTCTGCCTGGCCGAGCCGGTTGGGAAACGCGACGCCGTGCCATTAGGCGATGTGAACAGCACGGGGCAGGGAAACAATCGAGCGAGCCCGCGAGCCATCGGCGGCCATGGCTTTGCTCGTATGCACGCACAGCACAGGGACCGTAAGATCCAACGCCCGTGAGCTAGACGACGCTGTAACGCGACACGACGTGAGGCGTCCGAGTCAAACATCCTGAAAATCCGGACATGTATGCAGCGCAGCGCGGTGGTGCGTGTGCCGGCCGTGGGCAACATCAGCTCGATCGGATCAAACAAAGCAGTGGAACAGGGATCCCTTGGAGCAGATTCAGAGCAGACATTCTGAATGGGTGAGAGCAGGGACACGAGAAGCGTACGTACAACCAAGTTTTCAGTGTCCATATTTTAGTTTTGACTTCTTTGGCAATTTCGGATCATCCAAAACCACTACCACTACCAGAGGCCAGAGCGGCAGAGCCCCAGATCAAGTGTTCAAGGCAACGCTCAAACTTTAGCCCAGATCAAGTAGATGCTATAAAAAAAAGGGTCCTTGGTCCAAAGTCCAAACAGGGGAAATGGGCCTCATATATGTAGTGACTATTTGGTTCGAGGTCTCGATGACTTATTAATAAGAAATATTGTTTAAGAGTTGTTTGAAATTTTAATAAAATCCGCCTCTCTAGACAAGTAAACAAATAGTCCATTTGGTCAGAAGCATGTGCCCGAGAAGTTTAATAAGAGAGAATATGTTTTCTTGTGTATATAACCTTACTTATATGTTATCATTTGAGTAACAAACACAATTAAAATAAATGAAAAATAGATTAATGTTTTTATTAATTAATATTATAATAAAATTATTTTAACATTTAACTTACTAACAATTTACAATATAATTAAGGTATGGATACGTAAGAAAACATCAGTGTTATCCTAAACGTTAAACGGTAAACAGTCGGTCACCTACCGTTTAGCCTATTATTCGGGCAAAACGGGTGTTTAAACGGGAAAAACGGCCGTTTAAACGGTCAAAACAACCGATTAAACGGAAACGGTGTACCACCGTGTAGCGTTTAAACGGTGTGTAAACGGGCTAAACGGCCGTTTAGGCGAACAGTGGAAAACATAGAAAGGTGTTTCGGCCACACCTATCACTGAGTAAATGCTTAGGAAAAAGAACAAGGAAAAAGGCAAAAAAGGCCACGCCTATATCACATTACCGTAGTGATTAGCCCAGGCAGCAACGTCCAACAGTCAAACGGTCGTTTTTGTGCCCTGGCTGAGGTTGTCCTTGCCTGGCACAGACGGCTCCAACCAAATGCTCCAGAGTGCAAACCAAACAAGCCCGTAATGCATGCTGGGTTAAAGAGTAGTTGCTCGTTCTGGTGTAAACTTTGCAACCATAAACTAGGAGGGCATGTCGCTACACAACAGAGAATACAACGTAGCCCATCCTTAATTTCCCCTTAGCTTTGATTTGGCCCTACACAATAAAGAGTATATTCGTTGCTCATCCATATTTTCACCTCAGCTTTGACCCTTAGGACAGCTCCAACATTGTTAAAACAGCTAATTCATAGACTATTTTATTTAATATAAGAAAGAGAGAATGATAAGGTACCACTTTATGAAGATCTAAACTCGCACACTTTTCTATAATTTGTATATCTATACTCATGCATTTTTCCGTACTAGCATGTTAGGTTATTCTTTTTTTTTATCATTTTTAAGTTCATACGAACTAGCAAATTAGCTTTATTATTGAAGATACCCTTAAGCATAACCGTAAAGAAGAAGATGTCTAAGGCTAGGCTTGTGACCAAAGTGAAGTCATAACAAGAGGTAGTCGTACCAGCCATAACAAGAGGTGGTCGTACCAGAAGTTATGGGTGAATCACCTTCTTGTTAGAGAGAGAGAGAGATATATTGCTAGATCACCTCCTTAATAGGTAGAGCTAATGCTTGTGTTTATTCTATATTTTAGTTTAACATTGTTTCACGCGCAAAACAGAAGGCACCTATATCTGAGCTAAACTTGGATATGAAAGTCTTTTTTCGTTTACAGTGAAGTAAGACGAAGCTCAAGAAATATATCTTAGAGCATCTCTATAAAACTGTCATACTTGGGGAGATATGATTATTTTTCTTGCTCAGTAGACCCCAATAGACCTTCCTTTTTTGTTGGTCACCAATACCTCTTTAATCTCAATAAATGGGACCCCCTCCCCCACCGCCCAATAACATAGCCCGAGTAACTAGCACTCCTTCCCTACATACTATGAGCCATAGCCATTGCCTCATTCCACGGCACTTTAGGTCAATGTCTACCCTTGGCAACAAGCATGACACACCATGACATGGCACATAGCCTGCACGCTCACGCTCCTTCATGCCAGATTGCCCCGTCACCCATGGAGATCAACCTGCACGTCGCGCGGTGGGGAGACTGGACTTGTTATGGACGGCACCAATGAGGAGGCCTATGCGCTCAAGGACTTCTGCCCTAGTGCCCTAGCGGGGACCTCAACGAGGCCATGGCGTCAAGGTGGCTAAGGATCCAACCTAGCTGGAAACGGGACAGCGCGAGAGGGTCAAGGCCTAGGACAAAGCCCAAGCTTACATGGAGGAAGGAGGGCAGGAGGCGAGCCGCCAGAGCCTTAGCCCACTGGCGACAATGGCCAAGATTGAAATCGAGAGCCCACTTACGACAGCATCTAGGAATAGGTAGATCCCACATATTGAGAGAGATTATTATTGGCGACATGCAAAAGTATATATATCTCAAAAATCTAAAATGTGATATTAGATTACCTTATTGGCAAAGTTGTATTGAGAACCTACTAGAGATGCTGTTATCACAGCAGTGAGGGGGAAATGAATTGGCGTAGTAGTAATAGGAGCTGCTAAAGATAATCTTATCACGGCAGCTTTGAGGGGGAAATGAATCTTTGCTATTGTGAAAATCCCAATCTTGAGGATCGTAGCGAGCAAAAGATAACCTTACTGGACAACAGTGACACCTGAACACAATCTGATTGCAACCATTCTGACACAAGGCGCAGAGTGCAAACCTAATAAAGATGCATCCCAGTCCACACCAGACGATGTAAATAACAAAACGAAAAATATGAGCTTGGTAAGTATATTCTAACCAATTTGGTATCCCAAGCGACCGAAATAACTGAAGTTCGTCAACTACCAAGGGCAAGGTACTAGCGCTCAAAAAAAGAATCCCTGTTGTGGTATAGTGCCAAAACTTCATATGTTTCTTACTCAGAACAACCATTGGGTTGTTATAGGGGCCAAAACAGTGCCAAAGCTAGAAAGATTCTATTCTCAGGAGCTACTGAAGCACTTTAACACCAAATGCAACGAAATCATGATTGTGCAAAATCTATTTCTTCTTGTCGGCAACACCACCACCACCACAAGACCTGCAAAAACCATGATAAAAAATAAAGATTATTTATGTTCGTTGAGAAATCCATAAAAGCTTCATGTTTCCAGTAGCATAATTCAGTAAAATTAAATAAAAAAGTACTCCATCTGTATTAAAATATCAAACAAGATAACTATATAATTTTTTCATCTACTTATGTTGTACTAAACGTAATTATATTTAAAACACCAATACCAAGTAGCTATCGCTAGTACATTATTTCAGATGTATGTGGTCTTAGAAGCTAACCATTGTACCTAGAGCAATGTGTTTAGACTCTATGGGCTACAGTACTGACAATCATTGGCAGATAATTGCTAATGAAAAAAAGAACACATAGGCCCCGTTCGCTTGTCTTAAAAATGGCTTGTTCGGCTTCTTTTTTCAGCCGAAACAGTGTTTTTCAGCTAGTTTCAGCAAAGTTTCAGACCAGCGAATGGGGCCATAATCAGTCAGTTATAAGCCAGCCTGCCCTGACATGGTACCAATCTACTATCATGTTGCCCACAGATCATCACCCATGAATTTAACAGGTCTGCTACCACGAAAGTGCCAAAGGATTCATTGCAGACTCATGACACAATACAAAGAAGTTCACACTTACATAGTAAACTGTATCATGATGAAACAGAATGAAATAGTAAGCACAGTATAAAACAGGAAAGAGAAGGTCCCTCACCTCATCTTCCTGACGACATTCGCCATCTCCTCTCTCTTCTTCTTTGCTCTCTTGTGAGTACCAAGCTTCCTCTTAACCACCTTGAGTGCACGCTTGTCCTTCCCAACCTTGAGAAGCTGATGTGTTTCTCATAGGGAGCAAAACCAGCAACCTCCCTAATCAAGCTTTTGACGAATGTCACCCTCTTGGTAGCTTTCTGAAATAAAAGGGCCATGACAAAGATATAAGACCATGATGCTAAAAATAAAAATAAGAAGTCATTAACAACCAAAAAACATTAAGAAAAAAAATAAAAGATAGCATCATGTCAAAATTCCATCAACTGATTCAGGAAGTTGCATTTAGTGAGATGTTTTAGAAACAAAACCAAAATATGACTTAGCTTCTATGTCATGTCTCGCCAATAAATATATGCCTCTAGGGCTAGCAACATGAAGTAACGAAATCCTCAGATCACCAAAGGTGAGATGAGGCATCATGATCAGTATGAACTATGGGGTTGCTTGTTAGTTACAGTAGTGATCCTGGTATCAATTCTACAAATGTTTTAAAACTTTAGTTTTGCCATGCCCAAAGCAACACACCTAAGTTGACTGGCCAATTCAGATCATTCAACAGCAAAAACACATTATTTTGCCTCAATTTTACAACCCAAACACATAGCCATAATGAAAATAAGGTAAAACTTATGCTTAGGAATCATGTGTTAAGGTGCATTTAATGAGAAGTTTTAGAAGCAAAATCAAAATGTGACTAAGCTTCCACGTTATGTCTCACCAATTAATATCTGCCTCCAGGACTAGCAACTTGGAGTATTGAAAAATCTCCAGATTGTCAAAGGTGAGATGAGGCAAGAAACACAACAAAGCTGTTTTTTTTAAAAAGGACTATTCAATGTCAGATGTTTCTACGTCTATAGCTTTTTCGTCCAAAAGCAACAGGCCTTGTTTGACCTAACGATTCAGATTATTCAATCGTTAAACCTCAATTACCTAATGATTAATGGTACGCCAAAAGTAACATTGCTGTTCAAATACGTAAAACCAAGCAAGTCAACCACTAGAGTATTTAATCCAGCAGAATCCACCATATCAAAATGCCAATCTCATAAAGTCAAAAATAAAATTATTGCACAAAATAGTTAGCATTCCTTTATGTCCAATACACAAATCATAACCTGTAATTCAACTAAGATACTCCCTCCGTCCCAAAATATCTGTCGCTTTCACTTCCCGAGAAACAACTTTGATAAAATATATATTACAAAAATATTGATATTTATGGTACATAATTAGTATCATTGGAAAGATCTTTGAATCTAGTTTTTAATAAATTTATTTGAAGATACAAATGTTGTACGTGTTTTCTACAAATCGAGTCAAACTTATGGCACGAAAATCAAAAATGACAGATAATATGGGACAGAGGGAGTACATACAAGAAGCACATCGCAAAATAGGAGGAATTGGCTCCTTTAGGCTGGATTACACCCGCAGTTGAGATCACAGAGCGGTATTAAGAGTGAGTCTTAGGAACGATTCTTATCCCCTTGCGATCAGACGGGCGAAGCGGCAGCTCTCGCTTGGTGACGACGTGTCCCTTGTTTATGCCGACAAAGAGACCTGACTTGGCTTGAGTCGGTGCCATGGTCAGTCTCGTGCTAGCTCCACTGACTTGAAACGAACGCAATCGAAGAAACCAATCGAATTAGACACAAAATGAAGCTGAGAGACTTGTAGCTTCTGGTGCAATTGGGATTGAAGGCGGCGCTTTAGGTTACCTGAGTGGGGCGCGCGCAAAACCCTACGCCGTCGGCTGAGTCTGTTGAGAAACCCTAGACCTGGGAAGGGTCCCGGATTATATACACGCACCCTCGCGGTCATATTCTTCTTGGGACACTAATGGGCTACGCCTTGTTGGGCTGGTTCAGCCTAGGGCCCCTTTGATTGCGGGATTTTTTTCCTATTTGATTCGTTTTTCCTGAAAAATAAATTTCACCCTATCAAATTTCTACCTAATTCCTATGAAATTCTTGGGTTTTAAAAGGGCCCTTATATATTAGTTTTTTCGCATTCTTTATTTGGTGTATTTTTTATTTCAATTTTGAAAGGTTTAGGCCAGTTTGGATCTAACTTTAGACAACTTTAGCTCTTGAGGCTCTAAACATGAGATCTAAAATGTTATTTAAAGTTTAGATCACCTCACAAAATTTTTAAACCATAAATATGAGCTAAAGTGGTCTGAAGTTTTAGTTCTTAACTTTAGCCACTAAACTTTAGAGTAAAGAACCCAAACATGTCCTTAATTGTGTCTACACTGATAAATATGCCCGTGCGTTGCAACGGGAGGAAAAAACCTATCAAATTTTAATTGAAAATTTGGATGGGATAATATATATCTATTTATTTTTACCCTTTCTAAAAAACTTAATAGCTATAATTTATTTTATATGATCACTATGATATTTGTAATATAAGGGCGTGTTTAGTGTGGCTTTGCGCCAAGTGCTATGTGGTCAGAGTCGGAGTCAGAGTCGAAGGACTACAGGCGGAGCCAATTTTTGGTGCTTCGACTTTGGGCACCAAAATGCTTTGACTCCGCTTATGGGAGGGCAAAAGCGCCCCTCTATGCGATATCGTTTGTTGTGGCTTCACCTGCTCCGGTGTCATAGCCAGGTTACCAGGTTAATATTGGCAATCTCTACACCTAGAAAGACTGTAATGTCCACATTCGTGTTGTCGGTGTTTCGAGTTATCACTAACGAGTAAATTTCTATTATTGTGCTTCTGGCTTGGATGGTGTGCTTAGAGGACACGGGGTTTATACTGGTTTGGACAAAAAGCCCTTATGTCTAGTTCATCGTTACTGCTCGTGTTACTAGCACTAAAAGTTTGTAGTAAGGGTTATAAACAGGCGAGAGAGGGATAGGTCCTAAGTCTCTAGTGAAAGAAGTGAAAGGGTGCTGAGAGCTCGGTTGCTGCACTTGTATGTATTAGGATCTGATCGGTTTGGGGTCAGATCCGATCGGTCCTCGATGGGTCAATCCCCCTCCATGGGACGCCCTGCTTTCCCTTTTATAGGCCAAGGGAAAGAACATGTTACAACGGAGGAAAAGAGAAAAATGAGAGGGAGAAGAAGTCCTTCAGGATCATCGGGTCCTTCTTCTCCTTCATGTGGGTCCTGCTGACCCTACGGATGTCAACAAGGATAGCTCCACGTCGCGGCCCTATCCGTCACTAGCGCCATGCGTAGACGTCATCTACCGGTCGTGGCGTTCCATTCTGTCAAAGCAGACGTCGTGGTGAGCTGACACGCCTATCATCGTTCGTACAGAGGTTAGGTAGAATAGCACCGGTACGCCCGATGTTGTTTCTAATGTGAATCCCTAGGTATGGCCCGTCATGGCCACGGGTTACATCAAGGCATACCGGTCTCTTCATTGGTATCAGAGTTTTGACCCAGACCCATACGCTTGGACCTAGAGTGGTTGGCGGCGGTATGGGTCTTCGTCGGGCGAGACAGAGCCCACGACCTTAGGGTTGGGCGGTATAAATTAATGCACACAGAATAATCCGCAAGTGCATGGATATTATACCGATGTAGCACTTCACCGGAAGTATCCAGTTTTATATTGAACTCGAGGAAACATGTGTGAGAATAACCAAATCTAACTTATTCCAACTTCATAATCAAGGCTACATAATAGGAGCATAGAGGAGACCGCTAAGGTCATCTAGTTCTAACTTCAGTAAGCTTTGTCTTCTATTGTTTAATTCTGAGGATATTACTAGGAAAAACACAGACAGAGTATGTTTCCTATAGCAACAAAGTCCTGCTAGGCCTACTAACGGGAGGTAGACTATAAAGAATTCAATGAGGCTATAAGAGTTACCCTTGCGAGCTACCACCGATCTGAAAAATAGGGTACATCCACGAGTAACCGAGTCTAAGCGCCATGCTTACACTACAAATACTACTTTAACCTAGGAGCATCAAGGATTAAAATACTCAAAAGAGTCATAAACCTGAAGAACAATATGAACAAGATGCTTACTTGAATTAGAAGTCGATTACTAGAGAAATATCAGAAGCAAGCTCAAGAAGAACTTGATTCTGTTAGGGTACAAGCCATGGAGAGAGCATTGATAGGCTAGGACTCCTCCAAACTCTTCCCTCTCACTCTATCTCACTATCTCTAATACCAAAATAGATCCTATTAAGGACTAATCTTCTCTTGATTGCTAGCTCTGATCCTGGTGGACATATAGATTAGGGTTTCTGACTTCTTAGCTCTCAAGATCAAATGAAACATGCCCTGAAGGGCGGCGTAGGCTGGTATATATAGCCCGGAGCATCCAACATGAGCCTTTGGATCAAACCGACTTAAAGAACGATGAAGATACAATCCTTAAGGCGGTGAAGAATCGACATAACAATGAAGCTGGCAGGTGGGACCCATAGGGGCTAGGCAGCCCCTCATGTCAGAGACACATGTCCCGCTTTGGTGATTCACCTTCTGGAGTCTTCTAGAGTCTTTCCACGTCGATTACGCAACGGAATTCCATGATTTCTTTTTATGAATAGGTCCTCCTTGGCGGTTTTTTATTTAATCCTGCTAAAAACACAGATTCACCAAACCTCATGGAATTTGTCAGTTTAAACCCCTAAGTCTATATTGGTGATATATTTTAGCCATTTATACAAGTTATATTGATGGTTTTGTGATGAATGTTAACTACCATCCACAACATGTCTGTAGTTCCTTATGCTTTTGTTGTTGGCAGTTTGATGTATGTTGTGCTTTACACACATCCTGATATTGCACATGTGGGTAGTGTTGTGAGCCATTTTATGTCGAAGCTAGGCAAAGAACATTGGAAGGCAGTACATTGGATCCTTAGGTATCTTCAAGGCAAAAACAAATATGGTTTGATGTTTGATCAAAGGGCAACAAATCCGAGATAAGTTGTTGGTTATTGTGATTCTGATTTTGCTAGGGATCTTGATGAGAGACACTCCCTTAGTGGTTAGGTGTTTTAGCTTTGTAGATCTTGTGTTAGCTAGAGGGCAACCTTGTAGCATACATTTGCTTTGTCAACCATTGAAGCTAAGTTTATGTCTTTGGCAGAAGCAGTGAAGTTGCCCATTTCGCTGCATGGTTTTCTTGGTGATTTGGGCATTGAGCAAGTTGATCATGTTGCCTTGTGTGATAGTTAAAGTGTGATTCACCTTGCAAAATATGAAAAGTTTCATGAGAGAACCAAGCACATTGCTGTGCATAATTTCTTTATTTGACTTCATGTGAAGAAGAAGGGTTTGTATGTTGAGAAAATTGGCACAAAAGACAACTCAACTGATATGTTAACCAAGGTGGTCCTAAAGACCATGTTTGAGCATAGCTTGAACTTGGTAGGTATTCGTTCTTGCCTGAGCTAGCTCTATGTGAAGCTTTGGCAACAATGAGTCTGTTATTTGTTGATTTGTTCACTCAAGATTGAAGCATTTGAAGATTGGGAATTTGGCAACAAGAAGCTTTATGCATTTGTGTGTGGGTTAATTGTCGCTAAGGAGAATTGTCATAGTTGTAGCTCCAACCAATTCCAACTAAGGGGCATACTTGTAATACTTTGCAAAACTTAGGGACTCTTTAGCAAAGCACCCAACTAGCCTGAAGGGGAAGCCATGACCTCCTTCTCTTGGTGATGAGCTCATTTGTTCTTGAGAGAAAGTGAGGCCTAGGGTTAGGGAGGTTGAGAGAGAGATAGCTTTGATGAACTAAATCCACCACTGAGAGGGAGATATAGAGATTTGTGGGGGGACTTAGAGCCTCCCCTCATTTGTTGGCTCCAACATCTTGTATTACCCTCATCTCATAGTGGAATCGCCTCATTGTTGTCAGTGTTTTTTTTCCACAAGGGGTTTGCATATAAATCTTGGTGTTCGTTATCAATTCAGTATTTCTCTTGCCAGATGTGTTGATTAAGTCACTATCTTGCTTGCTATTGTTCTATATGTGAAGTTGTTGCTTGTATGGATGAGTTGAACTGGAAAGCATATGTGCGTTCTTTGATACACTGAGTATGGGATGATGGGGCCATTGTATTAGTGAGCTAATTGATGTAAGTATATTGTTGTTAGAAGATAGGACATCTTGTGGTTTGATTGGTTCAGATTTAAGTACTGTTTTAATTCATGCACACAAGGTGTTAAGTGATATGCTTATGATTGGTTAGTTTTTTAATTTTGAGTATTCCACTGGCCCTTTGTTATCATACTGAGAAGGTTCTTCTAGTTATTGCTACGAAAGGGTGTGCAATAACTCAACATGATCCAAACAACATCAAACTCACTATTGGTGTCGTTTTTACTATGAACATTGATGAGATTGCTGGGTATCAGTTGATGCATATTATCTATGCGCACGTGCCAATCATCAGAAGCTTATGTGCTACAAATGGATATTATGAAAGAACAACTATAAAACATGTGTACAGAGGACTACGAGAGGAGCTCTAGACCCCAGATTCTGGTGACCAACATGCTGTTGTTTGCTTTGATTATACATTTGACAAGAGAAGTGGTGAATTGCACATACACATAATGGACAATCATATAGATGAGGGCCCTTTGAGGTGGATACTGTTTTTAGCCTTTGGTTGATTTTACCTTCTTAGTCACAAAGCTAGTTGAACTTCATCATTTGTGAGCAAGAAAAAAAAAGAAACACAGTATCGAAGCGTGTGTCGCTGCCGTCTTTATATATTGGAGAATAAGATCATGCTTTGGCTTATTGGCCATGAGATCAAATGATACTATCGACATCTGAGAGCAAAGAACTTTATGTGGCCAACAAATTGCCCAGGTTACACTGACAAGATAATAGGAACAAACTTTTGGATTATGTATTGTGTTAAATAAACTAAACATTATCTAAAAACTCTGACATAAACAAAAACCTCATGCTATAGCTCCGTTAAGAGCATCTCAATCAGATTAGGAAAACTCATCCTCTTCCCCTATAACTAATAGTAAAGGGGATTGAGAAAAAAAACATCCCTCGCAAAAAAACACATCCCTCATAATCTAACCTCAATCCCTCAAATGAAGGAATCTACCATCATTTTTGGGTAAGATTGACATAAAGACTTGGGGTAAGATTGACATTAGAAAATTATACACAAAATAAAAAGAGTACATGACTATGGTTAGATGAGAGAGGTATTTCTACTAATCTCACACAATTAGCATCATAATAGTTAATTTTGACATAGTTTAAGGACTTTTCCTTAAAATAGTTATTAAACTCGACATATTTTTGCCTTTTAGCAGAGGCAACATGATGAATGGTACAATGCAGGTCATGGGATGCTATATTGGAGCGTTATGGTTACAAACTAGCTATGTCAGTGCACTTTACTACTAAATTAAGTGTTCTCTCATATCATATATATATATATATATATATATATATATATATATATATATATATATTTCACTTTGCTCTATGTTAGAACCTAGAGGTCAAAATATCTTAGGTTAAAGAAATTTTGACCTTATTTTTTGCAAGATGGCACATAGAAAAATGTGTATTTGCATACTCTATCTCAAGTCTAACAACTATCCAACTACGGTATCACAGGCATGTGGCATGTGGCATGAGGCCAGACCTGCAGGTGCTATATGGCACCAATCTCTATAATATGAATCTTGAACCAAATCATGGGCATTGGATAGGGCCAGGTAACCCGTTAACGTGATAATCGTTGGATGCAACGAAGACTCTATATGCACTGTTCGATTGGTATGATCCATAAACCCGTACGTTCACGAATCCTCTCTACCCCACTCGACGGATGACTCATCCCCTATGTCTCAGGTTGCCCTGCACCTGTAGCACCGCTCGCCATCAACCCATGCCCTGTTTGCTGCTTGCCGCCCAAACGTCATGATGGCTTCCCTATGACCTTGAGGACGAAGATTGGCGCGTCGGGCCTCAATGCACGATAGCCTGTCGGTGGGGAGGAAGAGGCACCACTCGTACTACCTCATGAATAGTACCTCTTCCTTGCCCAACTGGGGTTTTTAAACCTTTTTTAATCAATATTTTAATAATATAATTGGTCCAAAAAATATATTGCACGAATTGACCCCTTTGGTCGCACCAGTGCCGGTGGTGTGACAATATCGCTCTATCGCGCCACATGCTCTAGCGCAACAAGGGAGTCCACGGTGGCCAGCAGGTTTGACCCTAGCTTGCATGGCGGACGTCGGGTCCTAGCCTGTCGTGCTAGTGACCCGGGCGCGACAGCGTTGTCACACCTGGCAGGCTGGCGCGACAGGGTGATATAGGGTTGGTCGGCCCAACCCACTTTCTTATCTCTCTCTCCTTTCTGTCCCCACTCGACATGTGCTTAGGTGAGCCAGGCACCGCCGTCGCTACCTCCACCTCCCCGCCTGCCCACGCCACTGCCTACGCCGCCCAGTGTTGGTTTCCCCGCCGTAGGCGAGTTGAGCAGCTTGATTGGGTGAGCCACCCAACTGTCAGCTAGGGTGTCTATGAGAGGGAGGTAGCCCTGCGTCCTCGCGTCGGTGCCACCATCCGTCGGCCACCCAGCTGCCTTTTCAATGGAGCGACATGCTCCACCGATCGTCTAATAGGTCTTGGTACGTCTTTTCCCCCTCGATTTATTGATGTGGTGGCTCATTAGTTCCATGACTAGGGTTAGGAACTTTTGGATTATGAATGTTTTTTGTGTTCGTTGTTAGTATTTGATGCGTGCATTAGATTTAGGATATGCTCTACCCATGGATTCGACGTAAACTACATGTCGCATGGACCTAAACCCGTGTTGCATTAGGTTTTGGATATACACTAGGTAGTTGATAATATGAAGTTGTTGTTGGTGTTGATGTCTTGGTTCATATTTTTTAGATGGATTGTTTAGTGCGATTGTTTCATGGTGGCAAAGTTAAAGGAAATAGGGTATTCAAAAGCATGAATGAACAAATTGAGTTCTTTAGTACACCTCCTAGTTTTGATGCTTTGCTTAGCCAATCCTGTGAGGAATTGGGGTGGCCACCAAGTTTGAGAGGTCGATTTGACCGTGGGAAGGAAAGAGCGCACTATATGTTAATGGCTTTGTCATGTGAGGAAGATTAGAAGGACTATAAAGAAGTTGTGAAGAGTAGCAGTGTTAGGTGCTTGGAAGTTGTTGTGGAAAAGGGATGTAGCTCATTTGTGGTGCATGTGGATAATAATGTCGATGTCGAGCCCGTAGAGACCTTACCCAAGACGAAGTATTGCAGTCGGTTATTGTTAGGGAAGTTGATTGGCTCGTGGACCTCGGTGCCTTGAATGATGACTTCAATTTAGAAACGTATATTGTTAGGAAAGTTGGTAGGCCCGTGGACCTCTCTCATAGTGTACCTTCTACCTTCCATCTTGTACATAATGCCTTGCATACATGACATCTCATACCACATGTGCATACGTTTAGGTATTGCAATGTCAGAGCGATGCCGAGTACTGGTCCAAGCTATTAGAACATTGCTTACCCACCAGGCAGGCACATAAGCATCTTGTTTCTTTACAATTGCATAATTAATTATGAGTTATGTATATGCATCTCTATGTGGACAATATGACTAGATCCCATGAGCACCTAGGTGAGCCACCACCCTTGTTATTCATTCCATTACCTTGAAGTATTGATTGTTTTTGTAACTTTAGAACATAACACATGCTTAGTTTGATTAGATATGGTAGAAGATGAATTGGTTATGGGTTTCTCACCATTGTCGTGATATAGGAACTTCATGTCCACTAATCGACATCAAATTGAGCAATGATCTAAAATATGATCTATATGATGAATATGACTCGAGGACCAGCGAGGGGTTGGGTCATGGCAAGATGGGAGAGGTCTTGAATGAGCTTGCTGGACTGGTGAAGGATTGTACCTCTATCGTAGTGTAGTAACCCTCCCGGTACAGACCACATGTCATATATGGGTGTGATAAGCCTAGTAACTTGTGGTCACCGAATAACCGTATGGATTTGGATCGGGGTGGGACATAGGGTATGTCGAGTAGTGAGTATCCCTGACCATCTCTGTACCATTCATGGGCAATCTGGACACACTTGTGAAAGGTTGGGCACCTAAGGCTACCCTTACCTAGGTGCACATGTATGGAGGTTTGTCCTAGTTTTCTATGTGAGTATAGTTGTACACCTCTGCAGAGTTTTCTTCGAATGCTTGAACGTCTTCAGACAAATTTGGTTCTTCTTACTTCTAGATTTAGAGTAGTTTGTGGCAACAAAGGACTTGTGAAAGATTGAGCTCCACTTTATGCTCAATGACCATACATGCTTAAACTTATCCTATGCGTAGATGTAGTTGGTAGATAACATTTACTTTATGCACAAAATGCTATTTATGCATATTTGACTTTATTCCTTGCTAATGCCAAATGCATACTCATTTGTATGTTATATGGGTAAGTCATGTAAAGTACAATCTTCGTACTCACTGTGTTGCCATTGAGTTGTTTTGTAGATATTTAAAGGATATTGTGGTCATGTCATCCCGCCAATGTCGGCAAAGTGGGTGAATGATAGAAGTCGTACAAGCTATGGAGGCGATGCCCGTGGGTAAGATGGCCACTAGTTACTAGTTAGATCTAGTTCGTGGCATAGGGCTTTTGACCTAGTATATATATAACCAAAGGGCCTCTAGTCCAACTGGTTAGAGAGTCTCAGCGGCACTCCTCAGGTCCTGAGTTCGACTCCCCGTGGGAGCGAATTTCAGGTTATGGTTAAAAAAATCCTCTTGTCTGTCCCAGGCCAAAGCACAGGTAAGAGTCGGCCCACTCACATGTTACGGTTCCCTGTGTATGGATGGGGCAAGAGTTTGGGAATTTTCTCGGTCTGTTTGAGAAGATCTTCTTCTTAAGTACAATACCCAGGGGGCGGTCTTGCCCCTCGCAGGCCGAGTTTTTGACCTAGTATAACATGGTAAGATAGCTATCTGGTTCTCAATACACATAGGTTAGTGAATTCACTAATGTTGTACAATTAACTTATTAATTTGACAAGATTTGTAATATACGTTTTTGCCGATTTATGTAATCTTGTGTTGAGATCTGATCTTGATTTGTGGCTGCTATATTATTGGTATGCTACGCAATTGGGATCATGTGTCTTGATGTAATGTTGATGTGGGTGGCGTCTCCCGAGGATATCACCGAGATTGATTTGCTTAAATCGGGTGGGGATGATACTCGATTTAGGTAAATTAACACGACATGCCACCATAGGTGTTCGTCAATGACATATTAGAGTTTTTTTTCGAGGACATACCAAAGTTCTTTTAAAAAAAAGAAGAAACATACAAAATATAATGAGAATATTTTATTATTAGTGACTATTCCATACGAAGTAGGAGACAACTTTGTAGTCCACTAGTCAAATCTGTTAGATCTAATGTTCACAAAAAAAAAAAAATCTGTTAGATCTAAGGCTTTGGACTTGGCCTAAACAGCGATCCGAGGCGTCCAATTTTGAACGTGTGAGGCTAGACCGAACTATGTGGTCGAGGCTCTCAGTCCAGGGCCATAAGCAAACATGTCCCTATCGTGTGTATATGGGGCCACAAGCAAACATGCCCCTATCGTGTATATATGGTTCATGAATTAGACGACAATAAGATAGATACAGAAACAAAATTCACAGAGTGATTAACTTTAGAACTTAATTTGGATTGCCCGGGTCAAACAACACTATCCAGTCTTCTGCCATAAAAAAATGGACACATGAGATTGCTAGGCAGCGATGAGGTCCAACCCAAATAGGCGCTTAGATTCCATGGACACGAGTGCTAGCACCACTGGCTCTCCTCTCCATCTCGAGGAATTGGCCAAGCGACGGCGCCCCGCTGCCGTTGTCCAGGTGGCTCCGGAGGCAGAGCGAGAGCAGCAGGGCCCTGAGCTTGCCGCTCCTGACTGCCCTCGCGCTCGGACGTCGCCGGCTCTCCATGGCGTCCACGAGGCCGATGAGGCTCGCCAGCGTCACGCCGCCTCTGGCGCGCGGCAAGGACCAGGCCGACTACAACAGGCAGTAAAGTAAACGTAAGATCATTACACTTTGAGATGCTAGAAACAAAACTCATTAATTCCTACGACGCTACAAAATTGCCAACGGAACCGTTGTGGCATGCATTGGATTTGTGAATTAGCGAGCACGGGCAGGGTGTGGTTCGATCCGGACGTACCTCGGTGTCGAAATCAGTGGAAGGCAAGGAAGAAGCGCAGCGAGAAGAGGTGAAGTTCGTGGCGAAGGAGGCTGATGAACCAGACCTATTGGCAGCTCCGAGCAGTCCAGCTCGTGCATTCAAAGCCCCAAGGCCGAGAGGCCAGCCGTCCTGTCATGTCACCGGATTAACCGCAAGACTTATGACACCTAAAATGAGATGTTACCGTACAAACGATGGAAACTGGGATCGTAAGAGAAGTTCAGATAACCGAACCTCGGCCATGGCTGTGACTGCTTTGCAGGTTGCCCAACCACGAGACACAGCATGCAGGTGTAACTGAAGACTCTGGAGGTTCCATTTTATGTAGAGGGGAAAGGGAGATCACGTGAAAAAGCTACCGATTGGTTAGATAATTTATTGGCCCCCTTTTGCTACTATTCGAGGCTTAAAGTGGAGGAGGATATAGAAATGACATTGCTACATGGACGCGATGAAACGGGTCCAATGCTTGCACCATTGTGTGCGGCGGCATGCCATGAGCCCATGATGGATGATGCCAATTGCCAATGCTGGCATCTGGCGCCATGTTCAGCCAAGTGCAGGCCGCATCGGCTGTATCGCGTGCACGAAGCGAAATTAGGAAGGTAAAGTTAATAATCCGGGGAAAAAAAGCCTGGAAAGACGGTAGGAATCATTGACGGCGTAATCGGACAAATGGGCGCCCGAGACCGAGACCACGGAAAGCGTACTCATGGTGAGGCCGTTCTGGCGTTCTGCAGCTGCATCGCACGCTGTGCTGGACTGCTTGTGCACAGTCAGGTCTATCTTTTCCTATTTCCTTCTCGACCCCGGCGGATCGAACAATTTTTTTTAAGCTGGGGCGAACTTTAGGCACAAGATAAACCAAAAGTAAAAGAACATACACAGCTCGTTCATGATTAATAATTTAAGATGATATACAAATAAGAATTTGAGAATTGCAGCGCCAACAACACGAGGGCCCGGGGGCATATCTAATTGGACAAGAGGAGGAAAGGGCGCAGCGGAGTGGAAAGCGAACGCTGTCTACCACTGAAAGCATAAATACCTTTCGCAGTAGTGTTTGCTGCTATTTTGGTTTAAACTGTTATGGGCCTTACCCCTTGAATGAGTAAATTAGAAATTTGAAAGAGTTGTTCGACGGATAGTTTTTGTGATTGATAAGCTGATTAATGCTGATTTTTTAGAGAAAAATACTATATCATAGCTGATAAGTTCAAACGAACAGGGTGAACCGAGAAAAAAAAAACTCCACACGTAGCCAAAAGGGAAACTCTTAGTATGCTCCAGGTCTGTACAGTGTAAGTTCTTTTAGGCTATACTACGTTGGGCTGTTGGCCCACTACCCGACTAGGCAAGTCCACTACAGTAGCCCATATAGGCTATACCGGTTTGTTGACTTTTTTTTTATTCGTCAGCTCTGATAGTATAAGTTGTAGCATCTGAACGTACAATTAAATATACGGCACAAACAACACACACCACTAGATGTACGTTAGATCTAGAACCTATATTATCCATGACACACGTCTACAAGACATTCATGAAGACACGAGCTTCGTTAGCGACAGACGCGTCACCTCCGTTTGTGGTCCATAGACGTCTGAGGATACCTGCACAGAAATTTGAGGGGAAAATACCCAGGTGAGACTTTCTATCCAACGCGGTTTGTTTGAGCTGTGCAGATTGCCGCAGTCAGATGAGGTAGGAAAGGAGTTGACTGATGCTCAGCGGTCAATAGCTGGGGGCGGCCGTCCATTGACGTCGCCTACAGGTGTGCACGGCCTATCTCGAGCTCTTTGCTTTCTCAACAAACCCGGCGAACGATGGCATCGCCAACTTTACACAGTTCACCTGTGGTTCATTCTGTTTGGATGCTATCAGATCGCGTGATGACATCTAAAACGACTCGTTAACACATGGTTCCTTCTTTGAGAAAAAGAGAAGAGAGAAACTGGAGGACAGCCGACAGCGGATTGAAGGAAATGCCTCCAGGCCCATCGATCATCACCTCTCGAACAGGCCGAGCATTTCGTGCTCGTCCACAGATCCGAAACCTTGTGCGGCCTGGCCAGCAGATGAGCGATGGCACAACGACAATTCACTTCACTTCAGCAAATCCCTCCATCGCCTCGGCACGAGGCGGTCCGGAGGTTCTTCCTCGTGGACGTGGACGGCGTCCTGCACCGCTGTGCGGGCACTGCATTGAACAACTCAACAACAGCTGCAAAACAAATGGTCTCTTTGTTGACAAAGTCGATACTACGACGGGGGTACTTGACACTTTGACAGGAGCAAATAAACCCATTTGTTTCTTTCCGCTAGCAGACCTTCTGTGCCAAACCCATTTACAAGCTGTTTGGTTCCGCCGATGGTAAACAAATCACGGGGGACCTGAGAGGGGATCGTTGGTCCCTTTGTTTGAGAGCGTGCAGTAAAGGTATTGGATACCGTTACTGTGTTTGGTTCCGTGTCGATAACGTGAACACTGCACTGCACTGCACCGGTTTTACTCCAAATTTGAATACTGGGTTGATAGCTAATCTAACAGGCCATTCAATTGAGTAAATTAATTGATGTCAAGCTACACAAATATATTAATATATTCTGACAAGAACATGACAAGATCATCAAAGAATATTTACGTTGCCAAATGAAACGGTCATTTCCATGATAAAAAAATGACTACTTATGAAAGAGTTTAACCATATTAATTATAGAGGAGTTAAGCCATATTGCAAAACAACAATTATAGCACTAGAGCAAGGCCGAGATCAAATCATATATAAATAAAACCGAGAAAGGGTAAAATAAAAGACAACATGTTCTAGCTTCTAGTCTTCAATGCATATTCAAATACAAAGGCACTGTCACCGTTCCTTTTCCACCTCCAACAGCAAGCACAGTCAGCAACCCTCTTCCACCATCAACTCTTGAATGGATATGCAAACATCTTATCTTCCTCCTATCCGCTTCATTGATTTGTTCTGTCCCAGTAAATCTCAGTTTACACAACTCTGCTACAGCCTTCTTCCTTAAAATTTGTTGTGGATTTTCGTTCATCACCTTCTCTTAAATTGCTGCCTCACAGTCTATTGCTTCTGCCATCTTTTCAATATTACTAACCACACCTTGAGATGACCTTGGAGAGTCCTGATCCTGACTGCCCAACCAAGAGTCCACGGATTGTCCTTTATCTTCTACGAGTACGTGCTGATGAGGGGGGATGACTCCAGAGTCCACCACGTCTCCACGGCTCCTTTTGCATTTCTTCTAGACGCAGTGGATTCTATCACAAACTTTCCATCCATCATCACAATAAAAACTGCTTAGTCATCATCCTCAAACGAAGCAGCACGCGGTACATTCGTTGCCCTGATAAGTTATGATTAAAAATATTGTTGACTGATTTGTTGTGAGAGAAAAATACTATTTGTTGATTGAAAAAATCTAGCCTATAAGAGCAAGTATAATAACAGGCTGTAAGTCGACTAAATGCTAAGGTGAAAGAGAGAGGGGAGGAGAGAGAAGAAGCGGGCTGTAAACTTACAGCCGGCTTAGGCATAAGAACCAAGAAAGTCTCTGAGAGGGACAAGTGAGCCATGTATTAATTGTAAACAGCTAACTGCTGTATGAATAGACTAAGAAAAAGCTATAAAAAACCTTACAGCCAACAAACCGACTGTATTATTAGCCTTAGCTCTAAGCCAAGCGAACGGGGCGCATTTGGTTGTCATCAGAACACATGTCTGACGTCGCCGATGCGATACGGCGTGGCCGGACGCCGCCGCACAGCCACACGAGCACGCAAATAAATAGAGCCCGCACCGCCACCTGCCCATGCGGCCATGCCCGTGCCCCCACCCAAGCCGTCGGCACACCTCGAGAGCGCCACGCGCAGGCAGGCCCGGCAGGACGCACCACGTGACCTCAGCCGCGCCCACCACCACCACGGCTGACTCCTCCTGCCTCCTGTGCTGGACCGGCACCACGGAATGCGGGCGGATTCAAAATTCAAATGCCCGTTCTCCTTCTCCCTGTTGACGTTTTGTCACGGTCGCCGTTACCATCGCTACGATGCGAGTGGTATAAAAAATATAATATCAATGACTTATGTGTTAGTAACACAACGTAAGATATTATCTATAATAATGGTAAATATATAAATATCCTCCTTTTGGGATTATTTACATATTTTCAAAGGACCTCCTCAGAGCCAGAACGGTGCTCTCCCCACCAATTAAGCTCGTCCAGTGAGCAGCCAGAGAGCCTCGTCCGTCGTCCCATTCCCACCCTCCCCACCACCGTTGCTCTGACTGCTCCGCCGTGCGTGCGTCACCCGCGCTCGAGAGGTGATTGAGTGGTTTGGTTGCGCATCCAACGGCTGGCCCGGCATCGTACCGCTTGTTCGCTTGCGAGGTTGTGCGGAGTGGTTGCTGGCCGGCAGCCGCGAGGGCGGGCGGGCGGGCATACCGATAAAGGCGAGAGATCGAAGGCGTTGTCTCATCCGTGCTAGCGTCCGTCTCGATCGCTCGTTGTCTCAGCCTCGGCTTCTCGCCTCCTCGGCGACAGCGGACATCAAAGGGGAGGGCGGACGATACGCGAGTCACGAGCGTTGTGCGCTGCCATGGACGCGCCCTTCTTCCACGAGCTCAGGCGGCAGGCCTCCTCCTACCTCACCGGCAAGATCCGCTCCGCGCGGCTGGCGCTCACCGACGTCACCCCGACTCAGCTGTAAGTCGTTTTCCTTATAACGGAGTATTACCTGTGGCGCGCCGTGGCGTTCGCTCTGATGACTGACGGTCGGTCGATCTCCTCTCTGTGGCGTTCGTGCACGTAGCATGACGGAGGAGGCGACGAACGGGGACGCGTCGCCGCCGAACGTCAAGACGATGGGCCTCATAGCCCGGCAGGCGTTCGAGGTTGACGAGTACGTCAGGGTCACGGACATCCTGCACCGGCGCTTCGCGGGCTTCGACCGCAGGCAGTGGCGGGAGGCGTACAAGGCGCTCCTCCTCCTCGAGCACCTCCTCACGCACGGGCCCCGCAGCGTCGCGGTGGAGTTCCAGAAGGACAGGGAGGCCATCGAGGGGATGACCACCTTCCAACACATCGACGAGAAAGGGTAATAACCTGTGCTCTGTCTGACGCCCATACCATACGTACACCCACGACCCACCCGGTCACCCGCGCGCGTGCTCCTGACCTGATGTTGTGACGCTGATGCGATCCGTGAACTCGCCGCAGCTTCAACTGGGGCCAGACGGTGAAGAGCAAGTCGGAGCGCGTGCTCAAGCTGCTGGAGCCCGGCCCGTTCCTGGAGGAGGAGCGGGAGCGGGCGCGCAAGATCGCGCGCGAGATCAAGGGATTCGGCAGCTTCAACCTCAGCAGTGCCTCCCACGCCGTGTCGCAGCCACAACCCAGTGACGACGGAAGCCGCGGCTACGGCCGGAGCAACTCGCAGTACGAGGAGCGGTGGAGGCACGATGACGGCGACGACGGTGGCGGCCGTTTCGGGCGCAGCAACTCGCAGTTCGAGGAGCGGTGGAGGCACAAGGATGGCGACGACAGCGACAAGGAGAATCTGATACAGAGCCCGGAGCCAACGACACGGGTCGCGCGGGAAGTGGAGGCGGAGGCGGAGGCGGAGGAGCTGCACCACCACCACCCGTTCCACGGGTTCGGGCAACAGCGGCCGGAGGCGATGCTGCTCCTGAGCCAGTGACGGGATCAGTCGGTCCGTGTCATGGTGATGTGAAAAGAACCGCGTCCTCAACCTCAACTAGCTTTTCTCCCTTCCTCGATGGCTGCAGGGTCAGTATTTTACTGACACTGCTAGGTGCATCATGCATGAGGACTTCGATGTGCTCATGGTTTCTGCTCGCCATCCTTCAGTTCTGAATTCTGATGCCAGGATGTACTACGAGAGACAACATACAGGCAAGGTTCCAGCAAAGCTCTGGAAACCACGTATTCTAGGAGTGAGAAAATTGAGATCCTCCTGCCCAAGTGCATCTGGGCTAATCTTTTAGTCTGAACCATATACTGAAGGAAAGCAAAAGGCAGAAGTATTCCTAATCCAGTTCCTACTGACAATCCATCTTTGGTAAAGGCGTAAAGCAAAAGAAAGTATGATAATACAGTCCACACTACCCATTCAGAGCCACTATTGAAGTAACATTCCAAGATTATTATCACAATGAAAGCGCAGCCAGTAAAATTGTTAGATAAACATTGCATAAGAGCCGCTCTATGTATACTGTTTCTACATACCATTTGGTTGCCATTATTGCACCGTTTACAATCACAGGATTCCAGTTATGACCACGTCGATACTTGCTAGGGGTGGAGTAAAAGCACGATGGACCCTTGCTGTAGCACAAAGGCTCTCAAGCTCTGGTCTAGGACAAGCACATGTGTTGCATAGCAGGATGATATGAATAGATTCCTCAGGCAACATAAAAACTACAATGTGGTTGTGGACCAGTGGCACACCTTTTCTGACTCTCTATCATGCTTGTATAATCATCTGTCCCCTACCAGAGTATAGCATAATTGCCTGTAAAATTAATCATGCATACAGTTCTTTCTAGACCAACCTGTGTACAAAGTACAAACGATAACTGGTGGCGTTAGACACAGATCAACAGAAGAATTACTGATTCCAACCATCTAACAAGCTTGCAAGATTGTCATACCAGGAACTGCCAGAGACAAAATCCGACAACTAGTACCAGCAATCCTATAAAGTGCATTGTCTCCGCTAGAAAAAAAAGGAACAATTTTACGAAAAGGGATGTGTTGGGAGGGTCCACAGTTCCATAAACCAGTAGCTAGTGGTAACTCACCTGTGAAGTAACCAGAAATACTGCAACTTTCTGCTCAGCTTCTGCTAGTTGAATTTCCCTCTCTGGCTATCAGATCAATAACCAGAGATGAGGAGATGCTGCTGCCTCTTGAATTTGTATAACAACCGATGCTTTACTGATGTCTGATTGCAGCATATGGCTATGTATTTTACTAGTGCCTTTTTACATTTTACCTTCGTACATATATAGCTAGTAATATCAGAAAACAGAAAGTACAATAATATACATGGAGCCAACATGTGATCACAAAGTCACACGCTAACTTCCACAGCTGCATCGAACAAAAGCCTCCGCTGACATCAAACCTGCCCTACCACTTTGGATCATTTGAAGTTGCTCCAGTTTTTTGCTTTCCCAAGAATTTTTAGCATGTGACATGTCTCCTTTCACATCTTTCAAATCCTTTGATAATACAGTTTTACAGCAATGGTAAAGAAAAAGGTAGCTTCGACTAACTGAGCCTACTGTGTTACTACCGTAGTCTTGATATATGGGCAAATGCAAAATTGTGAATATCATAAAGAAAATGGAGAATCATGTGCTGATCTTGCCATAAATAAGAGAGAGCAGACCTTGTAACACTGACATGGGCGAAATGATCAGATTCGGATGCTATAAATACTAAAAAACTAGTGGTAAATTCCAGTTCCATATTCAGTATTAATGAATATAGTTATATCAGAACAGTTGGCTGTACCAATAGTTGACAAGTGCAGTGCATGCGGTAGATCACAATGGTGGTCTTGAGAGCAAGGTATAGTAAGACAGCCCATGGTGACAAGACCTATGAGTGTGCAGGACATAGATGCAAATGCAACAAACAGTTCCTGTGTAGACCTTTTTTGCTTCTGCGGGCTCTGAGTGAGCAGCCCCACAAGACTAACATAAACCAGTCATCTGTCACTTGTTCATCATACCTATTATTAACATGAATAAGCCTCAAACCCCCAGAATACACCTTACATGGTCCAAATGTCCCCCAATGCTACTTTTTCTGCATGTCACAAATGGCACTCCATTCCATTTCTTTGGTGAAAACCACCCAAACTCTACTGTTCACTGGGAACACTTATATGGCAAATGATATCCAAATATCTCAAAGATCTGCTATTCTGCTCCCTTTTTCGAGTGGCAAAGAGGGGGCGCCACACTGAATAGTACTTAGGACTGTAAATCAGTTTTAGTTATATCAGGTTTTATTCAGTTTCCAACTACTCCAAATTGTGCAACAAATCTCATTATACAGCAATGCTTGATTGATCGTGTGGAAATAATTGGTACGGCTTAAAACCTTAAGCCCTTAGATTGCTGCCCATGTTCACTATATAGTCAGCACAAATGATACATGTCCTAGTAGGACTTTGTTACTTAAGTTGTATTGGGTCTAAACCAACTATCTCTAGGATTCTATCTCTAGCTCTAATCATAAGTATCTATAGTCTGAACAGATCGAACTCATGTTTGCAAAGAATAGGTCAAATGTGGTGAGCCATCATAGTCATCCCCAACATCTCATTTCGGGGTTGGGTCCCATGAGGTCATGACTCCTGCAAAGTACGCATGAGCTGCACATGACAGAACAGGCCCAGTAACTAATCAACTAAAACATGGGCCACCTCTCCAGGGAAACTACAAATGAATTATACGCATTGCTAGTGGTCCAGCAAAGAAAACTACTGCTCGTGCTGAACACTGCAGCACCACAGAATGCCAAGCATATCAGTCCTAACATGTAGTGATGACATAACAACAAGTATTTCTCACTCTGATATTCTCTCCCTCTGTATGTGGTACTACAGATATTTGATTGGTAGTTGGTACTACAGCGGTGCAGCCTATTGCCCTAACGGGTATATTATGATCAACCACTAAACGTTTGTAATCTCCAAACAAAGGAAAATAGTTTTTATTCCCAACTTCACAATGTGTTGCTAGTCATACAACATTCTATTATATAACTCAAACCAGTAATGACCAAGACATGAATTAAGTGCTGGATCTTGAGATGAGATTCAGTGAGTCCACCTAGAGTGCACAACGGGAGTATGTAAATTTACCCCACCAAATTTCTTTGGTAGCCAGAGGTGTCTGCTGCCAATAAGTTCCCATAAAAAAAACTTTTACACTTTGGATCTCAGCTGACAACCAACTTGTCATTCATGACACCTGTTCTGCCACTAGAGTCAAAATAATCAAGTAATCTAATTCTAACATAGTACAGTAACTTCGTTCTATCATGAGCATTCATACCATAACGGCATTGCAAGATCATGAAAAACTCAGCCTGGGCAGAAGCAACTACCTATACATTCCATGGTGATATATCCCCTCACGGCCTCACCCTAGTAATCCGGCTCTATCAAATTCACTCAAGATCTAATCTGATGCAAAATCCCCCCATTGTAACCTCCAAACTTGAGTTCAAGCACAAATAAAAAGAGAAGGATGGTCAAAATAGAAAATAGTATTCATTGTGGAGCAAAAGGATTGCATAGATTTGTACACATGATATTATTTCCCTTTGCCACATGACAAAATGAAAAGAAAATAGAATAATCAGGGTGAAGCAACTAATTTTTTTTGCTACTTTGCATCTACGGAATTCTCTCCCCAATCCATCCCATTCCCGGTGTAGACATTCTAGACAGTAAGAAGTACAAAAACTGAGCACAAGGAAGCAAGCAGCAAGCACGACCAGAATCTCATACCAGAGATAGTAATAGATGCAGCTGTAGATACATGAGTCCTATACACCACCAAGAAGTCCCCTTTGCTGTCGCCAAAGCAGCTGAAGACTCACTATCTTCGCCGTGGAGGTCAGGCGGGGATGAGAGCCTCGTCTGTGGTGTCTGCTCGCTCCCGGCGTCGCCAGGCGCCATTGCAACCGAAGGTGGCACCATGGCAGTGCTGCCAGAATCGCCCCGACTGAACATTTCCTTGGGCAGTAGAACCTTGGAGACAGCAAAGACTGCCACAGGATTTTGGTCGAACACTGTGCGGGTGATGGATGCCTGCACGATGCCTGTGTCAATGGCAATGGAGCCATTGACGCGGGTTATGTTTAGTGTGAAGTGGCCAGCCTCGGTGTGCTCTGTCGCGAGAGTGGGCTGGACGGGGTTCACGATGGACTCGAGGGAGCCCAGCGGGTAGTAAGAGTGCAGCACATGGAAGCGGAGCACGACGGCCTTGCGCTCAGCGGGTAGGGACTGGAGGCGGTCGGTGGCGGGGAGGCCGGCAAAGGCGTCGTCGGTGGGGACGAAGACGGTGATGCCAGCACCGTGCTCGTCGGCCTCAAACTCGTTCGCCACACCGGAAGCCTGCAGCATGGAGGCCGCCACGTTGAATCCCCGCGCGTCGGTGAGAACCCGGGTGATGTTCACCGGCGGTGGCGGGCGGCTCTCAGAGGCCGCGAGGTCGAATCCGGAGGGTAGGATAAGGCCACCCACCGCGAGCACGCTGAGATTGTACGGAACCGCGGTCACGGCGCCGAGAACCGTGGCGTTCGATCCCAGGGACGGCGCCGGCGAGCGGACCACGACAGTGGAGTTGGCGCCCACGGTGAGGTTGACGGCGCCGAAGTCGGAGGGCGCGCGGCCCGTGGTCTGAAACAGCGTCGTCACGAGCTTCCCGGAGGGGGGGAGGCGGGCGAGGTCAGACGGGGAGAGGTACTCCAGCAGGACGTGGTACCTCAGCACGTCGGCGATGTCGGCGCCGGCGCCAGCTACGAAAGCCGAGGGTGACTGTGGCAGGTTGGCATTCGGCACGGCCAGGAGCGTCAGGGACGACCTTCCGGCCAGCTCCCCGGCCACGGGGGTGGATGCCAGCAGCCGCGCGAAGTCGGCGAAGTTGGGGAACGCCAAGAGCACGGCCGTCACGTTGATCCCAGCTGCCGGGGAAGGCAGCGCCGCCGCCGCGAGCAGCACCAGCGCCGCTGCCCCGAGCGCGAGGCGCGGCGAGACGGGAGCGGCGCTCAAGCCTCTCCCCATCTCGCCAGTGGAGGAGCAGGGGAGCGGGGAGTGGGGACTGGGGAGTGAGGAGCAGATAGATGACAACGGGGATAGGGACGGGGTTGCCTGATGAGAGGGGAATATTTTTGGTCCTTTCTCCCTCCACCTTTCCTCTTCGGTGGTTTACGGTTACGCTGCTTGAGGTTTTCTTTGCTGTCTGAATGTGAAAAAGTAGAGCGGTGGGAATTAATGGCGTGGGTGTGTAGGTGCCTTGGACTATAGCAACTACGCCAGCTCCCAGCCCGCCAGGCGTTTGCGAAGTTTGTACCATGATGTTGGTCTCGTCACGTGTGCCTTGGTTCTTCTCTTCGGCAAGTTGCCAAGTTGGCTCTCACCGAGTCGTCATTCTAGGCTCTAAAGCTAGGGACCAGTACTCTCCACCACTCTTTTGATGCTTATATCATCCTTTACATATGCTGATACAATGTAAAAAGCAAAATGTTACTACAACTACATAGGAACCCACCTTAATATTGGGGACCCTAATCCCGTTTACCTAAAAAATAATAATGCTCTGATCCCGTTTATTTATCTAGAAATTTTCTGCCGCTTTCATGGGCATGCCAGAGTGTCCAAATTGGCCAAATGAACTGTATAAAGGTGGTGCGAGTATGGCTCTAGAAAGATTACTTTAGTTAGGAATGAAACCTTGACCCAATCGTAAAAGCACCTGGCAAAAAACGGATCATCACAAGCAAGAACAAATAAGCAAGCGAGGAACTCAACTTCATACGAGAAAAAAAATGTTCACAGCCCACCAGCTTTCTTTTTCAAGTGCTGGTGGATGGCGTGTATGAAGATGGAAGACCAGCCCTGATCGTAAAACCTGCTTCAGATCACCGCAGTTAACAATGTTGCGGTTCCCACACAATAAACTCAACCAACAAGCACAAAGGCATGAGACTAGTGGCTGATAAGCCATGGTTGAAAGCACTATTGGCTGATTTATCGTGAGAGAAAAATACTTTGACTGAAAAAGTACGGCTTATAAGTCAAGCGAACAGGGCGTAGATTACCTTTCCCATGATATACAGATCATTCTGGCAATATCTCACTACAAATGCAATGCACTAATATACACATGTTTGTTTCTCCAGTAATAACATGAAGAACAAGAATCTAGTATACCACTTACTTTTAGGCGGTTTCCATCTTTGAACTGATAGTGATTGCTTAGTGTCCAACCAAGTAACAGCAAAAGGCAAGATAAAAAGTAAAAGCAAGGAATACATTAAATAATTAACAGAAAAGAGGACAAATCATTGAGACAGTACAGTTGAGAATTGATTAAAAAGGTTAAGCCAAAATAAACAATATTCGTCTTGCTACAAAATTGTGTACGACAATTTCTTCATAGTTGAGCAATGTACACGGGATACAAGGGATCTTAGACTCTTAGTACTACACAAACAGATTAACACTATGGCTGTTAAGGAATAGGCCTAGGTATGGTTACATACATCTATTCTAGACATGGATCAGTGTATTGTTAGTGCCAGGGTCAGATGTAAAGAATTTGGCATATCTCAGTCGAGGCTATACAGCCAGAAGCCACCCTGGGGAGGATGGAATGGATGAACAACGGTTCAGTAGGGGTGCTTGGAGGACATGAAACATCTCACCACCAGACGGCATATGGAGAATAAGGAGTGGGTTGGCATGACGCCGAGAAAGAATTGGGGTCAGTGAATCGAGTCAAGATACAACTATTAGATGCTATCTGGCCAGGATGGATTTGGAGTGTTCTGGTTTGTTTGAACGGCACATGCAATCAGGGCATGGAAAGGTGTATACAGATTCATTTGCTCTTTTTATTTCAATACCCTTCACGTCACTATGTGCTCTCATATTGAACAATTGTCGTTTCAGTGACTTCCATCTGCACACAACCAAAGCTAAAATTTAACAGGTTGAAAATTTCATGTTTGAGAGTTAAGAATATAAGGGCACTGAAGACAAAGAGAACCAATCGTCTAATAATGACGGTAATGACATACCCAATACGTGGACTATCAAAGAGTACGGCCAATCTTCTTTTATCAGGCTTAATTGTCTTTGCATGGCCACCATACAAGTATCTTCTATGCCCAATAAGGAAATGAGGAAAATTTCCACCTTGTGTAGTCACAAAAACCTCACTATGAACACAGACACTGTAGTCAATAGCTGCCATCCTTGAGGAGAAGTTCTGCAGACATGCATTGTATGAGTAAATACTTAAAAGAAAAGGGGAAAAAATGCAGTTATCCTATATACCTTGAATGGAGCAAGTTCTTCATCCAATGCCAATGTTTCTTTTGTCTGCAAGAGAGGGAACATTTCAAGGAGAGGAGACATGTTCTTTTCTGCTTTATATATCCTTCCAGAAGCCAAATATATTGCAGTATTATTGCTGAAACCCATTCCACGCAGCATTAATCCAACCTAAACATCACAGATATAAGCATGTAAAGGTTCAGAATCACCTGTTATATTGCTTGAGGATAAAGTTCCTGAAGCTTCCTTCCAAGCAGAAACATCATCTTTTAAGTACAGACATACCTCCAAAGGGGTCAGTGGACATTTCCCATTCATCCTTATTGCTCCAGGCCTTATTACACGTCCTGGCCTAGTAAATTTTCCTTTCCAACCTTTTTCCCTGGCTGCATCCAGTTCCTTCTTCTCATTGTCACCGCCATCAAAGACACAACAAGAGAAGGCAACCATGTCCTGAAAAAGGAATGATTAGTGATTGAGAATTCTCCAGTCTACTCACCATGGACATACCAACAGAAAAGGAAAAAAACAAGCTGAAAAGTGAACTTGTTTGTTTCATGCACTTCTGATAAACATGGGTCTGACGACCTAGCAGCATCTGAAATATCCTGGTTGTTCATCTACACCCTTAGAATTTTTAATTGTTTCATGAACAATTGAGGATAGAAAACTAACCTCTTCAAAGCGGAGATGCACTGCTACGTATTTCCCATTATTTTCAACACTTTTTTCTCTCATCCGAGAAACTAAAATATTAGATATAGTAGTGATTGGTTTAGAAAATTTTAAGGCTTCAAAATTTGCTAGACATCGTAGACGTTGAACAGCAGGAGGCGCATCGAATGACAGCCGATTCGCAAAAGGTGATATCCTTATGAGCCTGAAATTGGGAGACAAGTTCAAAGTTCACATAAGCAAATAATAACTAGTACTTCGGGATATGACAAAATAGCAGATGGCCTCAAAACTGCAAATCAGTATTTGCTTCAACCAACCTTTCTTCGATCAACTTAGGGAGAACAATATCTTCATAGAACTGAATAGGAGACCAAGCCTTTATCTTGAAATTAAATGCATTACTCAGATTGTGACCAAATCGCTCCATTATGAACTCAGGCACCTTGTCAACCACCCGGACATCATTTTTTAAGCGTTGGATAAAGTGATCCTCATCATAAATATCACTAAATTTGCTGTATAAAAAAATAGATGTAAGTAGCTTTATTTGTGCTTTATCAAGCAAAAAACATGTTATTAGTTGGGAGATTTTTATCATTTGGCATGTCACTGGATCATAGTTATTGTGGCGTCACCATATCGTCGCCATATCGCCGTGGCGGTTTTGTGGCTCTCGCCACGGCGACGCCACGGCTCCGGCGTGTATGGCGTTCGCCATAGCGTCGTGGCGTCCTGTAGCGCCGTAGTGCGCTGTGGCGGGCGCCATACACGCCGAGTCTAGGGTATAGCCGGGCCCGGGCATAAATAGAGGACCCCCCCCCCCCCCCCCCCCCCCAGCCTGGAAACGCCCCGCCCCCGCTGCCGCAATCAGCCCGAGCCGCCGCAATCTCTCCCCGCCCCGCCGCCGCAATCTCCTCGCCCGCCCTCCATCGGCCCGAGCCCGAGCCCGAGCTGCCGCCGCCTGGAGTCGCCTCCGATCCGAGCCCTCCCGATCCGCCGGCCTCTGTTCCTCTGTTCCCCCGCCTGGAGCCGCCTCCGATCCGAGCCCGAGCCGCCGCCGCCCTCCCGATCCGTCGGCCTCTGTTCCCCCACCCTGCCGCCCGCCGTTCTGGTGAAGAGTGAAGACGTGAAGTGGTGAGTTGAAGTGCCTCACTGCCTTTGTTCCTCTGTTCTCTCTGTCTCTGTGCCTCTGTTCTTCAATCTTCAACGCCTCAACGCCCTTCTATTTTTTGGACAGAAGTACAGAACATGGCTACTCAAGGGACTGGAAGCGCGGAGGCCTCGGGCGCGGCATCAAATATTGATCCAAAGACTGATCCAAAGCGGAAGCCGGCAAACTCAAATGATCCTGGGTGGAAATATGGATTTTGGCCAACCATTGGCAATAGAGATGTTGTGCAGTGTTGCTTATGTGATAGAAGAATAACTGGAGGAATTACAAGGCTCAAGGAGCATCTTGTGGGTGGTTATGGAGATGTTCAGAAATGTGTCAAAACCACAACAACTATTGCACGAGAGATGCAAGATGCATTGGACGACTTTTGAGAGATGAGAGATTTGGAAGTTTGAGAGATGAGAGAGTTCTATGTCTTTTGTGCTACATTTACATTGCTATTTTGATTTGCTAATATTGTAGACTATACCTTTTAAGCTACATTTGCATTACCATTTGTCAATATAATTTCCTAATATCCTAGACTATAATGTATGTATTCGCCACGCCGATGTGTGTATGGCGTCGCCACGCCGTGCGCCATAGACGCTGTAAAGGTGTGAAGGTGGTGGGTCGCCGCGCCTCGCCACGCCGCCGTAAAAACTATGCACTGGATAAAAAAGGATAATTATTTTCAAAATCACCAGAATGTTAACATGAGGTTTACGAATGAAACCACAAACCATGCACATAATAGATGTTAGAGAAAGATGAGCATATGTACGGTGGTCTTTCAAGTGGCTTATACTGATATAAGTTACAACAATAACAACAAAGCCTTTTAGTCCCAAGCAAGTTGGGGTAGGCTAGAGTTGAAACCCAACACGAGCCCCTATTCATGGTTCAGGCACGTCAATAACTGTTTTCCAAGTACTCCTATCCAAACAAAGATCTCTATGTATATCCCAACCCTTTAAATCTCTTTTTATTACCTTCCCCCATGTCAGCTTCGGTCTTCATCTACCTCTCACATTGATATCTCGACTTAGGACTCCACAATGCACTGGTGCCTCTGAAGGTCTTCTTTGGACATGGCCAAACCACCTCAGCCGATATTGGACAAGCTTTTCTTCAATTGGTGTACCCCTAGACGATCACGTATATCATCGTTCCGAACTCGGTCCATCCTTGTGTGACCATAGATTCAACGCAACATACGCATTTTCGCGACAGTCAGTTGTTTGACATGTCGTCTTTTTGTAGGCCAACATTCTGCTCCATACAACATAGCGGGTCTAATCGTCGTTCTATAAAACTTGCCTTTAAGCTTTTGTGATACCCTCTTGTCACAGAGAATGTCAGATGTTTGGCGCCACTTCATCCACCCTGCTTTGATCCTATGGCAAACGTCTGCATCAATATCTCCATCCTTCTGTAGCATCGATCCTAGATAACGGAAGGTATCTTTCTTAGGCACCACTTGACCTTCCAAACTCACCTCTCCCTCCTCATGTGTAGCGTTGCCAAAGTTGCATCTCATGTATTCTGTTTTAGTTCGACTTAGTCTAAACCTTTGGATACAAGGGTCTGCACCACAACTTCAGTTTTCTATTTACTCCTGCCTGGCTTTCATCAACTAGCACTTACATCATCTGCAAAAAGCATACACCAAAGGATATTCCCTTGAATGTCCCTTGTCACTTCATCCATTACCAAGGCAAAGAGACACGGGCTCAAGGCCGACCCTTAATGAAGTCCTATTTTAATCAGGAAGTAATCTATCTTACCATCATTTGTTCGGACACTAGTTACGGCATTGTTGTACATGTCCTTAATGAGGATAACATGCTTTGTGGGGACTTTATGTTTGTCCAACGCCCACCACATAACATTCCTTGGTATATAAGTTAGCACTTTAAAAACTCAGTATTCAACTCAATGAAGTATCAGACATTAAACATAACTAGCAAATGTGCCCACAGCTTGTGGCGCGGTCACCTGGATGATTTGTGGCAGAGATTTATATTTAACGATCACGACATTTGTTCTAATACGTCTTGGAATAGAACTCCGTAAGGTTGTTGGACGCACCTTGGAATCAGGCTCCATACCATTGCTAGACGCACATTTCGGTGAGGCCCAAACAACATCGTATTGGTCAAAAATTTTGGCCCAATTTGAATTTTTTAGTCTAGTCTAGTTCAAACAGGACTTTCCTCTGATATAAAAGTGCAAACCTATCAGGCTCTAATCCATTTGTTTCATCCTCATGCCTTTAGGTTAAGCTGTGAACAAATTCAGCCGTCTAAACATGAACATTTTGACCAGTCAACACAACTGAATTCCGGTCTGAATTTTCTGAAATTCGCTCTTTTTGGATCAACAACAACAGCAGCAGCAGCATAGCCTTTCAGTCCCAAGCAAGTTAGGGTAGGCTAGAGTTGAAACCCACCAAGAGCCCCAAATCACGGTTCAGGCACTTCAATAGCTGCTTTCCAAGTACTCCTATTCAAATATAGATCTCTAGGTATATCCCAAGCTTTCGAATCTCTTTTTATTGCCTCCCCCATGTCAATTTCGGTCTTTCTCTACCTCTCCTCATATTATTAGCTTGGCTTAGGATTCCACAATACACCGGTGCCTCTGAAGGTCTCCTTCGGACATAGCCAAACCACCTCAACCGATGTTGGACAAGCTTTTCTTCGATTGGTGCTACCTCTAGGCGATCACGTATATCATCGTTCCGAACCCGGTCCATTCTTGTGTGACCGCAAATCCATCGCAACAGACACATTTCTGCAATACTCAGTTGTTGAACATGTCGAATCTTTGTAGGCCAACATTCTGCTCACATACAACATAGCCGGTCTAATCGTCGTTCTATAGAACTTGCCTTTTAGTTTTTGTGGTACCCTCTTGTCACAGAGAATGCCAGAAGCTTGTCGCCATTTGATCCACCCTGCTTTGAATCCCACTCTTTTTGGATGGGTACGAATTTTTTCTTGTTTTGAATCCCAGAACCCTGGGTAAGGACTGCTACAGTCGGTGTTCTGACTATTTTGGGGGTGATGATAAATTCGACATTCAGAAACTAACCCAAGGATACAATGACGGGAATACAGAGACAATGACAGGGCACATAAAAGTCAGTAGGAGAGGGAGGAACACCTGGGATCCCTCCAAATACTGTGATAGTGGAAGTTTGGGATTACAAGAGTTGCATTCAGAAAACCGGCAACAGCAACTGCATTGCAAATCTGCAAAACAATTTTTTTTAAAAACAATAGGAATGAAATCAGCAAACAGGATTACAACGTAAACTATAAAGTGATAATGGTGATGAAGGCCCTCAGATGGAAGCTAAATACCGATGTTCGTTGTTGATTCAAACCACCATTAGCCTCAATGTATATGTAGCCATTTGATTCAGGCAAACCTACCAAAGTTAATCAAATATCATTATATACTTCCCTCAAGATAAAAATGCATAATTCAAAATGGCACCTCTTAATAAAACACACAAAATAGAGTGATATGTAAAAGTGAAGTAAAACATGTCATCCACAAAATATAATATTGCAATCCAAAGGTTCACATGCGTCTATCAACAGCTCATTAGCAATTTGGCATTAAGTGTACTTGCTCACAAAATGTACTCGTATAAGAAAAATACTCAAAACCTGAGCTACACTGACCTCAGGACATGCACCAGCCAGGTCTGGAAATGCCAGACCTTGCTCTTTAGGCCGGCCAAAGGCCAAAATAGCCCGATAATATTGATGAAAACGTATATCTTAGACAATCTTCGATACTTCAACATTTTAATAAGAAATACAATTCAACATAAGGCCCAAGCCTTTGTTGCGATGTAAGTTGTAATACAGAAACCACTGCTGAGAACGTTCCATTTTTTTGTGAAAAAGATATTTTAAAAGCCATAAGCCTGCAACTGACGAGACAATAAAAGGTACCATATGTTACGTCGCTGAATTCTCACTCTTGGTAGTAGGAGAATTCTTACTCTCATCGAGAGAGGATGACACTAGGAGTTGGGGCAATTTTCTTGTCTATTTCTCACACAAGCTCACACAAATGCCATACCAACCTGAGGGGTTGGGGTTACATATTTATAGGCTGCTAGCCAGCCAAGCATATGCCAAGATGCTAGTCTAAGATGCTAATATGCTGTCCTAGCTAAGATGTTGTCCTCTAGTCTAAGATGCTGTCCTCTAGTCTAAGATGCTGTCCTAAAAACAGAAAAACAGCCACAAGGACCATGACCATGTGAGCATCACAGCCCCACAAAGACCAGCCACACATGAGACTTATCCATCATTCTCCCCCTAAGTCTTGTGCGTCGTCTTGTGGGAGAGTTGAACCATCCCGGTCCTGGAGCAGAGCTCAAGGAACTTGATCCTCCCAAGGGGCTTGGTGAGCAGGTCCGCAAGCTGGTCCTTGGTGTTGATGTAGCTCGCCTTGATGCTCCCTTCCTCCAAACAGCCTCGGATGAAGTGGTACCTCAACCGGATGTGCTTGCGGCGTTCGTGGAACACGGGGTTCTTTGCCAGGGCCAGAGCGGATTTGCTGTCCACCCTGAGCTCCACCGCTCTAGTGTCTTTGCCTAGGAGATCACCAAGCAATCGAGCGAGCCAGAGCGCCTGAGTCGAAGCGGTGGAGGCCGCTATGTACTCGGCCTCGCAGCTGGACAGGGCCACCACCTGCTGCTTGACCGACTGCCAGCTAACGAGGCACTTGCCGAGGAAGAAGAGGATCCCGCTCGTGCTCTTGCTGGTGTCGATGTCGCCGGCGTGGTCGCTGTCGCTGTACCCGACGAAGTGTGCCGCCCCAGGGCACCTCGGGTAGTAGAGGCCGTGGTCGAGAGTCCCCGCAACGTAGCGGATGATCCTCTTCACAGCCTGTTGGTGCTCCGTCGTCGGTCGCTGCATGAACCGACTAACGTAGCCGACGGAGAATGCCAAGTCCGGCCGTGTGTGGGCGAGGTAGCGAAGGCTCCCCACAAGACGCCGGTACTGCGTAGCGTCCACCTCCTCCGTCGTGCTGTCGCGGCTCAGCTTCAGCCTCTCCTCCATCGGAGTGAGAGCTGGGTTGCAGTCGGTGAGCCCAGCTAGCTCAACGACGCGCTTGGCGTAGACGGTCTGTCGAAGCGTGATCCCAGAGTCATCCTGGTGCACCTCGATTCCCAGGCAGAAGGAGAGAGGCCCCAGGTCACTCATCTGGAAGGTGGCCTTCATCTTTTCCTTTTGCCGCCACCTCCGCATCCTTGGTGCCGGTGATCACCAAGTCGTCGACGTAGACACCCACCAGCAGGGCATTTTCTCCATTGCTCCGTCGGTAGATGGCCGCCTCGTGCGAGCTTTGCTCGAAGCCCATCCCCTTTAGCGTGGAATCCAGCTTGGCATTCCACGCCCTCGGTGCCTGCCGCAAGCCATAGAGGGCCTTGCGCAGGCGGAGCACCTTGCCCTCCTTGCCGGGGATCGCAAATCCCGGCGGCTGGTGCACATAGACCTCCTCCTTCAAGTCGCCGTTAAGGAACGCCGACTTGACGTCCATGTGATGAACACGCCAGCCCTCCTGGGCAGCTAGCGCAAGGAGGAGTCGCACGGACTCCATCCGTGCCACGGGAGCAAAGGCGTCGTCGAAGTCGACCCCCTCCTGCTGCACGAAACCTCGTGCCACCAAGCGAGCCTTGTGCTTGACGATGGCACCGGCTTCATCCCTCTTCAGCTTGTACACCCACTTAAGGGTGATCGCGCGATGACCACGAGGAAGGTCAGCAAGCTCCCAGGTGCTGTTCTTCTCAACCGCATCCATCTCCAACAGCATCGCGGCGCGCCATGCCGCGTGTCTCTCGGCCTCTGCGAACGACCGAGGCTCGCCGTCGTCACACGCAAGGTGCAACTGCGCCTCCAGGTCCTCCAGGTCGTGAGGCACCAGTCCCGGCACCAACTGGTCGCCGAGAAGGTTCTCCATCGTACGGTACCGCAACGGCTCGCCGTCGTGGTACGCGTCGATGCGCTCCTCGTCGTGAGAGAGCGGAGTAACGAGCTCAACCGGGCTGTGCTCGACACGAGCTGGTGTTGGAGTAGACGTGCCTGGAGAGGTGCCTGTCGGTGCTGGAGTGCGTGGCGTTGCCGGCTGTGGTGAAGCCGGCGAAGAACTCATCGCAGCCGAGGTCCTGGCTGGAGAGCGTGGAGCTGTCGGAGTAGCAGGCGCCGGGGTCGGTGGAGGCTCGGGGATTGGGGTAGACGCGCTCGCCGAAGAAGAGCTGCCTACTCCCCCAGCTCCCTCGAAGTGGACGTACTCGACAGTGAAGTCGTCGTACGTCGGAGCCGAGCCATCATCCACCGCCTTGTCCCACGCCCATCCTCGTCCTTCGTCGAACACAACGTCGCGCGCCGTGCGCACACGCTGTCTTCGGGTCGAGGATGCGGTAGGCCTTCGAGCCCTCCGCGTAGCCGATGAACACTCCCGGAGTGCTCCTGTCGTCGAGCTTGCTGATGTGGCCAAGCTCCTTGGCGAACGCGAGGCAGCCGAAGACCCGCAAGTGGGAGACCGCCGGCTTGCGCCCATGCCAAGCCTCGTACGGCGTCCTGCCGTCGAGCGCCTTGGTAGGCGAGCGGTTGAGGATGTAGACGGCCGTCACCACCGCCTCTCCCCAGAAGACAGTCGGCATCCCCCTCTGCTTGAGGAGGGCCCGAGCCATCCCCACAACCGTCTGGTTGCGCCGCTCGACGACGCCGTTCTGCTGCGGGCTGTACGGCGCGGAGTAGTGGCGCTGAATGCCCTCGTCAACGCAGTACGACGCGAATTCAGCCGCCGTGAATTCGCTGCCGTTGTCGGTGCGCAGCACGCGCAGCTTGTGGCCGCACTCCGCCTCCGCAGCAGCCTGCGCGCGTCTTATGGCGTCCGCAGCCTCTCCCTTGCTGCCGAGGACCATCACCCACATGTAGCGGGAGAGGTCGTCGACGAGCAGCAGGAAGTAGCGTCGTCCTCCCGGTGTCACCGGGCCACACAAGTCCCCGTGCACGAGCTCGAGATTCTCCTTGGCTCGAAAGCTCGCCCGCTGGGGAAAAGGGAGTCGTCTCTGCTTCGTCAACACGCAGACGTCGCAGAGCTGCTCCACATGGTCGAGGCACGGCAGGCCTCGCACCATCTCCGTGGCACTGAGCCGCTTCAGGGCCTCAAAGTGAAGGTGCCCGAAACGCTCGTGCCACTGCCACGCCTCGTCGTCCCGACGAGCAGCAAGACAGAGGGGTTGTGCCACCTGCACGTTAAGGACGTAGAGTCGATTTGCGCTTCTGGATACCTTGGCAAGAAGGCGACGACGACGATCCCAAATCCTCATGACTCCGTCCTCAACCACCACGCGCGAACCGTTCTCATCCAGCTGTCCCAAGCTGATGATGGAGTTCCTCAACACGGTGATGTAGTAGACTCCGGTGAGCAGCCTGTGCTCACCAGACACGGCGGTGAAGATGATGGAGCCGACGCCCTTGATCTCCACGCCGGAGGCATCTCCAAACTTGACGGAGCCTCGGACGCTAGAGTCAAGCTCGGTGAAGAACTCCCGTCGACCGGTCATGTGATGGGTGGCGCCGGTGTCGAGGCACCACCCGTCAGTCTTGTCGTTGCCGGAGCTGTCGCCGAGGAGGGCGTGTGCTTTTGGCTCGTCAAGGTGGAGGAGAGCCGCTGCGGCCGGTGCCGCTGGAGGTAGCTCGATGCTGGCATGTGCCATGAACAGAGCCGGCTCCTCCTCCTCCGCCTGTGCGACGTGGGCCTAGCCGCGTCGTGGCTGTCGACAGTCCTTGGCCCAATGGCCAAGCTGGCCACAGTTGCGGCAGGCGTTGTCTCGTGCCGGCTTGTGCCTGCCGGCGGCGCCGCCCTGGGCGCCTCCGCGGGCATCACCCTCGGCACGTCCTCGCGCCCCGGCCTGGGCGTCTCTACGTGGCTTGCCACGCTTGCGGCCGCCTGTCGCGGAAGAAGGCTCCCTCTTCCTCCGGTCACCTTGGCTGGCAAGCCATTGCTCCCGAGTGAGGAGGAGCTTCCCGCCAGTGGTGATGGGCCCCGTGAGGGACTGTGGCTCATCGCTGTCGACGACCTTGAGGCGACCTATCGCCTCCTCGATCGACATCGTGGAGAGATCCAGCAGAGACTCGATCGAGCGAGCCATCTGCTTGTACTTCTCGGGGACGCAACGGAAGAGCTTTTCGACAGCTCTCTCCTCGCCGTAAGTGTCGTCGCCGAACTGTACCATCTTCTGCAACAGAGTGTTGAGACGGAGAGCAAAGTCATCAACATCCTCACCTGGCTTGAAGGCCAGGTTCTCCCACTCCTTGCGAAGTGCCTGCAGTGTGGACTTGCGGGCGCGGTCGCTGCCGATGCGTGCCGCAGCGATGGCGTCCCAAGCCTCCTTGGCAGTCCGCTTGCTGATAAGCGAGAACTGCATCTCGAGCGGGACTGCAGCGATGAGAGCATCCAGCGCCCGTCGATCTAGGTCGTAGTCGACGTCGCCATACCGGACTGCCTCCCACATGTGCCGCACCTGGAGCTTTACCCTCATCACCGCAGCCCACTCGACGTAGTTGGTCTTGGTGAGGGTAGGCCACCCACCGCCGGGACCGACGTCCCTGACAACAGCCTGGAGCCCGTGGTAACCACGGTACCGATCCGGGGAGAGAGAGCCACGCTGCCTGTGAAGGCCGCGCTCTCCATCGACCCGTCGGTACCGATCCGGGGAGAGAGAGCCACGCTGCCTGTGAAGGCCGCGCTCTCCATCGACCCGTCCGCCACCGTTGCCGTGCGCGCCTCCTCCAGGAGCGCCGCCGCCGTGCGCGCCTCCTCCAGGAGCGCCACCGGCGCGTCCGCGCCTGTCTGGGCTGCCGCCGCGCTCGTGGGCGTGCGCGGCTGCCCCAAGAGCGCCACCGCCGTGCGCGCCTCCTCCAGGAGCGCCGCCAGCGCGTCCGCGCCTGTCTGGGCTGCCGCCACGCTCGTGGACGTGCGCGGCTGCCCACTGCGCCGCCCGCGCTCGCGCTGCCTCCCTCTCTAGCAGCTCGAGGTCTGCGTCGGCGGTGTCGTCAGCGGAAATGGAGCTGCCGATGCTGCCGCACAGAGCCTCGACCTCCGCCGCCGCCGCACGCGCTGCATTCGCCGCCACCGCTGCTTCCGCCTCCGCTCTGGCTGCTGCCAGCTCTGTCGCTGCCAGCCTCGACGCCCTTGCCGCCGCCGCAGCGGTCTCTGCCGCCGCTCGCTCGCGTTCCTCTGCCGCGGCAAGTTCGGCCTCCTGCCAACGCCGCGTGCTCGAGGCGACCGAGCGCTGAGACTGCCCTGCGGACATGACGCGCTACCGGAGGGCTGCTGCGTGGGGAGAGGGCTGCTTCAGACGAGCTGGGAGAGGAGTGAACAGGAGCGGCCGGAGGAGCTGCTGCTGCCAACAGCTGGGGCTGTTGTGGGGCTGGGAGAGAAGATGAGCAAGAGATGCTCAAGCTACAGGATAATATGGCTCTGATACCAGTTGTTAGTCGCTGAATTCTCACTCTTGGTAGTAGGAGAATTCTTACTCTCATCGAGAGAGGATGACATTAAGAGTTGGGCCAATTTTCTTGTCTATTTCTCACACAAGCTCACACAAATGCCATACCAACCTGAGGGGTTGGGGTTACATATTTATAGGCTGCTAGCCAGCCAAGCATATGCCAAGATGCTAGTCTAAGATGCTAGTCTAAGATGCTAATATGCTGTCCTAGCTAAGATGATGTCCTCTAGTCTAAGATGCTGTCCTAAAAACAGAAAAACAGCCACAAAGACCATGACCATGTGAGCATCACAGCCCCACAAAGACCAGCCACACATGAGACTTATCCATCACCATATGCATGCACCTTTGGCACTTGACTATACACAACTGCACATAAGATCTATCAAACCGGGTCATCATGAAATAATAATCAGGCAACCCAAACCAGAAAAAATTGAATGGTACTTTGAGCTTTGAGCTTCTTTCAAAATCAGCGTACCAGCATGAATAAACTACCATTTGAAATTAGAAATATCGACAAACAGTCCCAACCTGTGAATTATTAAAAACGACTTGCAAAATGAAAAAAAAATGGCGTACCGTTGGTATTATTGCTTATGCAAGGTCTCCAAACACCACCTCTGTAAGCATGCCGCCATACAGTTGCTAGCTACAAAAGTTAGCAATATCAGTATGAATAAAATGAAACACAAATGCAAAACATCCACACTGAACTTAAGAAAAACATGCAAATAGGTGCAGGACAAGTTAAAATGGCAATTTCCAATCAATAGAATAAATAAAACAACAATTTTCTACCATGCAGAATATACTACACTTTAACATCTGCCAGCTGACACCTGATGTAAACTAATACAACAAATCCAATAAACAGTAAAATATCATTACCCCAGCTCTAAACCATTCCACAAGGGCAGACAAAATGTTGCATAGTTTAGACACCATATGTGAAGATAGCATAGCACATATGCCTTCTTACCGAGAGAGTTTGGTACAAGGGTATTGATACAACAACAGGGCAGATGCATATGTTATTATCTGCCATAGACCTAGGCCATTTCCCTTGAACTATAGGGAAATTAGTCTATCACTTAGTTATCCAAAGATACCAAGTATCTAGGAATTGAGAAGGTAATTTGATTTACAAAAGTTCCATGCATTTGAATAATAATCTCAGGAAAACTTGTTCTGTTTTTGAACTATAATGAATTTGGCAATTCATCGAGGACAATGTCAAGCATTGAGGGTGCTATAACCGCAAAAAAAAAGGTGGATTAAAAAACGCAAATGGAAGCTATTACACAAATCCTCGTAAGGACCATGTAAACACATAAACCTATGTATACACAAAAAGGCGATATGTAAAGACAGCATGCGTATTAGCGGTCGCACCAGTTGATCTAACAAAATTCCCATATCTCTGACCAAGCCATCCATTGTCTGTTGATTGAATAATAATATTCCATGACCCCCACAATCTGAAGCAGGTATCAACTGGTGAAATGTCATTGGTTTGGTGCTGTCATTCACCACACACATGCCCGAGCTAGCTTAACAAGAAATATAAAATCGGTACAGCACACATACTTCTATGAGTTTACTGCCATTCTCCAACAACTAGAAGATAACTTAATCCGAAACTTCGACCAAATCAGCCGTCACTAGAATAATCAGAACACCGACTACTATTCACGAGAACACACTTCACTGTCTCTGCTCGGTTAGTTAACATGCTGATCCAAGTACGGAACACCAGAACTTTGACATCCGAGCAAGCTTTAAATCCACGAATCAAACAAAACCACCAAATACTTCCATCACAAGCATAAATTCCCAGTCCAATAGATGGGGGCGCCGATGCGCAGGAGTCACTTACCGCGTCGGTGGCATTATCAGCGTCCATATCGGCGCGGAGGCGGGTGTAGAGCTGCGGGCTGCGGTACAGTGACCCGGGAGCCGGGCGCGAGATGATGCGGGGCACACTGTCGAGCGAGATGGAGCCCATGTAGAGCAGCATCACCGCCACATACAGCAGTGGCGCGAAGAGGAACACCGCCTGCCGTCGCAGCAGCGCCGCAAGCACCGCCCGCGCAACCCTCCGCACGGCGCCCCCGCCCCAGCCCGCGCCCGCGCTGGCCCTCGCCGACCACCCTCCCTTCGCCGAGGCCCTCCTCCCCCACGCGCGCCGCGGCGACGACGGAGGCGACGGCACGGCCGCCCCGGCCACCGAGATGCCCAGCCGGCTGTATGCGTGGTTCTGCATCGAAACCTCCTGGCCCGGAACCTCCTAGAATGGGCGACCTCGCGCCGCCCGGGCTCTGAGCTGGAGTCCAGAGCTCGAGTTAGGGCTTCTCCCACGTGATCGCGCCTCCGCGGCGGTGTGGAGCGGGAGAAACGGAGGGAACCGCCGGCGGCGGCGGGACGGTGGCGCTGCGCTGCGCCTTCGCGGAGGGACGGCGGGGCCGCACGTGCGCGGCGCGTGACCGCCTCCGCGTGCGGCGTGCGGGGCTCAACTCGACCGCTCTCGCCTCTCGGGGTGGGGTGGCTCAGCTCAGTGCTGGTTAGTGGCCCGGTGCGGTGGCGGTGGTGGTTTCGGTGCGTCGGATTTCAGAAATTTTGTGCTTTGGTGGTTTCGCCCTTGCGCTGACCGGGGATGGGGATATTTGGCTTTTTGGTTTTGTTCATTCGGGGGGCGGGCGCCCCAAGCCCCCAAGGAATAGATTGACGTGGATTTGGTCATTTGGAATACACGTAAATTTCCAGTCAGGAATAGTATTTTTCTTTTACACCAAACCAGCCAGCAGTAAATAATCCACGATATGATATGGCCTCCCGAACAGGCTGCATAACGCTTGCTTGGATTTGGGGATGCGGCTTTATCTCGCGTGGGTGGCGGACAGTTGGGTTTGGTAGTTTTTTTTAAACGGAACCGGCAGGATAGCTGCCTGTTGTATTAAAAAGAAGAGAGACAGCCGGGTTTGGTAGTAGATGCGCTGCGATCTCGCTCTCCTGCGTTGTGATGGGAACACGGCGGCCTCATGGTCATAGATGCTGAATGCAATGGGGTGACTGGTGAGGTACGGCATGGGAATTGGCAAGGTTCCTTGGTGGCTCACCATGGGCTATCAATGAATCAATGATCATTCAGGGACTGCTTCATCACGTCACCACATGACGGGTAAATTGTATGCACTAATTATGCAATGTCGCTAAATTCATGTGGCGTATCAATGTTTGTATAAGTTTTATAATAATTTTATAGACACTAAATAAGCTATTAATTTAGCAAATAGGCTGACATGGTATAATATAAATGAAGAAAAATGATTAAGGTTCATAAAACTGGAGTTTTATGGGAATGAAACTAGTCTATATTGCTCACAACATGTGTGAGTTTTGAAAACTGAAACATGAAACTTCCGACTAACTTTATGTACTCCTGTATATTTTTTTCACTAGAGTATGGACTGTTTTTAGCATGGTTTTACAAATATGATTTCAGCGTGCCATGCCAATGCCAGTTTAGGAGCCTAAATGCGCATGAGGTGTGCGGACTGCGGAGGTGCCACGTTACCGACAGCCAAAAGCCCACATGCCCCTTCCTTCGTTCTGATTTCTGAACCCCCCGTGGAGGCGTTGAGAAGCAGGTTCTCGAATGCGTTGAGAAGCAGGTTCTCGGATTGATCTATTTCGTCGTGTCAAAGACTCAAAGTTTTGTCTTGAGTGCCATGGCATTCTTTCCAGAATACATGTCTTTGTCTACATGGTGAAGGAAAGAAGTAGGAAAAGGTGTTTTGCTCTCGGAACCCTTTGTACTCCATCCACCCTAAAATATATCCACCTCGATTTTCAAGTAATCAAACTATTTAAATTTAATATAAATTGTATTAAAATATACTCCTACTTGTTATGAAAATGTATTACACTATTAACCTAACACTAATACTTATGCATCATCAATATTTCGGAAAGTGAGATGTGTATTTCTAATATATACTAGGAGCACCGTGCACGTTGATTGAAAGGCCCAAGGAATACTGTTTCAAGCTAAACATTTAAGAAAATGCCAAGAAACATAAAATTGAATACAAAAAATTTGGCCCGTCTAGCTCAGTCGGTAGAGCGCAAGGCTCTTATCATGGGTTCGAGCCCCACGGCGGGCGTTGGCATATTTTTTCTTTTTTTCCTGCCCCACGGTGGGCGTTGCATTTTTTTCACTTCTTTGCTTGGCGTTGCATTTTCCCCCCTTCTTTGCTTTGTTTTCTCCCGTCACTTCTTTGCTTGGCGTTGTATTATCCTTCTTTGCTTGGCCTTGCATTATTTGTTATTTGGACGACTAGCGCCCGAACTTCTGGCTCGAAGCTCGTGTTCGGCCGCCTGCGCTGCAGTTTTCAGCGCTCGCACCAGCAATTCATGCCCACGCTCGCATAAAAAAACAGCACATCCCCGCCTACGCATGGGCTTCACGTGCCCATGCGGAGCCTGCGCCACCCGCGTTGCCAGACCACGTACGGGGACCGCTCGCATCCCCTTCGTTTCTCATGCGCATTGCAACATGTGCAACATCTGATTTATTTTTGAAACATTCAGATGCAACACTTGCAACATACAACTGAAGACAAATGAAACACTTAAAAAATGTTTCTGAAACACTTACAACAACACATGAAAACCATTGCAAACATACGCAATATTCAGATAAAACACTTGCACCATATGTGAAAAACCGTATGTAACATACAGATAGACACACTTGCAACAATACGTCTGAAAACACAGATGAAACTTTGGAAACAGACATTTGCAACACACGTGTACAATCATTGCAACATATGCAACATTATGATATACTTTTACAACATTCATCTTAAACAATTGTAACATACCTCTTAAACGTCCGAAACACTTCAAACATACGCATGCAACATGTGTTTTCATCACATCACAACATCTTGCTGCTTGCGAAATGGAGGCTCGTCGGCGTGTGGAGTTCACCGAAGGCAGCCGCACCATCGTCACCATCGACCAGATGGACTCCGCCTACTACGAGTCCGGCGGGGACCCCTTCGTGGCCGCTGGCATCGTGGGCTTGACCCGCAGCCCCTGCAGCCGCCGCCGTAGTCCCCACCACCATCGGATCTCTCGCCGCGCAGTGGATCTGGTGAAAGGAGCAGCGAGGTAGAGTGGGGCAGAGGTGCGCGGCACCCGATGCGGGCGAGCGACCACCTAGCCAGGGGGGCTGCGCCGCACTGCTGGGGCACGGCGGTGCCCGCGTTTTGGGCGGAGATGTGGGGCGGGGCAGGGCCAGCGATGTCGACCGGCGGGGGTGGAAGCGGCGGTGTCGCCTACGGCAGCCGCGGGTACGGAGCAGAGTGGGCGTTGATGGTTTCTTTTTTTCGGATCTAATCATTATCGTTATTTTTTTTATCTTCTTTGTTTGATTTCTCATGCCCTGCTATTGAGCGCGTGTTTAGTTTCCACCCCAAATTCCCAAAAAGTGCTACAGTAGCTATTACATCGAATCTTGCGATACGTGCATGGAGCATTAAATCTAGACGAAAAAAAAACTAATTATACAGTTTGGTTTAAAATTGCGAGACGAACGTTTTAAGCCTAATTAGTCCATGATTAAACACTATTTATCAAATAAAAACAAAAATGCTGCGATAGCCCAAATTTCCAAAATCAGGAAACTAAACACGCGCTGATATGACCTGGGCCTGCTGTGCTAGATTGCGGGTTGCATGATTGGAGTTTCGCAGACGCCGGCAGGTGTCCATTGTCCAGTAATCCAGTGTCTCCTTTTGAGCACAGTCTACACATGCACCTGCACAACCGTGTCTTAGGGTGTATTTGAATCCAGTGACTGAAATTTAGAAGGTGTATCAGTAGAATATTGTATGGGATGTTTGGATATTAATAAAAAAATAAATTACATAATCCGTCAGTACTCCACGAGACGATTTTTAAGCCTAATTAATTTATCATTAGCATATATTTACTGTAGCATTATATTGTCAAATTATGGACTAATTAAGATTCGTCTCGTAAATTAGTTGTAAACTATACAATTAATTTCGTAATTAATCTATATTTAATACTCCATGTATAATGTATGTATCCAGACATTCGATGGGACAGCGACTATAATTTATAAGGTGGGACCAAACACCACCTTAACTAAGTCGTCAGCGAATGATTTCACAACTAAGGCCTCGTTTAGATGCTGAAAAAATTTCAACCCGATGAATAGTACTACTTTCGTCTTATTTGACAAATATTGTCCAATCGTGGACCAACTAGGCTCAAAAGATTCATCTCGTGATTTCCAACTAAACTGTGTAATTAGTTATTTTTTTACCTACATTTAATACTCCATGCAAGCGGCTAAAAATTGATGTGATGGAGAGAGAGTGAAAAAACTTGGAATTTTGGTGGCATCTAAACAAGGCGTAAGCAACGGTCAACCGAACTGAAGGGATCAAGTCGAACTGGAACTGGTCGCTGATGACCGACGAGATGCATCCTAAATCAACGAACAGGTTGTTTCATGTCCGGGACCTGGAAAACGCGGCACCGACCCAGGTTGGTGTTTTTGTTTTTTTTTTAAGCCTGGACTCTGGTATACACTCATACCATCACACACACGTATATCTCTAAAAGCTATAACCTATACACCCTAAGTGTTCTTTTGGAGGCCACTGAAGCCACACGAGTCTCGTAGACGATGAGCATATCGTAATCTCATTATAGCGTCACGCGAGTGAGAAAAACCGCTTGGTGCCACGTCCGGCCGATCCAATTCAAACGCGGGTGGGTGGCCGTGGCGGAGCGCTGACCACTGCGCTACAAGCGCGTTGGCCGCAGATTGGTGTCGGTGAACCGTGAGCTGGTGTCATTCAGAGCAACCCACCGAGATCAGTAATCGATTCGAAACGAAACAAGGATATTGGCAATGACAAGCAAGCATACATCAGGCTTGGCTATGCACTGAGCGGTTCTACTGTACTCCTTCCATGCACAAAGAAAAAATACTGTAGAATTTCTTTTTTTACGAATTAAACATTATAGAATTTGTAGCAGAAGTCAAGGATCAAACAAAATAATATGTATACCCTTCAAAAGTAACAGTGGACAGTGATGGACGGTTCTGAACAATGTCAATATAATGTCAAACAATATTATAGTGTGTTTCTTTACGTGACAAATTTTTATTTTTCTTTACGGGATGCATAGAGCACGAGCGAAAGCTACTCGTCAGTCATCACACCATGACACCATACGACCAAAGCGGGAAACTATGGTCTTGTTTTAATTTAATACAAAGTAGCAAGATGACCACACAAGACAACATGATAGCTAGTTTTTTTTCTCATTACAACCACTGAGATTTTTATTTTACTTTAAAGTAGTTTTAACAAAAAGCTTTTCTTTGTTTGACTATAACTGTCCTCCGCAGACTTTTCCTAACTAAATCTACTTGCATGAACTCACCGTTATTGACCAATTTGTTAGCCTCAATGTCTCTCATCTTTCTTTTTATTCTACTCATATGCCATGGCAATGTGCAACTTCTACGAAGGCTATCCAGGTAGCCTTCAAAATTTGAAATTCAAACCATATATTGTACCTTACAGATACACAATTATCTTTTTGTCCTAAAACATTACCGGATTGACCACAATGTTGCTCGTGTTTGTTGGAACCACTATTGTCTCAAATGGCTACCGGTGGACTCCATCATCACAACAACATCCATTGGTGCAAGCATTCGAAAACAAATTGTAGAACCGTCACCGGCACTAGTGAGTTGCTAATCTCTAGGCTATTTGTCGGTGTTTTCGGACCACAGATGAGTAAATTTGTATTTACGCGTCTAGCTCGAATGGTGTGCTCAGATGACACAAAGGTTTATACTGGTTTGGGCAGAACATCCCTACGTTTAGTTTGCTGCTGCTCGTGTTATCGGCACTTGGTTTGCAGTAGGGCCGTAGGGGTTACAAACGGGCAAGAGAGGGAAATGATCCCAAGTCTCTGGTGAAAGGAGTGAACAGGTGCTGAGAGCTCGAGTGCTACTCGGGCGTGTGTTCGAGTCATGTTCTTGTGTTTTCTATCTCGTGGTCTGGGTCTTATGCCGATTTGGCTCTCTCCTTTTCATGGGGCGCCCTACTTTCTCTTTTATAGGCCAAGGGAAAGCGTGGGTTACAGTGGAGGAAAAGAAGAAGAACAAGAGAGAGGAAGGCTTCCAGGATCACCGGGTCCTTCTTCTCTTTCATGTGGGTCCCGCTGACCCTGTAGATGTCAATAGGGATGGTTCCACGTCGCGTCCCTGTCCGTCATTGGCGCCATGCGCAGGCACCATCTGCCGGTCATGGCGCTCCATTCCATCCTGGCAGACATCGTGGTGAACTGACGTGCTCAACAGCGTTCGTACGAGGGTTAGGCAGAACAACACCGGCACATCCGACGCTATTCTTGATGTGAATCCTCAGGTATGGCCCGTCATGACCACGAGTTACATCGGGGCATGCTGGTCTGTTCCTTGGTATCAAAATTTTGACCTAGGCCCATACGTTTGGACCTAGAGTGGTCGGCGGCGGTATGGGTCCTCGTCAGGCGAGGCGGAGCCCGCGACCTTGGGGTCGAGCGAGACGGAGCCCGCTCCAGAGGTTGGGCGAGGCGAAGCTCGCGCACCTAGGAGTCGGTTGGAGCTGTAGTCACGTTGTTGACTGCTCAGATGAATCAATATCGATGACCATTAGCTCCTTCTCTTTGGGTACCCTAGTATTGGTCCCCGACAGTAGCCCCTGAGCCTACGGAGGAGTAGAATACTCCTTCGGAGGCTTTTCCGAACAGGAGGACTTTGAGGGCCTTGGCCTTCTTTTGTCGCCCACGGCGTGTCCTGGGGACGACGATTCCCTTTCGTCATGATTGGACCCCTCGAGGGTATAGCTATGAGATTTGGTGGGTCGAAAAAGTATTTCCTATTTCTGACCCCTATGGGGGTCTGTTGTTCTACGACCGCGCGTTTGGTCTCCTTGTGAGTCCAACTTTCCTCGAGCCCCGCCCATAGCAGGGGTCCGGTCGAGGGTCGGCTCTTCTTTGTGATTGTCTTCCCTCAAGCATTTTTTCCGATAAAAATGGAGGGGCTAAGCTGTACCATGATTTTCTTCTATGGACGAATCATGGTGCTCGGTGAGCTATTAACGGGCTAGTCCGAGTGGGGCCCTGGCATCCCGTTCGTGGGGGTCTGGTTTGGGTCAGCTGGTGACCAACTCCAGATTCTCAGCGGTCAATCCATATAGTTTTCAGGTCTGTTGGACCGGTCCTGAGGGCTCTCTGCCTTTCTTCAAGAAAAAACCATGGATCATATCCGACCGAGACTCGAACGTGGGCCAGGATGCCCGTGGCGCTTGTGCGCTCAAGTAATGGCCGCTAGCGGGTCCATCCTTTTCCACCCCTCACTCTAAAGGTGCCCGGAGCGGTTGTCGAACCCGACGGTGGGCCAACCTTTGAACTCCTGGGCCTAGATGGGCTATAGGAGCGTTTTTAGCTCTGTATCCCTCTTACCTATGATGGGTCGTGGCCTGTTCGGGGAGGAGAAACATCCAGCGCATTTTCTGAGGGGACGACCATAGGTTGCGTGCGCACACCCCATGATGAAACGTGGTGACAGGTCGTGGCAGGCGCGGAGATCTAAGTGGGCAGTTTGTTTCCTCGCACCCATCATCCCTATAAAACTAAAGGGTTAGCTCTCCATGTTTCATACTGTGGGGGTATGGCCCCCAAGACATGGGCCGCACTATTAGAGGTGGCTCGGCCCATAAGATCAAGGTGTACATAGCGCTGCTCGGCGTGCACCATAAGCTATTGTATAGTACCAAATAGGCTACTTTACTTATAACCCTGTCCCTCCAGACTATATAAGGAGAGGCAGAGGTCCCTTAGCGGACATGATCCAACAAGATCTATCTACATACAGATCAATACAATACATCAAAGACACAGGACGTAGGGTATTACATCGATCAGACGGCCTGAACCTGTCTAAATCGCTGTCTCTGCGCCTTGTGTCACCATCCGGTTCCTAATCACGTGCACCCCCACCAACAAATCTACCATCGCAGGATACTCCTCGGTGGATTGCCGATGATATTCTGTTAACAGTTGGTGCACCAGGTAGGGCTATGCGCTTGATCCATGGTGAGCCAGATGGACCTCAAATCAACAACGCGTTCTCGTCGTCAATCTCATGGAGATCCATGTTGGTCCACGACGACGATTCATCACTGGCTACACCAGCCCCCACGACAACAGATTCGATCTCAAAACCACCTCCGAGGTCGTCTTCACCAATAACTCACCGTCCACCAGGTGCTCATCGTCAACGCCGACCAGATAACGCCATACATCGCTGACCAGACGCTTCGTCCAAAGCTAAGTCATGCTTTAATATTTTTCTAAATATTCTCCAATCTCCGTATATCGCCATAATATTTCTCCGAGTTGTTTTCTCTATGTTTGCTCTCCAAACGATTTTCCAAACCCCTGAACAGTCATGTTGATGCTCGGACGCCTCTAGAGATGGCCCTGTCTCCGGCTCCTCCCTACACGTGCACGAGCGTCTGCCCTCTGCGTTATGGGTGGTCGGCAGCGGCTCCTTAGCGACGCCTGTTCCTCCTACACGTGCATGGGCTCCGCGCTCGACGTTATGGACTACGGGCTAGCTAGGGCTAGAGACTCAGCTACACACTAACTGTTCGGGCGGTTTATGTTAAACATAAATATATTTTCATGCCAACTGATCGCCGAACTGCATACGTTGTTTCATCACCATTGCTGATTTTTCTCTAGAATTCATTTATTTTTACATCATGTACTACCCATTCTACATGTTTGTATTGCAGGATCATCATCCAGGTGATTGGATCACCTAATGCTCGGGCTTCTCCACTGATCAACTGGTCGGACCGCTCGGTTCATGGACTCCATCGCCGACCAGTTGATCGGACTGTTCGATGGTTGCTTCTACTCAATGCTCACTTTGCTGCCGACTAGTTGACCAGACTGTTCGTCGCTCGTGCTTCATCGCCAGCTACGCCGGTTACTTCTCATCGCTCGGATTCTTTGTGCTCGAGGACTAAGTGGGCACACTTCACTACATGAATGTCGCTAGCTATGCTAGGGACTCCTTGGTGCTCGAACATTGTCGCCTACGCCGGGGACTCCTCGGTGCTCGGTCATCGCCAGCGATGTCGGGGACTCCTCACTCCTCGGTGCTCGGAGATCACTAGCAACGCCGAGGACTCCTCGCTCCTCGGTGCTCGGTCATCGCCAGCGACGCCAGGGACTACTCGCTCCTCGGTGCTTGAACATCACCAGCAACACCAGGGACTCCTCGCTCCTCGGTGCTCAAACATCGCCGCCTACATCGGAGACTCCTCGCTCCTCGGTGCTCGGTCATCACCACCTACACCAGGGACTCCTCGCTCCTCGGTGCTCGATCATCGCCAGCGACATCGAGGACTCCTCGCTCCTCGGTGCTCAGCCATCACTAGCGATGTCGAGGACTCCTCGCTCCTCGGTGCTCAATCATCACCAGCGACGCCAAGGACTCCTCGCTCCTCGGTGCTCGGTCATCGCCAGCGACGCCAGGGACTCCTCGCTCCTCGGTGCTCTGACATCGCCAGCGACGCTAGGGACTCCTCGCTCCTTGGTGCTCGGTCATCGCCAGCGATGTCGGGGACTCCTCACTCCTTGGTGCTCGGTCATCGCCAGTGATGTCGGGGACTCCTCGCTCCTCGGTGCTTGGACATCGCCAGCGACGCTGGGGACTCCTCGCTCCTCGATGCTCGGTCACGCCAGCGACGCTGGGGACTCCTCGCTCCTCGGTGCTCGGTCATCGCCAGCGACGCTGGGGACTCCTTGCTCCTCGGTGCTCGAACATCGCCAGCGACACCGGGGAATCCTCGCTCCTCGGTGCTCAGTCATCGCCAGCGACGCTGGGGACTCCTCGCTCCTTGGTGCTTGGTCATCGCCAGCGATGCCGGGGACTCCTCGCTCCTCGGTGCTCGGACATTGCTAGCGATGCCAGGGACTCCTCGCTCCTCGGTGCTTGGACATCACCAGCGACGCCAGGGACTCCTCGCTCCTCAGTGCTCGGTCATCGCCAGCGACGTCGGAGACTCCTCGCTCCTCAGTGCTTGAACATCGCTAGCGACGTCGGGGACTCATTGCTCCTTGGTGCTCGGTCATCACCAGCGACGCCAAGGACTCCTCGCTCCTCAGTGCTCGGACATCGCCAGCGACGCTAGAGACTCCTCGCTCCTTGATGCTCGATCATCGCCAGCGACGCCGGGGACTCCTCGCTCCTTGGTGCTCGGACATCGCCAACAACGCCGTGGACTCCTCGATGCTCCCTTGGTGGTCAAATCTTGCTACATCTTGTCAGTGTGCTATCAAGCTGCTCCATGTTGTTTAGATCAGGGTGCTAATCTTGGGCAGCACGTCTAGGGTCTTGATACGTGCATGTTAGACGACGTCGGCAAGCTTTTAGACTTTTTTCTTTGACCCTACTACAAGATTCATTCTTCATCTTCTAGCAAGCTCGGGGACTAAGTGGGCACACTTCACCTTGCAGTGAATGTGCTTGTTCTCATCTCGAGGCTACGCCCGGGAACTGGCTGCCTGCTCGGCTGGTTTTCTACTTTATGACCCTGGCACCACGTGACTACGTCACCTACTGTCAGGCTCGGGGACTAGCTATGGGGTATGGCCCCCAAGACATAGGCCGCACTATCAGAGGTGGCCCAGCCCACAAGATCAAGGCATGCACGGTGCTGCTCGGCGTGCATTGCAAGCTATTGTATAGTACCAAAAGGCTACTTTACTTATAACCCTATCCCTTCAGACTATATAAGGAGAGGCAGGGGTCCCCTAGCGGACATGATCCAACAAGATCTATCTACATACAGATCAATACAATACACCAAAGACATAAGACATAGGGTATTACGTCGATCAGACAACCCGAATCTGTCTAAATCGCTGTCTCTACGCCTTGTATCACCATCTGGTTCCTGATCACGCACACCCCCATCGACAAATCTACCATCACGAGATATCCCTTGGTGGACTACCGACGATATTCTGTCGACACATACGCACGTCTACATCCTTACCTCTGTTGCCATGCCATCTCTACCAACGCTTAGATTTCCTGCCTCTGCATTTCCATCGCCGTTGAGCTCGCATGGAGGGCCTCGTCCATTGCGGTCTTCTCCGCACGCGTACCTCGTCTGAGGAGTGGTTGCTGCCTGGTGATGAGGATGCGCCGTTGCTGCATAATGGCTACGTGGATTCGTTCACCCACTTCCACGAGTGTGGGCTCATGACACCCACCCATAAATTCCTCTGAGGCTGCTGCACTTCTACAAGATTGAGCTATAGCATCTCTATCCCAATGGGATCTAGCACATGGTGGCATTCGTCACGCTATGCGAAGGATTTCTAGGGATCAACCCCACTTTGACTTGTGGAGGCATTTCTTCACCGTCAACCTCGAGAAGAAGAGGGAGAAGGGTGGCAGGCAGGAGCTGCACATGCTGATGGGGTGCACCAGCATCCAACTTTAGAACAATCGAGTCGGCGAGTACCTGTCCATGTGGCTCTTGATGTCCAACAAGGGGTGGCACTTGTAGTGGTTCTACCTCAAGAATGATGCCGCCGCCCCTCTATCGGAGTTCATCAGGTGCCTGATCGAAGAGGCCTAGAGCAGTGGAGGAAGTGGGGCATCCCGGAGAAGGACAAGAAGAAGATCCGAGACTATATTGCCATCATCCACATCTTGAAGGAGAATGGCCTAAAAGGGTCAGGCGTCATCGGGGCTTACCACGTGAGGAGGGTGGCACCATTGATGATGCGTGCACTCCCGCTATACACGATGGTGCCTGAGGCGTCGTTCGACGGAACGGCGCTCGTCGAGGGAATGCTCCCCAACTCCGAGATCATGCAATGCATCAAGGAGGTGATGGAGCCTTTGTAGGATGACGTGGGTGCCACCCTCGACTTTGTCTACCCAGTGCCGAGGCATCCTTCGATGCGTCCGGAGCCAGGCTATGTTGTCTTTGTAAGTTCTCCTTTCTCTTGCCTTCTCTTTAATTGATTTTTTGACCCCATGAGACTAACTTTGAGAGGGGCAGGACCAACCAAGGGACCTTATCCTCATGGATCATCCAGTGCCACTGTCAAGGGATTCGACCATGAGGGCGGCAAATTGTGCTGAGGGTGAGTGACTGAGGAAGGCGAAGGAGGGCAAGAAGAGGAAGAAGTAGCAGAAGCTATAGGCGTGGGAACGAGGGGAGGACACTAACAATGATGATGACGATGATGATGGTGATGATGACGAGGTGATGGAGGAATAAGAAATGGTAGCCAACGATATTGAGTGGGACAACCTAGAGAACAAGGATGCGCTGACAAGCATCGGTTCATCCTTACAGGCGTTGGGACCCTTCCCATTCCATAGAGGGGAGGGTACTTCTGGGGAGCGGGTGGAGGTGGGATGTACCATCATCCTACCTCAGGAGCCAACAGAGGCGGGTGGCTCTACCGCTGCGCCCGAGGTGCCAGCGGAGGCGGGCAACTCCACCGCCGCGCCCCAAGAGCCAAGGGGAGCGGAGCATTCTGCCAATGTGCCCCAAGAGCTACCAAGAGTGAGCCCCTCTGCCCAGGAGCAGGCGGTGGGATCAAAATGTCCTCGTTCCAACAAGGCAGAGCAAAGGTCGAGGGTTTGTCCCCCAAACACATCTGTCGCTCGATGGCGCTGAGGTGAGTTATCAATTCCTCTATTTTTCCTATTTTAGTCAGATTTCATGGTGACTTATGTTTTTCATCCCTTGCAGCATCGATAGGCAGTGGAATCCTTTGGCGCTGGTGTCGAAGAAGAGCATCGCCCTTCAATCGGGGCGGCGGCCATCGACTGGTGTCACGCCTATTTTGGGCGGGAGTGATGCTAGTGTGAACGCGTCATCGGCCGGTCAGGCGCTGCCCATGGTGGCGCCTATGCCCTTGGTGGGATGGGCGAACGTAGGCATTCAAGGGGCGCCTTTGGAGGTTTCAGAGTAGCTGGTGATGGCTATGATACCGCTATAGATGGTGGGGTGGATGAGGCTACCGACCGTGCTTGTGGCATCGACCGTGGTGATCGCGATGCAGCTGGTCGTGACCCCACCAATGTAGGTGGAGGTGGAGGTGGTCGTGATAGATGGGTCATAGCCAAATGCAACTATAGTGTCGCCTAAGGCATCAGCGCAACCCATGACATCGGCAGCCCAAGTGACAACGCCTGGTGTGGTGTTGGGAGAGAGGTTCGCATCCACGTCGCTGACACCTTCCTTCACTGGAGGGGGTGTCCCGGCTAGGACGTCATGACGAGAGGGGTTAGCGGCGCTTAGGGTCGGTAGGGAGTCATCCCTAACCTTAACATCGATGGGTAGTAGCTCACCCACATGGGGTGAGCCCCTGCTCTAGTGGGCAAATCCATAGGATCCAGTGTCGATGCTTTTTACCCTTGACGATGCCGTAGAGAGCATGGAGCATGAGAGCCTCGACGTAGGGATCACATCCATGCTCGAGGCCCTAGACCACGTGAAAGCTCTAGTTTGGTTTTGGTGAATTGATGAAACCCTAAGTGCTAACCTAGTTTATCAAGTGATCATGAGATAGGTAGCACACTTCAAGTGGAGAAGCTAATGAAGATCATAACATGACAATAGTGATGTCATGGCGATGATCAAGGGCTTAAACTTGAAAAGAAGAAAGAGAGAAACAAAGAGCTCAAGGCAAAGGTATAATTTGTAGGAGCTATTTTGTTTTGGTGATCAAGACACTTAGAGAGTGTGATCACATTTAGGATTGATAGCCGTACTATTAAGAGGAGTGAAACTCGTATCGAAATGCGGTTATCAAAGTGCCACTAGATGTTCTAACTCATTGCATATGCATTTAGGATCTAGTGGAGTACTAACACCCTTGAAAATATTTGTGAAAATATGCTAACACATGTGCACAAGGTGATACACTTGGTGGTTAGCACATTTGAGCAAGGGTGAAGAAGACAGAGGAGATGCCAGCATTGGTCAAGTGATCGGACGCTAGATCTGAATGCACCAGACGCTGACTGCCTGTGTCTGGTCACGCTGACCTGGCGGTACAGTAGCTAGGGTATACCATCGGACACTGGGTCGTGTCTGATCGAGGTGGACCGGACGCATCCAGTTGAGGAAAATGGATTTGGACCCTTACTGTACTCGACCGGACGCTGAGGCTCCAGGGTCCGGTCAGTAATACCGAAGCATCCGGTCAGCACTTAGCCGTTGTGATCTGACGATTCAGTTTTAACTCAGAGTGACACGTGGCATAAAATCAGTAGACCGGACACTGAGTCTAGGGTCCAGTCAGTATGACCGAAGCGTTCGGTCAAAGCGCAGTGTGCCTAGTGAAGGGGTACAACAGCTTTATTTTGTGGGGGCTTCTATTTAAGCCCCATGGCCGGCTGTAGCTCACATCTTTGGCCATTTTCATTGACTTAGCAATCTTGTGAGCCTAGCCAAAGCCCTCCCACTCATCTCCATTATTGATTCATCATCTTTGTGAGATTGAGAGATAATCTAAGTGCATTGCTTGAGTGTTTGCATCTAGAGGCACTTGGTGTTCGTGTTTTGCTATGAGATTCACTTGTTACTCTTAGTGGTTGCCGCCACCTAGACAGCTTGGAGCAGCGAGGATCATCGAGTGGAGGTTGGTGATTGTCTCCGGCTCCGATCGTGGTGATTGTGAGGGGTTCTTGACCTTTCCCCGGCAGAGCGCCAAAAGGTACTCTAGTGGATTGCTCGTGGCTTATGTGATCCTCATCTTGTGTTGGTTGTGCGACACCCTATTGAGGGTTTGGCATGTGAAGCCAATTAGCACGTGAACCTCCAAGTGAGTGAATCGCCACAACGAGGAATAGCTTGCCGACAAGCAAGTGAACCTCAGTAAAAAATCATTGTGTTCATCATTGATTCTAAGGTGATTGGTCTTCATTGTTATTCATCCTTGTGATTGATTGGTTTCTTCATCAACACGGCGGTATAACCTTCTTGATCACTCTCTTTACTTTACCACAAACTAGTTGACAAGCTCTTTAGTGTAGCTAGTTGTGAGAGCTTGCTTGGTTGGTTGGTGTGGCTCTTTAGTTAGCCTTTAAGAGCACACTAATATAGGATAGTGTCATAGCTATTGTGTGAATAGACACTATCTAAACTAGAATTGTGGTAGGTGGCTTGCATTTTAAGTAGGCTAGCACAACACTTGCTTTGCCTCATAATTGTCTAACCATTTTGTTAAGTGTTGTTGTAGAAATTTTATTAGGCTATTCACCCCCCTCTAGCCATTAGGACCTTTCAAGTGGTATCAGAGCCGAGGTCACCATTAATTGAGGCTTAACAACCTTTGGTGTTAAAATGGCTCAAATCAACAACACCAAGAAGCCACCCCAATTTGATGGCTCAAATTATCCTTATTGGAAGTCAAAGATGACCACACACATCAAGTTAATCAATAGAAAGGTGTGGAAGGTGGTAGAAACCAAAATTGAGATTGGTGATCCAGAGAATCCCACCGCGATCGAAGAAGTGCTTCTCTGAAACAATGACATTGCTCTAAGTGCTATTCATAATGCAATTGATGAGAGAACATTTGAGCAAATCAAGAATATTGAGATGGCTCATGAGGCTTGGAAGAATCATTTGAGGGCACTCAAGCCGTGAAGGGTGTAAAGGCATACATTCTCAAAGAGAAGTTTGCAAGCTTCAAGATGAAGGAGGATGAGAGTATGTCGGAGATGTTTCATAGGCTTCAAGTGCTTGTCAATGATCTCAAAGCACTTGGAGAAGAGGTGAAGGACAAGGACTTCTCCCACAAGTTCTTGAGATGCTTGCCTTCAAGATTTGGTACATTGGTCACTATTCTAGTAAGGAGTGGTTTGGACACCATGACACCAAACCAAGTGTTGGGAGACATCATGATCGATGATACATATAGAGATGATGATGAGAAGGAAGAAAAGAAGGAGAAGAAGGATGAGAAGAAGAAGAGTGTGGCATTCAAAGCCACATCATCCAAGGGCAAAGCAAAGCAAGAAACATCAAGTGAGGATGATGATTCATGGGATGATGATGATGATGAGAAGATGGCTCTCTTTATCAAGAGATTTGGCAAGTTCATGGTGAAGAAGGGCTATCGTGCTAGAAGAAAGAAGTCTTCGTCCAAGAACAAAGAAGAGTCAAGAAGGTGCTTGAAGTGTGGAAGCAAAGATCATCTTGTTGCTCAATGTCCATACAATAGCGACAATGATGATGATAACGAGAAGAACAAGAAGAAGGACAAGAAGGAAAAGAAAGAGAAGAAGGACAAGATGGTCTTCAAGAAGAAGAAGGGTGGATCATATGTGGTCACTTGGGATAGCGATGCTTCCTCAAGTGATGATGATGATAGTGATGATAACAAGACCACCAAGAAGAAGGTTCTTACAAGCATTGCTATCAATGAAAAGCCTTCTCTCTTTGAATCTTCATCATGCTTCATGGCTAAGGCCACTAAGGTACAATCTTATGATGATGAAAGTGATGAAGAATATGATGATGATAATGAACAAGAAAATGAAAATGATAGTGATAGTGATAATAATGAACCTACTAAGGATGAATTATTTGACATGCTAGAAGATGCTAAAGAACACTTTGACATTAAGAGAAGGGAATGCAAGAGCTTGAATAAAGAGGTAAAAGCCCTTAAGCAAGCCCTTGATGAGCTCAAAGCAACTCATGAGAAGCTAGAGGAAGCTCATGAGAAGCTTGGCAAGGCTCACAAAAAGCTTGAAAAGGCTCATTCCACTTTGCTTAATGAACAAGATAAAAAGAAGCATGTTGAAACTTGTGATGTAGGTTTAACTTGTGATATAATTGATGAATCACTATCTATGCCTATCATTGTTGCTCCTACTAACCCTCCTTGTAGCACTTCCACTTCTACCTCATCTAGTAGTGATGGTCTCACTTGTGATGCCTCACTAGTGGTTGAGAATGAGAACCTCAAGAAGGAGGTCACTAAGCTCACTCACACCTTAGCTAAGGCTTATGGTGGTGAGAACCGCTTGCTTATGTGCTTGGGTAGCCAAAGAGCTTCTCTCTACAAAGAGGGATTGGGCTATACCCTCAAGAAAGGCAAGGCGGCTTTTGCTCCTCACAAGACTAGTTTTGTGAAGAACAATGGTCGGTTTTACACTAGTTGCAAGCAAGTTGGTCATAAAGAGCATGAATGCACCAGCAAGAGCAAAAATGCTAATGTATCCTCCCGTAAGCTTGATTCATGCTATATGCTTACTAAGGGTACAAATGGTGCAAAGGCTAAGTTCATTGGTAAACCATGGATGGGCTTAAAGAAGAAAGCCATTTGGGTACCAAAGAGCCTTGTAACTAACCTTTAAGGACCCAAGCAAGTTTGGATACCTAAAAAGAATTGATCTTCTTTTGTAGGTCAATTACAAAGACGGAGGAAGGCATTGGGTTCTTGATAGTGGGTGCACTCAATACATGACCGGTGATGCAAGAATGTTCAGCTCAATCAACACCAATGGCAATGATGGTTATGATAGTATCACATTTGGTGATAATGGCAAAGGCAAGGTCAAAGGGCTTGGTAAGATTGCAATATCCAATGATATGAGCATATCCAATGTGTTGCTAGTAGAAAGCTTGAACTTTAATTTGCTATCCGTGGCATAATTGTGTGATCTTGGATTCAAATGCATATTTGGAGTAGATGATGTAGAGATCATAAGTGTAGATGGCTCTAACTTAATCTTCAAAGGCTTTAGATATGAGAATCTATACTTGGTTGATTTCAATGCTAGTGAAGCTAAATTATCTACATGCTTGTTCACTATGTCTAGCATGGGTTGGTTATGGCATAGAATGCTTGGTCATGTTGGAATGAAAAACAGATTTGGACCCTTACTGTACTCGACCGGACGCTATGGCTCCAGGGTCCGATCAGTAATACCAGAGCATCCAGTCAGCACTTAGCCTTTGTGATCTGATGATTCAGTTTTAACTCAGAGTGACATGTGGCATAAATTAGTGGACCGGACGCTGAGTCTAGGGTCCGGTCAGTATGACCGGAGCATCCGGTCAGAGCGCAGTGTGCCCAGTGAAGGGGTACAACGGCTCTATTTTGTGGGGGCTTCTATTTAAGCCCCATGGCTAGCTGTAGCTCACATCTTTGGCCATTTTCATTGACTTAGCAACCTTGTGAGCCTAGCCAAAGCCCTCCCACTCATCTCTATTATTGATTCATCATCTTTATGAGATTGGGAGAGAATCCAAGTGCATTGCTTGAGTGTTTGCATCTAGAGGCACTTGGTGTTCATGTTTTGCTGTGGGATTCACTTGTTACTCTTGGTGGTTGCCACCACCTAGATGACTTGGAGCAGCGAGGATCATCGAGTGGAGGTTGGTGATTGTCTCCGGCTCCGATCGTGGTGATTGTGAGGGGTTCTTGACCTTTCCCCGGTGGAGTGTCAAAAGGTACTCTAGTGAATTACTCGTGGCTTGTGTGATCCTCATCTTATGTTGGTTGTGCGGCACCCTATTGAGGGTTTGTCGTGTGAAGCCAATTAGCACGTGAACCTCCAAGTGAGTGAATCGCCACAACGAGGAATAGCTTGCCGGCAAGCAAGTGAACCTCGGTAAAAAATCATTGTGTTTATCATTGATTCTGAGGTGATTGGTCTTCATTGTTATTCATCCTTGTGATTGATTGGTTTCTTCATCAACACGGTGGTATAACCTTCTTGATTACTCTCTTTACTTTACCACAAACTAGTTGACAAGCTCTTTAGTGTAGCTAGTTGTGAGAGCTTGCTTGCTTGGTTGATGTGGCTCTTTAGTTAGCCTTTGAGAGCACACTAACATAGGGTAGTGTCATAGCTATTGTGTGAATAGACACTATCTAAACTAGAATTGTGGTAGGTGGCTTGTATTTTGAGTAGGCTAGCGCAACACTTGCTTTGCCTCATAATTGTCTAACCATTTTGTTAAGTGTTGTTGTAGAAATTTTATTAGGCTATTCACCCCCCTCTAGCCATTAGGACCTTTCACCACACCACGGGCACATTGTGTGATGTTGTTTATTCCCTCCAGGTGGGTATTGTTTGGCCCTGCTTCTTGTCCTTTTCTTACTCTACATACTTTTTGTATCCTGACCATCATCTCCCTACAGTCCCTCATAGCTCATAGCCAGGGGAAATCTTGGTTCCTTCATCAATAGAAGGAAGCCTGGAACCACCTCATTGAGGAGGCATGGCTATGCGAGGAGGTGATAGCTTAGCTCGTTGCCGCCTAGCAGAGGGTGGTCAAGCTGACTCTCCTCGCCGAGGAAGCGGCCAATCTTCAATCGTGGGTGGCCGAGGCCCGTTGGGATGCTGACGAGGCCAAGAAGGCGTTCGAGGCCATGTTGGTGAGGTCATGGAAGGATGACGAAGAAGCCACCAGGGTTAGGATGGAGCAGGATGAATTGCTCCAGAAGGACGCTGAAACCCACTAGTGGATCCTTCACCTTCTGGGCAAGGTTGAAAAAGAAAGGGATTTGAGGCTAGGGGCCGAGGAGAAGCTCGTAGCCCTAGAGAAAAGGGAGAGTCTGGATGTCGTGATGGTGGCTCAGCTGCATAAGGAGCGGGATGAGCTAATCCAAACAACATGGCATGGCTCATGAGGAGCACGACTAGGCTTTCTGAGAGCAAGACCAGGCCTGCTAAGAGCAGGATGACACGCAGCAGAAGGTCAGGTCCCTCTAGGCTGAGCTCAAAAGGGAGATGACCCAGAAGCTCGACGCCGAGAGTGTTTCTATCGGGCTGGCTTTGGATCTCACCGAGGTGAGGAGAAATCTTCAGGTGGAGAGCGACAAGCTCGGTATCCTAAGCACCGCCCTTGGAGTGGTCTGCGATGACCTTGAGGTGGTGTGGTCAGAGGAGACTAGTTTGCTCATGGCCCATGTCGTTGAGATCACGGCGCGGGTGCGCTAGCTAGAGAGAAATGCCCTTCACGCCAGGGTCAATCAATCCTTCATGATTGCTCATTCTCACTATGGGGACAGCATCGATCTAGAGATGATGAGCCATGGCTTTAGGCCTGGCTATGAAGTCCATGAGCTAGAGGAGATGGAAGCGGCAGTGGCTCCCCTTTTGTAGGACCTAGCAGATAGGATCGAAGGCATAGTTCTCCCCTGAAGGGGTTAGTTAATTGAATAGGTCGATTGATCATTCTTGTAATCAGTGGACAAGTGTTGACCCTTGTGTATCATTTAAACAAACTTGTTATTTTGTTTCGGTTGACCAAGTTTGTTCTTTGTTTTGGTGCGACAGATTTGTTTTTCCTCCCTTTTTATATGTGAAAAGGGGTTCATGCATTCTGACCCTTCCATTTGTTAAGACCATAGAGCTCGAGGTATAGGAGAGAAACTCTGATCACGCTGGTAAGCAAGAGTGCCATAGCCGTTGGGGCGTAGGTTTCTTGCAGTCCGTCCAGCCTTGCTCAGTCATTCATTTCCGCAGACCTTGCTACTAGGTTTAACATGAAGAAGGGTGTTGGGTGTGGTGACTGTTTTAGATAGGGTGTATGTATACCCTTATTAGCCCCTGAGTGAGACCTGACCCCTTGCCATTGCTGGGGTTGGGTGTCACTAAAGATCGAGAAGAGATAGCGAAACTAGTAGGAAAAAGTGTCTCTTATTTTTGTGCGTACCCCCTCCCTAGGATTTGAGCCATCGTTCTGTGACCGTGCATTCGGTCTCCTTGTGAGTCCAACTTTCCTCGAGCCCTTGCGCGTAGCAGGGGTCCGATCGAGGATCGGTGTAACACCCCAAGTGTTTGCCACTAGTTAAGTAATAGGTTTGAGCTAAAACATGGTATATTAAGTGATGATGAAGATGTCAAGGTTAAACCTATAGAAACGAGCCCCAACCTAAACTTGGATATTGCACCTTTTGCTCGCCTATAGACCCCTTTTCAAGATATATGCTTGGGTGGTGTTATTGGAATATCTTCGTGTGTCTCACATCAATACCCATCTATATTGATCCATAGAAAAGTTTTGTGAAGTTTGGAATCAAGAAGTCACATAAAATGACGAGTTATGTCCTTGCTTGAATTATTTTATAAAGTGAATGGAATTCTTGATCGTCAACCAAATCTTGCAACCATGCCCAAATGACTCTAGATGAACTCTACAACAAAAGTCATGAAGGGTTCGTGTTGAGCGGAGGACAAGAAAATACCTCCATCGGTCTAAAACTTGGATTTAAGCTTTACCGTGATGCTAATTTGACCTGTGTTGACCAATCACTTATAGTGCTTGCATGGAGTTGCACCTTAAATCAAAGTTGAAGTTTGAGTAGAGAAGAACAAACTTTGTTTAATGGTCAAGAGCTAGATCAGCTTTGAAGCAAGTCAAACCGAGCCCTCAAGTTGGAATCCATGGCTGTTTTAGAGCTCAAAAATTTGGCTAAGTCCCTAATGGACAGAACCTGAATTTTTAGTTTTGTGTACCACACTTTAGGTCCTTCTATCTCTCTAACCAGGCCTAATTAGACTTTGAAGCTTTAAGAAAAGTTGGAGATGGTATGTAGATCTACAACTTTTGCTAATAGAGTTTTTACTAAATCGTCGTGGTTTAGGAGCTACGGAGGGATGAACTTAGGGTTTCAGACGTATTTTTGAGGTAGTATTGCTGCTCCTTCATAAATTTGAATCTGATTTCTGTTGCCGACCGCCGCAGACAGCTCGCGCCGTGTGGCTCCGCTGTGCTGCGCTGTTCGCCACCTCGCCTCCATTTGCTTGAAAGGTCGAGCACTCGCCCTCCTCCTCCTGCTCGCTCTCTCACTCTCGGTTCTCTCTTGCTAACCCTCTCTTCTCCCCTGCTCGCACTGCTGCTGCTGCCTCGTGCCAGCCATGGCCGCCGACACACCACCGCCGGAGCCCTGTGACTTCTCCATGTTCCTTCCTCCTCGTTGCGCCTCCCAGCCGCCGCTGTGGGCCAGCCGCTCGCTGCTGCCGCTTGCTGGCCATGGCAAGCAGCCGCGCGTCCACAGGCGCCGTGCAGCCACCCGCTGCGCCGTGCGCGTGGCCAGGGCACCACGGCCCGTCTCCCGGACATCCGCGGCAGCCTTAGGGTGCGCGTGGACCCACTGGTGCTCCCCCGCCCCTCAGCCACCGACGACATGGCCTCCTCTGGCCGGAGCAGCGATTCCCCGGCGATCCTCTGCTCCAAATTCGCGTCAGGGACCTCGTACAGCAATTTGAAGAAAGGGAAGGCCCTATCTGCAATGTCATAGACTCATATGAATAGTGCCATAAGGACTGGTTTGTAATTATTTTGCAGGAACTTTGGAAATTCATAGTAAATCATAGAAAATTCATAAAATAGTAAATGAGGACTTTTTGGAATCCTTGTGAAATTGTCTATGCAGTGGATCTATAATATGACATGTTTTAGTTTAAATATTTTGCGGTAAAAATAGATTTGTGCAGTAAGGTTGTAATGCTAGTTGAATTTGTTATTTTTCATAACTGTAGATCTAGGGCTCCAAATGAAGTGAAATTTTTGTGGCATGCTACTCATGTGATAGTTGATGTGTGGTAAAAATTTCATGAGTATTGGATGAAGTATGAGTGAGTTATTGGTTTATCTTGCTCTCACATGATTTCTTGCTTTAGCAACTTGTCTTTTTCATAGAGGTTGCTATACATATTCAAATGGAGTGAAATTTGTACAGTAGACTATTGAGAGGATATGTGAGCCACTGTAATTTTTGTAGAAGTTATTGTGCAATTTTGGTATATGTTCATTAAGTCACCTTGTTATCTAAAATAAATTAAGAAATGCATTAAAAGAATTTATTTGGTCATGGACACTAGGTTTTCTGGTGTTCTTTAGTCATGTGTGAAATGTTGGTAAAGTTGGTTTTGCCCAATTATGTATTTGCAACATAAGTAATAATTATTTTCTTGCCGATGTGGTTTATGGACAGATCTGGGAACTTAGCAAAGTTCTTCATGATAATGTGCTTTGTTCTGAAACTTGTTTATACAAAAGTTGTAGATAATTCATGTATCTAGCTTCTATTAAAATTTGGTGTCATTTGGCCAAGTAGTTTAAGAGTTACATCTGTTTAAAGTTGGGTTTTAGAAATGGCTGTTTTCTGTCAATTGTGGACCAGTTTCTGTAAATGGATATATTTGACTTAGTTAACTTGAGAATCATGCTAAGATGATTAAAGATGAATTGTAGAAAATTTTATAAGCTTTCCATAATGTCTTCTTGCAAGTCATTTGGATTTGTGTAACTCTAGTTATATCTAAATCTTGTAGCTGCTGTTTGCATGTCCAGAAATTGGCAGATTCCAATTATAGTGCTTGCTTGTATATTGTTAAGTGTGACGTATGCCTTGAATGATGACTGAGTTAGAGCACTTGAGATCTTGGGAAACTTGTGTCATGATTGGTGTTGTCGTCTTCTTTGCCATCTTAGCATGATAGATTGTGTGATGTTTAAGTTAAGCATCGCAAAGTACTTAAGTTTATTAGTGTAAACTATGCTTGTCTTGCTTGCTATTTTGTGATGTGTCTCATGGTACTATTCTTCATATTTATGCACTTTCATATTGCATCTTATCTAGGTACGCTAGATGAACCACGTGAAGGACGTGATGTTGGAGCCAAACCTGAAGACGGTGTTTGATGGATCTGTCCCGAAGATGGAAGGACTAAGCGAGTGCTAGGATCTGAGATGTCACTAGGATGGTGCAAGCTAACTGAACTGACTTGTGTCGGATCCCAGGCAAGCCCCGGAGCATTAATAAGTCTCCTAAATTATAAAAGCAATTCTTTCTATATATAAGTTATATATTGTTGCATTAAGTTGTAGGAGTTGATTGAAACCGTTGATGCATTTATTACTATCCTTGCCTACCTTATTACCTTTTTACCCTGTTAGGTCAGGATCGAATAACTGCTTAGCCTTGCTTAGACCGGTAGCGATCGGTGATATCCGATCACCTACATTATAGGTGGTTACTGGAAGAATTTAGCTATGGAAAGAATGATATCCTGGAATTAACCATATGTGATGGATAATTGGAGACCGGACAGAAAAAGTTGGAGGCAACCAGACAGGGTTCTGGGGTGCTGTTAGTTTCTGTCTGTGTTGATTAAGGACCGACCATTGTTGGGCCTCGAGTCATGTTGAACGCATGTCTTACATTTAGCTGGCTGGATAAAGTACCTTCCGACCGTGAAGCTGGGAGATTATTCGGGCCGAGTAGATTGCCCGCAGCGCACTGTGCCGGAGCAGGTGTGGTAGGACACGGGGGCGAGATGATAAGACCAAAGTGCAGTCGGTCGGCCCTCGGGTACATGTGGTTCCTAGCAAACTCGAGATTCCTGGATAGTTGACTCGGTGATCAATATCTCACTTTAGCGGGTGAGTGAGGTTTATGTAAGGAATAAATCACCAGCTGGTTAGGAATCGATTCGAATCGCCATCGCTCCTGGATAGTGAGCACTTGACTCGAGTTACTACATCGTAGTAATTATTATGGAACAATGATGGTTATCTGGATGGTATGGGATATGCTAAATCTAAATTGGTAACTAGATGTTATTGGTTAATCAAGTGATTATTATAGTACAGGTGCTTACCTAGATGGATAGGTCATAATAAAGATGATGCAAAGTACTTAAAATGGTTTCTTCATGATAGCTTATGCTTTTCGCAAACAAGTCAGCTAGCCCACTAAAGAAAGCCTTGCATGATCCTTGGTGTCATTTGTTTTGGTTTCCAACGGGTAAGTCTAGCTGAGTACATTCGAGTACTCAGGGTTTATCCCACCTTGTTGCAGGTGATGTTCTCGACCTGTTGATGATGGTGGCTAACCACCGGTGGGCTCGGTGATTCTATACTTACTTCTCATCTATATGCTTTTGTCGGATGATGTCACTATGCTAGCCATATATTTGAAACTTATATTAATGTAATCATTTGAAAGCTATGTTGTTTTCACTAATCAGTTTTGAAACCCAAACTTGTACTATTATTTGTTAACCCCTTTTGTAATATTATTTCCACTGCAACTCGATGTATGTGATGTGTATTTGCTTAATCACGTGATCTTGGTTGTGATGTTGATTTACCAAGGTCTTTCGGGACACTCGGCGGACTACCGGGTTTATATGAGTGAAAGTATGGGTGTGTCAACATGTTAGCGGGGACAACCGTACTTGATCTTGTATAAATTGGGCGGTTCTGTCATAGCTGGTATCAAAGCGAGATTAAGCATAATACTGTCAGATACATAGTTTTAAAAGCCAAGTTTTAGTTTTAAAAGGTCTATTTTAACTAAAACTTTAGCTACAGGCAAATTTGTCAAAACTTATTTGCAAAACTATGCTAGCGACATCCTCCTTTATGCCTAGTTAAGGACTATTAGGTGGCTATCTAAGTACTAACTTTGAGGGATGTACTTTATTGCAATTTTTCTTTCATCGTCCATACGGCATGCTATAGTATGGATGCCATTCGCTTGAATGGTACTGTATGGATCAATTGCCTCTACGCCCAGGTAAGTGTGAGTTGTGAGAGTATGACCGTCCAACTGTCGATCTAGGGGAGAGTTAGCTATGGTTACTGGAATATTTACATGTTACACACATGTATATATGAAGTTACTTAATTATAGGTATATCTGCCGGGTAGCTATGGATACCAAAGTATATATATCTGGAGATGTGTATATGGGGGGTATCTTAGTTTACTGTTTTCATTGTGCGCTTATTTATCTCTTGTGGGGATGGGCTGCAATGAATTTGCCTGCAGGTACGCTAACCACGAATGCATAGATTGAATGTAGCTGACGACTAGCTATATATCGAGAGAGTACGTGTTATGCCACTGACATAGAACGTGATTGGCACCTTAGGCTGACAATTTCGTGAGGACGAATAGGACGAGCATGCATCATGATTGTGCTTGTGCATAAATATGCTTCCCTTCCTTTGTTCTAAGTACTAAGTAACTTGTGATCGATGTATTGCACTATCTTCCTTGTGTGGAGTTAAACAAGAATGCCTTGTTCCATGTTGTTTGAATAGGAAGTGCTTGAGAAAAGTGTGTGCTTAGCCTTGCTAGAAATAATTGTGGTTACATGCTTAACCTATAATGTCCTCTAGTTTAGCCAAGTGGTGGGTATGTATGCTTGTTATCTAATTAGTGCCATAGTTATCACCCCTTTTGTCCTCGGTAAGCATACGAGTGTTGAAGAGCGCTATCCTAGAACCACGTCCAAGTTTTGGTAATCACTTGGTGGACACAAGACATATATGGAAATTTGGCAAGAAGTCCCCTGCTTAGTTGTCTTTGGCAATTAAGCTATGCTCTCTTGCGTTGTGTTTTGATTTTCGAATCCCCTGCTTGTTGACTCCTAACCTTGTGACTACCTTTGTTTGCTATCCCTCCTTCGCATAGTGCTTGCTCCTATGCAACCCAATTTGTGCCATGTGAGATTTCTTGTAGGTTATATGTTCAGTAATGGTGCCACGATTAGTGATCTATGGTGCCGCGATGAAACCGAGAGCCTCCTATGGGTGCACACACAAGGCTGTGCTGCTCGGCATGCGCTGGTATCAAGGTTTCTAGTCATGATCCATTACTGAACTACACCGATATGTTATTCTCACTTGAGCTCTTCCTTGGTTATCTCTCCTTATCATGTCAAGAGATCTATATGTCAAACTAGATGCAATAGGACTTCCTTCTAGAGTAGTCCAATGGTTAACCTTTGAAGAGCAGGTCACTAATAGGAACCTAAACAGACTGCAAGAGGGTAGACAAGTGACTCTACTCGACGTGACTGTCCCTGTAATGATGTTGATCATCTAGTGAGCAACTTATGTCATTTTCGTTGGATCAGAAAGGTGCACCACCCTTAAGGTTAAACAAGTTACCAGTCGGATGATAAATGGACCAAGATATTATGTGCTGTAATAGGTCACCTGGTATATATGAGTTCATGTCCAAGTTCTCAATCTTTAGGTGCATAAGGATCACGTAGACGAACCGACCTTCTTTGGTGTGACCCCTTTCTGCTGACTTCAATGGTGACCATCTATAGGCTTCGACCATAATTTTTATTATCAAGAGTGAAGATTTGGAACCTTTTTAGTGTTGAGGGACAACTGATTTGTTACCAGTAGGAAAGTTAGTCTTCAGTTAGGTAACGACTATTTGGTAACTATGAAGGCCAGATCTCACAGAACAATGTTGATCAAGGAAACAGCAAACCTGGCCCCACAATGCAAGTGCTACTTCTTCTCCAAATGTGCTATCAAGTCAATTCCATCTTGGACAATCACGTATATAGTACAAGACGTGGTATCGGCTAGGTAGGAGCTAGTGAAAGCACGTCCCTAGTTTTAGTCAGCATCTTTGTGCCCTAAGGTGCCACTAACACATGTGTCCGGACTCTATTGGATGAAGTGCCGAAGGATATATAGGAATGGTTTCTTGTCAATGTAGAAATGCCCTACATGTGGAATAATGTTTTGTGCCCTGTGAAAACAGCCCACAAGTCCAATGCTTGTGCATAGTCAAGTTGGTGTCTAGAACGATGGTTGAAGTGTTACCAGAGAAGCATGGCAGGAAGACTATAGCCTCCATCCTTGGCTAGAGAAAAGCTGCTGCTACTATGAGAAAGATTAGAGAGTGCCAAACACACACCTCAACGTGTGGAGCAAAGAAAAGGGAGGACACAAAATCTGTCTAGATTTTGTGGCACTAAACCGGTTATCTTCAAGCCGGTGATTAGTGACTCAAACGAAGTTGAATGGACCCCAAACTTGGTGATCTCATTCTTTGCTTAGGACCCTTCAATGTCCTAAGTTGGTTTGAGTATTGGCTGAGTAAAACATCGGATTTGAGAGATACCTTGTTGGCTCGGTTGCTGCCATTTCAGAACACAACAGTTTTAGTAGAGGAATTATTTGGATGGTCAAACGGTGTCTGTTTGAGTTGATTTTTGGTGAGTAGTTAGAAGACCCATGGATCTACATGTCCACCAAAAATTTGTGCATATTGGAGCAGTAGTTTGTGAGATATGAATAGAAAACAAAAGGGTATAGAATTTGTAATTTCGTTGTGACTGCGATCATCATTTGCATTAGACAGTTGTGTTTGTCATTCCTGCCAAGAAATTACAACTTGTAGGTGTATTGCTATTAGACAACCCTCCATACCCTTGAGAAGACTAATTGCACCCCTATGTGCCTCGCCTTTGCCCTCTTAGATCAGCAATGCGTGAGCAGTCAAGGTGTTCTACCAGTCAACTTGTGTTGTTGCAAGTCAAAAATAGATTGGAAGGGTGTCAAACCACAGATTTTTAGATTATGGTTTTTGAGATATTGATAGGCCTTAGAATGGAAGCCTCGATGACAAATGTAGTAAGAAAGCTAGTTTTGCTACGATGCAAGTCAACCTAACTTGCTGAGCAACTGCACCACGAAGGCAAATTGTGCTCAACCTGCTTGGTAGTAAACTAGTCCTTAGTTTTGTGATTACTTGCAACTTGTGTTGTCCTCCAAGCCTCGCTAACATCCTTCTACATCAATGGTTCTCCAATGTTGACATGCCTTTGGTACCTTATATGTGTTTTTACCCAAGAGGTTGCATCAGATTCCACCCAGAATTACTGTTGCAACTTGGATCCAAAGGCTCCCTAAGGAATGATCATTGAGAATGTTGAGCCGATAGAGTCAGCTACTATGTTTACCACTCACTCAGCAGACTCAAACCATACAATATTGTTATCAAAGAAAGAACACTGCGCACATGGAACATTATGTAGCCTTCCATCAGTTAACATTTGAGTGATTGCACCGCTACAACCAGTTTGGATATTGGTTAACTAGCTTCTCATACCCTCAAAGGACGTTTACCCATTTATGATCACATCCTTTACGAGAAGTTGTGCTCATGCCACTTTAATAGAGAACTGCTTTTCAAACCTTGGGAGCAAATATAGCACCGTTGCAAGGAATATCCGTCAACCGACTGCGGTCTAGTGTAAAGTCCATAAGGTCTATGCTATATCCACTTGGGAAGTAGATGCTGTAAGTATTTAGTCTACGTTTGTATCGCTCTTCGTACATCAAGGACGAAGTACGTAGGACATTGCTATCTTGGATTCCTCCCAAAGTAACAATACATCATGAAGGCCAACAAAGGAAATTCTTTAGACAAAACTTACTACAAAGGACAAGTATCAGAAAGTGTCTTGACCAAATTAGCCTCTCTTATGCTTGAAGCTATGTAGCCTAAAGCTCTGGCTGATATTGGAAAATGGTAGCATGTCTCTCTTCCATAAAAGTCTTTCATCCTGAATCTCAGGACGCGATTCTTTTAAGGGGGAGGGCTGTAACACCCCAGGTGTTTGCCACCAGTTAAGTAATAGGTTTGAGCTAAAACATGGTATATTAAGTGATGATGAAGATGTCAAGGTCAAACCTATAGAAACGAGCCCCAGCCTAAACTTGGATATTGCACCTTTTGCTCGCCTATAGACCCCTTTTCAAGATATATGCTTGGGTGGTGTTATTGAAATATCTTTGTGTGTCTCACATCAATACCCATCTATATTGATCCATGGAAAAGTTTCGTGAAGTTTGGAATCAAGAAGTCACATAAAATGATGAGTTATGTCCTTGCTTGAATTATTTTATAAAGTGAATGGAATTCTCGATCATCAACCAAATCTTGCAACCATGCCCAAATGACTCTAGATGAACTCTACAACAAAAGTCATGAAGGGTTCGTGTTGAGCAGAGGACAAGAAAATACCTCCATCGGTCTAAAACTTGGATTTAAGCTTTACCGTGATGCTAATTTGACCTGTGTTGACCAATCACTTATATTGCTTGCATGGAGTTTCACCTTAAATCAAAGTTGAAGTTTGAGTAGAGAAGAACAAACTTTGTTTAATGGTCAAGAGCTAGATCAGCTTTGAAGCAAGTCAAACCGAGCCCTCAAGTTGGAATCCATGGCTGTTTTGGAGCTCAAAAATTTGGCTAAGTCCCTAATGGACAGAACCTGAATTTTCAGTTTTGTGTACCACACTTTAGGTCCTTCTATCTCTCTAACCAGGCCTAATTAGACTTTGAAGCTTTAAGAAAAGTTGGAGATGGTATGTAGATCTACAACTTTTGCTAATAGAGTTTTTGCTAAATCGTCGTGGTTTAGGAGCTATGGAGGGACGAACTTAGGGTTTCAGACGTATTTTTGAGGTAGTATTGCTGCTCCTTCATAAATTTGAATCTGATTTCTGTTGCCGACCACCGTAGATAGCTCGCGCCGCGTGGCTCCGCTGTGCTGCGCTGTTCGCCACCTCGCCTCCATTTGCTTGAAAGGCCGAGCACTCGCCCTCCTCCTCCTGCTCGCTCTCTCACTCTCGGTTCTCTCTTGCTGACCCTCTCTTCTCCCCTGCTCGCACTGCTGCTGCTGCCTCGTGCCAGCCATGGCCGCCGGCACACCACCACCGGAGCCCTGTGACTTCTCCATGTTCCTTCCTCCTCGCTGCGCCTCCCAGTCGCCGCTGTGGGCCAGCCGCTCGCTGCCGCCGCTTGCTGGCCACGGTAAGCAGCCGCGCATCCATAGGTGCCATGCAGCCACCCGCTGTGACCGCCGTGCGCGTGGCCAGGGCACCACGGCCCGTCTCTTGGACATCCGCGGCAGTCTTAGGGTGCGCGTGGATCCACTGGTGCTCCCCCGCCCCTCAGCCGCCGACGGCATGGCCTCCTCCAGCCGGAGCAGCGATTCCCCGGCGATCCTCTGCTCCAAATTCACATCAGGGACCTCGTACAGCAATTTGAAGAAAGGGAAGGTCCTATCTGCAATGCCATAGACTCATATGAATAGTGCCATAAGGACTTGTTTGTAATTATTTTGTAGGAACTTTGGAAATTCATTGTAAATCGTAGAAAATTCATAAAATAGTAAATGAGGACTTTTTGGAATCCTTGTGAAATTGTCTATGCAGTGGATCTATAATATGGCATATTTTAGTTTAAATATTTTGCGGTAAAAATATATTTGTGCAGTAAGGTTGTAATGCAAGTTGAATTTGTTATTTTTCATAACTGTAGATCTAGGGCTCCAAATGAAGTGAAATTTTTGTGGCATGCTACCCATGTGATAGTTGATGTGTGGTAAAAATTTCATGAGTATTGGATGAAGTATGAGTAAGTTATGGTTTATCTTGCTCTCACATGATTTCTTGCTTTAGCAACTTGTCTTTTTCATAGAGGTTGCTATACATATTCAAATGGAGTGAAATTTGTACAGTAGACTATTGAGAGGATATGTGAGCCACTGTAATTTTTGTAGAAGTTATTGTGCACTTTTGGTATATGTTCATTAAGTCACCTTGTTATCTAAAATAAATTAAGAAATGCATTAAAAGAATTTATTTGGTCATAGACACTAGGTTTTCTGGTGTTCTTTAGTCATGTGTGAAATGTTGGTAAAGTTGGTTTTGCCCAATTATGTATTTGCAACATAAGTAATAATTATTTTCTTGCCGATGTGGTTTATGGACAGATCTGGGAACTTAGCAAAGTTCTTCATGATAATGCGCTTTGTTGTGAAACTTGTTTATACAAAAGTTATAGATAATTCATGTATCTAGCTTCTATTAAAATTTGGTGTCATTTGGCCAAGTAGTTTAAGAGTTACAGCTGTTTAAAGTTGGGTTTCAGAAATGGCTGTTTTCTGTCAATTGTGGACTAGTTTTTGTAAATGGATATATTTGACTTAGTTAACTTGAGAATCATGCTAAGATGATTAAAGATGAATTGTAGAAAATTTCATAAGCTTTCCATAATGTCTTCTTGCAAGTGATTTGGATTTGTGTAACTCCAGTTATAGCTAAATCTTGTAGCTGCTGTTTGCATGTCCAGAAATTGGCAGATTCCAATTATAGTGCTTGCTTGTATATTGTTAAGTGTGACGTATGCCTTGAATGATGACTGAGTTAGAGCACTTGAGATCTTGGGAAACTTGTGTCATGATTGGTGTTGTCGTCTTCTTTGCCATCTTAGCATGATAGATTGTGTGATGTTTAAGTTAAGCATCGCAAAGTACTTAAGTTTATTAGTGTAAACTATGCTTGTCTTGCTTGCTATTTTGTGATGTGTCTCATGGTACTATTCTTCATATTTATGCACTTGCATATTGCGTCTTATCTAGGTACGCTAGATGAACCATGTGAAGGACGTGATGTTGGAGCCAAACCTGAAGACGGTGTTTGATGGATCTGTCCCGAAGATGGAAGGACTAAGCGAGTGCTAGGATCTGAGATGTCACCAGGATGGTGCAAGCTAACTGAACTGACTTGTGTCGGATCCCAGGCAAGCCCCGGAGCATTAATAAGTCTCCTAATTTATAAAAGCAATTCTTTCTATATATGAGTTATATATTATTGCATTAAGTTGTAGGAGTTGATTGAAACCGTTGATGCATTTATTACTATCCTTGCCTACCTTATTACCTTTTTACCCTATTAGGTCAGGATCGAATAACTGCTTAGCCTTGCTTAGACCGGTAGCGATCGGTGATATCCGATCACCTACATTATAGGTGGTTACTGGAAGAATTTAGCTATGGAAAGAATGATATCCTGGAATTAACCATGTGTGATGGATAATTGGAGACCGGACGGAAAAAGTTGGGGGCAACCAGACAGGGTTCTAGGGTGCTGTTAGTTTTCGTCTGTGTCGATTAAGGACCGACCGTTGTTGGGCCTCGAGTCATGTTGAACGCATGCCTTACATTTAGCTGGCCGGATAAAGTACCTTCCAACCGCGAAGCTGGGAGATTATTCAGGCCGAGTAGATTGCCCGCAGTGCACTGTGCCGGAGCAGGTGTGGTAGGACACGGGGGCGAGATGATAAGACCAAAGTGTAGTCGGTCGGCCCCTGGGTACATGTGGTTCCTGGCAAACTCGAGATTCCTAGATAGTTGACTTGGTGATCAATATCTCACTTTAGCGGGTGAGTGAGGTTTGTGTAAGGAATAAATCACCAGTTAGTTAGGAATCAATTCGAATCGCCATCGCTCCTGGATAGTGAGCACTTGACTCGAGTTACTGCATCGTAGTAATTATTATGGAACAATGATGGTTATCTGGATGGTATGGGATATGCTAAATCTAAATTGGTAACTAGATGTTATTGGTTAATCAAGTGATTGCTATAGTACAGGTGCTTACCTAGATGGATAGGTCATAATAAAGATGATGCAATGTACTTAAAATGGTTTCTTCATGATAGCTTATGCTTTTCGCAAACAAGTCAGCTAGCCCACTAAAGAAAGCCTTGCATGATCCTTGGTGTCATTTGTTTTGGTTTCCGACGGGTAAGTCTAGCTGAGTACATTCGAGTACTCAGGGTTTATCCCACCTTGTTGCAGGTGATGTTCTCAACCTGTTGATGATGGTGGCTAACCACCGGTGGGCTCGGTGATTCTATACTTACTTCTCATCTATATGCTTTTGTCGGATGATGTCACTATGCTAGCCATATATTTGGAACTTATATTAATGTAATCATTTGAAAGCTATGTTGTTTTCACTAATCAGTTTTGAAACCCAAACTTGTACTATTATTTGTTAACCCCTTTTGTAATATTATTTCCGCTGCAACTCGATGTATGTGATGTGTATTTGCTTAATCACGTGATCTTGGTTGTGATGTTGATTTACCGAGGTCTTTCGGGACACTCAGCGGACTACTAGGTTTATATGATTGAAAGTATGGGTGTGTCAACATGTTAGCAGGGACAACCGTACTTGATCTTGTATAAATTGGGCGGTTCTGTCACAATCGGCTTGTCTTTGTGATCGTCACCCCGTCCGTGGTTTCTGTAATCGGAGGGGTTGAGCTAACATCACTTGCCTCAATGGCTCAAGTGACTCACTTGGTGAGCTCGCTATTAGGCAAGTTCGAGTGGAATCCGACTCCATCATTCATGATGGGTTCGGCATAGCCCTCATGTGACATTCCACTGCTCCTTAACTCGCCTCCCGATAGATGCCCGTGTTGCTCTAAAGAGCGACTCAGGTGGCCTGCTGACCTCTCCTCGATGGAGATTCTATAGTCTCGGCTCGAGGTATGGATTGAATGACAAGGTCGAGATGACCTTGTCCACTTCTGAGCAGGTTGGGCAAAGGCCACTAGGGCTCATCTATGTTTTCTCCCCTAGCTCTATTCAACACGAGGTGGCCTTGAGCCATCCGCGGGGTTGGCCTTCGAACCCTAGTCAGGTGGATTCCCAAGTTTGGGTTAGGCGGCTTGAGCCCCTAAGCCCCATAGGGCTCAGTGGGGGTCGGTCGTGTTTCATGCATCACCCTATCCATGGTTTTCGCAACCAGAGGGGCTGAGCTAACGACACTTGCCTCAATGGCTCGAGTGTCATGCTCGGCGAGCTCGCTAATGAGCATGTTCAAGTGGAATTCGGGTCCATTATTTGCTGATGACATCGACATAGCCCTCATGTGGCATTCCACTGCTCCTTAACTTGCCTCCTAGTAGATGCTCGTGTTACTTCGGAGAGCGACTCAGGTGGCCCGCTGACCTCTCCTCGATGGATATTCTACAGGCTCGGCTCGAGGTAAGGATAGAATGAGAAGGTCAAGATGGCCCTATCCGCTTCTGAGTGGGTCGAGCAAAGGCCATTGGGGCTCATCTGCATTTTCTCCCCTGCCTCTATTTGACGTGAGGCGGCCTCGAGCCCTTCGTGGGCTAGCCTTTGAACCCTGGTTAGGTTGATTCCTGAGTTTGGGTCAGGTGGATCGAGCCCCCGAGCCCTATGGGGCTCAGTGGGGGTCGGTCATATTTCATGCGTTACTCCGTCCATGGTTTTTGCAACTAGAGGGGCTGAGCTAACGACACTTGCCTCAATGGCTCGAGCATCACACTCGGCGAGCTCGCTAATGGGCATGTCCGAGTGGAATTTGGGTCTATCATTCGCTGATTGGGTCAGCATAGCTGTCATGTGGTATTCCACTTCTCCTTAACCCGCCTCCTAGTAGATGCCTATGTCACTCTGGAGAGCGACTCAGGTGGCCTGCTGGCCTCTTCTCGATGAAGATTCTATGGGCTTGGCTTGAGATTAGGATCGAACGAGAAAGGTCTAGATGTCCCTGTCCGCTTCTGAGCGGGGTCGGGCAAGGCCGCTGGGGCTCATCTATGTTTTTCATCCCTGGCTCTATTTGACGTGAGGCGGCTTCGAGCCCTTCTTGGGCCAGCCTTTGAACCTCGGTCAGTCGCCGCTCATATCGAATGAGATGACTACCACTTCATGACACAACGTGAAGCGTTGTGATACAATAATTGCATATACAATGCTTGGATGTATGGGATGAATGTATGGATGATTGGATTAATGAATGAATGAATGTAAGAATGCATGCATGAGAATGGATGAATGAATGATAATGTAATGGAAAAGAAAAGTGGGGGTTGGTAAAGTTACCTCGATGGCTTGAGTGATGGGTTCGGGGAGCTCTCACCGGATATGTCCGTATGGGGTCTAGGTCCGTTGTTCGTGACAGAGCTAATGTAACCTACATGGGGCATCCCATTTCTCCGTACCCATCTCTCGATAGTAGCCCAAGCTATCTGACCGACCTAGGTGACCTACTGGCCTCTTCTTGATGGAGATTCCGCCGGTGGGTCCCTTCAAATCCTTCTAGGGAAGGCGAAGGCTAAAGCTCAGGGTGTGGGGACAAAAACTTTGATCATGCTAGTGAGCAGAAATGTCGTAGCCGCTGGGGCATAGGTTTTTAGTAGTCTGACCAGTTTTACTCAGAGTTTATTTTCGCACACCTTACCTCTAGGTTTTAGCGTGAGAAAGGGGTTAGGCATCAAGAATGTCTACCAAATAGGCACTCTTGCTAGCCCCCAAGCGAGACCTGACCCCTTGCCATTGCTAGGGTCGAGGGCTCGATAGCGAAATTAATGCGCGTAAAGTAAGGGTGACCCATCTCTCGGTAGCAGCCTGAATCATTCGATCAACTTGGGTGACCCACTAGCACTAGACTTACCTCGATGGCACAAGTGATGGGTTCAGAGTGCTCTTACCAGATATGCTCAAGAGGAATCTGGGTCCGTCGTTCATAACGGGGTCAGCATAACCCACGTGGGGCATCCTGCTACTCCCTACTCGTCCCTCGGCAGCGGCTAAGCCATTCAATCGACTTGTATTGCCTCACTAGGATAGGATTTACCTACACAGATAGAGGATGAGAACATCCCATGCAAGAATTTAGTTAGGCAGATAAGCCAGGTGGCAAACTTGTAATAAATGGACAAGCTCTTAAATTTTGTTATAGCCAAACAACTTTTTATCCCTTCTCCCCTATTTGTATAAAAGGTTAGTGCATTTTGACCCTTTCCATCATTAAGGTCATAAAGCTCAGGATGCGGGTGAGCAAATTTTGAACATGCTGGTGAGCAAAGGCGCCATAGCTGCTAGGACATAGGTTCCTCATAGTCCAACCAGTTATACTCAGAGCTTGTTCCTACGACCCTAGCTCCTAGGTCTTAACGTAACAGGGGGTCAGGCATAGAGAAAGTAGGCCAGTTGGATAAACTCTTAGATGCGCACTAACACTTTTCATGACTAAGGCCAAAAAAGCTCAGGGTGTGAAAAAAACTCTGCTCATGCTAGTGAGCAAAGGCACCATAGCCACTGAGACGTAGGTCCCTCATAGTTTGACTAGTTTTACTCAGCATTCATTTCCGCAAACCTTTCTTCTAGGCCTTAACATGAGAGAGGGTCGGGCATAGAGAATGTCTACCAAATAGGTATGCTCTTATTAGCCCCCCGAGTGAGGCTCGACCCCCCACCATTGCTAGCATCGGGTGTCACTAAAGGTCAGGGAGTTAGATAGCAAAACTAATAAGAGAAGGTGTGCGTTTATTAAGACTAAAAGCGACGTAGCTGCTCGATGTTCTAGGCTTTGACGAAGACTCCGCCGTCAATGGTCTTGAGCTTGTAGGCACCCAGTCAGAGCACCTCCACAATAACATATGGTCCCTCCCATGGTAGAGAGAGCTTATGGTGGTCCTTGCTGCTCTAGACGAGGTGGAGGACCAGGTCTCCTATGTTGAAGGCCCGACCCCGCACTCAATGGTTGTGGTATCGACGCAACGCTTGCTGGTACTTGACTGAGCGGAGGAGGGCAACATCATGCGCTTCATCCAGCTAGACCATGGCATCCTCGAGGGATGCCTTGGCTCCCTATTTGTCATATGCCCTAACCCTTGGCGCTCCATAGTCGAGGTCAGTCAGTTGGATAGCCTTAGAACCATAGACCATGAAGAATGGTGTGTAGCCGGTGGCCTAGCTAGGGTCATCCTCAGGCTCCAGAGCACCGTGGGAAGCTCTATGACCCATCGTCCACCAAACTTGTTCAAACGGTTGAAGATCCTAGGCTTGAGGCCCTATAAGACCATGTCGTTTATGCGCTCAACCTGCCTGTTGGTGCCAGGGTGTGCTACGGTGGCCCAATCGATGTGGATGTGATATTCATCATAGAATTAGAGGAACTTCTTCCCAGTGAACTGCGTGTTGTTGTCCATGATAATGTAGTTTGGTACTCCAAAGCGATGGATGATATCAAGGAAGAGCAACATGACTTGCTCGGACTTGATCGCGGAGATCGGTCGGGCCTCTATACACTTTGTAAACTTGTCTATGGTGATAAGCAAGTGGGTATAGCCCCTAGGCGCTCTTTTTAGCCATGAATGGCCACGTGATGGGGATCTTCTGGAGTGCTTGGGCCAGTAGGTGGATCCGCCGAGCATAGTACTGACACCCCTCATAGGTGCACACAATCTGTTTGGCATCGGCTATTGTAGTTGGCTAGTAGAAGCCTTAACAGAATGTGTTTCTAACCAAGGTTCTAGGTGTGGCATGGTGACCGCAGATCCCAACATGGATATCGCTTAGCAACCGCTTCCCTTGTTCGATGGGGATGTAGCGCTATAGGCTCCCGGTGTGGCTTCGCTTGTCGAGTTCACCCTCAACAAGGACAAAAGACTTGACGCGATGCTCGAGCCACCATGCCTCCATCTTGTCCATTGGTAGTGCCTCATAGAGAAGGTAGTCGAGGTAAGGCATCCTCCAGTCGACCAGAGGGTCGGGCTTTGTCACTGGATCCTCATCAAGCTCCATGAGCTTAGGGTTAGATGGAGCCAATGACTAGTTAGCCCCCAAGCCTAGGGCAGGTGGCCCATCATCGGCTTGTTCTAGCTCCTCGTAGCGCATAGAGGGTTTGTGCTAATCGCTAGAAAAGACACCTATTGGCACCTGCTCTTGGCTAGACGCCGCCTTCGCTAGCATGTTGGCTACCTCATTAAGATGCCTTGGGATGTGATTGAGCTTGAGGCCATCAAACTTGTCCTCTAGCTAGATGACTTCTTAGCAATATGTAGCCTTTTTGGCATCGTGGTAGCTTGACTCCTTCATGACTTGGTCAATGACCAGCTTGGAGTCACCTCAGACATCGAGACTTCAGATACCCAACTCGATGGCGATGTGCAAGCCATTGATGAGCACCTCATATTCGGTCACATTGTTGGAGGAGGGGAAATGGATGCAAACCATGTACCTCATGCATACCCTAAGGGGCGAAGAGAAGACTAGCCTTGTGCTGGCACCTTTCTTCATCAGTGATCTATCAAAGTACATCGTCCAGTACTCCTGGTTGATGACTGTGGGGGAGATTTGGACCTTGGTCCGCTCTGCAAAGAAATCAGCCAGCACTTGGGACTTGACGGCCATTTAGGAGGCATACGATATGCCCTGTCCCATTAGCTCGAGTGCCCACTTCATGATTCTTCCTATGGCATCCTAGTTTTGGATGACCACGTCGAGGGGTAGGACGTCACGACCATCACCAGATGTAACTTGAAGTAGTGGCACAACTTCCTCTTGGTGATGAGGACGGCATAGAGGAGCTTCTAGATTTAGGGATAGCGGGTCCTGGAATCAAACAGGACCTCGCTAATGAAGTACATGGGGCACTGTACTTTGAGGGTGTGTCCCTCTTCTTCTTGCTCCACCACTAGGGCAGCGTTGACCACTTGTGTGGTGGCTGCAATGTAGAGCAAAATTGGTTCACCATTGGTCAGAGGAACCAAGATCGAGGCCTTTGTTAGGATCTATTTGACCATGTCAAGTGCCTCCTAGGCCTCAGGCATCCATTTGAAATGGCCAGCCTTCTTTAGAAGCTGATAGAGGGAGAGACCTCATTCACCGAGGTGCAAGATGAAGCGGCTGAGTGTGGCGAGGCACCCTATAACTTGCTGTACACCCTTCATGTTCTGAATCGGGCCCATCCTTGTGATGGCTGAGATCTTCTTTGGGTTGGCTTTGATGCCACGCTTGAAGATGATGAAACCAAGCATCATACCCCTCAGGACCCAAAACATGCACTTCTTGGGGTTGAGCTTAATGTCATTTGCTTAGAGTTTTGTGAAGGTCTGCTCAAGGTCGGCTATGAGCTGGTCAACACATTTGGACTTTACCATGATGTCCTCCATGTAGGCCTCAACAGTTCGCCCAATGAGGTCTCTGAAACACTTGAGCATACAATGCTAGTACGTAGCCCCTATGTTCTTCAGACCAAACAACATTGTGACATAGCAGAATAATCCAAATAGGGTCATGAAAGATGTCATGAGCTGGTCGGACTCTTTCATCCCAATTTGATGGTACCCGGAGTATGCATCAAGGAAGCAAAGGGTTTCACACCCTAAGGTAGAGTCGACTACTTGGTCTATGTGTGGCAAAGGAAATGGATCCTTTGGACATGCTTTATTGAGACCTGTGTAGTCAACACACATTCTCCATTTCTCACTCTTCTTTTGTACAAGGATGGGATTGGCTAACCACTCTAAGTAGTATACTTCCTTGATGAACCCTATCGCTAATAGTTTCACAATCTCCTCGTTGATGGCCCTACATTTCCCCTCATTGAAGCGATGCAGGCGCTGTTTTACCATCTTGGAGCCTGGCCTAATCTTTAAGGCATGCTCGGTGACTTCTTTCGGAATGCCCAACATGTCTAAGGGTTTCTATGCAAAGATGTCTCTGTTGGCGTGGAGGAAGCCAACGAATGTGCTTTCCTATTCGGAGGAAAGCGTGGTGCCAATGTGCACCACTTTGCCTTTGGAGCCACTGGGTCTATGAGGACCTCCTTGGCACCCTCCACTAACTTGAAAGATTCGGCCGACCGCTTGGGGTTGGGAGCTTCCTCAGGGACCTCCTTCCCAATGGCTGCAAGCTCTTTGGAGGCGACGATTGCCATGGCGTGATCACAGCACTCAACCTCACATTCGTAGGTGCGTTGGAGGGAGGTGCCGATGGTGATGACCCCGTATGGTCCCGGCATCTTTAGCTTTAGATAGGTGTAGTTGGGGATGGCCATGAACTTCGTATAGCATGGACATCCTAGGATGGCATGGTAGGTTCCATGGAACCTGACCACCTCAAAGGTGAGGGTCTCCATCCTATAATTGGATGGATCCCTAAAGGTGATAGGCAGATCGATCTGCCCAAGTGGCACGACTTGCTTTCTAGGCATGATGCCATGGAAAGGCGCTCCGATCGGTCGAACGCGCGATTAGTCAATGCCCATGGCATCAAGCGTTTCAGCGTACATGATGTTGAGGCCGCTGCCTCCATCCATCAGTACCTTGGTGAGCTGCTTCATGCCGATGATTGGGTCGACCACAAGCAGATATCTCCCCGATTGTGGGATGCTTTCTGGGTGGTCAGTTCGATCAAAGGTTATGGTGGACTCTGACCATCGGAGGAAGGTAGCCCATGGCCGGCTCGGCCGTATAGACCACGCGGTGCGTGAGCTTCTGGCAATGCTTGGAGTCATAGGCCATTGACCCTTCGAAGATCATGAGGTAGCCATCTGGCGTTGGAAAGCCACCATCTATCCCCTCGACATCGTCCACAGTCAGCTTGGTGTCCTTCCCATGCTCCCCCCCTATTGAAGCCTTCAGATAAGAACCACTTCTTGAGGCCACAATCCTTGTATAGATGTTTGACGGGGAAGGAATGGTTCGAGCATGGCCCTTTGAGCAGCTTCTTGAATGTAACACCTCTGGTGTTACGAGCTCGCTTAGCACTGAGATTACGGCCGAAGAAATAGGTCTATAAATATAGTTAGCTAGTTACTTAAATGTGCTAATAAAATCTTAACAAAAAAATAGGAAAAGTAGTTTTAATTGTTTGGCATGAGAAGCAATTTTTATAAACAAAAATTCAATATGACTTGTATATAGTACTTAAATAAAATTTGGAGAATGATTTTTGTTGCATTTAAAATGTTGAGTAACAAACTTTAGTGCTTTAGCCATGTTTGAAAATATATAAAGTTGGCTTGGAAAATGGATTTTTGAGAGCTAAAATAATATATAATGTGGGTAGAAAAATTATGCCATCAGCAAGGTAAGAACGTCGGGAGTATGTTAGTATGTTTGTTTCTAGTGTTGATGGGATGTTTGTTAGTTTAAAAATTAGTATAAATAGGAATAAAAACAAAAAAAACCTAGTTTCCAGTTGTGTCGATGAAATAATGGTTTATGTAATTATCAAGTAGGGTTGAAAAACAATTTTTATAGGACAAAAATAATATAGAACATGTGTTGAGGTTTAAATAAAAATTGAAGTACAAGTTGTGTAAAGGAAAATGCAACTTTGTCTTTAGAGAACGAATATGGTTAACTAGGGTTTTTGCCAGCTCAAAAATCAAATTTAAAATTTAAAAACTAGCTTCTCGCGTCAAGGGTAAAAATCTAAAATTATATTTAAAAGCGATCTTTGTGACAATTTGTTTTGCACAAAATAATTACATAACACCCTAATATTTTGTTCCATGGCTTGTTATGGAGTATGAGCTATCATGTGAAATGTTTATTGGTGGAAGTTAATAGGATTTAGATCTTTTTAAATTGCCGACAAAAGTGTCGCTATTCACATCCGCGTCATGTCGCCTCATGTAGCCAGCAGAGCCACGCGATGCCCATGTGTTCAGCTGCAGTGTGCTTCCTTGTGTCCTTGCTCTGGCGCACGTTATTGTGGAGGGGCCGAGTGCGCTGCTCCTCCTTTCACTCCTCTCCTCCACCTATCCCAAGCCTCTGGCCCCTTTTCTCACTCCTAGTCGAGCTCCCCTCGAGCTCCGTGGAGCAGCCATGGCAGATGAGCTACGAATGCACGTGCTCTCTACTCTGTCTCTCTCTCTGCCGTAGTCCACAGAGCCGTTGTGCGCTAATGTTGCCGTGTCATGTCTCTCGCTCGCCCGTCGCTGGCCCCCACAGCCCTGCGCTAGACCTATAGCCCCCACAGCGTTGCCCCTCCCAAGCACCTCTACCGACGACGTCGTATCATGTGGGTCGGGCCACCATGCGCCACCTCTGGCGCAGTGAGGCCGTAGCCATGCCCGCTACCCCTCCACCACCTCCCCACCCTTCCCTGGCCTACGCTGCCCTCCCATGGGTCTTGCCGCCGCGCGGCTACCTCTCTGTTGTGGATATTGGTGAAAGGTCCTAATGGCTAGAGCGGGGTGAATAGCCTATTAAAAATTTCTACAACAACACTTAACAAACTGGTTAGACAAATATAAGGCGAAGCAAGTGTTGCGCTAGCCTACTAAAAAATGCAAGCCACCTGCCACAATTCTAGTTTATATAATTTCTTTCTACACAATAGCTATGCCACTACACTATGTTAGTGTGCTCTCATAGGCTAACTAAAGAGCCACACTAACCAAACTAACAAGCTCTCACAACTAGCTACACTAAAGAGCTTGACAACTAGTTTGCGGTAATGTAAAGAGAGTGAGCAATTTGTTTATACCGCCGTGTCAAGGAATGAACCAAACAATCACAAGAATGAATATCAATGAAGACCAATCACCTCAAAATCAAATGATGTACACAATGATTTTTACCAAGGTACACTTGCTTGCTGGCAAGATAGTCCTCATTGTGGCGATTCACTCACTTGGAGGTTCACGTGCTAATTGGCATCACACGCCAAACCCTCAATAGGGTGCCGCACAACCAACATAAGATGAGGATCACACAAGCCACGAGCAATTCACTAGGGTACCTTTTGGCTCTCTACCGAGGAAAGGTCAAGAACCCCTCATAATCACCACGATCGGAGCCAGAGACAATCACCAACCTCTGCTCGATGATCCTCACTGCCCCAAGCCATCTAGGTGGTAGCAACCACCAAGAGTAACAAGCGAATCCTGTAGCAAAACATGAACACCAAGTGCCTCTAGATGCAAACACTCAAGCAATGCACTTAGATTCTCTTCCAATCTCACAAAGATGATGAATCAATGATGGAGATGAGTGGGAGGGCTTTGGCTAAGCTCACAAGATTGCTATGTCAATGCAAATGGCCAAGAGCATGAGCTTGAGCTAGCCATGGGGCTTAAATAGAGAGCCCCCACGAATAGAGCCGTTGGGCTCCTCACTGCACTGAACACAGGGTGACTGGACATGCCGGTTGATGTGACTAGACACAGGACCCCAGTGTCCGGTCGCCTAATGCTTGCCATGTGTCATCAATTTCAAACGTTGATCGCTTGATCTCAACAGTCATCAGTACATTTAAGAAGTGACCGGACGCACTGCACAAAGTGACCGGAAGCACCAACACCAGCGTCCGGTCGTTTCTAGTAAGGTACCAGAAGCGAAAAATCACAACAGGACATGTCTAGTCATGACCGATCGGACACACCCTGTGTCCGATCACTCAACATCATCATACGCCATACTGACCAGACTCAAGCCCTGAGCGTCTAGTCCTTTTTTGTGCCAGCATCCAGTCATGAGACCGAAACCGCGCTCCCACTGCTGCCACTGACCGGACGCATCGGTCCTATAGAGACCAGCGTCCAGTCACTTACAGTGACTACATTCACCTAGGTTTAGCCACCGGACATGTCTGTTACACTCTGTGAAACTCTGTCTTTTCTGTACAGGGCATCGGTGGCACCGGTAGACTGTCCGCACTCTACGGGCGAACACTCCGCTGGTGAAGTTCCTAACCCTTGCTCAAATGTGCCAACCACCAAGTGTGTCATCTTGTGCACATGTGTTAGTATATTTTCACAAAATGTTTTCAAGGGTGTTAGCACTCCACTAGATCCTAAATGCATATGCAATGAGTTAGAGCATCTAGTGGCACTTTGATAACCACATTTTGATACGAGTTTCACCCCTCTTAATAGTATGACTATCGATCCTAAATGTGATTACACTCACTAAGTGTCTCGATCACCAAAACAAAGAGCTCATATCAAGTTTTACCTTTGCCTTGAGCTTTTTATTTTTCTCTTTCTTCTTTTCCAAGTCCAAGCATTTAATCATCACCATGCCATCACCATCATCATGATCTTCACCATTGCTTCACCACTTAGAGTAGTACTACCTATCTCATAATCACTTTGATAAACTAGGTTAGCACTTAGGGTTTCATCAATTCACCAAAACCAAACTAGAGCTTTTAGTTGGGTGCGAGCCCGAGCTCGGCCACTGCCGCTACGCGTGTGGCAGGTGCTCCACCGACCGCGCCAGTCGAGCTATTGCTGCCCATGCATGTGGTCAGAGCCACTGATGCCCCACACGCCATCTAGCGACAGCACCGCCGCTGGCGAGCCACCCCAACGATGGAGTGCCACCCAGCTCGCTGCTCTGTTTCAAGGTAGAAGAAGGACCCAAGCGTAAATAGAACTCTTTACCGTATTCACTTTGCAAAAATGCTAGACTCATAAATTTACAAGTAGGGGCTTGGTTAATTTTAGAGAAAGTTAGGATGGTAGATGTAATGTGTGGGGGGGGGCTCAGTGAAAAGTGTCACCGCAGCTGGGCTCCCCATCGTGGCCTGGCCTGCTCGCACTGGGCTACGGCTTGCCTATCCACCTAGGCCGCGCATGCCTGTGGGCCAAGCCACGCTACCGGTCTACCATCGCGCCTGCGCCGCGCGTGGTCCTAGCTAGGCCAGAATTGGCCCAAGCGGTCCTCTTCCTTTTTCTTAGTCTTTTTCTTTTTCTACCAAAATAGGGATCTTATAAAATTTATAGTAAATCATAGAAAAATCATAAAAATGCCAAACCAATTTTGTTAAGTTTCTAAAATCATGATCTATCTAATAGTGTATCTTGTTCACATAGGTTCTATATGTTTTTAGGGTTGCTCTAATTATTTTAACATGCTTAATATTGATAAGACATAAACTTGTAGGAGTTTCCATGATAAATCGATGATAGTGTTAGATCTAAAAATTTTACAGTAGGTTAGAAGTGTTATCAGGTGTTCTCTGTAATTTTGTAGCTACATAGTAAGTAAATTGCTAAGATAGCAAATGAGCCCTAGTTTGAATATAGAGTAAATCAAATAAATGAAATAAAGAAACACCTTAGAATTGTATAACTAAAACACTTGTTGAGAAATGATACCTTTTCTCGATGATGTTGATATGTAGGTTAGTATGTTGGTCATTGGAGCTAGCTTGTCAGTTTGTAGTATGTACTCTGTTCTAAGAGTTGTTGTTGCCTTGTTAATTAACTATTGCATCATCTCTGCATCGCATTACATATCATAATAGGGACGTCGATGGATCACGGAGTCATCAGGAGTTGTCGGTGAGATGGTAGTTTTGGATATCGTGTTACCAAGATGGAATACTAACTTTTGGTTATATGTTACCCAGGCAAGCCTCGGTGCATAACCCCTATTATTCTACACTTTAATTTATGCTTGTGCATTAAGTTTAAGGAGTTGAATGAAACCCACTTGCATATATATATATATATATATATATTTATCCTATGAGTCTTACTAGTATGATAGGATCATATAGATTGCTATGCTATAGGACTCCGATAGAAGTCAAGTGATTGCCTATCACTTGTGAGAGATAGGAAATATATTATTATTGTTACTATATTATTATCACCTAGAATATATATATATATGAATGATAATCGGAGACCGGGCGGAATGGTACTTTGGATCTGGACTTGGTTTGGCATTCGAGCGAGACTCAGATTGCATTGTTCCGCCTGTGTCAGTTAGGGACCGGCCGTTGCATTAGGTTCTAGGCAAGTCACAGACTTATTATCCTGAACACATACTTATGTATGGGCGCAGGGAAGGCTTGTTGCTCTCTTGTCGTGGGTTCCGGGTCTTTCCGGACCGACTGATTGGAGGCGGGGATGGTGGAGGCATAAGCACCGCACTAAGTCCAAGACTTAGGAGCAGGGGTTTGGAGTCCAAGTTTGGACAGAGACCTGGACCCCTTGATACAAGAGTGGTGGGTTGGTCCTACTTGTGCCTAGGGTACAAGTGGGGCATGTGTTTTGGGGTACCCAGCTAGGCACATTGATTCACGAATCGTCGGGCGATCCGGTATGACTTGTCTACAATCTAGCACCGTTGTAAGAACCGGAAGATGAAAGATGGTAAAATGAATCTGATTGCTTACCACCTACTAGAAAGTAGCACAGATGCTTACATAGAATGGTTAGTTAATGAACTAATGATGACTGCTAATAAAATTGAATATAAGGACGCATGCTTAGTAATGATTCCTATAGATGCAATAAACCCACAAGCCAGATAGCCTTGCATATCCTTGGAGTCTTTTCTTTTCTCCTGTTAGGTAAGTCTTGCTGAGTACAATTGAGTACTCAGGGTTTTATTTCCCCCTACTGTAAGTGACAGGCGGATGCTAGAGTAGACTTTTGTGTGTGGATTCCTCCTGGTGGGCTCAGAGAGGATTTCTCTATGCTACGATCATAGTCTTTATTTATAACTCTCACTTAATGTTTTTATAAATGGAAGTTTTAAAATCTGTTGTCATAGTTTATATATCAATGCTTCATCATGTCATGAATAGATATGTATATTCGCTGTAACTCTGATCACATGCTTAAATTACGCTATTAAATTAAGTTGTACATAACTCTGATGTTGTATTAAAAGTGATGTAAGAAATGGTTAATAATGATGTAACCTTCATTCTCTCATTTGTGATCCTGATAGAAAAATGTGGATTTTCGGGTTCTCCCTTAGGGTGTGTTTGGTGGAACTACGTAATTTAGTGCCTTCCCTTTAGTACTTAGTGTCTAATGGAAGACAAGTACTTCTGGGAGGCATTAGATTAGGCGGTTCTACCATAGGTGGTATCAGAGCATAAATGAAGAAATAAAGCTTGAGAACCTCTTTCTAAATTGAAACTTGATAACAAATTCTTTTTAAAAAGTTAGGACGTTTGTATGCAAAGTTATATAATTAGCCCTGTTACTATGGTTATGTTTCCAGGATAGATGACACTCTGCTGACTTAGGTAGGCTTAATCAATTTTTCTGTAGGTACACTGACCTCGAGCATAGTCCGATAGTATCGACTAGCTATAGAGAGAGAGCGATGTGCCAAAAATCTAAAAACGGTTGCCCTATATGTTGGCAACAGTAGAAGGATGTATAGGATGTGCATTCATGCATATCCTGTTTATGCATTATAGTGCCAGTATTGCTTACGGATACGCCATCCATAGGTGTTATGCGTGTCGTATTGTGCATGACTGACTTGTTCCAATTCTAGAGTTATCTGTGCACTGTGGTTTCATGCTCCGCGTTCGCCTATGGTTCACTATCACACCCCAAAATTGTCGTTTTGGGATGTGACTAGAAAACACAAAAAATATAACAAAAGATTTTGACTATTAGATAAATTTTCCCAACTCTACATTAGCCGTCGATATTCTAGATAGTGGAAAAATACGAGTTTCTAAATTTTTTGTAATTTAATTTAATTGGCTTGTTGCATTCATGCCTTTGCATTGTGTTTATGTGTGGAAATAAATTTAAATATGTTTTGATGATGCTTAGGGTTTGATCCAAATCTCATTTTTCCAAACATTATGGCCAACCTCTAAAACCCTATAACCAAATTGAGCCCAATCGAATTTCTAAACTTCTAGTTCTTTTTATTGAATCATGTCCAAAGCGCTAAATATATTTTGACGATCAATCATCATTTCTTTTCTCCCTCACAAAATTCTATAATCACTTTAGTCATGTTGGAGCAATCATATGTTATCTACCCATGTTAATCTCAGTTCGGGTCAAGCCTATATATGTCGACCAATCTCCCTCACATATTCCTTTTGGGCAGCCCAAACTTATCCTTTCTTTTGCGAATGGACAAAACCCAATCCTTGCTGCACCTTCTCCCATCTCATGCCCAAATCCTTAATCTTAGCCCACTTGAAAACTAGCCTCGCACCTCCTCTTTCCGCTAATGGATCAAGTCGAGATTCTTTTGCAACGTGTCAAGCCCAAATGAGCCCAACATTCATCTTTGCTTTTCTTTACCTCCTGGCTGATCCTCTTACCATAGTCCTTCATGCACATGTTGCCCCCTCTCCTCTTCTATACTAGTGTCGCCTTCTTCTCTTTTACCCATGCAAGAATATCAACACATCCACTTGTTTTTTTAATTTTCCTCCTTTACTCCACCACATTTCCTCTCTAATTTCCCTTTTTAACTCTCTATTGAAATGCATTGTAAAGAGTAGCTCCTGCCCATGGCTGGCCACATCTACTTGTTGCTCTCACACCCCTACTCTCCCCCTTCATGAAAAAATAACAGCCACACATAATTGTCATCCCTAAATTTCTTGGACCTATCACCCCTTAATCACCTCTCCTAATCCCTCCCTTTAATTTTTGTGCAGTTACTCAATTGAAGAGCATGACGAGCCATGGCTGGCCTCCTATTCTTCTCCTCCTCTCCATGCAAAAATTAGATACACCAATTTCTTCCTCTCTTAATTTTCTAGACCACCTTTACTCCATGGGTATCTCTCATCTTTATTTGCATGAAGGCATGCAGAAACAACAGCCATTCCTCCCTCCATCACACACAATAGATGGACAGCCCCTCCCTGGTCGCCATCCTCATTTATGCTGCTTCCTTTCCTTCCTCACATGCAAATCAGCAGCAATTATTTCTCTCTTAATCCTTTGTTCCCATATCTCTCTCAAATACAAAGCACCTGGACGCCTCCTCTCCTCCCCAAGTCATGCCCTCCCTTTTTCTTCTGTTTTTGCTTGACCAACACAACAACAGCCCCTATTCTCCTTCCCCTCCTTCACCTTGGATGTCCCCTCCTCTCCCTCTATCTTCCTCTCCCTCTAGTCCATCAAAATTGAGTGCTCTCGCTGTGATGAATCTGTTTTGTTGCTGCACGTCTCTTCCCATCACCGGATTCCTAGAATCCTTCGCATTGTGCTACAGTAAGGATCATTGCTTTCCCTGTTCTTCCTTGAAACTCATGTTAACCATGACCCCTCTCTATTGTGACGCCCCAAGGAAACACCATGGTGCTGTAGCGCTGCATGAAAGCCATCCCGATGTGCCTTGCCGCCTCCCCAAACCCGCAACAGCACCTCGCTGATCGCTGTTGCCGTCATTTCTATATAGCACATGGTGAGGTCAACCCTACATATTCCCTCTTTGATCTTGCTACTCTTGCACATCTCATCCATCTCTATGATCTGTCGTGTGGTGTAGATCATCACTGAAGTGGAATTGGCGATGCCCCATTGATTACTGGCCCTGCTATCAACTGTCGTCAACATTGGACATCATCCAATCCATCTATGGCCACCATGATTTTCCAATGTGAGAACCCAACATCCTCCTTTATCTGATATGTCAATACCTACTGCAATTTGTGTGCCATAGATCATGATTCGATTCATTATGGTGATGCTTTCTTTGTGAACTTGTCGCTGTCCTTGTGGGCAGCAGCGTTGTCGCTGATGGAAACAACATTTCCCATTGATCCAACAAATAAAAGGATGAGTCTTTTCATCAAAAGAAGTCTCATATATTTGTGCATGTTTGTGCAAAATGGATAGGCCATTTGACAAGTGCCGAACATGTTTTTGACAGCCATCAAATACCTGCTGCCCGAATAGCTATACAACACTGACTTGTTTAGGTGTTTCCCATTAATCTGGCATACCTACCATCAAACCATTTTACCACAGCATAGAACATGATCTTGAACATGCCTCCACAAAATTTCATGGCCATAGGAGCTACAAGCCAAAGATATTGATGTCGCCGCACTTGCTAATCTTGCTGCCCCATCTGTTCTAGCAGTGTCGCTGCCCCATCTTGTAATTTTGTTCCCCAACCAACCATAATTCCTCTTGTTAATTCCTTTCAACCACATGTGTATCATGTACTTGCACACATCTCTACAAAATTTCATGGTGAGAGACACGAAGACGAACGAGATATCATCAGCTTTGTGCTTGCTGCCCCTGTTGTGTTTATAGCAGCGTATACCTTGTTTTCCAATCGTGTTTCCTGGTTGACCAATGCTCAATATGACTTACCCTTTTGCCAGCACATACCACATACAGTCCACAATAACTTCACAAAATGGTTTTCTAGTTGGTGCTGCTTTGACCATGATCCTTGTGATCGTAAACTCTGCTACATGCTTATGTGCATGTTCTGGATGCACCAACGTTTCGTTGCATTCCCCTCTAAACCGGACTTTGAATTGATGAGCCCTTTGTGTTGAACATTCATAGGGTAGTTTCACACAATCCCACAAGATATGCTTACCATAAGTTCAGCGTGACCTTTCCTTCTGATGGCCACAGCCACCGCTACCCGCTGCATGTGCATGTCCAGCCGGTGCACACATTGTTGTAACTGTGTCCCTCATTGATCTAGCATCCACCTCAGCGCATCAGTTGTTCATATATGTTCCCAAGTGTTCACTTCACCAATCCAAAAGATAATATTCATATGAGTTTGCAAAACATGATCTAAATGTTCTGCTTTACTTTTTGCCTTGTATCAATATATGGTCGCTTCGCTATGGGTAAATTCCAACTATGCCAACCACCACCATTGTCCTTGCTTCATGTTCCTTGACCAGTGACAAATATTCTTGATAGTATCTCACCATACCATCTCACTCTTGCATAGTTATTACCATGTATATGTTCTCTCTAATCAAGCTTTCATAGTCATCTCATAATGTCTGGTCCATCTTGTATACAAATTCTTCAATCATTTACCCTTCATCTATAAATCCACATGCTCTCTAAATCTTTCAAGTTAGCCCACATACATCATGTCTATTCTATTCCTATGATTTATCAAACTTTCCAACTTCTACCTTTGAACTTTCATGACTTTTAAATCGTAGCTTCGTTTCCAGTAGTCTTTGCGGTCATATGTTCATAGCTGCAAGCCCTACGTGTTTTAAAACCTTTATATCTTGAATCATAATGATTGGTGTACTATTTCTAGGTTTGTTTAACATGCTTGTACTAGATGATGCTATCGTTAGAAGTGGAGCTAAGCAAGGATGGTCCAGAAGAGTTCGAAAGTTGGATGGCAAGCTTTTAGAAGGCAAGTGTAACATGAGTACCCTTGTTACCTAATAACCTTATATTCACATTTCATGTGCATGTGTCTAATTTGATGAACCCTTAAGGACTTTACCTAGAACTATTGTACCTTGTATTTCTTTATTACCTTTGGGTTTATGCATATGGGTAGTTGCTTAGTCTGCAATCATCAAACTATAATCTTGACTAATGGATTATGGAATCAATGTTAAAATGATGCTTTTTAGCAACATGGACATAAGGGGGCTAGATCATTGGGCCTTTTTGGGTGCTCTAGTCTACCCTTCATAATGACTAAATCTTAAAGCGGCAAACCAGGACATACCGTACAACTACAAGAACTACATGGCTCTGGTCTTAGCCTAGTATCTTGATCTATTCTAGTTCGTCAGTAGCTTACCGAAAGGGCAAGAGGGGGGCACTAGTTGGCATGTTTATTTTCTTGCTAGGGTGTGTACTATGCCACGACCATGAGTGCCACTCTTGGAGGAGGGCTGCATACGGCTAGACAGCTAAAACCTTAGCGGCTGCTACTTATTAGAACAACTGGTGAAAAGCTTCATAGTGATCCCTGCCGACTTATCTTGGAAGTGAGTCAAGAGGCTGATCACCTTGGGCAAAGGGCAATAATGACTCATGGTGAAAGTGTACAAACTCTGCAGAGTATAAAACTAATATATCAGCCATGCTCATGGACACGAGCGGCCTGGATCCTTTTTGAGATAGATGGTTACTGTGGATGGTTGGGAATTGATATAAATTTGATTATATATTATTATCACTTGGGATTTGGGATTGTTCACTAAAGTAGTGAATTAGGATGCTAAAACTTGATCAACTAAAATTACGAACCACAGTCAAACCGTGTCAAGCCTTTGAGCCTCATAGATCCCTTTGATATACTTGCTAAGCATGGTGAGCTTACACTTGCTTTACATTCAATAAACCCACAGGATAGATAGCCTTGCATATTCTTGGAGCCTTTTCTTTCCTCCTATCGGATAAGTCTTGCTGAGTATAATTGAGTACTTAGGGTTTTTATTTCCCCCTGTTGCAGGTGATAGGCGGATGCTAGAGCTAACTTTTATGTGTTAATTCCTCCTGGTGGGCTCAGAGAGGATTTCTTTACGCTGCGATCATAGTCTTTATTTATAACTCTCACTAGATGTTTTTATAAATAGAAGTTTTATAATCCGTTGTAATAGTTTATATATCAATGCTTCATCATGTCATGAATAGATATGTATTTCCGATGTAACTCTGATCACATGCTTAAATTCCACTGTTAAATTAAGTTGTTCATAACTCTAATGTAGTATTAAAAGTGATGTAAGAAATGGTTAATAATGATGTAAGCTTTATTCACTCATTTATGATCCTGATGGAAAGCTCCTACAATGTCGGCGTTAGCGACGTTAGGCAGCTCGTTGCACTATCGGGAGAAGCGCCAGATGTACCCACAAAGGGTTTCTCCGGCGTTCTATCAGTTGTTTTTTAGATTCCTTGTTACCTAATAACCTTATATTCACATTTCATGTGCATGTGTCTAATTTGATGAACCCTTAAGGACTTTACCTAGAACTATTGTACCTTGTATTTCTTTATTACCTTTGGGTTTATGCATATGGGTAGTTGCTTAGTCTACAATCATCAAACTATAATCTTGACTAATGGATTATGGAATCAATGTTAAAATGATGCTTTTTAGCAACATGGACATAAGGGGGCTAGATCATTGGGCCTTTTTGGGTGCTCTAGTCTACCCTTCATAATGACTGAATCTTAAAGCGGCAAACCAGGACATACCGTACAACTACAAGAACTACATGGCTCTGGTCTTAGCCTAGTATCTTGATCTATTCTAGTTCGTCAGTAGCTTACCGAAAGGGCAAGAGGGGGGCACTAGTTGGCATGTTTCTTTTCTTGCTAGGGTGTGTACTATGCCATGACCATGAGTGCCACTCTTGGAGGAGGGCTGCATACGGCTAGACAGCTAAAACCTTAGCGGCTGCTACTTATTAGAACAACTGGTGAAAAGCTTCATAGTGATCCCTGCCGACTTATCTTGGAAGTGAGTCAAGAGGCTGATCACCTTGGGCAAAGGGTAATAATGACTCATGGTGAAAGTGTACAAACTCTGCAGAGTATAAAACTGATATATCAGCCATGCTCATAGACACGAGCGGCCTGGATCCTTTTTGAGATAGATGGTTACTGTGGATGGTTGGGAATTGATATAAATTTGATTATATATTATTATCACTTGGGATTTGGGATTGTTCACTAAAGTAGTGAATCAGGATGCTAAAACTTGATCAACTAAAATTACGAACCACAGTCAAACCGTGTCAAGCCTTTGAGCCTCATAGATCCCTTTGATATACTTGCTAAGCATGGTGAGCTTACACTTGCTTTACATTCAATAAACCCACAGGATAGATAGCCTTGCATATTCTTGGAGCCTTTTCTTTCCTCCTATCGGATAAGTCTTGCTGAGTATAATTGAGTACTTAGGGTTTTTATTTCCCCCTGTTGCAGGTGATAGGCGGATGCTAGAGCTAACTTTTATGTGTTGATTCCTCCTGGTGGGCTCAGAGAGGATTTCTTTACGCTGCGATCATAGTCTTTATTTATAACTCTCACTAGATGTTTTTATAAATAGAAGTTTTATAATCCGTTGTAATAGTTTATATATCAATGCTTCATCATGTCATGAATAGATATGTATTTCCGATGTAACTCTGATCACATGCTTAAATTCCACTGTTAAATTAAGTTGTTCATAACTCTAATGTAGTATTAAAAGTGATGTAAGAAATGGTTAATAATGATGTAAGCTTTATTCACTCATTTGTGATCCTGATGGAAAGCTCCTACAATGTCGGCGTTAGCGACGTTAGGCAGCTCGTTGCACTATTGGGAGAAGCGCCAGATGTACCCACAAAGGGTTTCTCCGGCGTTCTATCAGTTGTTTTTTAGATTCCTTGTTACCTAATAACCTTATATTCACATTTCATGTGCATGTGTCTAATTTGATGAACCCTTAAGGACTTTACCTAGAACTATTGTACCTTGTATTTCTTTATTACCTTTGGGTTTATGCATATGGGTAGTTGCTTAGTCTGCAATCATCAAACTATAATCTTGACTAATGGATTATGGAATCAATGTTAAAATGATGCTTTTTAGCAACATGGACATAAGGGGGCTAGATCATTGGGCCTTTTTGGGTGCTCTAGTCTACCCTTCATAATGACTGAATCTTAAAGCGGCAAACCAGGACATACCGTACAACTACAAGAACTACATGGCTCTGGTCTTAGCCTAGTATCTTGATCTATTCTAGTTCGTCAGTAGCTTACCGAAAGGGCAAGAGGGGGGGCACTAGTTGGCATGTTTCTTTTCTTGCTAGGGTGTGTACTATGCCACGACCATGAGTGCCACTCTTGGAGGAGGGCTGCATATGGCTAGACAGCTAAAACCTTAGCGGCTGCTACTTATTAGAACAACTGGTGAAAAGCTTCATAGTGATCCCTGCCGACTTATCTTGGAAGTGAGTCAAGAGGCTGATCACCTTGGGCAAAGGGCAATAATGACTCGTGGTGAAAGTGTACAAACTCTGCAGAGTATAAAACTGATATATCAGCCATGCTCATGGACACGAGCGGCCTGGATCCTTTTTGAGATAGATGGTTACTGTGGATGGTTGGGAATTGATATAAATTTGATTATATATTATTATCACTTGGGATTTGGGATTGTTCACTAAAGTAGTGAATCAGGATGCTAAAACTTGATCAACTAAAATTATGAACCACAGTCAAACCGTGTCAAGCCTTTGAGCCTCATAGATCCCTTTGATATACTTGCTAAGCATGGTGAGCTTACACTTGCTTTACATTCAATAAACCCACAGGATAGATAGACTTGCATATTCTTGGAGCCTTTTCTTTCCTCCTATCGGATAAGTCTTGCTGAGTATAATTGAGTACTTAGGGTTTTTATTTCCCCCTGTTGCAGGTGATAGGCGGATGCTAGAGCTAACTTTTATGTGTTAATTCCTCCTGGTGGGCTCAGAGAGGATTTCTTTACGCTGCGATCATAGTCTTTATTTATAACTCTCACTAGATGTTTTTATAAATAGAAGTTTTATAATCTGTTGTAATAGTTTATATATCAATGCTTCATCATGTCATGAATAGATATGTATTTCCGATGTAACTCTGATCACATGCTTAAATTCCACTGTTAAATTAAGTTGTTCATAACTCTAATGTAGTATTAAAAGTGATGTAAGAAATGGTTAATAATGATGTAAGCTTTATTCACTCATTTGTGATCCTGATGGAAAGCTCCTACAATGTCGGCGTTAGCGACGTTAGGCAGCTCATTGCACTATCGGGAGAAGCGCCAGATGTACCCACAAAGGGTTTCTCCGGCGTTCTATCAGTTGTTTTTTAGATTCCATGGATTTCTAGGATGCTTGTACGTGCCCTAGAAATTCCCCATGAAGATCTCTCTCAGGTCTACCCAACTTTAGATTTTGTTGGGCGGAAGATGTTCCAACCATGTTCATGCTGAATTGGCCAGGAATAATGGAAGGTTGCAAATAATGAAGTCATCATTATCCGCTCCACCGGCTTGGCAAGTAAGCTGATAATCCTCTAGCCATAGTCTAGGGTTTGTTTCCCTAGAGTATTTTAGGATGTTAGTTGGTGGTCGGTACCATGGTGGGAAGGTGGCATTGAGGATTTGTTGGCCGAAAGCCTAAGGTCCTAGTACGTCAGGGCTCGGGCTTCGGTCCTTGCCGCTGTCATAGCATCCGCCATGATGAGGGTCATAGCCATGGCTAGCCCCTCCCTTGCATCGCCACGGGTACGCTTATGGGCATCGAGGGTGTCACGCGCGTCACGGTTGCGGCCGAGATGCTCATGCACCAGGATCATGGTGCACAGCCTACCGCTTTGCGGTGGCTGGTGGACTGATGTGTCCTTGTTGGGTCACTCTGAGGGTGTGTGTTGGCTGGCATTGAGCTCGTGTCATTGGGACAATGAGCTTTTGGCTTGCTGTGCCATCGCACACTCGAGTAGCATGCGAATCTCAAGATGGGCCCAACGATCCTTGGGCGTTGTGGGCCCTAAAAGCCCACGGAGCAAGGCCGCCACAACAGCGATGTTCTGGCTTGCCCGAGCAAAGTGTGGGAGGGCTTTATCATCCTCAATGATCCTCTAGTTCACATCATGGGCTATAGAGCGCACACACCCACCATGTCCGTGGTGCTCGATCTCTCGATTGAGCTCCGCGCGTTCCTTCCTGAGCTGGAGTCGTGCTTTCTCGAGCTCTTGGTGTCGGGCCTTCAACTACTCCATCCACAAGCGGGGTGGAGCCCCTATATCCCCCTCGACCTCATCGTCGAGGTCATTCATCGAGGTAGCCTCCTCCTTGTGGATGCTTTCGACGTGTTCCTCAGGGGTACCTGCCATAAAACATTCATGAGAGGGGCGATGGCTCCCCCTGCTGAAGTCAGAGGTAGAGGGCGACTCCGTTTCTTCCATGAGGAGGTCGTGTAAAGACTCCATGACATATTCGGGCATCCCTATGAACTCATCGTTCGCAGGGAAAGGAGGTGCGCATTGCGCCACAATGTGGCTAACGGTCTCTGTGGTGTTGTGGATACCGAACGGGAGCACTGTCGGGGTGCTCTAGATGGGGTATTCTAGAGAGAGCAGCTCCCCTCTGGCAAGCTACACCATGACATTGGCGAACAAGAAGGTGAGGTGGCGTAGGTCCTCCTAGGACGGTCAGAGTCCCAAGAAGGCGCTGAGCCGATGCTCTAACCTCCTGTAGTTGAAGTCGAGGAGCTGGTCACTTCTAGGGGCGTGAGCCTCCGGTACATGTAGCTATAGCTCCTTAAGTGTCACGGTGATCGCGTCGAGGCCGACGGAGTGGAGAGGTCAGACAGTGGCGGGTGCCATTGCCAACTCTCCCTCCGTTGTGACGATGAAGTCCATGTCCCCGAAGTGCATGTGCATGCCCGGGACCCAGTTGAGGTTGTGACTAGCCATCTGAGGCCTGGTGTGGATGTCTAGATGCGCAAAAGGCCCCTACCTAGCGCGATAACTATCAGTGTTTCGAGTCATCACTAACTAGTAAATTTCTAATATTGTGCATCTAGCTCGGATAGTGTGCTAAGAGGACACAAGGTTTATACTGGTTCGGGCAGAATATCCCTATGTCTAGTTTGTTGCTGCTGCTCATGTTACTAGCACTGAAAGTTCATAGTGAAAGCTCTAGTTTGATTTTGGTGAATTGATGAAACCCTAAGTGCTAACCTAGTTTATCAAGTAATCATAAGATAGGTAGCACACTCCAAGTGATGAAGCAAATGAAGATCATAGCATGATGATGATGATACCATGATGATGATCAAGAGCTTGGACTTGGTAAGAAGAAAGAGAAAAACAAAAAGCTCAAGGCAAAGGTATAAACCATAGGAGCTATTTTATTTTGGTGATCAAGACACTTAGAGAGTGTGATCACATTTAGGATTGATAGTCATACTATTAAGAGGGGTAAAACTCGTATCGGAATGCGGTTATCAAAGTGCCACTAGATGCTCTGACTCATTGCATATGCATTTAGGATCTAGTGGAGTGCTAACACCCTTGAAAATGTTTGTGAAAATATGCTAACACATGTGCACAAGGTGATACACTTGGTGGTTGGTACATTTGAGCAAGGGTGAAGAAGATAGAGTCGAAGAGGAGTTAGCCATGCTGGTTACAAAGTGACCAGACACATCCGATATGGTGACCGGACAGTCTGGTATTTGGTGATGAACTCCACGACCGGACGCATCCGGTCGCCACACCAGACGCGTCCGGTGTGAATCAGAAAAAGCAGTGGTCAACTGAGCAGTCGATCAGACGCTGGCAGCATCCGGTCTGGTATCACCGGATGCGTCCGGTCGAGCATGGATGCTTACTATATTTGACCGGACGTAGCGGCTCAGCGTCTGGTCATTTGTATTTGTGTGTCTGGTTTGAGCGTCCAGTCATCGATAGAATGGGTTGCAACGGATATATTGGTTTGAATTGGACACATGGTAGTCTGGGAGCTACCGGACACATCCGGTATGCCGACCGGACGCGTCCGGTATTCATGAATGGAGCATCTAGTGCTGCGTCAGGTCAATTGGACTAGAGCATCCGATCACCCCGCGTTATGTCTAGTGAAGGGGTATAACGGCTCTATTTCATGGGGGCTTCTATTTAAGCCCCATGGCCAGCTCAAGCTTATACTCTTGGCCATTTTACATTGACATAGCAACCTTGTGAGCTTAGCCAAAGCCCTCTCACTCATCTCCATCATTGATTCATCATCTTTGTGAGATTGGGAGAGAATCCAAGTGCATTGCTTGAGTGATTGCATCTAGAGGCACTTGGTGTTCGTGTTTTGCTGCGGGATTCGCTTATTACTCTTGGTGGTTGCCACCACCTAGATGGCTTGGAGCAGTGAGGATCGTTGAGCGGAGGGTGGTGATTGTCTCCGGCTCCAATCGTGGTGATTGTGAGGGGTTCTTGACCTTTCCCGGTGGAGAGCCAAAAGGTACTCTAGTGGATTGCTCGTGGCTTGTGTGATCCTCATCTTGTGTTGGTTGTGCGGCACCCTATTGAGGGTTTGGCATGTGAAGCCAATTAGCGCGTGAACCTCTAGGTGAGTGAATCACCACAATGAGGAGTAGCTTGCCGGTAAGCAAGTGAACCTCGGTAAAAAATCATTATGTTCATCATTGATTCCGAGGTGATTGGTCTTCATTGTTATTCATCCTTGTGATTGATTGGTTTCTTCATCTATATGGTGGTATAACCTTCTTGATCACTCTCTTTACTTTACCATAAACTAGTTGACAAGCTCTTTAGTGTAGCTAGTTGTGAGAGCTTGCTTGCTTGGTTGGTGTGGCTCTTTAGTTAGCCTTTGAGAGCACACTAACAACAACCCCCTCTAGCCATTAGGACCTTTCAAGTGGTATCAGAGATGAGGTCACCATTATTTGAGGCTTAACAACCTTCGGTGTTAAAATGGCTCAAATCAACAACACCAAAAAGCCACCCCAATTTGATGGCACAAATTATCCTTATTGGAAGTCAAAGATGACCACACACATCAAGTCAATCAATAGGAAGGTGTGAAAGGTGGTAGAAACCAAAATTGAGATTGGTGATCCAGAGAATCCCACCGCGGCCGAAGAAGTGCTTCTCCAAAACAATGACATTGCTCTAGTGCTATTCATGATGCAATTGATGAGAGAACATTTGAGCAAATCAAGAATATTGAGATGGCTCATGAGGCTTTGAAGAAGTTGGAAGAATCATTTGAGGGCACTCAAGCCGTGAAAGGTGCAAAGGCTTACATTCTCAAGGAGAAGTTTGCAAGCTTCAAGATGAAGAAGGATGAGAGTGTGTCAGAGATGTTTCATAGGCTTCAAGTGCTTATCAATGATCCCAAAGCACTTGGAGAAGAGGTGAAGGACAAGGACTTCTCCCATAAGTTCTTGAGATGCTTGCCTTCAAGATTTGGTACATTGGTCGCTATTCTAGTGAGGAGTGGTTTGGATACCATGACACCAAACCAAGTGTTGGGAGATATAATGACCGATGATACATATAGAGATGATGATAAGAAGGAAGAAAAGAAGGAGAAGAAATATGAGAAGAAGGATGAGAAGAAGAAGAGCGTGGCATTCAAAGCCACATCATCCAAGGGCAAAGCTAAGCAAGAAACATCAAGTGAAGAAGATGAATCATGGGATGATGATGATGATGAGAAGATCCTGTCAAGATATTTGGTAAGTTCATGGTGAAGAAGGGCTACCATGCTAGAAGAAAGAAGTCTTCATCCAAGAACAAAGATGAGTCAAGAAGGTGCTTCAAGTGTGGAAGCAAAGATCATCTTATCGCTCAATGCCCATACAATAGTGACAATGATGATGACAACAAGAAGAACAAGAAGAAGGACAAGAAGGAAAAGAAAAAGAAGAAGGACAAGATGGCATTCAAGAAGAAGAAGGGTGGTTCATATGTAGTCACTTGGGATAGTGATGCTTCCTTAAGTGATGATGATGATGATAGTGATGATAACAAGACCACCAAGAAGAAGGTTCTTGCAAGCATTGCTATCAATGAGAAGCCTTCTCTCTTTGAATCTTCATCATGCTTCATGGCTAAGGCCACTAAGGTACAATCTTGTGATGATGAAAGTGATGAAGAATATGATGATGATAATGAACGTGAAAATGAAAATGATAGTGATAGTGATAATGATGAACCTACTAAGGATGAATTATTTGACATGCTAGAAGATGCTAAAGAACACTTTGACATTAAGAGAAGGGAATGCAAGAGCTTGAATAAGGAGGTAAAAGCCCTTAAGCAAGCCCTTGATGAGCTCAAAGCAACTCATGAGAAGCTAGAGGAAGCTCATGAGAAGCTTGGCAAGGCTCACAAAAAGCTTGAAAAGGCTCATTCCACTTTGCTTAATGAACAAGATAAAAAGAAGCATGTTGAAACTTGTGATGTAGGTTTAACTTGTGATATAATTGATGAATCACTATCTATGCCTATCATTGTTGCTCCTACTAACCCTCCTTGTAGCACTTCCACTTCTACCTCATCTAGTAGTGATGGTCTCACTTGTGATGCCTCACTAGTGGTTGAGAATGAGAACCTCAAGAAGGAGATCACTAAGCTCACTCACACCTTAGATAAGGCTTATGGCGGTGAGGACCGCTTGCTTATGTGCTTGGGTAGCCAAAGAGCTTCTCTCTACAAAGAGGGATTGGGCTATATCCCCAAGAAAGGCAAAGCGGCCTTTGCTCCCCACAAGACTAGTTTTGTGAAGAACAATGGTCGGTTTTGTACTAGTTGCAAGCAAGTGGGTCACAAAGAGCAAGAATGCAAAAACAAGAGCAAAAATGCTAATATATCCTCCATTAAGCTTGATTCATGCTATATGCTTACTAAGGGTACAAATGGTGTGAAGACTAAGTTCATTGGTAAACCATGGATGGACTCAAAGAAGAAAGTCATTTGGGTACCAAAGAGCTTAGTGACTAACCTTCAAGGACCCAAGCAAGTTTGGGTACCTAAAAAGAATTGATCTTCTTTTGTAGGTCAATTACAAAGCCAGAGGAAGGCAATGTGTTTTTGATAGTGGGTGCACTGAACACATGACTGGTGATACAAGGATGTTCAACTCAATCAACACCAATGGAAATGATGGTTATGATAGTATCACAATTAGTGACAATGGCAAAGGCAAGGTCAAAGGGCTTGGTAAGATTGCAATATCAAATGACATGAGCATATCTAATGTGTTGCTAGTAGAGAGCTTGAACTTCAATTTGCTATCCATGGCATAATTGTGTGATCTTAGATTCAAATGCATATTTGGGGTAGATGATGTAGAAATTATAAGTGTAGATGGCTCTAATTTGATCTTTAAAGGTTTTAGATATGAGAATCTATACTTGGTTGATTTCAATGCTAGTGAAGCTAAATTATCTACATGCTTGTTCACTAAGTCTAGCATGGGTTGGTTATGGCATAGAAGGCTTGGTCATGTTGGAATAAAACAATTAAATAGATTGGTTAAGCATGACTTAGTTAAAGGCTTGAAAGATGTTGTGTTTGAAAAGGATAAGCTTTGTAGCTCTTGTCAAGCTGACAAACAAGTTGGAAACACCCATCCTAAGAAAAGCATGATGAGCACTAGTAAAGCATTTGAGTTATTGCACATGGATTTATTTGGGCCAACATAATACACTAGTATCAGTGTAAACAAATATGGCTTTGTGATAGTGGATGACTACACTAGATACACATGGGTATTCTTTCTAGTAGACAAAAGTGATGTATTTGCAACATTCAAATCATTTGTCAAGGGCATTCACAATGAGTTTGAAACAACCATCAAGAGAGTTAGAAGTGACAATGGTAGTGAGTTCAAGAATACTAGAATTGATGAGTTATGTGATAAATTTGGAATTAGACATCAATTCTCGGCCAAGTACACACCTCAATCAAATGGCCTTGTTGAGAGGAAGAATAGAACACTCATTGATATGGCAAGGTCTATGCTTAGTGAGTACAATGTGAGTCAATCTTTTTGGGCCAAAGCTATTAACATGGCTTGCTATTGTAGCAACCACCTCTATTGTCACCTATTGAAAGAGAAGACACCATATGAGCTCTTGAATGGTAGAAAGCCCAACATTGCATATTTTTGGGTCTTTGGTTGTAAATGCTATATCTTGAAGAAAGGCACTAGATTGGGAAAGTTTGACAAGAAATGTGATGAAGGATTCCTACTTGGTTATTCCACTATAAGCAAAGCATATAGAGTTTGGAATTTGGATAGTGGTACTCTTGAGGAAGTTCATGATGTTGAATTTAATGAAACCAAGGGTTCACAAGTAGAGAATGAGAACTTAGAAGATGTTAGAGACATTCAACTTTCAAATGCCATGAAGAATATGGATATTGGTGAATTGAGGCCTAGGCAAGTGAATGATGATGAAGATGATCAAGTGCAAGTGCTCTCTAACTCAAATGTGCAAGATAATACAAATCAAGTTAGTACAAGTGGCTCTCATGACAATGAACAAGATCAAGTGGCTAGTACATCATCTCAACCCAATGATCAAGAAAGTCCAAGCAATCAAGTTTCAATCCTCCAACCAACCAATATTGCAAGAGATCATCCATTGGACACTATCATTGATGATATTTCAAGAGGTGTACAAACAAGATCAAGATTGGCATAATTTTGTAAACACTTCTCATTTGTGTCGTCCATTGAACCAAAGAAGATAGATAAAGCATTGAAGGATGTTGATTGGGTGAATGCTATGCATGAAGAATTGAATAACTTCACAAGAAATCAAGTATAAGAATTAGTAGAGAGACCAAAGGGACACAATGTGATTGGAACCAAATGGGTCTTTAGAAACAAGCAAGATCAAGATGGGATAGTAGTAAGGAACAAAGCAAGATTAGTAGCACAAGGCTATACATAAGGTAAAGGTCTTGACTTTGGAGAAACATATGCCCCAGTTGCTAGATTGGAAGCAATAAAATCTTGCTAGCCTATGCTTGTGCCCATAACATCAAGCTCTATCAAATGGACATTAAGAGTGCATTTCTTAATGGCTACATCAATGAAGAAGTATATGTTAAGCAACCTCCTGGTTTTGAAGATGACAAGAAGCCCAACCATATGTACAAGTTGAAGAAGGCATTGTATGGCTTGAAGCAAGCACCTAGAGCATGGTATGAGAGATTGAGTGATTTCCTACTCTCTAAAGGGTTCACAACAAGCAAGGTTGACACCACTCTTTTCATTAAGAAGATTGGAAAAGATCTATTTGTTTTGCAAATCTATGTTGATGATATCATATTTGGATCAACCAATCAAGATTTTTGTGATAAGTTTGGAAAGATGATGGCTAATGAGTTTGAGATGTCCATGATTGGAGAGTTGAGTTACTTTCTTGGTCTTCAAATCAAGCAAATGAAGAATGGTACATTTGTGAGTCAAGGCAAGTACATCAAAGATATGATCAAGAAGTTTAGCATGAGTGATAGCAAAGTCATTAGCATACCAATGGGAACCAATGGCAACTTAGATAGTGATGCAAGTGGAAATATGGTGGATCAAAAGTTATATCAGTCTATGATTGGAAGCCTACTCTATGTGACCGCATCAAGGCCGAATGCCATGTTTAGTGTATGCATGTGTGCAAGATTTCAAGCCTCACCAAGAGAAAGTCATTTGAAGGCTACAAAGAGGATATTGAGGTAATTAAAGCATACACCAAATGTTGGTTTGTGGTATCCCAAAGGAACAAAGTTTGAGCTAGTTGGTTACTCCGACTCGGACTATGTGGGATGCAAGGTTGAAAGGAATAGCACCTCGGGCACATGTCAATTGTTGGGAAGATCACTTGTTTTATGGTCATCAAAGAAGCAAAATAGTGTTGCATTATCAACCGCCGAAGCCAAATACATATTCACTGGTAGTTGTTGTGCACAAGTACTTTGGATGAAAGCTACTTTGAGTGACTTTGGAATCAAGTTCAAGAAAGTGCCATTGCTATGTGATAATGAGAGTGCAATCAAGCTAACCAACAATCCGGTTCAATATGTAAGAACAAAGCACATTGATGTCCGCCGCTATTTCATAAGAGATCACCAACAAAAAGGAGACATTTGCATTGAGAGTGTAGGCACCGAAGATCAACTTGTTAACATATTCATCAAGCCATTGGATGAGAAAAGGTTTTGCAAGCTAAGGAATGAGTTGAACATATTGGATTTCTCAAATATGTGTTGATGCACCCCCACTCATATGATATGCCTCTCCTTCGAGCAATTTAAGGTAAAAGTTGATTGGCATGACATACATCTTTGCTAAGGACATGATTAGTGCATCTAGTGACATTTTTACTTTTATTAGGACCTTTCAAGTGGTTCTATTTTATTAGGCTCATTCATGAAAATCAAATGAATTTGATGTTTATATGATATCACTATTGCTTCTATGCTTAATTTAATCTAGTGATAGCATATGACATGTTTATGGGCTTGTAAACCGAGTGTTTTATCTAGAATATGAGCTCTAAGTATTTAACTCAACATGGTACAAGATAACCCTTATTTGGAGGTGTGAAGAAGATTGTCCTTGAATCAAACCGAGTTAAATATCTTTGGCAAATAATCTTGATTGGACCAAATTTGGGAAAATTATCCTCATCCCATTGATTGACATTAATAATCTCGACCCTACAAGTAAAACTATCTATATTTTAAACCTTTGTGGTCATTGATGACAAAGGGGGAGAGAAACAAAGATATAAGTAATAGGAAGAAACAAAGATATAAGTAATAGGGGGAGAGTTTGACATAGGGGGAGAGATATGACAAAAGAAATGGATCAATTGAAACTTTGAGCACACAAGTAGGGGGAGCAAGCTCATGAACATTGTATGGTGCATTTGAATATGCATTTCATATGTTTGCTTGCATGGCATAAGTTCTAATTTAAAATATACATGCTTGTGTGATGTATGCTAGTTGTTAGATTGAATGACGAAATGAAATCACTAGATAACTTTTATTTCCAAATATTTCCAAGTGGTATTGAGCTAACCATGGTGCTAAGGATGGTATATTGGTGTACTCCGATTGGTATCACGCTTCAAAGGTCCATCTTTTATACCTTAGCATCATTTGGTAGATATTATCTCCTATATTTCCTATCTAAGCATATGTGCAAGCTACAATCCAAACTCTTAGCACATATGTAGGGGGAGAAATTGCTACCATATGGGGTTCATAAAACTTGTCTATATCCTTTTACACATGGTAAATATGCTTGGGCAAGCAACATGGATTTAATTGAATTTCAATTCATATCTTTGTGTAAGGGTTGTCATCAATTACCAAAAAGGGGGAGATTGAAAGCTCTAGTTTGGTTTTGGTGAATTGATGAAACCCTAAGTGCTAACCTAGTTTATCAAGTGATCATGAGATAGGTAGCACACTCCAAGTGATGAAGCAAATGAAGATCATAGCATAATGATGATGATACCATGATGATGATCAAGAGCTTGGACTTAGAAAGAAGAAAGAGAAAAATAAAAAGCTCAAGGCAAAGGTATAAACCATAGAAGCTATTTTATTTTGGTGATCAAGACACTTAGAGAGTGTGATCACATTTAGGATTGATAGCCGTACTATTAAGAGGGGTGAAACTCGTATCGGAATGCGTTATCAAAGTGCCACTAGATGCTCTGACTCATTGCATATGCATTTAGGATCTAGTGGAGTACTAACACCCTTGAAAATGTTTGTGAAAATATGCTAACACATGTGCACAAGGTGATACACTTGGTGGTTGGCACATTTGAGCAAGGGTGAAGAAGATAGAGTCGAAGAGGAGTTAGCCGCGCTGGTTACAGAGTGACCGGACGCGTCCGGTATGGTGACCGGACACATCCGGTATTTGGCGATGAACTCCACACTAGACGCATCCGGTGTGAATCAGAAAAAGTAGTGTTCGGCTGAGCAGTTGATCAGACGCTGGCAGTGTTCGGTCCGGTATCACCGGACGCGTCCGGTCGAGCGTGGATGCTTACTGTACTCGACCGGACGCAGCGGCTCAGCATCCGGTCATTTGTATTTGTGTGTCCGGTTTGAGCGTCCAGTCGTCGGCAGAATGGGCTACAACGGATATATTGGTTTGAATTGGACACGTGGCAGTGTAGGAGCTACCGGACAAGTCTGGTATGCCGACCGGATGCGTCCGATATTCACAAACGGAGCGTCCGGTGCTACGTCCGGTCGATTGGACCAGAGCATCCGGTCACCCCGCGTTATGCCCAGTGAAAGGGTATAACGGCTCTATTTCGTGAGGGCTTCTATTTAAGCCCCATGGCTGACTCAAGCTTATACTTTGGCCATTTTACATTGACATAGCAACCTTGTGAGCTTAGCCAAAGCCCTCCCACTCATCTCCATCATTGATTCATCATCTTTGTGAGATTGGGAGAGAATCCAAGTACATTGCTTGGGTGATTACATCTAGAGGTACTTGGTGTTCGTGTTTCGCTTCGGGATTTGCTTGTTACTCTTGGTGGTTGCCGCCACCTAGACGGCTTGGAGCAGCAAGGATCATTGAGCGGAGGGTGGTGATTGTCTCCGGCTCCGATCGTGGTAATTGTGAGGGGTTCTTGACCTTTCCTCGGCGGAGAGCCAAAAGATACTCTAGTGGATTGCTCGTGGCTTGTGTGATCCTCATCTTGTGTTGGTTGTATGGCACCCTATTGAGGGTTTGGTGTGTGAAGCCAATTAGCGCGTGAACCTCCAAGTGAGTGAATCGCCACAACGAGGAGTAGCTTGCCGGCAAGCAAGTGAACCTCGGTAAAAAATCATTGTGTTCATCATTGATTCCGAGGTGATTGGTCTTCATTGTTATTCATCCTTGTGATTGATTGGTTTCTTCATCTACACGGCGGTATAACCTTCTTGATCACTCTCTTTACTTTACCGTAAACTAGTTCACAAGCTCTTTAGTGTAGCTAGTTGTGAGAGCTTGCTTGCTTGGTTGGTGTGGCTCTTTAGTTAGCCTTTGAGAGCACACTAACATAGGGTAGTGTCATAGATTTTGTGTGAATAGACACTATCTAAACTAGAATTGTGGTAGGTGGCTTGCTTTTTGAGTAGGCAAGTGCAACACTTGCTTCGCCTCGTAATTGTCTAACCATTTTGTTAAGTGTTGTTGTAAAAATTTTATTAGGCTATTTACCCCCCTCTAGCCATTAGGACCTTTCACATAGTAGGGGTTACAAATGGTCGAGAGAGGCACAAGTCCCAAGTCTTTGGTGAGAGGAGCGAACAGGTGCCGAGAGCTCAGTCGCTTCCCGGCTGTGGGCTTGTGTGTTCTGATCGATTCGGGGTTCGATGGGTTCGAGTCCGAATTGATGTGATGTATTGCGATGTCCCTTATGGGATGCCCTGTTTTCTCTTTTATACGCCAAGAGAAAGCACGGGTTACAGTGGAGGGAAAAGAGGAGAATGAGAAGGAGAAAAAGTCCTTCAGGATCGTCGGGTCCTTCTTTTCCTTCACGCGGGTCCCGCCGCCCCTGTAGACGTCAATAGGGACAGCTCCACGTCATGGCCCTGTCCATCAGTGGCGCCATGTGCAGGCGTCGTCTTCCGGTCGTGGCGCTCCACTCCGTCCTGGCAGATGTCGTGGTGGACTGACGCGCCTGTCAATGCTCGTACGAGAGTTAGGCAGAACAACACTGGTACGCCGATGCTGTTCCTGATGTGAGTCCCCAGGTATGGCCCGTGACGGCCACGGGTTATATTGGGGCATCCCAGTCACCTCCCTGGTGTCAGAGCTTTGGCCTAGGCCCATTCGCTTGGACCTGGGGTGGTTGGCGGCGGTATGGGTCTCCGTTGGACGAGACGGATCCCCCGGCCTCGGGGTCGGTCGAGGCGAAGTCCCCCCCAGAGGACGGGCGAGGCGGAGCGCAAACAAAAGGGCCGGGCGAGGCGGAGCCAGCCCTCAGAGGTCGGACGAGGCGGAGCCCGCCCCCAGAGGCCGAATGAGGCGGAGCCAGCCCTCAGAGGTCGGACGAGGCGGAGCATGCGACATCGGTGTTGAGCGAGGCGGAGTCTGCCCCCAAGGGTCGAGCGAGGCAGAGCTCGTGGCCTCGGTGTCGGACGAGGCGGAGCCCGCCCTCAAAGGCCGGGCAAGACGGAGCGCAAACCCAAAGGTTGGGCGAGGCGGAGCCCCCCCAGAGGTCGGACGAGGCAGATCCCGCGGCCTCGGTGTCGGCCGAGGCGGAGCCAGCCCTCAGAGGCTGGGCGAGGCGGAGCCCGCGGCCTTGGTGTCGGGCGAGGCGGAGCCTGTCCCCAAAGGTCAGGCGAGGCGTAGCCCGCCCTCAGAGGCCGGGCGAGGCGAAGCCCACGGCCACGGTGTCGGGCGAGACGGAGCCCGCCCCTAGAGGCCGGACAAGGCGGAGCTTGCGCACCTGAGGGTCGGTTAGAGCTGTAGTCATGCTCTTGACTACTCGGATGGATCAACCTAGATGATTATTAGCTCCTCTTCTTCAGTACCGGTACAATACCTGTCTGCCTGTGCGCCCTGGACTGCACCGCACATGAACCCCCGATGTGCAAGCGCCCCTGAGCTATCTAGCGGCGTCAGTGGACCGGCTCGTGGTGCCTGGCTGGCTGGGAGAGATTGCCGGTCGGCTGGTGCCTGGCTGGGCACAGCGTCGGAGTTAATTAGTCAATCGTTCATCTTCCCGTGAGCCCGTCGATTGACGGATAAGCAGATTATCAGACAACTGTGCTGGAGTATTTCTCTAAAAGTTATTGTTGTAAAAAAAACCTGTTCGCCTGTTTGGCCAGAGGTGATCGAGTAGTCTGCCGACAACCGTTCTGTGGAATTTGTTTCCCAGGTCCAGCCGTGGCCGGTGAACGTGACACAAAAACATTGAGAGTTGAGACTGAGGGTTTCACGCTCTGACTCCTGAACGTAACACAAGCCAGAGGGTTTCACGCGAGCTCCGATGGCGGCGACCACGGCCGCGGCTGTGCGTCGGCTCTGCGCGGCCGCCGAGGTGCGGTCTGCTCTGGCGGTGCTCGCCCGCGGGACGAAGTCCGGCGACGCGGAGCTGGACGTGGCCGCGTGCACTGCGCTGGTCTACGGCTGCTGCCAGAGCGGCGACGTCGCGGAGGCACGCAGAGTGTTCGACGTAATGCCGCGCCTGGGCGTACCCCCTAACGAGGTCACGTACACAGCGTTGATCCACGGCTACTTCGTTCGCGGACACAGAGAGATGGGTTTGTTCTTGTTTGAGGAGATGAGGAGAGGTGGAGTCGAGCCGAACCTCTACACCTACAACTGCTTGATCGGGGAATGGTGCAGGACAGGGGAGTTCAAGAGCGCCCGACTGCTATTCGACGAAATGCCTGTGAAGGGTGTCGTGCGTAATGTTGTCAGCTACAATATCCTGATTGCAGGCCTATGCAGGCACGGCAAGCTGAAAGATGCCGCCCAACTGTTTGAAGCGATGAGAAGGGAGGGTATCCGTCCAAGCATGGTGACGTTCAATCTTCTAATTGATGGCTATGGCAAGGCTGGGAAGATGTCTAATGCCTTACATTTCTTCAATCAGATGAAGGCAGCAGGGCTGCAACCTAGTGTGGTGACGTACAATGAGCTTATTGGTGGATTCTGTCGTGTTAGAGATATAGCCCGGGCAATCAGGGCTTTCTCAGACATGAGGGAGCGCGGTTTGGCACCCACAAAAGTGACGTACACCATACTCATTGGTGCATTTGCTAAGGAAAATGAAATGGACAGGGCATTCGAGATGCTTTCAGAGATGGAGAAGGCTGGGTTGGAAGTGGATGTGCAGAGTTATGGTGTTCTCCTGCATGCGCTCTGCATGGAAGGGAAGATGATGCATGCCAGGAAACTGTTTCAGTCAATGGATTCGAAAGGTGTCGAACCGAATAGTGTGTTATATGACATGATGATCTACGGATATGGGCGGGAAGGGAGCTCATATAAGGCTTTGAGATTGATCATGGAAATGAGGAGGGGTGGATTGATTCCGAATGTTGCTAGCTATTGCCTAACGATCCGTCTTCTCTGCAATGAAGGGAAGTGCCAGGAAGCTGAGGCTTTGATTGGTGATATGGAGCATGCTGGTTTGCAAACAAGTGAATCCATCTGCAGAGTACTATTCGATGCTAAGGCAAGATTGCATAGTTCTACTGATGACCCTTTTACTTAAAGTAGCCAGGCACATTGTTTCTCTTATCTGCCAGGGAATAGGTTACTATAGTTATCTTGTGGAAGTGGCAAAGTGGTAGGCAAAGAAAGACTGATAGAGAGGGAAAAGATCTACTGGATCCTGTCCTGTACCAACATTTTGGTGTTTTATTGAACTTATCCTCACATTGAGCGTGGTTGGTTGGTCCCTATTTGCACAGCAGTGAAAGATAAAAATCCACGTGCTGAGGCATTTTCCTACCAAGTGTATCCATCTGCAAACAAGCGAATGGATGCAAAGGCGAGAGTGGTCTGCAAACAAGTGAATTCATCTGCAGAGTATTATTCGATGAGGCAAGGCTGGATGATTCTGCCAATGAACCTTTCTTTACTTAAAGTAGTCTGGCACATTGCTTTTGTTATCTGATAAGTCATATGTTGCTATATCTGTCATGGGTTCATGACAGTGGGAAGATGATATGCAAAGCACTGCTACATAGGGAAGGCCTACTGCAATATGTCTTGTAGAAACATTTCGGTGAATTACTGTAGTTCTCCTTTGCAATAGGCTAGAGTGGTTGGATCCTATTTGCACAGAGGCGGAAGATGAAGACCCCATGTGCTGAGGCAATTTCTTGCCATTCAAATGTCAGTACATTTTCTTTTCCAAAGTCAATTTTATTCAAGTACCATCAATTAATTTGTTCTGGATGTACCGAGTTTGTCAAGTCTGATTTTTCCATTGTTAATAGAAGGTCAAACAGGCACACTAAATTACTTCCTGCTGAACTCAAATGATTGGTTGCCTACCATCTCTGTCATCTTTTGTTAACTACCTGCCATTCTGTCCAGACTCCAGACAACAGGAAATGCAACTATTCCTGTTTATACAGTATTTCACCTTAACCTATCCATGTGATTTTGATTAGAATAGCCTTTTAGACTGCTGTCTTTGTGAGCAAACTGGTATATCAAATCAAATTATAGAGCAAAGGCATATCTAGCATAATATTTTTTTTTTACAAAGTAGCATAATATTGTTGAGCTAGTTCTTGAACGTTAATGTTACTTAAAGCCACATGTAACATGAGGTTGGATTTAGGCTGTGACAAGCTAAACGCCTGAACCTGGCAATGATTTGTTCTATAGGTCCGCAGTTGTCAGTTGCTGAGGGGCTGTTTGCTTTGCACCCAAGCGGAGCTGCCTTGCGCGAGCGCTGCTCCGAGACGTGGCTGCTCGTCTGGGAGACTGCGAAGCAAACACGCCCTGGATGCCCTGCATGCTCCAACCCACTTCAGAAATGAGAGACGACTCCGCCAAGCCTGTCGACTGTCATTCTGCATTTCTGCTCCCTCTCGCTCATGTATTTGCTGCACCGGTGGGTACTGGGTAGTAGCGTAGTGCTATACATGTGATTTTGGTTGTACATGGTTTATATTGAGAAAAAAGTGTTTTTTTTTTTTTGCGTTTTTAAGCCAGATTGTTTTTTTTTCTTTTTTTTGATAAAATGGGGGCTTGGTTTTGTTTGGAGCTTGTGTTCTGAAAGTGTATAATAGGCCAACGATGCAAGTTATGGGACACCGGTTGCTGAATGAATTTGAGCTTTTTCGGAGCTGCAACTAATCATCTGCTGTCAATATTTGCAATCAAATCGTGAATCTTGAGTTTCCTTTTCAAGTTTTGATATGTACCAATTCACCAAATGTAATGTTCTCTTACAGATGTTGAGTTTAATAACTATTGTATAATTATGTACTCCTCGGTCCCAACAACTGCACATCTTGTTTTCTAAGAAATCATTTTTTTTACATTTAATCAGATTTATAAAAATATTATCAACATTCATACCTCTTAATAAGTATATTACAAAAGTTTAGAGACTTATTACACATTACAAATATTAGTGTATATTTATACATATTTGATCAAATTTTAAAAAATTGAATATTCAAAATGTGAGATGCGAAGTTATTTGAGACAAGGGGAGTATACAAATTTATATATGTCTTATATATCTTGTTCGTAGCATATGAGTATTGTATTCATTAATGACAGACATTCTATATATACTATTTTTTTGTTCAAAACGTATATGCCATAATAACAACATACAGGCTAAAAGTGCGTTTTAAGACATTGATCACGAAATATGTGTGGTTTTTTATTTTTTTAATTTGTTTTAAAGCTTAATTTAAAAATAATTCAAAATTAAAAATTTATAGATCTCATCGAAAACTATATTTTTTGTATAATAATTATCTTTACACGACGCCGTACAAGAAAGATATGATTTTGTGAGGTGACAAGTCCTGGTACACAATTAATATGCTGTTAAAAATTTTCTATTAGGTTTGATCTCAAATGAAGAACTCAAAACTATAATTTTTTATAGAAATCATCTTCATCGAGGTCGTATAGAAAAGATACAATTTTTGGTATGGTAGAGCCTTGCCTTGTCAGACCGAGTGGTGCGGCAAAACTATATTCTTTTTACGTGGAAATTGATGTCGAGCATGACAGTAGTGCACTAATCCTTATGACGCGGTAACGCGATTTTGCCGCAATGGATGTGTTGGACCAAAATCTCCTTCTCATATACAACTAAAAAAAAATAAAGCATGGATACTTTTTTTTTTTATGCGCCTGGTGTGATCCCGCGAGGGGAAGTCGTGCCGCCGGGTGGGCCCTTATCTCCGCGCGTTGATCGTGGATCCTCCGAGAAAACAACACCGCGGGGCACCACATTCATCGCGGCGCCTGCTCCCTTCCTCATGCGATCCGTGGCCCTGCTCCCTTCAGCGGGGGCTCTCGGTCGCCCTCTCCATCCCATGCCCACTCCCCCTCCTCGGATCTAACCACTCCGCCCCTCCTCCCGTCTCCGCGGCCGGAGCTGAGATCCACGGCCATGGCGGGCGCCGCGGGCGGGTTCGTCACGCGGGCCTTCGAGGCCATGCTCAAGGAGTGCGCCGCCAACTGCGGCAAGTTCGCCACGCTGCAGCAATCCATCTAGCCATACCTCGGTGCGTTCATGCGGCCCCTTTCCTCCCTCTCCTCCCGCGCATTGGGATCTCGTGGTGGCTGATGATGGAGCTGTGGTGGTCTCTGCGTGGGGCTCATGCCGTTGTAGAAAGCATCAAGGGGGCTAAGGCAGAGGGTGCGCTCGTCACGGAGGCGCTCGCGTCGGCTGGGCGCGTGCTCGACGGGCCGCAGGACGAGCTGGTGCTGCAGCCACTCCGCCTCGCCGTCGAGACCAAGCACGTCAAGCTCGTCGAGCCCGCGCTCGACTGCCTCCACGTAATTACTAATCATCATCATCCCATTTCTGCCCTTCGTGTGCTTGCCTGCATGCTTGAGGCTCATGAAGCGTCAGACGTGTTGCATTGACGTCGAGCACCGTGATGGGTATAAAAAATGCGTGCTGCTGGAGGGATCATTCGCTCCAGCACCATGGATGCTTTGGATGTTAGCAGGCTAGAAACACATCTCCTTGTCTAGGGTAGATACTCGCATCGACCAATCCTCATTTTCTAGGTTTGGGTCAGGGATGGTAGATTTCCAGGTTTATGCCATTTGACTTATTTACAATTTTGAGAAGATTATGAAGGTGATAGAACTCAGGATGGTTAAATGAGTGTGCAGCATGAACAAGTAGCTGTCTAGCCATTAAGTTGATACATCAACTAGGTAGCATGTCCGTACGTTGCTACAGGATAACTAAACTCAGGATAGTTAAATAATTTTCTTATTCTAAGGTTTAATTCGGTTTTCAATCTAATTCAAATCTTTTCTCCACCCATTCATTTAGTTGTCGAAGCCATTGCTTGGCGGGAGACCACGACGTGGGCGCCTGGCAATGGTTGGGCGGCGGCGTGGGCACCGGCACCAAACGACCCTGGCCCTTGACTCTGCCACGGCCCGAGCGCGGCGACCCGTGCCCAGCCTCGACGCGGACGCGTATACGTAGGCTGCCACCGGCGCCGGGAGTAACTACGGCGGGCAGAGGCTGGAACTGGCAGCGACATCAAGGCTTTCGATGTCGCATGCTCCCACAGGGAGCTTGCCGCGCGACCACCTGCAACTGCAGGTAACGATCGAGTCCTCATTTTCTCATGTTGTCAAACTATCTATTAAATTCACAACCAATGAGATGAATACTCATAAATTATTTTGAGTTCCCTGTATATATAATTCCTTTTTTCCTCCCATGTTCTCCAGCAATGAACTCATTAAAAATATGCATGATTATAATATAATATAAAGCTATTCCTCACCCAAATACTGAAACCAACATGATTTCAATTATTCAAGCTTTGGCAGTAGGTTTCTATGATGCAATTGGGTTGCAGGAACATTGCAAGATCACACTCAAGACTGATTTTAACACATACAATATTTGGAAGTTCAGATTGTCCTCTTTAAAATAAGGAAATGTTCTGTTTTTGTTCCCTGTGACATAATGATTCTGTTAAAACCTCTGAACTCTCCTTATTACAGGTGATGCCTTTCATCCCCGTCTGCAAATAAATTTCATAGTCAAACTTTGAGGCAGCATTGCACTATAGGGTTTCAGTATTGGCTTCTTGCTGATATAGCCTATTTTGTTCTTGCAATTTTCAATAACAGATTTTTAAATATTAGCATAGACTATTTGGGACCCAACAGTGATATCTTTTCCTATTGTCAGTGATGCAATGCAGGTCTTGCCTACAACACTCTGACACTTCCAATTAACCTAGCGTTTTAAGTCATTGTCAATCTCACATATGCAAAACTTATGTTCATGAAGGCAAGTGAACCCTAACTAAATACAATAAACTTTCCATATTTCAATTACGTTTTCTGAATATTTGTATCCCAGGAACGTATATTGGCCAGTGTATCATTTCGAGCATGCAATCTATTCCCTTGAGGTAACCACTCTCGTAACATGGGAAATTGATATAAAAAATAAATTAATCAGTGTTCAATGGTGTTCAGGGCAAACTAATAGTTCAGGGTGTCCGATAATGTTCTTTTTTTTTGTTTTGCAATACTATTTTGTACCATGGTTGGAACCCTGCTCTAGATCAATGTCTTTGATATTGTTGTCTCCTAGATCCACATAGGTGACTTTTGGAAGTTGATGAATATCCTTCAACTCTTATTGTTTTCTCTACTGTTGTCAAAAATATCGATATTGGTGATTACATTATCATTTCAGTGCTCACATTGAGATGCTTAACATGTTTTATGTTTGCATTTTATTATATTGTTAGCAAGCCCCATTTTGACATGCTTAATGATTGTAGTATATGTGAAGGAAATCGAACAAAAAGCTTCTGGTCAGCACGGTGTGACAATGCAAGAAGACTCCAATCAGACACCAAACACTAATTAAGCATGGTGCTAATGAAGATGTAAATATGTCAGCACTGTTTATTGCTTCAATTTATTTATCGGTGAAGATGTAAATATGAATTGGCACCACGCTACGAACCTTGTCATTCTAGATAGTAAATTGCTTCTTGGTGGATTATTTATTGGTGAGCGCTAGGGGTACATTTTGGATCAGATTCTTTGTCAATTAAGTTGTCGTAAAATATAGGGTTCAGCTGACATGTACACGACAACATATTTGGTGCTGGAGGACACCACCCCCACACTTGACAAGGCCATCCTGGAAGGGTCTGTGCACTTTGATGGCTATCTCAGGAGCTGAGGAGTATGTGTGGACTGGTACCTGAGCAAATTTTCCACTATACCCTATCTGTTGCTATCATGGCTGCACAAGCACCACAATACGCATCATATAAATGATGGTCAGTATACTTGCTTTGTTTACAGCTGATCTGAATTTGTCTCTCTTCAGTATGTGTCTGCACAGTTTCTATTTCATGTTCGTTTTTCTGCTTACCAGGGAAGGGGAAGATACAATGTTTGCTTCCTTATGATTGTTGCCCAAATTTCTCTACTGTAAACACTACCCAACAGAAGGTGATCCATAGTTTCCGGCGCCTGGTCACAGATGATGCACTCATCAGAGCTCTGCAACCCATGACAATGTCTCCTAGCAGCAGTCCAACAACGTCCATGCATCACCAGCTAAAAGAAAATTTGGACTCATGGGAGGACATCGCTTTTCCAGATTTGCTTTTAGCCCCAGGCGGTTTTGATGAACCATAGAACATTGCGACATAGGCTGAGGCTGCATAATACTGCTGGTTGCTGGACAAGCACCAGGAGGTCAAGACACTGGTAATGTCACACACACATGCCCGTTGTGGAATTGCTTCCGCCGCTCCCTAGCCACTGCCGCGAACCACGCTATAGGAATTTCTGAGTTTGGAGTTTTTGATATTTTGTATATTTGTCCCAACAGGCTTCACTTGAGCAAATCGGGACGCTATAGGAATTTCTGAGTTTGGATGTTTTGATATTTTGTATATTTGTCCCAACAGGCTTCACTTGAGCAAATCAAGATAGAAGGCATATGTGTTACTGAGTTCGGGATATCAGATATCACAAATGCACTGGCTTAGAGCAACATAAGAGTCGTGATGTCTGGTTTGAATTTTTTTGGGGAAAGAATATGGTCCAACATTATTGCTATCTCAAATTTCAGAATGTCATTTTTTGTCATGGTAAATTACACGTACAACCTTCAATTGTATTGACTTTATTTTTTCCCTTGCAACGCATGAGCATTAACTTTTGTATTAAAAACACATGGATCAAACGATAAGATAACAATACTGTGAAATTAAATGATGTTAAAGTGATATTTAATCCAAAAAGTGAACTTAAAGTGTTATTTAATTAAAAAAACGAAGTTCGTGAAATTAACATAGTTACGGAGAGTGCGGCGTCACAGGCTCACAAACTTTACTGTATAAACATTTTCGCGATGTGGTTAAGATAATGTGTTTTATATCGGCAGGAAGAAATCTCCGATATCTATTTTTTCGTGCACCAATAAATACATTCCGCTGCATCTCTATACCATCATGTACTGTGAAATTAAATATCCGTGAGATTTTTTTTCTGTCGATGTAAAACATTATCTTAGCCGCATCAGAAAAATGTTAGAGTTTATGAGCCTGCGACGGTGTGCTCTCCGTGACTGTGTTAATTTTATAAACTTTGCTTTTGGTTAAATGTTCACAGTATTGTTATCTTATCGTACGATCCTTGTGTTTTTAGTACAAACTTTAACTGATTCGTAGCCACGCACGGGCACGCAACCTAGTGGTTAAAAAATAAAAAGCGGATGAGATTATCTTTAAGGTCTCGTTTGGTAGGGCTTCTTCACCGGCTTCAGGAATCGTTTGGAGCTGTTTTGTGCCAAACAGGGTAAAACGAAATGGCTTGATCCATGAAACCCTTAAATCGTGTTCTCACAGAGGTTGAGGTGGGATGAAGCCAAAAATAGTGGCTTCATCCGGCTTCATCTCGTAGCGTTCTGTGAGAGCATATTTTAAGAAATTTTATATGTAGAGCTGTTTTGGTAAACGATTTACTAAAACGGTTCCAGAGCTGTTCATGGAGCTAAAGACCTAAAAACGGCTTCATTAGGCTATCTCCAACAACATCTAAAATACAAGATCCATTCGTCCTTTGGGTAGTGCTATAGGCAAAATGTTCAATACCTATTCGACATCTTCTCCAACAACAAGACCTAAAAGAGAATCATTTCTGCAAATGGGTTTTCAGGAGAGAGGATACTCATATTTGGGTTGTGCCTCTCAGGTAACCCAAAATAGGTCTCCCGTATAGGTACTCTGTTGGAGGCTGATTTTAGGTCTCTTGCTACCCATTTTGGGTTTGGGTCTCCTTATTGGAGATAGACGTGCTAAACGGGGTCTAAAATTGTCGGTGTTTCGTACAAGCACCGGCAAGTAGATTTATAGTAGTGCGCGTTAGGCTCGGATGGTGCGTTAAAGGACACAAGATTTATACTGGTTCGTGCTGAATGTCTCTACATCTAGTTTGTTGCTGCTCATGTTATTAGCGCCGAAAACGGTTCGTAGTAGGGGGTACAAACGATCGAGAGAGGGACTGGTCCCAAGTCTCTGATGGAAGGGTCGAAAAGGTGGCCAAGAGCTTGATCGCAGCTTGACTGTATGGGTGTTGTGTATTATGCCGTCAAAAGTCGGTCCCTCTGTTGGAGTAAGCGCATCCCCTTTTATAGATAAAGGGGCTGGCCTTACAAGGGTGATGACTTAGAATGCGTACTCTACCTAGTCTTGTGGCTCACGTCTACCCAGCCTGGTTTCTCATTCTGATGGGTGTGAAAGGATGATAAGCGCCTACAATATTGTCGATGCCCCTATAGAATGTCAGGATGGTTACAGAATACTGCCCTGCGCAGGGTATGGGCTACAGTACAGTGGTTTTGACTTATGGACCTCGCCCAGCCTTGCTCTGTACACCTTCTGGTTCCTGTGAGTCTCTGTCGGAGGGACGCGGGGTCAGGGGTCGGGGTCCGGAGTAGCACTGCGGGAAAGGTCCTCTAATTTGGTGGACCCGAGGGGTCGGGAGGCGGGTGCCGCTCCCTTGGGTCCATAACGTGGTGACAACATGTCCATCATTTGTGGAGATCGCAAGTCCTTTTCTGGAGTGTAGTGGTTGTCGTATATCTTCTTCGGGTTCCGTGTCCTAGAGCTAAAGGCGGTGCCTACAACTCTACAGGGCAAGGAGCACTCACCTGCAATACCTTTTAGACTCTGCGGCGCCTAGAAGGGTCTAAAGCACCCGTCCCATCGTTCCCTAGCAGTACCTTTCCTGCCAGGGCGCAGGGTATGGTCCTTGAAGTCGTGGTTGACCCGAACGTCTTGTCTTGCTTTGTACCCATCATCATGAGGGAATGGGGGAGAAGTTGTCAGGTAAGATGAAACCAGTCTTTAGGCATCGAGCAGGGCAAGGCGAGCCTACCCGAAAGGCGTCGGACGAGGCGGAGACTAGCCCTTAGCCCTCGGGCGAGGCGGAGCTATCCCATAGGCGTCGAGCGAGGCGAAACCAAACTCCTGTCATTCGAGCAAGGGACATAACGGTGCCCTTATCCGTCCAAAAGTTTTTAACGTTCGGTGGTTATTAGTTCCACCTTCTGGGGTACCTCGGTATTAGGTCCTCGATAGTAGCCCCCGAGCCTCTGGGTGATTTGGATAGAATCGCCTAGGGGGGTGTTTTTGATTCTGTTAGAGTTACTGTGCCAGAGGGTGCGCGTGAGCGCACCCGATGGGTGTAGCCCCCGAGCCCCCAGGGGATTCGAGTAGAGTCGCCCGGGGGGTGGTATTGAGCCCTTCGCGGGTGATGCTGAAAGGCTTGGTTTTTTGTCAACTGGATATCTTTAAGGGAATCATGGTATTCCTTTCGTGGGAATTTTATCCAGTGTTGACCCGGCTGTGACCCGACTGTGGATCGAGGCCCTAGTGATTCGTGGGCCTATCCCTCGTTGGGATGGCCCCATGGCTCTAGGATCCTAGGTGGGCCGACCTTTGGTCGTTATGGGCCCAGATGAGTTTAGTGAAGAAATCTTTCTGGCCCACGTCCCCTCTGTGGGGAAAGAGTCCGGTTGCTTCGGGAAGGCAAACCGCCCGATGCGATTTTGGTGGGAGAGGATAGGGATCACGGGCATGTGTCCCACGACACGACATGATGGTGCACATGGCCAGCCCAGAAATCGAGGCGGACGGTTGCCCTTCTCGCATCCGTCGCTACTATAAAACCCCGGGTTCGCCCCCAAGGTTCCGTATTTCGCCTCCTCGCCTTCGCATCCGCAGCTTTCACCACCAAATGCCCTAGCTTCCTATGCCAAAATCACCATCGCCATTGGGTTTGCTTCTACGTTTTCCACCACCGTCGAGCTCGCGTTCGCGACGCCGCCCTTGTTTGAGCTCGCACCCACCTTTCCCCCGACGCTTCAATGGAGCTGTGGGGTAGATCCGGCATCACTCCTTGGCGTTTGGAGGGCCTCGTCTGCTGCGGCCTCCTCCGCCCGCTATTCGCCATCGGGGAGTGGCTGCTGCCTGGTGATGAGAGCGAGCCTGCGCCGCTCGAGGGGTACGTCGTGTCTTTTGCCATCTTTCATGAGCGGGGTTTTGCCGTACCCGCACATAGATTTCTTCGAGGGTTGTTGGATTATTGTCAAGTAGAGCTGCAGCATCTTACCCCCAATGGTGTCCAACACATGGCGGTGTTTGTTGCCCTCTGTGAGGGTTTCCTAGGGATCGATCCCCACTTCAATTTGTGGAGGCATTTTTTCACCGTTAGTTTGTCGAAGAGGAAGATTAGGGGGAAGGATGTGAGTGTGTCGATGGGATGTGCCAGCATTCATCTGCGCCACACCCGGTTAAGGGACTACCCGCTGATGTGTTTGTCATCCTAAAATAAGGGGTCGCACTCGCAGTGGTTTTATATCAGGGACGACCTGAGCGCCACATTACCGAAGTACTCTGGGCGCCTCATCGACGAGGCTCTAGAGTTGTGGCAGTGGGGCTGTCCGACTACGGAGAAGAAACACCTTGCCAACCTTCTCGCCGCCATTCACGCTCTGAAGGCCCGAGGCGTGAAGGGGTCAGAGATCATTGGTGCCTATCATGCGAGGAGGGTGGTGCCACTAATGGCGCGCGCGCTTCTCCTGTACTGGATGGTTCCCGGAGAGTCGTTCAAAGGAATGGTGCTCGCTGATGAGGCGCTTGCTCCTTCTAAAGTGGCACAGCGTATCAGGAAGATGATGGAGCCTACGAAGGACACCTCTGGCTCTACCCTCGAACCTATGTATCCGGTGCCAAGGCATCCCCCAATGCAACCGGAACCCGGGTTCCTTGAATTTGTAAGCCTTCCTTCCCCGTACCCTCCTTTTTGATTGAATTTTTTATCCTCTAATTCCAACCTTGGGATGGCAGGACTAGCCGAGGAGGCTATTCTTCAAGGACTGCCCAGTCCCACTGCCGAAGGATCGGGTCATCACGGCGGTGAATCACGTCACGACCAAGTGGGAAAAGGGGACAAGGGAGCAAAAGAAAGCCAAGGAGCGGCGGAAGCAGGAAGCACGAGACCGAGGAGAGGATGTAAGCAATGACGATGATGATGATGACAGCGATGATGATGGCGATGATGAGGTTGATGAGGTCGCTACTAGTATGGATTGGGGCGTCCTAGAGGACAAGGGCATGCTAACCAATGTCCCCTCGTATGTGCAGGACCCCCCCCCCCCCCCCGTCTCGCGTGGAGGGAAGTGAGTCCGCAAGGATAGAGGAGGTTGGAGCCAAGGAGTCCACCATTTCGCGTGGGGTGCCGGCAGAGGATCGGTGGGTGGCTGGATCCGAGGAGGCCCCTGAGGTGCTGACGGAGGAGGGGGTCTATTACCGTGTCTCATGAGAGGATGGAGGTGAGTGGATCCGCCACCCAGCCTGAGGTGTTAACCGAGAGGGATGCCTCCGTAGCCGCACCCTTGGAAACAAGGGAGATAAGCTCCCCTACCTAGGAGCAGGGGACAGATTTGTAGCAGTCCCGTCCCGATGAGTCGGGGCAGGGGTCCGGGGGTTCATCCCCAAAGCGCTCCCATCGGCCGAAGGCGTCAGGGTAAGCCACTGTCTCCCCTATTTTTCTTTTATTTCATTTTTCTATTTTGACTTTATGCCTTTTTCTTTTGTGTAGACTCTTACGGATGGGCCACGTTTTGGGGATGGCGCCCAAGAAGAGCCTTGCCCGTCAGGTAGGATGGGGGGGCGTCGCTCGATGCTGCTCCTGTTTCAGTCAGGAGTGGCGACAAGGCTACGGCTGCGTTGGTCGACTCGACGGCGGCCGTGTCCGTACCCGCGCCCTTGTTGGCTGTCGAGCAAGCAGGATCTTCCATAGTGGGTGTGGCACCATCGGCCGAGGGTCGTGTATCGCTAGTGCAGGTGGTCATGACCGCGCCAAGCTAGGATCAGCCGGGCGTAGCCACGGTGGTGCTCGAGGGCGTAGTGCAGTCCACGCCATTAGGGGCCTAGGCAGATCCGCCCATGGTGCTCGAAGTAGCCCCAATGGAGGACCTGGTCAGAGGGCCCTCGGGCGTCGTGGCGGTGGTGCGGAGGACCAGGAGGGAGTCTCCCCCGGCCCCTTTGTTGGGAGGCAGCCGCTCCCCTATGTGGGGCGAGCCGCCACTTCAGTGGATGGACGCTCAGGACCCAACGTCGGCCCTTTTCATGCTCGACGACCATTCCGAGAGCATGGAGCGAGAGAGTCTTGACTTCAGGCTTTCGACTATGATGAATGCCCTGGACCAGGTCAGAGGGGCTCTATGTGAAATTGTCGTTCCCACTAGCCAGGTATCTGCTTGTTCTTCCTTATTTTCCTCCTTCTTCAAGTACTTTTGTGTTTTCGTATTTTTGACATCGGTCTTCTTTTTCAGGTCATCGTTGCTCGCAGTCGGAGCAAATCCTAGTTCCTTCATGAATAGAAAGCGGAATGGGATCGCCTTGCCGAGGAGGCCTAGCTACGAGGAGATGTGGGCGTGCAGCTTGCTGCCGCCCAGCAGCGGGAGGCCCAGGCGCGTCAAGACATGGAGGAGGCCCATGGGATGTTTCAGGATTTGTCGACGAGGACAAAGCCAGATGAGGAGGAGATCACCATACTCCGAAAGGAGCGAGACGAACTGCTGCAGAAGAATGCCATAGCTAGTGAGAAAGCCGATGAGCTCCTAGCGGAGCTACAGATAGAGTGGGACCTCAAGCTGAAGACTGAGGAGAGGTCCACAACGTTGTAGGAAAAGGCAAACTAGGATGCCGCAGTGATTAAGCGGATGACCCGAGAGCGCGACGAAGCGCGTCGGGAGGCCAAGGCATGCCAGACAGATCTTGGAGTCTGTAAGGAAAATGGACTCTTGGCCCATTTACTTTAAATTTTGGTGTTTGATGACCAACACAACCAAATTGGACTAATGAATTTGCAAGTGTTTGTTTTATAGTGCAATAGGGTGCAAGACGTGACTTGGACGAAGGCGATGTGATGATCCGATGATCAACACCATAAGCAAGACCTTAGGAGCACAAGGAAAGACACAAGATATCAAGCAAAGTCCAAGCACGAAGATAGGAACCAAGCCGGACGCAAGATCACAAAGAAACGAGCTCACAGAAGGCACAGGACGCTCCAATGCACAGGACGCTGCACTGGACGCTGCACAGGATGCTGCATAGGACGCTCCGATCAAGCAACAGTAGAGTCAACAGCAGCGACCGGACGCTGCATAGGACGCTGCACAGGACGCTTCGATGCATAGGACGCTGCACCGGACGCTGCACAGGATGCTGAGTGCCAGAGTCTGATCAACATCAGTAAGGTTCTACAGAGCCGTTTTCATGACTGGACACGTCCGGTCAGTACTGACAGGACGCTGGTCAGAGTCCGGTCAGTAGTAGAAAATAGGGATTTCGTCTCCAACGGCTATTTTCTCAGTGGGGCTTATAAATAGACCCCCCAACCGGCCATTTGAGTAGAGTGGAACTGAGGAAATATATCAAGGGTGTTGATACACCATTTTAGTGATCTCCACATGCATAGTGCTTAGTGTTTTATTAGGTGATTAGCATAATTGCTTTACGAAGTGCTTAGGTTGATTAGACCACCACTTATGTGCTTGCTCTAGGTTTATGCCTAGTGTTTAGTGAGGTTTGCATATCTCTTGCCACCCCATGCTTGCGAGCACAAGTGTTGTACATAAGAGGGGCTTGAAGTCTTATGAGATCACACCAACCGTGTTTGTGGTGTGGCCGCCACCATGTACCGGAGGGAACAAGGCTCGTGGTGTTTTGACCGGAAGCTTGATAGTGAAGATGGCGGGGAGCATCCAGGAGAGGCTTACCGAGACGCACATCGGAGACCCACTTGCGCGTGGGGAAGGCCTGAGGCTATCCATGGAGTTACCCAATAGGGAGCTTGGCTCTTGCGAGGGATTCCTTACGAGGGGCTCCAACGAGGACTAGGGGAAAGCTTACGCGCTTCTCGATACCTCGGTAAAAATACCGAAGTCGTCGACGGGAGTTTGCATATCTCTACCTTGCTCTTTAGCTTCCGCATTTACATTGCTTACTTTACTACATTTGCGGTAGAGATAGCAACACACTAGCAAAACCATAGTTGCACATCTAGATAGTTTATCTATTGCATAGGTTTTGCTAGGGTTAGAAAAAGAGGCCATAGTTTAGAGTTAGAATTTTAAGTTGCCTAATTCACCCCCCCCCTCTTAGGCGTCACGGTACCTTCAATTGGTATCAGAGCCGGTTGGCTCATATTTGGACTTTTGGCTTAACCATCGTTGAGCCGACGCTATTGTAGAGTGGTTGGGATGGATACTGCTAGGCCTCCATAATTTGATGGCACCAACTTCCTCTACTATAAGGCTAGAATGGCTTGTCACCTTGAGGCGGTTGATTTAGGTGTATGGAGAGTCACTCGTGACAGGATGAAAACCATTAAGAATCCCGAAAAACCCACAAAGAGTGACAAAAAAGAAATGCATTTTAATGCTAGAGCTAAGAATTGCTTGTTTGAATCATTTAGCATGGATGTGTTTAACCAACTGTTCACCTTAAATACGGCACATAAAATTTGGTTAAAACTCCAAGAGCTCCATGACGGCACAAGTAATGTCCGTAAGCAAAAACATTGTCTAGCTAAGCAACATTATGATTCCTTTGCTATGAATGATGATGAGCTTGTTCGTGATATGTATTCTTGATTGAATCTAATTATCAATGAGCTCCATTCAATAGGATTATTAAAGCTAGATGATGCGGACATCGTGAGGAAGATCATCTCTGTTCTACCACAAAAGAAATATGCAAGCATCATCACCATCCTTCACAACATGGAGAACTTGAGCACCATGACCCTGAGCATTGTCATTAGCAAGCTAGTGGTATTTGAAATGTCACATAAGATGGGTCAAGGAGAAGCATCTTCATCAAGCAAAGGCAAAGCTCTCGCTTGTAGCGAAAAGAAAAAGATGAAGGGCAAGAAAGTTGAGTCAAGCTCAAGCTCAAGCTCCTCAAGTGAAGAAGAAGAAGATGAGGATGATGATGATAATGAACAAGAATCAAGTGATGATGATCAATCTTCCTCGTCCACCTCCGACCTTGATGAAGAATCAATCAAACTTATCAAAAAGGTGGAGAAGATGATCGTAAGGCTCAATGTCAAGGGTGTGCCCATCTAAATTCAAGACCTCATTTTCACTAATCAAAGAAACAAGCAAAGAAAAAGAGGATGCTATGGATGCGGCGAGTTGGGGCACTTTGTGGAAGTTTGTCCAAACAAGCCCACACCCAAGGCAAAGAAGAAGGCATGCAAGAACAAAGCCCTTACATCAATAAGGTCATGGGATGATTCTTCAAGTGAAGAAGATTATCACAAGAGGCAAGGGCGCAAGCACTCATCATCAAGCTCTTCTTGTGTGTGCCTTATGGCATGAGGTAATGAAAGCTCATCCTCTAGTGAGAGTGATAGTGATGATGATTTGCCTTCTTATAATACAATTGTGCAACAAAATCTTAAATATGCTAAAGTTTGCACTAGTCAACAAAAGAAGCTCAAAAATTTAAAAGAAGAGCTAGGTAGTTCACAAGAAGCATACAAAAATTTGCTTGAACAATATGAAAACTTTGCAAATCTCAATGTTGAACTATCTACTAAAATTGAGCAACTTGAGGCTAGTGCAACAACAAATGCATGCACAATCAATGATGAGCAACTTTTAAAGAAAAATGAAAAATTAAAAGAAAAGTTAGCTAGCTCACAAAATGATTATCAAAGTTTGCTTGCTAAATTGGAAATCATGTGCAAACATTATGATGAGCTAACTATTAAAGTTGCTAATCTTGAAGCCATAAAAAATACCCCCACTAAGGCATCTAAAAAGAAAAGTTCTATCATTAAAAAGGATGTCTCTACTTCTTGCAATGATTTATGTTTAGACTCACCTTTGTGCAACCAAGTTTGTGTTGAGAAAGTTGTTGTAGATACATGCACACAAGAGGTTGTAAAGGAAAATGAGCAACTCAAGCAAGAAGTAGCTCGCCTCACCAAGGACTTGACTCAAGTGAAAGGCAAGGCGAAGCAAACCCAACTTCATCAAGATAACACCGTCAAGGGAGTGAAGAAGCTTGATGAAGGACAAACCATGGTTTGTTATGTAGGCCACAAGTCCTATGAGTGCAAGGTGAAGAATGGGGGAGGAGCAAAGGAGGAGAAAAAGCAAACAAGCAAGTTCTCCAACACCTACACCAACATGGTGGACAAGAAGGCCTCCACACCTTATCTCTCTTGAAGAAGAAAAATGACAAGGTGGTGGCCATCAAGGTGAACAAGCAAGCCAATAATGGGGTCAAACGCTTTTGGGTGCCAAAGGAAATCATTTCAAACATGAAGAGCACCAAGAAGGTTTGGATCCCAAAAGGGAAGTGAGAAGTCCGTTGGACGTTAGGGAATTTGGAGACTTGGCAAAGTTTGAGTGCATTTCATGGGGTGCATCATGATGGACAAAGTCATTGCCAAGTAGGTTAGTGAATACTATGGACCCAAATTCCCCTTCCCATGTTAGGTAACTAGACGTCATTACTTTCAAATAGTATTCATTTCAATTGGTTTTGTTTTTCAATTGATATCCTCTTAAAGCATCTAGTTATCTTTCATGCCTATGTTTGCATTTACATGCTTAAATCTTTTGTCATGTATTCAATAGGTATATCATATGGTAGGCTTGCTCGGTTTCATTATCAACCCTTGGAGCAAACCTACATGGTTTAAAATTGTTTAGGAGCACGGCACATAGCTTGTTTTACAATTATTTATCTAATATGTGCCAAAATCTAAATTGTAGATAATCTCTCCAAAAATGTGCACAAATTTTACAAGTATTCAACACTTGTGTGCACAAATTTAGGGGGAGCTTAATCTACAAGTTGGATGCTTTGAGACTAACACCTTTTCAAGCTTATCTTGTGTAGTAGTCTTATTGCAAGGAAAATAGAGTCCCCGGAGGAAAGCATTATACTTCAATTGATAGAAATCAAATTGATTTTCACATGTGGTATTTCTAAACCGATATCACCATGTTGATCTCACTTTGATATTTATTTGCTTTCTCCATACATTATATAGATTAACCTCTCTTGTGCAATGAATTGCTAATTATGCATATACTTTGCTTTTTATCATATGTATGCATAAATTTAGGGGAGCTTAATCTATATAATGTGAGGGTCAAATTTTGTGATCCATTTCACTCTATACTCAAAGGATCACGAAATTTGACCCTCCCTTGTGCTACTAATGTCTTCCTTTTCGGTGTTTAATGCCAAAGGGGGAGAATTTGAAGGACCAAAGGCAAGCATCAAGTTGATGTCTACAAGTGGTAATGGTCCAAGAAAGGGAGGAAAGTGAATTATGGATTAGTCTAAGTAATGGGAGAAATTATTTTGAAAACTAGGCTTTAATCCATAATATCACATGGGGACATTTGCAAGGGCAAGACAAGCTTTTAAGTAAAGTTTCAATTAGTATCTATCAATTAGTATCATATAACCTTGCCCTTTGTGTTGCATCCTAGCAAGTAGGTAGCTTTTAACTTCCAAATTCTTATTATTTGCTTGCTTTGGTCGTGTTGGCATCAATGACCAAAAAGGGGGAGATTGTAAGGAAAATGGACTCTTGGCCCATTTACTTTGGATTTTGGTGTTTGATGACCAACACAACCAAATTAGACTAATGAATTTGTAAGTGTTTGTTTTATAGTGCAATAGGGTGCAAGACATGACTTGGACGAAGGCGACGTGATGATCCAATGATCAACACCATAAGCAAGACCTTAGGAGCACAAGAAAAGACATAAGATATCAAGCAAAGTCCAAGCACGAAGATAGGAACCAAGCTGGACGCAAGATCATGAAGAAACGAGCTCACAGAAGGCACAGGACGCTGCACAGGACGCTCCGATGCACAGGACGCTGCACCGGACGCTGCACAGGATGGTGCACAGGATGCTCCGATCAAGCAACAATAGAGTCAACAGCAGCGACTGGACGCTGCACAGAACGCTCTGATGCACAGGACGCTACACGAGACGCTGCACAGGACGCTGAGTGCCAGAGTCTGGTCAACATCAGTAAGGTTCTAGAGAGCCGTTTTCATGACCGGACATGTCCGGTCAGTACTGACAAGACGCTGGTCAGAGTCCGGTCAGTAGCAGAAAAGGGGATTTCATTCCCAATGGCTATTTTCTTAGTGGGGCTTATAAATAGACCCCCAACCGGCCATTTGAGTAGAGTGGAACTAAGGAAACATATCAAGGGTGTTGATACACTATTTTAGTGATCTCCACATGTATAGTGCTTAGTGTTTTATTAGGTGGTTAGCATAAGTGCTTTGCGAAGTGCTTAGGTTGATTAGACCACCGCTTATGCGCTTGCTCTAGGTTTATGCCTAGTGTTTAGTGAGGTTTGCATATCTCTTGCCACCCCGTGCTTGCGAGCACAAGTGTTGTACATCAAAGGGGCTTGAAGTCTTGCGAGATCACACCAACCACATTTGTGGTGTGGCCACCACCGTGTACCGGGGGGAACAAGGCCCGCGGCATTTCGGCCGGAAGCTTGATAGTGAAGACGGCGGGGAGCATCCGGGAGTGGCTTGCTGAGAGGCACATCAGAGACCCACTTACGCGTGGGGAAGGCCCGAGGCTATCCATGGAGTTACCCGACTGGGAGCTTGGCCCTTGTGAGGGATTCCTTGCAAGGGGCTCCAATGAGGACTAGGGGGAAGCTTACGCGCTTCTCGATACCTGGTAAAAATACCGGAGTCGTCGACGGAAGTTTGCATATCTCTACCTTGCTCTTTAGCTTCTGCATTTACATTGCTTACTTTACTACGTTTGCGGTAGAGATAGCAACACACTAGCAAAACTATAGTTGCACATCTAGATAGTTTATCTATTGCATAGGTTTTGCTAGGGTTAAAAAAAGAGTCCATAGTTTAGAGTTAGAATTTTAAGTTGCCTAATTCACCCCCCCCCCTCTTAGGCATCACGGTACCTTCAGAGTCGAGGTGACCCGACGGTTGGATGCTGAGGAAGTTTCTACCGGTTTGCGCACCGATCTTGCCGAGGCACGGTGGCTTCTTCAAGCTGAAAGTGATGGGTATGATCGCCGGTCCCTCGCTATTCTGGTGGTCTGCAACAACCTATAGGTGGCACAAGAGGAGAGGACCAGCTCGCTTGCGACCGGTGCTGCTAGTATCACGGCTTGGGTGGGCTAGCTTGAGGAGAATGCTTTTCACGCTGGGATCACCTAGGCCTTCACCATCGCCCATGCTCATTACGAGAAGGAGATCAACCTAGTGGGGATGAGCGAAGGTTTCACGCCTACCTATGAGGATGATGAGCTAGACGCAATTGAGAAGGTGGTGGCTCCCTTTGCGAAAACCCTGGCGGATAATCTGAAAGAAATGGTTCTCCCTTCGTGGAAGTAGTTAGTTGAATAATTTTGAACACAACTTATATGTAATATGTGAATAGGTTTTGGTACTTTCAAGTCTGGACGTAGTTTCGTGATTTTGCTTCATAATTTCATTTTGTTTGATCTCACCTTCTTCCCGTAGCCATGTGGTCATTTGGTTTTTTGCGGTCTTACCAATCTGTTCCCTCGAGTCTTGCCGCTGGCCTTAACCACCTTAACCAGCCCCCGAGTAAGGTCTGACCCCCTACATTTGCTGGGGTCGGGTGTTACTGGAGACTAGGATGTTCCGATTGAATCCCATTCCGTGGTTTTTGTGACAGGGTCAGTGAAGTCCTTGGATGGCATTGCACTATTCCCCACTCTGCCTTCCAATAGAATTCCCCAAATGGGGACTCTATGGGCTCGGCAAGGAAGGGCCTTGGAAGCTATGTCCCTGTATTGAGCAGCTCGAGCCCCCGGGCCTTGTTAGGGTCTGGTTGGGGTCGCGCATAATTCGCATGTTACCCCGTCCTCGATTTTCGTAATCGGAGGGGCTGAGTAAACAACACTTGCCTTGGTGGCTTGAGTGTTGTGCTCAATGAGCTCGCTAACAGGTACATTCATGTGGAATCTGTGTCCATCATTTGCTGATGGGGTCGGAAGAGCCCTCTGGTGGCATTCCACAACTTCTTAACCCGCCTCCCGGCAGATGCCCAAGCCATTCGATAGGCTTAGGTGGCCCGATGGCCTCTCCTCGATGGAGATTCTGTGGGTTTTGCTTGGGGTTAGAATCGAACGAGAAAAGGTTGAGACGTCCCTGTCCGCTTCTGAGCAGGGTCGGGCAGGGCCGCTAGGGCTTGTCTCAGTTCGGCGTGAGGCGGCCTCGAGCCCTTCGTGGGCCGGCCTTCGAACATCGGCCTGCTACCACCCATATCGAATGAGGCAACTGTTGTTTCGTGATGCGACACGAGGCGTTGGGATGCAATATTTTGCATATGCAATGTTTGACTGTAAAATTTAATCGAAATAAAGGCGGGGTCGGTAGCGTTACCTTCGTAGCACGAATGACGGAAAGCTCCTACCAGACGTGTTTGAGCCAGGTTTTGGGTTTGGTGTTCCCAACGAGGCTGGTCGTAAACTTACGGTCGGTCGTTCATTGTTTGTTGTTCATTGTTTTGCCTAGGCCGACCAATCAACCCAGGGGGACCCATTGGGCTTCCCTCGGAAGGAGGTTCCATTGTTGGATCACCCCTGGTCCTGCCTGGGGAAGTGGAGAGTCACCTGTAGGTAAGTGTGCCCCAGTTCTTACGTCCGGGGTGCGTTAGTGGTGGGCCATGCCCGGGTGATGTTCTGGCTAACCAGGCGATGTCCTGTCGATCAGAGTGCGTCCCGTCATTTCCGGCGCGTTACTTCAGATTCCTGTCAGCATTGATTTTGCATTTGTATTGAATAGGGGAAGGCAGAGATTTTTTTGGCCAAACCTTTCGCCTTTCCTCAGCTGCTGAGCCCCTTCTTTAAATAGGGGGAAGAGTTTTTGTCCCACCTCCTTGCCAACCTCTGAGCCGCCACCCCTTTCCACCGAATGCATTGGTTCCTAAGTAAGAGAGGGTGATGCGAGGGGGAGAGAAAACTCACATATCTGCTCATGAATCTAGAGCGTGATGTCGAGCCAGAGGTCATCCAATGTAGATGAGATGGTGCAAGCCGCCCTTGCTGAGGAGGAGTCATTGCTGCTAAAGGAGAAGGAGCGCTGGAGGGCATCGCACGTCGTCGACTTTGCTATCATTCGCTGTGTCCCTCCTTTGGCGGGAGGCATTTCCTGCCCTGACGCCGTTGTCAGGGTTGTGGCTGATGATGATGGCATAGTCCCTAGACGCCCAGGCGGAGGCATCGCTGTGGGGGTTGTGGCTAATGACGATGGCGTAGTCCCTAGATGCCCCGGCAGAGGCAGAAGGACTGTCGTGGTTGCGACTGACGATGATGGCGTAGTCCCTAGATGCCTCGATGGAGGCGCTATAGTTGCCAGCCTAGAGCTTGACATTGCAGGTGATGGCGCCTTCGAAGACCCCACGAAGTGGTAGGACGTCGCCAATGGAGAGCGTGGTGCGATGGCCGCAGTAGATGAACTGGCCCGTGTACATGCCTAGACATTGCCGATGGAGAGCTCAGCATAGCAGCCGCAGTAGTACTCGTAGTAAAGCTAGGCAGGGACTGTAATCGAATAAGTTTGTGGAGTGGCCCCCGAGTAAATAGTCTTCTGAATCTATGAGTGTATTAGTCCTTTTTGTGATGAAATCACTTTGTAAGTGGTGAATTCGTGTGAAGAATGAACAAATTTTCATCTTTTATTATGGCAAGCAGTTTTTTAGCTTCCTCTTTTTGTAGAAGAAGTTTTGGTGCCCTCCGACCCTTCCCAAGGTTCAAGTCGTAAGAAACTAGGAGTGCGGGCGAATTAATTCTGATCGCGCTGGTGAGCAAAGAGGTCGTAGCCTTTGGGGCATGGATCTCCCGCAGTCCTACCTGTTGTACTCAGAATTTGTTCCCGAAATCTTAGTCCTTAGGACTCGTTTATGAGAAGAACGGAAAACTTAGAGAATGTTTGCAAATACAACACAGGAAGTTTTTGTAAGCGTACTTGTATTATTCATGTCAGCCCTCGAGTGAGGTCTGACCCCTCGCAATTTGTAGGGGTCAGATGTCACTAAGGATCAAGGTTTTGTAATGACAAAAACTGATAAGGAAGAAACATGCATTTATTTAAGGGAAAAAATGACGTAGCTGCTCAATGTTCCAGGAGTTGGTGAAGACCTCGCCATTGATGGTTTTCAACCTATAGGCGCCCGGTCGAAGTACTTCTGTGATGATGTAGGGCCCCTCCTAGGGTGGGGAGAGTTTGTGGCGGCCCTTGTTGCTCTGTACAAGGTGGAGGATGAGGTCCCCGATATTGAAGGTTTGACCCCACACCCGTCGGCTGTGGTACCATCGCAATGCCGGTTGGTACTTAGCCGTTGATTCGGATGTGTTGCTCATCGCAGTATCGAATGAATTTCCTGCCAGGGAACTACATGCCATTGTTCGTGAGGATGGAGTTCGGTACTTCAAAGCGATGGATGATGTCGAGGAAGAATAGCACAGCTTGCTCAGATTTGATCATGGATATTGGTCGAGCTTCAATCCATTTTGTAAACTTGTCAATGGTGACAAGCAGGTGGGTGAAGCCCCTGGGTGCCTTTTTGAGTGGCCCAACCAGGTTGAGCCCCTAGACCGTGAAGGGCCACGTGATAGGGATCATCTGGAGTGCCTGGGCCAGGAGGTGAGTGAAACATCCTCAATTTTCCTCGAAGGGAAAATCCACAGAATGAATTTTATTATGATAAAACCAAGAATTGATTCCATCATATTATCATATTTCAGTCGATGTCATAGTCATACATTATAAGATTTCAAGAATACAAGATATTACATCACTGGGGAACACACCTATTTCAGAGTTAATCTAGCGGAAGACTGGTGAGTGAAGGCTCCTCCTTCATGGGCATCATCAGAGTTGGCGTAGTGCAGCGTAGATTCCATCTCTGAACCAAACTTGAGCGTAGGCACGAGACCTTCTAATCCTTCTAAAGTCAGCATCTCTAAGAAGTAGGAAATCTACACACCACCAGATGTGTGCAGGCCATGGTCAGCACCGATGAGCTTTAGTGGAAAAGATAAACAAGGGATCTGGCGATCCTAATATTTGGCTGTGGTTTGCATCCTTAGCGCATGAGAAGTAAATAACATTAGTAATATAATAGTAATAATAATATCCAATTTTTAACACATTCACCACCACACCATCCATATCCATCCGCCATTCATCCATCCCAAACCATCTCCACACCACCACACCACATCTCATCTCACACACTCAGGTCAACAGGCCAACTCCCTCTTGGCCTTGTCTCAATGGCCCACAGCCCCCAAGGCTCACGACCAGAAAATACCCCAACCCTGGAGGGAGGAAAGAAGGACTCATCTCCTATCTAGTTTAAGCGAAACCCAGGAAAGGTCCATAGCCGACAGGTCAGCATATGTATCGATCGATCAACCAAACACTCTACAGAGGTTTTACATACCCATAAGATTAGCCATCCTTGGAGCCTAGAATCTCCTAGGCAAAATTCTGGTCGCTTGCTAGCCTAGAACGATGCCACCCTACCTCTCAGCCCTGGAACATCCCAAGTCTAGTCTAGGATGGCTGATACTGTGAGTCGTAGACAGAGCCAGGGCCCTCCGAATGTCAAGAGCCAGGTCTACAAGGCCTCCTAAAGTCTCGGAAGGGTGTGGGGGAATCCGCGCACCCCGTACCTCCATGCACATGTTCGCCTAGCAGTAGTGGCATTATTCTACTAAGTAGTCCGACCGTCCCACACCATATAGGGCGAGTGGGATGTAAAGGATTCTCGGTGAGTCTGAGTACTAGTAAGTCCTTAGGGATTGACCAAGCCAGAATGTCTTCATCAGGGTTTCCATTTTACGTGCCACCACAGCACCTCTACCCTAGGCTCCACCTCTCCGAGGTTCACACCCAAGGCCACCTCCAATTACCATTTACCCACCATAGGTATCCCATATCCAAGTGCCCAGGTAGCACCATATGGCAAGACTCGCCCTAGGCTCATCGTTATTCCATCTTGGTCGACACAACCCTCACTCTCCATGCACCCAAGACACACGCAGCATGCTCACACACCATCAAGTCTGACACCCATAGCCAAACCATTCCTAGGGGGTTCACCACCAGCATCACATCCCCGATATAATGCGAAGTGGAGTTAATAATAAGTATAGTGGTGTAATATGCAAGCAAGCAGGCAAGTAAGCATATATAAGCGAGCGAATGCGCAAAGCAAGGTGATGTAGTAGAGTGGGTTGCATCAGGGTAATAATGGCTCAGGAGTAGCATGCATTAAAGTACTATCAAAGGAATGGTTATAAAGCACTAGCAGTTCTAGATATTATGCAATGTCTAATAGGATTCTCTAAAAGAGGGTGCTGCCATGACACCTGCAATGTAGAGGTAGTAGTGGTACAATTCTCCATTCGTTGGTGTTCCATCAGCGGGGTCACCTCCTCCTGCGTTGACTCCATTCCGCAATCCTTGTCGTCGTCCACGTTCTCTTGGTCCGATCATCAGCTACTCCGCGAAGCAACACGCAAGGCAAGAGAGCACTCAACACTCAAAAAGATGACAAGACGCAGGAAAATCCAATAACACCAGTGAGGTAATAAGAGATACACGGCTTAGCCCTCCTAGCGGTTGTCCGATTTCCTCAGGCCAAAGAATCACAAGTGGTGGTTTGCTAAGCACAAGCTTAAGTCATGGCCAAGCTAGTATGGCTTTAGGATAGATGGTTTAAGCCAAAGCTTATCCATAGCAACACCACGGCTCATGACCTTCAATCCGAGTGTCATGGAAAGGATGAGAATCGGGGGACGGGCCCAATGAAGGAAGAACAGCGGGGTTCGGCTCTTATAGTCTTATCCCATGAGTCACTATTGGATACAAGAAGTAGACAAGAATGAATAACACTATTGTGACTTGGCTCCAATGTACTTCGGCTCATCCGCTATGGTAGAAAGCGGTAGCGCAAAGAGATTGGACAGCAATGGGTTCTCTCGATCCACATGACATAATAACATTGGGAGCCGAGAAGAGAGTTGCTCAGCAAATCAAAGAAGCAGGGGTTAGCTAGGCAGATCCATGTCATGTTCTCAGACACATCTTCGGGAAAGATGGTCTTAGATGGCCGATCAGGTCAACACACACGGGTCTGAGGTACGACATAGACTATAGCTTCGCTAACTAAAAAGAGATAGTCTGGTCTTTGATCCAATCGCCATGGACAAGGTGGGATCGAACAGAGTGGGCTAATAGGGCAATAGCAGCAAAGAACAGAGGTCTGCTCCTTCCAACACACACGCCTCGATAGAATACAGGGCATCGGAAGGAGCGACTCACTAAAGAATACAAGTGCGCAAACCACTCATAGGGTACCCGACCTAGGTGCACTGGCACTAAGTCATCTCTCTGATTCATAACGGTGCGGTGGTCACCACGAGAATCAAGGAAACACGATGGTCGAATGGGGTACAAGCATACAAGGGCTTGTGCACGAAGAAGCAAACAAAAGCGAAAGAGAGGCATAGCTCCATGGTCATGGCAAGGCGAACTCGATATCCGCATCGATGTTAGTATCGACATCGAATCCATCACGACCATGTTCTAGGACTGAAGGCAGGAGCTAACACTCGTGGTACTATGAAGTCAACTAAAAAGTGAGGGGTGGAGTTACTCGGCATCACGGTCACGGCGAGACGGATCCCGCGATCATAACGTCCGAACAAGGTATGATCCCTCAGACGGCTCGAAGGCTCATCACACAGGTAACAACACCAACAATCAGCAATAAGAACCAAACACAACCGAAGATGCAACAACTCAACATGACTGTGGAGTAGCACATTCCATAGCGAGGGGGATGGGCAGACCTGCACAAGGGCATGGTGCAGACAGATATGGATAGATCAAGATCACATATTGTAAGTGTATGAACGAGTATAAGAATGAGTAGGAAGGGGCTTTTGTCGATGTCGGGAATGGTGTTTGACTATGATTCGACTTCGTGGCAAAGATGAAGATGGCCAGAGGCGGTTGTGACTTGTCCTGGAGGGTTGTGGCTTCTTCTGGCTAGCTGAGGCCAGCTACAGCCTACTGTGGCTAGCTGTGGCTTACTACGGCTTGCTGTGGCTGGCTGCGGCTGGCTACAAGTGGCTATGGTTGGCCAAAGGCTGGCTATGGCTGGCCGAGCATGGCAGTGACTAACTAAGATGTGCCTACTGCTGTCATACATAGCTAGGATTGGCGACGAAGGCGTTTCACAAGATGGTAGGGCCAGACTGTAGGTCTAAAAGAGAGACGAGTATCGGTCTCATATTGTGCGGCGTAGAATGGGTAGACAAGGACATGTCCATGGCGTAGAGCTTGATTTTAGAAAAATGTGAGAACTAGTTTCATATTTTTCTGAGGTCGTATGAATTTTCTATGAATTTCCACAGTTTGGATCATTTTTTGGAAAAAGAAAAAGGATGGATTTCCCTGGGATTGACACATGGCAATGCAGGATTGGTCCAGCGGTAACAGTGGCTGATAGGTGGGCCCTCGGTACTGGTCACTAACATGTGGGCCTAGTCAACGGTCATCGTTGACTGGTCAACAGTCAACAGTGACTAAGCTCTTAACGGGCTCAGGTGGGCCAGGCTTGGGCCGAGTTGGGGGCTGGTCCACGGTGGATGACACGGTGTGGCCTAGTGGAACGCTAGGAGGGTTCTTGGTGGACCACATCCATGTGGGCGCAGCTGAGTGCGGTGCATCGTGCACCCACTGCACATGGTAACGGGGAAAAAGGGCGCTTGGATCCCCTGTTTCTACTCTGGTATCTCGCTGGCGGCAGGGCGTGCAGGGTTGGTTCCGGTGGGGTCCTGTGGCTAGGTGGTGCGCATCACAAGGCCACATGGAGCATGCTATGGGGTTTAAAGGTGGGCCTATAGGTAGCGGCTCTGGTGACCAAGACTCACGAAGGAGTCCACTGCGGCACGAGAGACGCGGCGGAGCTCTGGTGCAGTCTGGTCAACGGCAACAAAGGGGTTTGGGCAGGCTAAGGACTCAACCAGCTAGGTGGCTAAGTGCAGTTGGCCAAGCTGGAGTTCATTGGTGTGACCATGTCGAGCGAGGCGACCGGAGACAAGCGGGACGTGCACGGCACGGCGGCGCCCTGGATCGCATCCGCGCCGGCGAGGTGGAGGGTAGTCGGGGTACTTGGGCTCCTCTTCGGCCAGGGGCTAGAGTGGGGTGTGTCCCACATCGGGGCAAGGACGTAGAGGCTATTCCTAATGCCTAGGTCTTCGTGGTAGGGCTAGAACGGAGCAGCACCATGGCGGGGTTTGGCCATGGCGAGCGCGGCAGGCACAGGGCGATGGCGTCGGTGTTCCCAAGCCACCAGGGCTTGGCAAGGTGTCTTCTTGGGCCGTGCGTGTGTAGTGCATGTATGTGTGTGCAGAGGTGGCTGGAGCTAGTAGGGACGGTGATGTAGGCGGCGCTCTAGAAGCAGCCGCGCTGGCACGGTGGCTACCGCCCAAGGCATTTGGGGCTTCTATGGCAAAAGGGGAGGTGCTTGGGGCGTTCTGAGGCATGGCCTACTCGACGAATAGGTCAAGGGCGCGGCTGACAATGTGGTGTGTCCAGAATGCAGCGGTGTCATGGTTGGCTATTGGCCACGACGGCCATGGCAGGACATGGTGGCGGCTGCGTTCTCGTGCGTCATCGGCCTGGCAAGGCAGGGCCTTGGCCACATACGTGGGTGCGTGCATGCGCATGTCCAGGGTGCTCAGGTCTATGCAAAACGGTGCATCATCCAGGGATGCTCTGAGGTCAAGTTGGCGCGAGGGCAGTGCCAGCGTCGAAGGCCAGGACTGGCAGGCAACAAGGGCATGAACAAAGGTGGGGGCTTGGGAGTCCAGTGCTCATCATCGGGCTTGGCGCCAGGTGTCCGCGTGGTGCAGGCAGGGCCCGATGTAGGTAGATCATGCAGTGGTGGCCGGGTGTAGGGGAAGTAGATGGTCGGCGTCCCATGTAGCGGGGCACTGCACGGCGTGGTGGTTGGGCGCGACGTCGTGGCGAGGAAGTAGTGTCCGTGGTCGGCAGAGCTGGACGGCGCGAGGTGGAGCATGAGCTCATGGTGGCCTGTGGTGAGGACATGGACGACATCATGGCATAGCGTGAGGTCATCGATGTCATGGCGAAGCAGCTCGCGGTCGTCGTGCTGGTGGCATGGCACGGGGGTGGAGCACGCGGTCACTGGCGGCGTGGCTAGCTTGATGTCATGACGTGGACACAGCGCTGTGCCCCAAGGTCATGACTAGCGGTAGCTGCTCGGCATGGGCAAAGGCGGGCTCCTGATGACCCGTCGTCGAGGGCCAAGGCCATAGGGCACCGTGCCGGGCACTGCGCTTGGCGTGGCTATGGTTGACTGCGACGTCACGGTCGTGGCTTCGAGGTAGAGGTGGGTGGCGTGGATGCGGCGGCTGGCGAGGAGGGCTTCAGGTGCTGCGCCCAGACTAGAGAGCAGTGGGGACAAGAGGAAGGGAGGAAGAAGGGAATGGCGGTGGCTACAGTAGGGAATGGAGAGGGTGTCGGCTACTTCGTCCTTTTATAGCGGCATCGGCTAGGGTTCTGATGTGATGGACGGCGATGAGCCTCAGCTTCCATACACGCGGACGTGTGGCGCATATCAAGTAGCACGGACGCCGAGAGGGAATAGGTGAGGGCACTGGTGCAGAGGTGTTGTGCGGTTTGCCTTCGCAGGGCGGCGGTGGCAGTGCCTAGGAGTAACTTGCTCCTAGGGTTGGAGTGGGGGCACCGGCTTCTTCTGTGGTGATGTGGGCACGGCCACGTGTGAGCTAGGGCTTGGCCTGCTGGGCTATGTATGCGCGCATGCGGGTTGCAGGCGAGAGCGAGCGTGAGCTAGGCTGCGTTGCTAGCTAGGCCAGGAAAAAGGGAGAGAGGTCAGGTGGGCCGGTAGGGCAGTGGAGGGCAAGCTGGGCCTGTGCAGCTAGCAGGCCAGGCGGGCCACAGGTGGTGCGAGTGGGCCGATGGCCTTTTCCATTTGCCCATTCTTTTTCTAAGTCTTTTCTATTTCTTATCACTATATCTAATGTACTCCATGGCTCCTATACATGTGTGCACGTGTTGCCAACATATACAAACCTTTATGGGGGTCCACTAGGGTTCTAGGGTCCACGATAGGGGTTGGAAACACACGAGCGTTGATATCGTAAAGAAGTTGATTGAGTGAGTGAATTGGATCGAAGGATTCGAATGAGGTTCAAGGATATTGGAACGAATTGAGAGAGGTAAAGGGATTCATAAGATATTCTAGAAGGGATCAAAAGGATTTGCTACGGACTTGCGCTCTAACACAAAACCCTACCTCAACCAAGAAACTCCGGCAAGCTCCTACAAGCATTACTATATGTATGCAACAATTTATTTTTAAATTGTTCTCAGTTTGACCTAGCGTCTACATGCTTCACTCATTGCGGGAAAATTTTTAAAAAGTTCATATTTTTGGCTTCTCCAAAAAAATCTAGTTTGTTACAGTGAGTTTGCCGAGCGTAGTACTGACACCCTTCGCAGGTGCATACAATTTGCTCGGCATCGGCTACTGTGGTGGGCCAGAAGAAGCCTTGTCGGAATGCATTCCCAACCAAGGTCCTTGGTGCGGCATGATGACCGCAGACTCCGCCGTGGATATCGCTTAGCAGAAGTTTTCCCTGTTCACTAGGGACACAGAGTTGTAGGATCCCAATATGACTCTGTTTGTAGAGTTCGCCCTCTACAAGAACGAAGGGCTTGGCATGGCGCGCGAGCCGTCGGGCTTCCGTCTTGTCTTTTGGTAGTATGTCACAGAGGAGGTAGTCGAGGTGAGGCGCTCTCCAGTCGTTGGGAGGGTTGAAGTCTGTGCTAGATCCTCTTCAAGCTCCATGACCTCAGGGTCGGGTAGAGCAGTCGGCGGGTCGATCCCTGGGACAAGATCAGGCAGGCCATCGTCGGCTCGTTTCGACCCCTCATAGCGCACCGAGGGCTTATGTTGATCATTGGCGAAAACACCCGTCGGCACTGGCTCTCGGCTGGATGCTGCTTTCATGAGCGTGTCGGCTGCTTCATTGAGGCGCCTTGGAATGTGATTGAGCTCGAGGCCATCGAATTTTTCCTCTAGCCGTCGGACTTCTTGGCAGTATGCCTCCATCTTGGCGTCGTGGCAGCATGACTCCTTCATGACCTGGTTGACGACCAGCTAGGAGTCACCCCTGACGTCGAGGCATCGGATGCCTAGCTTGATGGCGATTCATAGGCCATTGATGAGCGCTTTGTATTCTGCAGTATTATTTGATGAGGGGAAATGGAGCCGAACCATGTACCTCATGTGGACCCCGAGGGGAGATACAAAAACTAGTCCTGCTCCGGCGCCCTTCTTCATCAATGATCCGTCGAAGTACATTGTCTAGTACTCTTGATCGACGACTACTGGTGGCATCTGGACCTCGGTCCACTCCACGATGAAGTCAGCCAGTACCTGAGATTTGATCGCTGTTCAGGGGGCATAAGAAATGCCCTGATCCATCAGCTCGAGTGCCCACTTTGTGGTTCTTCCCATAGTGTCCTGGCTACGGACAACCTCACCGAGGGGGAATGATGTCACTACGGTCATAGGGTGTGACTCGAAGTAGTGGCATAGCTTCCTCTTGGTGATGAGGACGGTGTATAGGAGTTTCTGGATTTGGGAGTAGTGGGTTTTGGAGTCAGATAATACCTCACTGATGAAATATATAGGGCGCTACACCCTGAAGGCGTGCCCCTCTTCTTCTCACTCTACTACTAAGGCGGCCCTAACCACTTGCGTGGTGGCCGCGATATATAGGAGGAGGGATTCTCCGTTGCTTGGAGGGACCAGAACTGGGGGTTTAGTTAGAAATTGCTTAACCATGTCAAGCGCTTCCTGAGCCTCGGCTATCCACTCGAAGCGGTCGGATTTCTTCAGGAGTCGATAAAGGGGGAGTCCTCGTTCGCTGAGGTATGAAATGAATCGGCTGAGGGCGGTAAGGCACCCTGTGATCCACTGAACCCCCTTTATTTTTTGGATCGGGCCCATCTTTGTGATGGCTGATATCTTCTCTGGGTTGGCTTCGATGCCGCGCTCGGAGACAATAAAGCCGAGCAGCATGCCCCTCAGGACCCCGAAAACACATTTTCGGGATTGAGTTTGATGCCGTTTACCCGGAGTTTCACAAAGGTTTGTTCAAGATTGGCGACGAGGTGGTTAGCTCGCTTGGACTTGACTACGATGTTGTCGATGTAGGCCTCTATGGTTCGCCTGATGAGGTCTCCAAAGTAATTGAGCATACAGCGCTGGTAAGTTGCCCCAGCGTTCTTCAGACCGAACGGCATTGAAATGTAGCAGAATGATCCGAAGGGGGTGATAAAAGATGTTGTGAGCTAGTTGGACTCTTTTATTGCGATTTGGTGGTAGCCAAAGTATGCGTCAAGGAAGCAGAGGGTTTCGCACCCTAAGGTGGAATCAACTATTTGGTCTATTTGTGGCAAAGGAAATGGATCCTTTGGACACGCCTTGTTGAGGCCTGTGTAATCGACACACATTCTCCATTTTCCGCTCTTTTTCATACAAGAACAGGATTTGCTAACCACTCTGGGTGGTATACTTCCTTAATGAACCCTACAGCCAACAGTTTTGCTATCTCCTCGCCAATGGCCTTGCGTTTCTCCTCGTCAAAGCGGTGCAGGCGTTGCTTCACCGGTTTGGAGCCTAGGTGGATTTTTAAGGTATGCTCGATGACCTCCCTCAGGATGCCTAGCATATTCGAGGGTTTTCACGTAAATATGTCTTTGTTATCGTGGAGGAAGTCGATGAGCACGCTTTCCTATTCGGAGGAGAGTGCAGTACCAATGCGTACCCTTTTAGTCTTAGAGCTGCTGGGGTCCACAAGGACCTCCTTGGAGCCTTCTGCCGATTCGAATGACCCGGTTGATTTCTTGGCGTCGAGCGTTTTTTGGCAACCTCCTCCCTGAGGGCGGCGAGTTCCTTAGAGGCAATGACTGTGGATGCATGACCGCAGCACTCGACTTCACAGTCGTAAGCGCGCTGGAAGGAGGTGCCGATGGTGATGACCCCGTGGGGGCCCGACATCTTTAGCTTAAGGTACGTATAGTTTGGGACGGCCATGAACTTCGCGTAGCATGGTCATCCTAGGATGGCGTGGAAAGTTCCTGAGAACCCTACTACGTCGAAGGTGAGGGTCTCAGTCTGATAATTGGACCAATCCCTAAAAGTGACGGGCAGATCGATCTGACCCAGTGGCACGGCTTGCCTACCAGGCACGACGCCATGGAAAGGTGCTCAGATGGGGCAGAGGTTCATTCGATCGACGCCCATCTCATCAAGCATCTTAGTGTACATGATGTTGAGGCCACTACCTCCGTCCATCAGTACTTTTGTGAGCCGCTTTGGGCTGACGATCGGGTCGACGACAAGCGGGTACCTTCCTGGGTATGGGATGACATTCGGATGGTCGGTCCGGTTAAAGGTTATGGTGGATTCCGACCACCGGAGGAAGGCAGGTGTGGCCAGTCTGGCTACATAGACCTCGCAGCGCGCGACCTTCTGGCGACGCTTGGAGTCGTAGGCCGTCGATCCTCCGAAGATCATGAGAGCTTCGGTCGGCGTTGGAAAGGCGTCATCCTTCTCCTCTGCGTCGTCTATGGTGGGAACAGGTTCCTTCCCCTGCTCCCCTTTGTTGAGGCCCCTAGACAAGAATTTGCGCATGAGGCCGCAATCCTTGTATAGATGCTTGGTCAGGAAGGCGTGGTTTGGGCATAGCCCCTCGAGCATTTTTTCGAAGTGGTTTAGAGTGCCCTCCGTGGGCTTTCAGCCACCTTTGCGGTCGGCAGCGGCCACGAGCGAGTTGTCGCGCCGTTGCTTCTTATTTTTCCTTTTGATGGGACGGTTGGAGGCGCCCTCGCCGACGTCCTCGTCCTGCCTCGTCTTTCCGTCGGAGCGGTCAAAGATGGCTTCGACCGCCTCCTCTCCTGAGGCGTGACTAGTGGCGATGTCTAGGAGTTCCTTAGTAGTCTGCAGGCCCCTGCGTCCCAGCTTGTGGACCAAGGATTCGTAGGTTGTCCTAGATAGGAAGGCTTCTATCATGTCAGCATCGGCGATGTTAGGGAGCTCATTGCACTACCGAGAGAAGCGCCGAATGTACCCGCAGAGGGTTTCATCAGCCTTCTGGCGACAGTTCTTGAGGTCCCACGGGTTTCCAGGGCGTTTATACGTGCCCTAGAAGTTGCCCACGAAGATCTCCGTCAAATCCACCCAACTTTGAATGGCGTTGGACGGTAGGTGTTCCAGCCATGCTCGTGCCAAATCAGCCAAGAACAGTGGGAGATTGCGAATAATGAAATCGTCATCACTCGCGCCACCGGCTTGACATGCAAGCCGATAGTCTTCGAGCCAAAGCTCAGGATTTGTTTCGCCAGAATATTTAGGAATGTTGGTAGGCGGACGATACCTTAGGGGGAACGTAGCGTTGAGGATGTGTTGGCCGAAGGCCTGAGGGCCTAGTAGGCTAGGGCTCGGGCTTCGGTCCTCACCACTGTCGTAGCGTCCGCCACGTCAGGGATGGTAGCCGTGGCGGGCCGCCTCTCCTGCATCACTGTGGATGCACCTGCGAGTGTCGATGGTGTTGTGCACATTGCGGTCGTGGCCGAGACGTTGATGCACCAGGATGGCGGAGGGCCGCCTACTGCCTGGTGGTGTCTGGTGAATGGATGCGTCCTTGGTGGGGCACACCAAGGGCGTACGCTGGCTGGTGTCGGGCTCGCGTCGTCGGGACAACGAACTTTCTGCCTGCTGCGCCGCCGCCCGCTCGAGTAACGTGTGGATTTCTCGGCGGACACGGCGATCCTCGGACGTCGTGGCCTCCGGTAGGCCATGCAGCAAGGTGGTTCCTCGGACGTCATCGGTGAGGATCCTTTGGTGTACGGTGCGGGCCATGGCGCCCGCACGCCCCCCGTCTTTGCGGCGTTCAATCTCGTGATTGATGTCCGCGTACTCCCGGACGAGCCCTTGCCTGACCTCATTGATCTCTAGCTTGCAGGCCCTTAGCTGCTCCATCCTTAGGTGAGATGGGGCTACCGTCTCTTCCCTAGATCTACCGTCAGGGTTGTTTGTCAGGGTGACCTCTTCCTCAGAAACACTTTCGACATGCCCTTCGGAGGTCTACGCCATGAAGCATTCCTAGGAAGGGTGGTGGCTCTCCCTGCTAGAGTCCAAGCTAGAGAATGATCCTAGCTCCTCGGTGAGGAGCCTATAGAGAGTCTCCATATCATGCTCAATTGTCCTCACGAACTCGCTGTCTGTGGTCGGCTGAACCATACGTAGTGCCAGGAGGTGGCCAGCGGTCACCGCAGCGTTGCGGAGACCGAACGGAAACGATGTCGGGGCGTTCCATATGGGGTCTTTTAGGGTGATGCAGTGCTGGTCCTCCCTAGATAACTAGGGTCCAAAGGAGTCACCTGGCTAGCCCTCAAGCCTCTAGTGGCTGAGATTGACAGAAGGGAGGGATTGCGCGACCATGTGGGCCAGCGCCAGCTCCCCCTCTAGTGTAACGATGAAATCTAGGTTACCGAAACATACGTGTGTGCCCAGGACCCAGCTGATTGCGTGGGTGGCCATCCAAGGCCTAATTTGGAACACGCAAGCTCCCCTACCTGGCGCGCCAACTGTTGGTGTTTCGTACAAGCACTGGCAAGTAGATTTATAGTAGTGCACGTTAGGCTCGGATGGTGCGCTAAAGGACATAAGATTTATACTGGTTCGGGCTAAATGTCCCTACGTCCAGTTTATTGCTGCTCGTGTTATTAGTGCCGAAAACGGTTCGTAGTAGGGGGTACAAACGATCAAGAGAGGGACTAGTCCTAAGTCTCTGATGGAAGAGTCGAAAAGGAGGCCAAGAGCTTGATCGCAGCTTGACTATATGGGTGTTGTGTGTTATGCCATCAAAAGTCGGTCCCTTTGTTGGAGAAAGCGCATCCCCTTTTATAGATAAAGGGGCTGGCCTTACAAGGGTGAGGGCTTAGGATGCGTACTCTACCTAGTCTTGTGGCTCACGTCTACCCAACCTGGTTTCTCATTCTGGTGGATGCGAAAGGATGATAAGCGCCTATAATACTGTCGATGCCCCTATAGAATGTCAGGATGGTTACAGAATACTGCCCTGCGCAGGGTATGGGCTGCAGTACAGTGGTTTTGACTTATGGACCTCGCCCAGCCTTGCTCCGCACGCCTTCTGGTTCCTGTGAGTCTCTATCCGAGGGACGCGGGGTCAGGGTCCAGAGTAGCGCTGCGGGAAAGGTCCTCTAATTTGGTGGACCCAAGGGGTCAGGAGGTGGGTGCCGCTCCCTTGGGTCCATAATGTGGTGATGGCAATTTGTGGAGATCGCAAGTCCTTTTCTAGAGTGTAGTGGTTGTCATATATCTTCGTCAGGTTCCGTGTCCTAGAGCTGAAGGCGACGCCTATAACTCTACAGGGCGAGGAGCACTCACCTGCAATATCTTTCGGACTCTGTGGCGCCCAGAAGGGTCTAAAGCACTCGTCCCGTCATTCCCTGGTAGTACCTTTCCTGCCATGGCGCAAGGTATGGTCCTTGAAGCAGTGGTTGACTCGAACGTCTTGTCTTGCTCTGTACCCATCATCATGAGGGAACGGGAGAGAAGTCGTCAGGTAAGATGAAACCAGTCTTTAGACATCGAGCAGGGCGAGGCTCATCCTCGATCGTCGGGTGAAGTAGAGACCGGTCCTTATCTCTTGGGCAAGACTGAGCCCGCCCCTTAGGGGTCGGGCGAGGCAGAGTCTATCCCATAGCCCTCGGACAAGGCAAGCCCACCCCAAAGGCATCGGATGAGGTGGAGACTAGCCCTTAGCCCTCGGGCGAGGTAGAGCTGTCCCAAAGGTGTCGGGCGAGGCAGAACCAAACTCCTATCATTCGAGCAAGGGACATAACGACGCCCTTATCCGTCCAGAAGTTTTTAACATTTGGTGGTTATTGGTTCCACCTTCTGGGGTACCCCGGTATTAGGTCCCCAACAAAAATAATCTAGAAAAGCATTAAACAATAAAAAAAGATCACAGGTGTAAATGTGCAATACTGATCCAAACTCAAGCGCTTAGCAAATAACGCTGCCCAGGCCACCGCGTCGTCTGAAAGCGGCAACACGGGCGGCTGCCAAATCCTGCCGCCGCCCTCCCAACCACTCCTCCCCTGCCTCGCCGCTACCGGAGCAGCTGGCCGGAGGTCCGGCACGCTACAAGGAAGGTGGCGCGCGGGGCTTCTTCTCCTCAAAGCCGTAGCATCACACGAATGGAGTCAGATCTGGAGTTGGGCTATCTGGAGTCCGGATCCAGGTCGACAACACTGTTTGGTGGCCAGTTGCTCACAGATCCCTTGCGGTGCTGGTCAGCGCGGTGCCTGCTGCTTCACTGAGGCTATGCTCGTGGTGGCCCTCTTCCTAGCGGGTGGCGTCCTAGGCGCGTTGGTCGGCGGCGCCTTGCTCCAACGTTCCACCACCGCTCTAGAGTCTCCTTCACCGAATTCGTCGGCCCTACGGCTGGATCTGGTGGGCGCCCTGGTGGTCGGCCCTCTCAGGTTGTCTCGGTGGCTGCAGTGGTTGGGGCTACATGCGCAGTTCCACGAAAGGCCAGAAGTGGGCTTGGATGGCTGTAGTTCGGAGGCTGGTGCTCCTGCGGAGGCAGCGGAGTGTGGCACCGAAGTTCGGCTGGCACAGGCATCGGTGATGGCTTGCAGTGGGTTTGGCTGCATCGGTGTGGATTGGTGGCATGGTGGTGCGGCCAGGCGTCATCAGATGTCATGGGGATGTAGGCGGCTGCGCTGGCCGTGCGACATCGGCGCCCTGGTGGCGTGGACGATGGTGACCTGCTCGTTTTTTCGTGTCTACCGCGCCATGGCGGTGAGGCGGGCGTTGGTCTAGCGGGCCACACCAAGCTCTCCCAGTTCGACGACAACAACGGTGGCTGTGCGACCTAACAGAGTGGACGGCTTGGGGCTGGCGGAGGTTGCTAGAGGCTGTTTGTGGCGTGGTTGATGAAGGGCAAGCTCAAGAGGGGTTGGGTCATTGGTGGGCTAGGTGATAGGGGTTTCTTCTAATCTTGGCCTTTTTCTCCCTGCCATTTGCCTTCCCCTTCCTCGGGTTGTGGTTTCTGCGGCGGAGCTTACCGGTTCTTCTTCTGCTGGCTGGCTTTGCCTGTTTCGGCGGAGGGCAGACACTTCGGCGGGTTTCTCCTGACGCTTCTCCCGGCCGACACCTTTAGGGGCAGTGGTAGGGAGGGGCTACTGTTGACCCATTAACACACTCTACCTTCCTGATAGGGTTCGGTCTCGGGCGGCGACGATGTTGGAGGTTGCTTGAGTTCAGGGCGAAAGCTTGGACGATGACGTCTGCGGATGACATTCCCTTCTTGGAGGCGTCATTTCCTACCTCTCCTACCATACTGGCGGGCTACATTGTAAGCGTTTTAGCATCGCTTCCTCCTCGGAGGCAAGGCTAGGCTTTTCAATTCTACAGTTCTCTTTTCGTCTAGGCTGTTTGTGTTGCCCGGCTGGTTGTCGTGTTTTTTTGTCTCCTTGTTTGTGTTAGTTGAGTTATTTTAGTTGGGTTGTTTTCGATTAAGTTGGAACAAGTAGTGACAATGAGTTGTGAAAGTTGCCCGGTCTACTATATCAAAGTGGTGTAGGATGAGTGGTATACTCTCCTCAATTATATGGTTTTTAGTCCAGTTTTTATTAAAAAAATTGAGCAGGCACTTGCCTTTTTTCGTCTAATAGAAATCATGATGTGAGATCAAACGGTGCAGAAAAAGAATCAGGACTGCTGGATGCGGCGGGCGGGTCCAAGTTCGGTCCGCTGCACCAGCGCAAGACGGCAAGCCGTTAGGGGTTCAAACTCCTGGCCCGCAACGGTAACCGCGCGGCGTTACCAAACACAACAACCGCGGCCTTTCATGATCCAGGTTGGCACGGCAACCGACGCCGCCGTCAAGCCCTCCGTCATAAGGCCGTGGCGTCCGTCGTACGTTTCCCTCCGTCTCCAAGTCGCATTGCCCCTATTTCTGTATTACACCCCTTAACTTTAGAAAATCACAAAAATGACAGTGCATGTCTCAACCTTTTTTTGAAAGGGGATAGCTTAATTATATTAAAACATCGTGATTACAAACGGGAGCTAAAGCCGCCGACATGCAGGTCGGGATGCCATTAGCAATAAAAACATCAAAAAGCTCTCTTCTACCAAACTGACACAACACATGAGCAGCCTCGTTTGCGCTCCTGTGGCATTTGGAAACTCTGAATTCCTAGAAACGCTTAAGGACATCCTTCGCCTCTTTGATAATGTGGCATATTACAAAACTTTGGACATGCAGTTATATGATGTTCGCACGTTTAGATTCTCTTTAACAAAGATGAAAGCGACTCTGATGTTTTTCGTAACCACAGTTATGACGTTTTAAGGGCATGTTTGATATGGATAGCTAGATGGCTAATAACTAATTAAAGACTTGTTTAAAAAATTATTAATTTATTTATTAATTCTTTTTTAAATTATATAGTACAACGTAAATGCTCATAACGTACGCACCCTCACCCTATGAATGTCCGTACACAAACCCTACCTTTACTAGATCGGCAAATTCTCGAGATGAATGTAGTCATCACAAGCGTTTCGATGTTGATGGAAACATCGTCTACCACTTAAATCTTGACTATTATTAGATGTACTAGAGTTAATTTAGGCTAATTTTAACTAGCTAACGATTAGCCCTAGTGCCAATGAGGTGCTATGTTTTTTTTACGGAAAACGGTCCTAGACATGCCTATTTGCCCGTTTCTTTTGCCGAAGTATAGGAGTAGGAATAACGTTATACTTCAGGGTCCGATTAGTAAAACAAGGCGGCGGCCATAATTTATTCTTCTGTTCCTCCTGCTCTTCGGCTCTTCCCCTGACCTTCAACGGGCGAGGTTTTTTGAAAGCATCCTCTCGCGTCTCCCCCTTCTACTCCCCCGACACCCAACCGAAGCCGTAGAGAGGGGCAGCGAAAGCTTACTCTTTTATACCTTCCTAGGGTTTCGGGACTAGCCTCCCTCCTTTCGCGCCATCTCCCGCGGTCCCGCCTCCCCCGCCGCCTATCAATTCGCCGCCCGGAGCCCCAATTCTATACCCCGGCTGTTCGATCTGGGATCCGCTAGATTCGTAAGGTGGCGTTTCGTTCGATATGTTTTGGGGAGTGATTGCCGTGGGGGATTTGATCTGAAGTTCGTTTGTTTTTTGTGATTTTACGGTTTTAGGCCGGGGCGGTGATGAGGAGGTGATGGGGGCGATGGCGGAGGTGGTGCAGGAGGGGTGCGTGGAGAATCGGCAGCCCCTGGCGGCTTCGAGCTCGTCCGTGTCGGATGGCAGCAGCTGTGGCGGCGGAGGGCGGGCGGGGACGTCGCCGCCGGTGTCAAGCTCTGGGAATTCCATCTCCGTTCTGAGGTGAGGCCTTTGCCCGTAGCTACTCCCTATCCGGGGAGGGATCTGGGCCCTTAACCGTTGAATAGTACCGTTTGTTTTACCTTGTTTGGATCCTTACTCGTGTTGTGCCCTAGAGTGTTGGGTGTTCTGGGTGAGAAGAATGAACCTTTTATGCATTGCACGGTGGTTGTGTGGTTCTCTCGTTGGTAATTTGCCTGGTTTGTGATGTGATTAGAGTTTCCCTGGTACCTTCGAGAAATTTTCGCTGCTAGGAATGCTGTCTTACTGGAGCTTGGAACAGGTGCTTTGTGGTGGTTTTTAATAGTAGGATTCGTGTCTTTGTTGGATCAATCGGGTTCATGAGGTTTTAGCTGTTGCAGTTTGCTTGCCTTCTGAATTTAGTTGCTATGGTTGCTGAGTTCATATGGTTCCATAGAGTGCATTTTAAATTGGTAGTGATGGTGGACTGGTGGTGGAGTGTTAGCGAGGTACGAGCAGCATAGCGTGTAAAGATGGAGTCATCTGTAGTGATGGTTGTGGATGATATAGCATTTCTGCCAGCTGAGTTTGTGATTAGTGCAGTGTTGCAAATATTTCTCTAAATATAGAATTATTCTTCTTTAATTCTATGCTTTGCTTAATTGCTTATTACATCTGAATTCTATAGGAAGGCTATAAATACACACATGTAACTCAGATTATGAATACTATTTCAGTGTAGGAATACAGCTTCTTGTGCTGTTACTGAAGCTAGTCCACTATGGCCCATTATCTGCTATGTAGAACCTTGGTCCTAGTTTCATTAGGCAGTTGTTGCTCTAGCCCATCCTAAAGAATTAGGCATGGCGGGGACTACCCCACAAAAACATACCCTTAATGATGAATGGTGCCACAAAATGTCAACATTTTTCTGGTCACCAACTGTGGCAGGAAGTGACATGTGATTGAGTACACATTACACAAGAGTCATTTCGTTGGTGTAAAATTAATAGTTGTGTGTTAGTACTTTATAAAATTGTGAGGGATTACTTGTATTGTTATGATTGTTTGGCAGTGCCTTGTTCCCAATCTTCACCTGAATGAGATGTTTGCAAGTACCTTTCAGTAATTGCAGCATGCACTTATTATGTTGGGATTTGCTCACTTTGGTGTCTGGAAAGTGGATCCTCAATTAAGGCATCTTAAGGTTGCAATGTACCCCAACTTGCTTGGGACTGAAAGGCTATGTTGTTGTTGTTAAGGTTGCAATGTAGGTGTGATTTTTTTTTTTGTATTTATAAGTGCATCTTCTGTGCAAATTAAATGCCTATCTATGAAGATGTAAGCTAGAGGGATGATCTGCAGGCTTGATGCCTTGATCTAATAAGAATAGTGAGTGTTTCTAATTGTACCTGATATAAAGGCCTATTTGAAAACTACCCTCCTATTTGGGCTATGTATATCTGTGCTGTATCAGTAACTTCTGGCACCTATTATGTTATGTTTTACGCTCACACCCCACCCAGTTAATAGATATACTCCTTTTCTTCTTTCTTTCTTTCTTTATTTTTTTGCTAATGAGTTTTTTCATTATTATGATAGGCGAACAAGTGGACCGATAAGAAGAGCTAAGGGTGGCTGGACGCCGGAAGAGGTCAGTATCTCACATTCTTTGTTCTAAAGACCAAGAGTTGATGATATGCACATGTGCTAGAAGTGTGTTTTTTCCCCTTTTAGCATATCTATGAAATGTTACTAATTGGCTTCAAAATATGCCAACAGGATGAAACACTGCGGAAGGCAGTTGAAGCTTTCAAGGGTAGAAATTGGAAAAAAATAGGTTGCCTCCTCTTTCCATTGTATAATTTATGTACTCAGTTGCCCTTGTAGAAATAAGGTTTCCTTTTTACTTGTCTTTTGCATTGCATTAAATAGCGAGCCAACTATCTGTCTGATATGGCATTATTATTATTTTTCACTGGGGGGTGTTACTGTGTATCACTGTATCTTTGAAGTCAAGCATGGTTTCCCCTTGTTTTCTCTACTTGACTGTCTATTTTTTTATTAACAAAGTGTTGCATTGAACACTGCAGGATATGCTATTGTATCTTTCTACTTGTCAGCTGTTTACATGTATTTATATTGTAAACCTAGAATCTAGAAATGAACATGAATCAGGAAATGCTAGGTTTACATGAAATTAACTTTGAATGTGAGCAGTTACCACAAGGCCTGAGAATTTGTGACATGAATATGGTCCTGTATATATACTACAAAAACTTCTCTCCTGTCACTGTCGACGCTCCACAGTTACTGCACTAAGGAGCTGTATTTAGCATTGTTGGTTCTGTTAACATGGGCCTAATTGCCTGCTTTCTGTGTTTCTTTAAGGTCGAACTGAGGAAAAAAGGGGTAGTGAAATTTAAGAGCAGTTAGTTATTGGTGCTCTGATAGTAGATCTAGCTGTTTAATATTGAACTATGTCAATTAGCTCTATTTTGCATGTGGGGTAGCTGCAGTAGGGGTATGTGAAATTCTTATTTTCCTATATATAAAGAATTTTCAAATTATTTTGAGAAGTTTTTCCTTCAATTTTAGGTGCATGGTGAACTAACAAAAGGATCTGTATCTATTCATGCAGCTGAATTCTTTCAGGACAGGACTGAGGTTCAATGTTTGCATCGTTGGCAGAAGGTTCTTAATCCGGAGCTTATCAAAGGCCCTTGGACTCAAGAGGTTTGCGACTGCAGTGTTTACTTCACTTCCGCTGAAAATTAGTTGTGCATCTATATTAAACTTTTTGGAGGAAGATGTTATATCTACATTATTTTCTCCAGGAAGATGAAAAAATCATTGACCTTGTGGGCAAGTATGGACCAACAAAATGGTCTATCATCGCAAAATCATTGCCTGGCCGCATAGGCAAGCAATGCCGAGAGAGGTGAATATCTGATCATTTGTGAAGTTGTGTGTATCATACTTATCAAAACATGTGCGCAATTGATATTCCATATATTTATGATGGTTGAAGCTTGTGCTCCTGTGTGAAAACTGCTCTCCCTTTAGCAATGGTTTTTGTGGTCTTCCTTTCTTTCTGTTAAAACTGCTCTCCCTTTCTCTTTTAGCTCTCTGGAATGTCAGCATCCTCCCTTTAACTGTGATCTTTGGATTACAAATTTATGCCAGGCTGTTCTGGTCCCACTTTGTCTAAAAGTTTTATTGGCTGTTTCATACATTGTATTGTACCTAAGATTGATGCAATACTATACATAATGTGTACCTATGGACCCCGTTCTAAACTCAAAAAATTGCAGGTGGCATAATCATCTGAATCCAGAAATAAGGAAAGATGCTTGGACTCCTGAGGAGGAAAGGGCACTTATTAATGCTCATAAAGTGTTTGGGAATAAATGGGCAGAAATAGCAAAAGCTCTTCCTGGAAGGTACTTATACACTGCTTACTTCATTGGTTCAGTTTATACAAAATCACCTATGTCAGTAAACCTCGTGAAAAAGGTGGATTACTTTTGGACGTCGTTCTTGATTTTTTTCTGGGATTATCTGATGACTCGTTAAAATGCGGGAACATAATCATGAGTCATCAGTTTTTTAATGCAAAAATAAGACAATGGTGATACATTATTATGGAGCATGAACTGTACTTTAGTTGTATGAAGTTGTAAAACCACGAGATCATTCTAGTGGAGTTCCACTGTGTATGCTGTAAGGGATGTCTCTCTTATCTATGCCCAATGTTCTATGGCATGCTTTCTAGTTGTGCTTCACAAGGATTGGATGTTAGTTCCCTGTTTGTTCAGATCATAAGGAAATGAGATCATAAGGAAATGCAGTTACAAAATCATCATAATATAAATACCATCGATGCTAGATTTCAATAACAAATAGAATTCTCCAAAGACTAACTCAGGATGCTCCAGGGAGTCGCGTCGTGTGAATGCCATTATATTCGCTTGTAGTTATATAGGCTTCGCTTCCTTGTTGTGAATCCATCACTGCGATATCCATTATTCAATTTTCGTAGTTTTGGTTACCACACTGAAAAATCTCCCTGAAGGTCCCTTGTAAGTATGAAATTGCATTGCTATTTTGGAGAAGGTGTACTTATACTGATCGTCACTTTTCCCTTTGCACTTTATTAGAGTCCATCTCTGGATTCTGGTACCATGCTCATAATATATTTTGTTTCCAGGACCGATAATTCCATAAAGAATCATTGGAACAGTTCTTTGAGAAAGAAGTTAGAGACTTATAGTAACAGCAGTGTTCTTTCAGCTCCGAAGCTGTTTGTTCATGATGATTTCAAGGATAAAATGAAGCCCGTGGGTACTGGTAGCCATCTTGATCTGAACCAAATGCCAAGCATTGGTTCAAAAGATGTCCCTGGAAGAGCTTATCGTTCCATTTTGAGCTCACCTTCACAGGCATACAATTTGGAATCCTCAGGCTTCCTTTCCCTTTCTATACCAACTACGCAGCCTCTAACTTCATATGAAATGTCATCACTAGTTGATGGTTCTGCTATTACTTTGGCGGTACAAGGTCTGGAAAGTGACTCTGTCCGTGATAAGGGCCTAGAAATTGACTCTGTTCATGAGAAGGGTGTTGAGGTTAGCTCAACACCTGATCCTGTTGGGGTTGAATTAGAATCTGCACCAGCCAAAAGAGGGGCAGAATTATCTTCAAAGAACAAGTTGCATTCTACCCTTGGTCCTCTTTGTTATCAGATTCCAAACATGGAAGATGTGGCCCCAATCCATACCCCGCTCCGTTCTGAACGTAATGGTTCACATCAAACAACACAACATTTCATGTCACCCAATGGTTATACTTCTCCCTCTCCAACGATTGGAAAAGTATCAAGTCAGCTAACTGTTGATTCAATTTTGAGGATTGCTGCTGACAGCTTTCCAGGTACTCCTTCAATACTAAGGAAAAGAAAACATGATAAAGCAACACCTGCTTCAGGTAATGAGATCAAGACGGGTGGAGTAAGCAATGATAGCTTTTACACTCCTAATGGAACTAATGGGAAGGACACTACTTCTCCACGGTCGTTTAAAACTGCTGCATCCTTTTTGTCGCTGGGTTCTGTTGATGGGTTATTGACTTCTGTAAGGAGCTTTGATTCTTCACCACCCTATCAGAAAAGTTCAAAAAGAATGGCTACCATCAAATCAGTTGAGAAACAGCTAGATTTTTCAGCAGATGGACTGGATACTTCTGGTTCTGAGATGATGAACTCTCCTTGCCATAATTCCCAAGGCGCAAATTCTAACAGGACGTAGCACATACAGCTGATTTGAATGAATCTAATTCCATAATGTGCAGGTATGGTATCTTGAACATCATCAACTGTGCATTCTCACTTTAGGTGCATATTTGTGTAGAACAGTATATGGCTTGATGTGTTTTGTACCAGCATGGAGAATTTAAGTTTCCCAATCAAACTCACTGAGCAATTAGTTCTGCTTATGTGTACCTTTTTTCCATAATATAAATTATTCTTCCTCACCTTTCAGGAACTGATCTCAATCTTACGAAGCCAGACAGGACTTATGGAATCCCCTCCGAACTAACCAGCTTCATGCAAGCCAAAATCGAAATCAAACACCTTCAGTGGAGATAAGAGCCTCCCGCAATGGAAATGACGTACGGAGCACAGGCCAACAGTTACTCTGTCATCTCATGTAATCAGGGTGTACAAAATACTGTCTAAATTGAAAGCACATTCCATAGAAGATTACATTGTTTGCTGCATTTTGTGAACTTACAGCTAGGAGTTCAGATTGTAGAAGCCCACAGCTGTGTACAAAGAAGAAAACATAGCTTTAGAAACATATATAGCTGAATAAGAGCTTCACAGTGGAATGTCAAATTGTTTTCTCAGTTTCTTTTATTCTGTGCGCCCCACATGTTGCGAAACAGCAAGGGTCTGCTCATTTTGTAACAATAAAGCCTGATTTGTGGGCTAAATTCTTGCAAGGGTTTGTCAAGAAACTAGTTATGACAGGTTTGGTTTCATGGTTGGCTGAATCTTTTGTGCTTATTGTTGAAAGAGGCATGTCATTAGTTCTCTGCTGCCAACTGTTCGCTATAGTTCTCTGATTTTGGGCATGTTTAGTTCCCCAAATTCCTGAATTTGGCATTATGCAAAAAGAAGATTTTCCATCACATCAAACTTGCGGTACATGCATGGAGTACTAAATGTTGACGAAATCAAAAACTAATTTGCCAGACGAACGTTTTGAGCCGAACTAAACATGGCCTTTGTTTGAATGCGCTAAACCAATCCTGCATTCAAAAGCTGCTTTGGAACACAGTAATTTCACATGAATTGGCTGCTCTGGAACAATAGTAATTTCATATGAATCTTTAAGTAATTTTATTTTTATAAAATCCGTTTATTTTCATAGGAAAAAGGGGAAAACAAGGGGTGCCGCTTGGTCACTGGGGCCGCGGCTCGGAGTCGGAGGTGCCGCCGCTTGCCTGCTGCTGCTTGGTTACTGGGCCCGAGGCTCGGACCTCGGAGGTGCCTGCTGCTGCTTGGTCACTGGGCCCGCGGTTCGAGCCGAAACCCGGCGGCGTGTGCTCCAAACCTGTTGGCTCCGCTGCTTCCGCCCTGCCCTGCGCCCGCAGCATATCCAAAGTTTCTTTCTTCCGCCGCAAGAAGCCCAGCCGCCGCCACCTGTTCGGCTCCCTCGATATAACCGTCCATCTCGATTCGATCCGCCTCGTCACTCAAGAACGCACCAACCAAACTCCAGTGTCTCCATCGCGGCTGCCACGCCTCTCGCGCACGCGCAGGACGACCAATGGCTTCCAGGAAGTTCTTCGTGGGCGGCAACTGGAAATGCGTAAGTTCCCCCCAGGCCCCAGGGCCCAGGCACCATCGTTCTCTCGATTTGAATTCGACGTAGCGCCGGAGTTTTGGTTTGATCTCTGATGGCATCCGCTCCCCCCGTGGGCAGAACGGCACCGGCGAGGACGTGAAGAGGATCGTTACCGTGCTCAACGAAGCCGAGGTGCCCTCTGAGGACGTCGTCGGTGAGTCTGCAATTGCGGGGCCGTTTCGGCTGTGGTTTGGTTTTTGACTGGATCGATCTATGTGCTGATCTCCTGGTTGGTTTGAACTCGGGGGTGGTGCGCAGAGGTGGTGGTGAGCCCGCCGTTCGTTTTTCTGCAGCAGGTCAAGGCGTTGCTGCGGCTGGACTTCGCCGTCGCAGCGCAGAACTGCTGGGTGCGCAAGGGCGGCGCCTTCACCGGCGAGATCAGGTTTTCTTCTCCCTCTTGTTTTGATCTGTCATGGTTCAGCGTTGTGGTAGAAGCAGTAGATTGAGTGCTTGCCCGGTCGGTCAGATTGGTTGAAGAGCATCTAATTTAGTCTCGGTCTCTCGGAGGAGTATAGTGGTACGAATTTCATGCCCCTTTAGCTCCTCTGGATTTTTGTTCGTGGAAATGTGGCTTGATTATCACCTGTTCGCTCGATCGTATCGGCCAGGCTTATCAGCCACGATACAGTGTTTTTCTCTCCCAACAAAATAGCATCGGCCGACTTATAAGCCACATAAACGATTAAGCAAATAGGGTGTATGTCATAAAGGTTGTAGATTTGTTCACTGGGCAAGATTGGCATGCTTTATGAAACGTCTGGATTATTGTCAAGATCTTCAATGCTTTCCTATTTGAGTCGAGTAATTGCACTGAATCTCTGTATTTGGTCATGGATCGGATCCTGTAATGTCCAGAGTGATCCATTTCATTGATCCAACTCACCAATTGAATAGTAATTGCCTATCAAAAAATTTTTTTGAATAGTAACTGGAGTAATTTCTTCAAATTGGCTAATATGTGTCAGTTTTCTTGTTTCAGTGCTGAGATGCTGGTGAACCTGCAGGTGCCCTGGGTCATTTTGGGGCATTCTGAGCGCAGAGCTCTGTTGGGTGAATCCAGTGATGTGAGTACCTTTTTAAGTCTAAGTTGCTGTTGATTTATTTTAGTTGATGACCTGGTCTGATTTATCTCCTCTATTGACAACTCACATTCCTGTGTTATTTTGCTTGATGCTTGGAAGAATCTGTTGTCTGGTTTATCAATTTTATACATTCATGTGTTATTCTGCTATATGCTTAGAAGAAGCTTTCGTGAAAATTAATGGGCGTACCCAGTGCAGAGAGCTCCCGCTCTGTGCGGGGTCTGGGGAAGGTTGTCAGTGGCAAGCCTTACCTTCGCCTGTGCAATGCGAGGAGACCGCGACTCCAACCTGGGACCTTCCGGTCACAGGCAGGGGCGGACACAGCGGTGGGGGGCTCAAGCCCCCCTACCCAGATCGGAGCAGTGGAACCCCTGTGGAGCCTCCATTCTATAGTGTAGGGGGGGGCTGAGACTTAAGATCGAACAGCAGTGTTGTTCAGCCCCCCTGAAATATTTCCTGGGTCCGCCGCTGGTCACAGGCGGTAAGACTCTACCGCTTGCACCAGGCCCGCCCTTCTGTCGTGAAAATTAATGGAATTATTTGAAATGATTTGAGCTTTTCATGCCACATTTGATTCTCTACTTAACAGTTGAGATCAATTTACTATCATATCAGCATTTAGGTTCAAAAACTTGTGGCCACTGCTCACTGGAACCAGATGTTCCCTTGGTGACACAATGGCTGTTGTTAGGCTAAGATGGTTTAAGATTGGATTTATTATACTTTGACCTGAGTAGGCTATATGACCAGATTTTGATCTTTTCACATTTGTGCAGTGCTGTGAAATAATGTTTGAGTATATTCAGATTCTGCACTAACCCTATGTAGATTGTCCCTAAACTAGCATACTAGCTGGGGGGGCTTTCTAAACTTCAGGTGCCTGAATTTTAGCTTCCTTTCAGGTGACGCTTATTGCATGTATTTTATACTAAAATTGCAGCTTTAGTTCATTGCAATTTATGTAGGCATAATCTGCAATTGTCAGTTCCAAGAATAAAAAAACCTTTAGACAAAACTACAAGTGTTGGTAGAAAGACAAGGACAAAAATTTGATATGTTATGATGCAAAGACAAATAACAAATCACAAAAGTAACAATTTACTTGTACTAGTTGGTTGTACAACAGTGTTGCTTGAAATCATTTTAAAATTCAGGCATCTGAAATATAGAGAAGTGAATTACTTATTTATTTCTATTCATGACAGTTTGTTGCTGATAAAGTTGCATATGCGCTCACCCAAGGTCTCAAGGTAATTGCTTGCATTGGTGAGACCCTTGAGCAGAGAGAGGCAGGAACAACAATGGATGTTGTTGCTGCACAAACAAAGGCTATTGCTGGTAACTTTTACTTGCTGTTATATTATTTAAGCAGATTATATGGAACAGGAATTTGCTCATTCAATATACATATAGGTTTCAGGATGAAAATGCTTCATTTTTTTAACATTAAATGGTAAAAATCATGGTGGCAGTTTTTTTTTGACACATAAATAAATCTAGAGCTATTGTCATTTTGAAAAGGAACTGCGATATATGACACAGATATTAAAATACTTCTTTATTTTTTATACCTAAGTAAACACAAATTTTCAACATTTCAATCCTTTTTAGCTTCAATCTGTTCATTCTGGCTGCTGCTTTGAATTTTATGCCTTCATGCAAAAATGAAGGACCTATGAATTTCTCCAATTCACTGTTTACTGCCTCTCCTTTTGTTTTCCAGAAAAAATATCAGATTGGACAAATGTTGTGTTGGCATATGAACCAGTTTGGGCTATTGGGACCGGCAAGGTTGCAACCCCTGCTCAGGCTCAGGAGGTATAACTTCTTAAATAGGAGCAATAACTGCATGATTTTTTTTATTCACATGGTATATAGTGCCTCCCATTGTGTCTCACAGTATTCTTGATTGACATATTGATATCAATGTTCTTAATTCTGCTTTGTGAAACATTTGAGATGTGCATGGTATTGTAGGTTCATGATGGTCTGAGAAAGTGGCTCCACTCCAATGTTAGCCCAGCAGTTGCTGAATCGACCAGGATAATTTATGGAGGTAGTACTACTGCCAATATTTTTAATTGTGTTGCATCCCAGTTGCTTTACAATATGTTGAAAGTCCTCTTAGGACTTGGTTGTGGAACTGGGAAACTAAGCATAACCTTTTTTTTAGAATGTCAAATTCTTGCATACACAGTTCACAGCTAGCTTATCATTGGGCCCTGTTTAGTTCCACTTCATTTTGCCAAATTTTTCAAGATTCCCCGTCACATCGAATCTTTGGACGCATGCATGAAGCATTAAATATAAATAAAAAATAAAACTAATTACACAGTTTAGACGAAATCCACGAGACGAATCTTTTAAGCCTAATTAGACTATGATTGGACATTAATTGCCAAATAACAACGAAAAGCGCTACAGTTGTATTTCGCCAAAAATTTCGCATCTAAACTGGGCTTGCCACTTTGTATTACAATCTCTTGTGTTATCTCTCCAGGGTCTGTAAATGGAGCTAACTGCAAAGAACTTGCAGCTCAACCAGATGTTGATGGGTTCCTTGTTGGTGGAGCCTCATTGAAGGTATGATCCTTGTGTCATCCTCATGAAAATACATAGTTGAGCCCTTTTCCAGTCCATTAGAAACTACCAGGAGGTACCAACATTTATAACTTCAATTTTGGTACTTAAATACTGGAAAATAGTACCACAGGCACCAAAATTTGGTGCCACTGTTGTAATCAGTGGTAGCTCTTAGTACATTTTTGGACCATAAAGATGATCTATACAATGAAATCCAAGTAGTCAACTTAAACAAAACAATGCATGAGCAGAGCTATTCTTGTGGAGTAGCTGGTAATGTGTGAAATATTTGTTCATAAAGTCAACTGAAGGCATCATGCCTCATATTTAAACTTCACCATTCTGACGTCTATTTTTCATTTTTTTACAGCCTGAGTTCGTGGACATCATCAAGTCTGCCACTGTCAAATCTTCGTCTGCCTAGTGTTTTGACTTTGAATGCACCCGGATGCTTGTAGTACAGAATGCTGCTGAACTTTTTAAGTTATTGCCATTTTACCATCTTGTTTTGGTATGTGCGCAGAGTAATCAGTTACCTGAATCACCCTTATGTACCCTTGGAACGTCATAATCGAACCGTGCTATTGTAGATCTGTTTTCTCATGGTTACTTGAATTTATAGAGTTTAATTTGAGGATAAGGTAATACATCATGAATCAATTTCTCAAATTTGGTGGAATAATTTTATTTTTTATACTAGTATTAATTATTATTTATTAACTTGTGGGGATGAGGTGATGATGCACTCTTTCCATGACATGTTTTATGTTTTTCCTAACTTTGTACAAAATTATGGTTCGTCCTAAGTTTGTTCAAATTTATAAGAAAAAAGCGGAACAACATTTCCAGCACCAAAGAAATATACCTTGTAAAAGTATGCATACCATGTAATCATGGTAAGTTTAACAAAACTAATTTGGTGACAAAAATGTTGTTTTTTTATAAGTTTAGCTAAATCTAGGAAGTTTGACTATAGACACAGCACTACCAGATTGGTCATTTGTGTTAATCCTATCCTAGTGGTATTCTAGGAAGGCGGTGATGAAGCTTCAACTGGAGACAAACAACCAGGAGCTAGTTAGACTTTGGGCGAGAGGGGATTATCAGAGATCTTGCCTGGCGCCAATTCTTAGAGAGATTGGTGAACTTAGTTCAGTTTTTCTTGATTTTTTTTTTATGTATGCTAGTCGCACTTGTAATCGTATAGCCCATGTACTAGCAAAGAAGTCACAGGTGACACTAGGCTGGGAGAGTGGCAAGTTGCCCCCAGCCTGTATTGTTAACCTGTTGGCTGAAGAGTGTAATTCTCAATCTCCCTGATGAATGAATGAAGCTAAAAAGCAGGCGCGTGTAGCGCAGTGGCAAAGCTCTAGTGGTGGGAGCTGGCCGGCCGGGGTTCGAACCCGGTTCTGCACCGCTTGCTTCGTGCAAGCAATTAATTTCCTGTGCAGGTCCTGGACATTTGCGTGACGTTACAATGGGACTACGACGTGCTCGTCGTCTACGAGGCTCATGTGGCTTCGGTGATCTCTAGAAGGATATTTGAGGTGTATAGGTTATAGCTTCTAGGTGTGTACGTGTGTGTGGTGGTGTGAGTATGTTGTGTAGAGTACAAGTAATACAACTTGTACACTAGGAGTCTAGGCTAAAAAAAAATGAAGCTAAAAAAAAACTAGTGGTATTCTTAGGTCAGTCCTAGTAGGGGTTTCATTGCCCGTTTCATAGTTGCATTACCTTGCTAGTTTCAAACTTCAATTGGATTGGTGAGGGATATTTGTCAAGCATTTGTCTGCTTATTAGCTCTGCATAGCTACTCTAGTGACGATACCTGATACAATATACAATTAATAATATAAATAACAAACCGTGAATTGACAGAAACATGAAACCAGGCATGAATATAGTCAGCACACGCAGCTAGTGACCACGGCAGGCGGATCATCGGTTGGATCTGAAATAAACCTTTTTGAAATTGGCACTGCCGTACATTTGATGCTTATATAGTTATATATATATATATATATCTGTATTTCTTTATCATCTTATTTTCACTTGAGCATATTCAGCACTACTTTTTAACTATGGAGTTTTTTTTTCTAACAACATTTTAACATAAGCTAAATTTTAGTATAAACGAATAGGGGTGAGATGACCGGTATCAATCAAATCAGGCTGAGGTGAGTCCCGTGGCTGAGGTAAGATGCTGACGCCACTCCAGCAAATCTAAGTAGAGATGACCAAAGACTAGTGACCGAGTAGTCTTTAAACGGAATATCCATAGGGACTAGAAAACAAACAAATTACCCGCGTAAGAATGGTCAAGACCCGCGTAGGAAGGATCAAACGTCTCTAGGTTTTCATCGTATATAGGCCACAAACCAAACAGTCCAACCAAACTAGAGTACAAGTCTTCGTTAATCCGCCGTACAGGCTGCGCGTGCGTACTACACGTCTTGCGTCGTGACAACAAATCGAGTCGCTGTTCCTGAAAAACTTACAATTTTAATTATTTTCTTAATATAAAATTATCTAAACATAATTAAAACTATAGAAAAAAATATTATTATTATAAGAATAGGTATATTGATAAAAAATATATTTGATAAAAATTTGAATAGTACTATATCATTCAAACGTCTAGTGACACGTGGCTTGCGTAGAGGGTGTTGAACTCGTGGGCGTTGGTCCGACTCCCCGACTTTTGTGCAGTGAGCCGCCCAACGAACTCTTTGCTCGAGGGGGTGTTATAAATAGTGGTTGGCTGGCCTTGGGGCAACTCTCTTGGCACTCTAACCTGTTGAACAACCTTGTGAGCCTAAGCAAACATCTCTCACTCGTCTCTTTGCCTATTGTTTGATCCAAATTAAGATTGAGAGTGATTCTAGTGCATTTGCATTGAGTTCTTGCATCTAGTGCCACCAGTGATTAAGTTGAGCGGTGAGATTCTTGTTACTCTTGGTGGTTATCGCCACCTAGATGGCTTGGAGACAGCGGAGGATCGTTGAGCGGCTTTGGTGATTGTTGCCGACTCCAATCAAGTGATTATAAGGGGATTTTGTGCTCATCCCCGCGGGAGATCGTGAAGAGCAACTCTAGTGCAATCGTGGTTAGTTAGAGTGCACCATTTGAGTGGTTCTTGGCTTCTTGCGACACCTTTAGTGGGTCTAGCTTGTCATGCTAGTTAGCTCGTAAAACATCACTTGAGGACTCGCCACGACGAGGACGTAGGTTGTCGGCAAGCAACCGAATCTCAGGGATATATCTTGTGTCATCACTTGCCCCCCATTTGGTTTGCAATCTACTCACTCTTGCAATCATGTTCATTTTCTTGTGGTGTGGTAGTTGCTTGACTAGCCTAGTGTAGTAGTAGAGTTAGTTGTAACTAGTTGTAGTTTTTTGTTAGTAGCTCTGGCTAGCTGTAGCTAGTTTTGCTAGTTAGTAGCTTGTTTGTTTGTTTGTGTGACATAGCCTAGAAAACCAAGGTACTAGACTTATGTAGGAGGGTTGCATTGGCTGAATTAGAGCTAGAGCAAAGTAGAAGCTACTAGGTCCTCATATTGTACTAATCACTTTGCATTAGTGTTTGTAGCTTTGTAGAAGAAATTTTTATATGCTATTTACCCCTCCCCCTTATAGCCATCTATCCTATCAATGAGGTGGACGAGAAGAGTGCAAACTAACTATTTGGATGTCCAAAAATTATGAGAATGAGAATGAGCGCCAAATAGGTGGAACATATCCGGAAATTCTTATAACTTATAATCTAGTTACCAGATTTTGAGAATCCAAGTATACACCTTCATCATACTATTTTGAGATAACGGATGTGGAATACCATCAATCATCTATAATCTGTGTTTAGAATCCAGAGATCCAAAGACATTTCTTTTTTTTATGTAGAATCTAGATTTTAAAATCACTATATAGAATCCAGATTCTCATAATCTTTAGGAGTTGCATAAAAAAATAAAGCACATATGAGCCGTGCAATTTGCACGCGTCACCTTGCTAGTTTCAATTGGATTGGTGAGTGATGTTTGTCAAGCATTTGTCTGCTTATTAGCTCTGTATCGCTACTCTAATGACTATACCAGATACAATATACATTAGTACATAACAAGCCGTGATAAAGTCAGCACGCAGCTAGTGACCACGGCAGGCAGTTTCATCCGTTGGATCTGAAATAAAACATTTTGAATTTGGCACTGGCGTACATTTGATGCTTATATTATATATATCTGCATTTCTTTACCATCTTGCTGGTAAACCAATAGGAGTGAGATGATTGGTATCAATCAAGTCAGGATGAGGTAAGATGCAGACGCCACTCCAGCAAATGCAAATCTTAAATAGATTACCAGAGACTGAGTAGTCTTAGTTAAACGGAGTCTTCATAGGGACCTAGGAAACAAACAAATTACCCGCGTAGGAATGATCAAAACTATCTAAATTTTCATCATACAGGCCACAAACCAAGGAGTCCAAACTAGTACAAGTCTTCGTTAATCTGCCGTACAGGTTGCGCGTGCGTACTACATACGGGTCGTCCTGCGTTGTGACAACAAATCGAGTCGCCGTTCCTGAAAAACTTACAATTTTAATTCTTTTGTTAATAAAATCACCTAAAATTTAATTAAAACTATAGAAAATTTATTTATTTATTTATTTATTTTGACAAGAATAGGTATCCTGATAAAAATATATTTAATAAGAAAATCCATTAGTACTATATATTAATATTTTTCTATATAAATATTATCAAATTTAAGATACTTTAATCAACTCGGTCTTCCATACTCCATTTAGATCTCTGTAAATTTCGCGTTTTTTTTTCTTTTTATCCGCCTAATAAAAATCCCGCAAAGCTTTTGCCGCCTTTCTAAAATTCCTGGAAAAAATGTGCGTATGAATCTTTTTTGATAAATGGTGCGTATGAATCTGGAATCACATATTCACATGGGACGACAGACCCACAGGCGCGCTGTATGTATTCGCGGCGGGTCAATGTTCAACGAGGCATGCAGGGCAGCCGGTAGTTGGGGCCGTCGCTTCCACGAAGACGACAACGCACGGCAATTTGCTCGTTGCAGAAGAGGCCAAGTTGGCAGAACAAACGGAGGGCGCATCTTGCGTGGGATGAGAAGGGTGGATGATGCGGACTAGGATGAAAAGCGTGTGTTCTCTCGATGGCGAGTATTGCGACCGCTTCAGAGCTTTGACTTGGACATAGCCCAGCCAAGGCAGCCGGAGCGAGGCGCCGATAAATACGCGCGCCCGCGCCCGGTCAGGCATCTTAGCCTTGTCCTTGTTAGTTACAGTCGGTAGAGTAGAGAGGAGGAGAGAGCACCTGCAATCCAACGCCGGAAGAAAGGACAGGACAGCGCGCCGGGGGAGAAGGAAGGAGGGGAACGGACGAACATGGGGAAGGGCGTCCTGGAGGTGCACCTCATCGACGCCAAGGGCCTCTCCGGCAACGATTTCTTAGGTGCGTTGCGTTCACTGGCGTGCGTTCTTGGTTGTTCATCCGTGGAGTACTCTTCATCCGGTGTCCTGACGTTGAGTTCCGCATCGCGTCGCCGCTGCTCCGATCCTGCAGGGAAGCTGGACCCCTACGTGATCGTGCAGTACCGGAGCCAGGAGCGCAAGAGCAGCGTCGCCCGAGGTCAGTGCTAGCGCTAGTCTTTCTTCCCCCTAGCTCTTCTTGTATCCCCATCAGGGTAACCCGATCTCGTGATCTCCCCCTAACTGATTCCCGCAGACCAAGGGAGGAACCCGTGCTGGAACGAGGTGTTCAAGTTCCAGATCAACTCCGCCGCGGCCAACGCGCAGCACAAGCTCATCCTCCGGATCATGGACCACGACAACTTCTCCAGCGACGACTTCCTCGGCGAGGCGACGTGAGTGCCTGCCTGCCTACCCGAATGAGAGGACCAGTTGACCTGCAACTGCAACTGCAACCGCACCCGCGGTCGAATAAACAACTGAACTGACCACTGATTTCTCTCGTTCTCCGTGGTACTGCTTGCAGGATCGACGTGACGGACATCGTCAGCCTGGGCGCGGAGCGCGGCACGTACCACCTCAACGCGGCCAAGCACAACGTGGTGCTCGCCGACAAGACGTACCACGGCGAGATCAAGGTCGGCATCACCTTCACCGCCGCTCAGGTACGGTATTTGTTTCGCGTCATGCTCATGGATGCCACTTGCATTGCCAGCGTATTGGAGGCATGGAGTTTAATCGGATGTCTGTCGACGCCGGATTTCAGGTTCAGGAAGATGGAGGAGCGATTGGAGGATGGAGGCACAGTAGCTTCAATCAGTGAAAGGCGAAAGTTCTTTGGTTGCTAGTTGCTTGGTAGTGTTTCGGTTGAATTATTGTTTTGTTTATCTCCACGAGCACATCTGTGATTCTGTATTGAAGACTGGTTAAAACCGTCAAATCCATATGACTTTTTAAGACACCATGAATTTAGCAATCGTTGATAGACCGATCCTTTTTTTGGAGCATATATACTATGTAATAAGTATATATCGTCAATCGTCTTGTGAAGGATGCGTGAAGTAACTCAAGTAAGGCTAGCAGCTGTGCTCCCCACCAGGCTCACGTCGCCTCGCCGACCTGGCAGCCCCTTTGCACGCTGCTGCTGCTGCTGCTAGCCTTGCTTCTGCAGTTTGCTGCTGGCTGCCTGCTCGGCTGCTGCAGCTTATATATCGTCTGGTGGGGATCCAGGTTGGTGACGATGGTGCAAAGGGGCGAGCAGGAGCGGAAGTTGGGCGAAAGCAGCTCTCCAGCGAGTCAGTGGAAGTCAGAAGGGCTCCCCTCAACATACTTTTCAGTTTTTAGTAAATTTTCTCAGAAGCCAGCTTCCTAGCTTTTCGAAAGCACTTGAGTTGTTTGTTTCTGGCTGACAGAAACCAGGAAAAAAAAACTGAAAGCATATACTCCTTATGCCCTAATATAGCTAGTTATAGACTTTTTCAACAGACTAATAAGAAGAATATTATAAAGATATAATTAACCTTCGTTCAGCATTGCCTGCCAAATTAAAAAAAGAAACATACAAGCAGCCCAATTAAAAAGGAAACTTATATAGCACCCTGCACTCTAGAAACATCTGTCCATCCCTAAGAAAGTGCTGAGTAATAGAACAACCCCTATAGTGTCCAAACTAGTATATTACAATCAAATACTTGGGGAAATATAAGGAAATGTTATTAGTATTATTACTATTCTATACATCGAGTATCCACCTGAGTGGTTCAAAATGGTGCAAGAAATGAATATGCTGGCACCGTCAGTGGTACCAAATTCAGGAATACTAATGCTTCATGCATGTTCAGCTATACAGAATTCCCAGTTATCAGCACTTGGAACCTTGTTCATCACAAAGAGAATCTACCTCAAAAGAATCTTACAGTCAGATTGTATTATCATTGATGTCCATCTATGCTTTCATCATTCCGTCCTCGAAATGGAATGAGTTATGGTACCAAGACCAATACCCTAGCACTTCACAATTTGTAAGTCACTGCACTAACTTGACCAAAGAGTTGAAGGACATGGTCTCGCAGAGAAATAAGCAGACATTTTCCATGGCAACAAATCGCCTATACCACTGCCACAAAAAATGAACAGCAGTAAACGGCGAGGAACAGAAAACCGCAAAATTTGCGACTCTAATCTCAGTTCCATGTAGTACCTGCTGAGTGCTCTAAGATTGAAGTGCGAGGAGTGAGCTTCGCATGCATTTACTCAGGATCCATGGTGTCCTCTATAACCTCTCTGCCCGATAAGATATTGTCACATGCATTTACTCAGAATCCTCGGTGTCCTCTGTTGGCCCCTCGATCTCTGGTAGAGACATATCCGACCACTCACTAGGGTTGCCGAGCACACACTAGCGATGTCGATCATAAACTGTCGTTGCCGACCACACACTATGACTAGAGGTAGAAGAAGTGAGGAAGAACAGAACACACACAGCAGAGATACCAGCGTTGGTCGAAGCTCTGTATAGGAGATGGCAAATCTGAACTCACACTTTACTGAGTTGCAGTGGTAAACTATTTATACAACTATATCTATCTAGTCCTAGTACAGCTGTCATGCTGCTACAGTGACTAGATGTGACAGTAGGGCTAACTTTGGCGCCTGATCCTGTTGTGGCTACAGTGCGGCAGGTGAGCCGTTCGGCGCCTGCTCCTGCAGTTGCTACAGTGCAACTAAGTTATACATGATCTAATGAGTATGAAATTTTTACAATAGTTCAAGCATATAATCATTATCCCACCTTTAAAATTTCGACACAATTGGACCATAGAAGCTACAACTATGAATTATTCTAATTAATTACAGAAAAACATAGATTTAAAATTACAGCAAAAATTTTATACTAAAGCATACCATATTATATGTTCACTGTGTAGATCTACACATATAGAGTCAAACAAAATTGGATTTTCTATTTTATGATTTTTATTTTTCTGTGATTTACTATGATTTTTCAAAGATTCAACGAAAATAATAAAAAAGACAAAACTACTGTCACTGTAGCAAAACCACCGTCCAAAACCGCTTGAGGGTTATTTGACCGGTTTTGAAAAGTCTTAGGGATAGAAAATCCAGTTTTATAGTTTGAGGGGTGAAGTAGTCCACCCTAAATAATTGGGGGGTTACGTTGACTTTTTACTGACAGAAATTCAGGGGTTCAAGCATTGCCTCGCCTAAGGCCGCGTTTAGTTCGGCCATTTAGGCGTCCGCCGAATTACTGTAGCTACATTGTAGCTGCAGTGTCATTTTGTTTTTATTTGGTAATAATTGTCCAATCGTTGACTAATTATGTTCAAAACGTTCGTCTCGCAAAGTACAACTAAATTGTGCAATTAGTTTTTGATTTCGTCAACATTTAGTACTCCATGCATGTACCGCAAGTTTGATGTGACGAGAAATCTTCTTTTTGCATAGTGCCAAAGTTTGGAACTGAGGGAACTAAACATGGCATAAGTTAGTTTAACTGTTTCAGTGTTCAAATAAAGCATTCACAGTTTAATAAGGATCAATGCTACTATTATCATACATATTAGTTCAGCAGAAGTCAGTATCTAGCGGCACAAGCACACGCATGCATGCAGCTCAAGCGATGCAATGGCTCCAAATATGGTACCAGCGATATATATGGAGAGCCTTAAATGTATCTGGCGAATTACTTTGCCGATACCCGGACGCGCCGGCGGGAGCGGAGCTCATCCAGAACGGAGTCCACAATACTGGCGAATTACTTTGCCGATACCCGGACGCGCCGGCGGGAGCGGAGCTCATCCAGAACGGAGTCCATACTATGCGCCAGCGGCTCCGGCAGCCGCCGTGGAGGCCAGAGGAGCACCCTCCAGCAAAAGCGGCGGCTGGGCAGACGGCGCGTCGGAGCGGGTGGAGATGGAAGAAGGCGAGCGCCACCGAGGAGCAGCCACCCGCTGCCCGCGCCGCCATGGGCAAGGGCCCCATGGACCCGCGACGAATGGCAGTTGGGGGTAGGCCGGTAGGGTTTAGTTCGCCGGCCACGCAATCTCCGCCTCTCGGGTGAGATTTTGGCTGGCGATAAGAGACGACGAGTTCCGCGGCTGCGAGTGGAAAGGCGACGATGAAGTGGGGGATGAGTCACTTGAGGCTTTTACATGCATGTTATTAAAAAGTTTGTAATTATATGTTATTAAAAAAGTTAACCATATATATATATATATGAGAAAATTAGCTATTTGTCATTACAAACAATGGGCTTCGCAAAATTACCATTCAAAAAATTGACTTCGCAAAATTGCCAGTGTAAACATATACATTTTGTTTTTGTTGCCATCATCCCTATTTAGCTCCTTTGTTTCTGTTTTTTTGGGATTGTCCTCCACACAAAAAGACATTGCTGCCCTTGGCTGCTGGGAGACGTCCGTTTGCATCACCGTTCGCGCCTTGGCTGCATCGGACGTCAAAAAGATCAGCGTCATGTTTCTGGAAGGGAACGAGATTACAGAGCAATATATTTTATAATGTAATTGTACTACAGGAACGCGAAATTTTCTTCATATGTTCAGCAACAGTGACGCTGACAACAATAAGCGTGTCATTTTCGGCGCACAGGAGGGAAGCCATCAGCCATCGGATGATCAGGTACACCTAGCCTACTGCCTACCCTATAGCACGTACTATACATGAAATCGCTCGCTTATCTGACGCGACGCGATCTGCGGGTCGGTGATCCGGTGCGTGCTGCGGTGCAGTTGCGGCCTGCGGGCGTATTTTCTCGAGCGGGGCCCGGGGTGCGCGTGTACATTGGCCTGGGGCAGCATTTGTTGCGGCCTTGGCCCTGTTCCAGCTCGCGGCTGCGCGCTTTCCGGGGACTCGCTCGGGAGAGGAGGGCAGGCGTCAGACGTCGGAAGGATAGATCAAATCCGTATCCACTTGCAAACTGCATCGGACGACGTCAGAAAGATAGTTCAATTCCGTATCCACTCGCAAACGAAGAACGCTCGCGTGCCCTAGACGTCCACGATGCAGGGCGGCCGTGACGCGGCACCGCCGGCGGACGCGCTCGCCGCCGCCACACAACCACCCGTGCTCAGCGCCGCCACGTCGTCACCCGCGCTTGCAGCGGCCACGATGGCCGTCGGCATGACCATGGAGGAACTCGCAGCGACCTCGGCAGCCGTTGGCACGACCACGGTGGAACTCGGAGTGACCTCACCGCCCTCGTCGTGGCCCCGACAGCAGGCGCGCTCAGCTTGCTGCAAGTGGCCGACGCGCTCGGCAGGCTAGATGCAGCCCCAACGTCGTCACGTGCCCTGCCGGATCCTAGTTCGTCCCTCGTGGTGGACGCACCCTCGCTGACCGGCGTTGACACGGCTTCGCTGGCACCTGCGCTCGACGGAGACTCTGCGCCCTCGACGTTGCCTGACATGGTGCAACGTGCACTGCCTCCGAGGTGTGGTGATGTAGCCTTTACGCTTTTTTGTTTCTTTTTTTCAAAAATTTTTTGTGTAAACCGTAAACTGCAAACGATATTTGGTTTAGGTTTGATATGGAGGTTGATGATCCTATACCACAAGTTGACTGGGACAACTTGCAGATAGTAGAGTCACACGATGAGGAAGGAAGAATTGAACTTTTGAGTGAAAATCAAATATATGTGCTTTTAGGGCTTAGAGATGAGGAGAGTGCACACGTGGCTGCACCAAATGATCGATCAATGGATATGCCGAGTGTCGATAATGATAATGATAATGATAATGATGCTGTAATTCCTACTAGTGATGTTATACCAAGTGAGTTGATAATTTCATATGATAAGGACCACCCCAAGATGGACCTTGGCACTATCTACCCATCTATGAAAGAGTTTAGGATGGCAGTGCGGCAATTTGCCATCAACGAAGAGTTTGATTTGGGAACTGAGAAGTCTGATCCGACCAGGTTTAGAGGTTTCTGCAAGTCCACTGGTGACTGCCCTTGGAAAATCAATGGTTCGAAGCATAAGGGCGCAAGTACTGTAGAGGTGAAAATATTTTTATGTAGTTTAGATTTAGATTACTTAATTTGTTGAATTTATTTCATGTAGTTCTCACAAATTGTGTAATTGCAGGTCACAGTTTTAACTGATCACCATACATGTGTTTCCACGATGAGGGTGAAAACTATTACACCATCTCGTAACTGGGTAGCTAGCAAGGCTGTTAGTATCCTCAGGGATTATCCTCATATGGGTGCTAAAGAGTTGCAGAAAAAGTTGCAGAAAGAGCACTCTGTTACAATTTCATATGACACGGTCTGGAGGGGTAGAGAAATAGCTCTCGCGAAGGTTTATGGTAGCTGGGAAGAGAGTTTTGAGCTACTGTACAGATGGAAGGCTGAGGTATTGAAGAGGTCACCTGGGAGTGTGGTGGAAATTGAGGTGCTTGAAGTGGATGGTAAAGTTTATTTACATCGTTTTTTCTGTGCTCTTAAACCTTGTATTGATGGTTTCTTGGAAGGATGTAGGCCTTACTTGAGCATAGATTCTACAGCACTTAATGGAAGGTGGAATGGCCATTTAGCCTCAGCGGTAGCAGTTGATGGTCACAATTGGATGTACCCACTTGCTTTCGGGTTTATAGCTTCTGAAACAGAGGACAACTGGACTTGGTTTATGACCCAACTAAAGAAGGCCATAGGTGATCCTCCACTCCTTGCAGTGTGCACAAATGCGTGCAAGGGTTTAGAGAATGCAGTGAAGCGTGTGTTCCCAAAGGCAGAGCAAAGAGAATGCTTTCTTCATCTTATGAAAAATTTTCAGAAAAAGTTTAGAGGGTTTGGAAGGATGTATCCTGCAGCAAGGGCATACGATCAAGATATATTCTTTGAGCATATGGCTGCAATCAAATGTGAATCACAAGAAGTGGTGAAATGGTTAACTGACTACCATAACCTGTTGTGGTATAGGTGTGGCTTTAATCCAGATATCAAGTGTGACTACATCACTAATAATGTAGCTGAGGTTTTTAATAATTGGATACGAGACATTAAGGACTTACCTGTTGCTGAACTTGCTGATAAGGTTCGAGAGATGATTATGAGATTGTGGAACAAGAGGAGAAATATTGCAGATAGACTGCCAGTTGGGAGGATACTTCCAGGTGTTATGGTTCAACTAAAGGCCAACACTAGAGGATTGGGACACTTGAAAGTTGTGTCAGCTGCTAATTGGAGTGCAGAGATTTGGGACCACAGTAAGAATATTGCTGAAAGGCATATTGTCAAGTTGCATCAAAGGACTTGTACTTGTCTTGAATGGCAGCACACTGGTAAGCCATGTCAACATGTATTGGCCTTTGTAACCTCACGACGGGGAGTGGACCTTGAACAATTTGTGCATGACTACTACTCAGCGGATAGATTCAAGGCTGCATATGGTAGAGAGATTGAGCCAATGACAGGTAGATCACAATGGCCACATGTGCAGCTGCCATTTGTTGTTGGTGCACCTCTTAATCCTAGAGAAAGTGGAAGACAAAGAAAACTTAGGATAAAAGGATGTCTTGAAGGTGGACACAAGAAGAGAGGTAGGAAAGATGGTGAGGGTACCAGTAGTGCTACCAATGCATGTGACAATGCTACTAATGCAGGTGACACTGCTCCAACCAACGCTAAGGGAAAGAAAATGATTAGAGGCCCAATGACTTGTAAGAGATGCGGTGAAAAGGGTCACAGGCAAGCTAGTTCCAAGTGCCCACTCAATGGGACAAAGAAAAAAAGGTAAACCTTTGTTTTTACATTCAATCCTATAATTATAATGTCATTATAAAATTTAATTCCCTTTTTCTTGTAGAAAGAGACAGCCTAGAAAGAATGTCACAAAGGCTAAGTCAGGTGAGGTTAGCACCCCACAGAGACCAACTAGAGAGCAAATACTACGGGATAGTCCTGGAAGGGTGACTAGAAGGTAAAAAACAGTCACAGAAATAATCTATGTCATTTTGATGTACAAATCTGGTCCAAAAATATTTATCTAAGTGTAGTACTATCTGTGTGTAGCCGTCTTGCTTACTTGCTGGGAGAGGACGGTTCAGCACAATCTATGACCACTACTCCAGAGAGAATGCCTACTACAGCTGCACCAAAGAAGTTGACGCCAAAAAGAAGGCTACATATTGGATGAACTCGTTTAGACTTAAATTATAGATTTACAAGATGAACTCATTTAGGCTCAATTTATGCATGTGTGAGATGAACTCATTTATACTCAGCTTATGGATTTGGATGTGAACTCATTTTATTTTTAATTTATGAATTGGTGTGACAGAATATGCGTGAACGGAGGTGGAGTGCATGCAGTTGGTACTTGGTAGCTTGTTCGGGAACGTCGTACATGCAGGTGGAGTGCCGTGGCCTTGATTGTTGGAGGGCTTTCTTTCGGTGGCTGCCATGCGTTTCAGAGAATGAGGTACGCCTCCTGCTCCTGCTGTCCTGCAGAGCAGATAAGCGAGCGATTTCATGTATAGTACGTGCTATAGGGTAGGCAGTAGGCTAGGCGTACCTGATCATCCGATGGCTGATGGCTTCCCTCCTATGCGCCGAAAATAATATGCTTATTGTTGTCGGCGTCAGTGTTGCTGAACATATGAAGGAAATTTCGCGTTCCTGTAGTACAATTACATTATAAAATATATTGCTCCGTATTCTCGTTCCCTTCCAGAAACATGACGCTGATCTTTCTGACGTCCGACGCAGCCAAGGCGCGAACGGTGATGCAAACGGACGTCTCCAAGCAGCCAAGGGCAGCAATGTCTTTTCGTGTGGAGGACAATCCCAAAATTCAGAAACAAATGAGCTAAATAGGGATTATGGCAACAAAAACAAAGTGTATATGTTTACACTGGCAATTTTACGAAGTCAATTTTTTGAATGGCAATTTTGTGAAGCCCATTGTTTGCGATGGCAAATAGCCAATTTTCTCTATATAGACCACCGTTCTGAACTTTTTTTTTCTCTAAGCTATTCTGTCCGTTTTTCTACTTAACGGTGCCAAACCGATAGGTGAAATGACCATTTTATCATACGGTGAGGTTCGTTTGTCAGCCACCCAAACTCTCTTTTTCTCTCTCTTTCTCTTGCGCCTCCATTTCGCGCTCCCGTGCTCCTGCTCATGGCCATGGGCGTGCCCGCCACGCGCTCCGCGCCCGGGTGAGGTGCAGGCGCGCCTCCGGTGCCGCCGCGGCCAAGAAGGAGATGGCGGGGGATGGATAGGGTGAGCAAAGGGGAGCTGCAGCAGCCAAGGGCAGAGCTCCCCCGCGCACACCGACACGAGCCCCGACGGCGACAGCGAGGGCCCCGGTGTGCAGGGAGGCGGCCTCGTCCCCAAACGGCGGTGGCGAGAGCCAGGAGGCGCCGCGCGTGGAGCTGCCGCAACCGGTCCTCGCCGTGGATCTGCCGCAGCGCGCGTGGAGGTGACGCGAGCTCGGCCACGGCCGGCCACCGCGCGTGCGGGCGAGCTCCCGCCCGGCCAGCCGTCGCGGACGTGGGCGCAAACGAGCTCCGCCCCGGGGCGCGTGCGGGCGAGCTCCGGCCCGGCCAGCCGCCGCGATGAGGTCGAGTTTGAGAGAGAGGATAGAGATGAGAGGGGTATTATGGACTTTTTAACTGACATAATCTAGGAGTCCCAAACGGTGAAAAATGAACGAAATGCGGATGGAATGACTTGGAGAGCAAAGAAGTTCAGAACGGTGGCATATGTGTGCGGTCAACTTTTTCAATGGTCTGTGTCTAATTACAAACTTTTTTAATGGCACACGTGTAAAAGCCGAGTCACTTCCATGTGTTGTGAATTTCTGACATGTGGGCCGCTTGCTATGGGGCCGTCATGTCAGAAAGCCACGACAGCGAGTCAGCGAAAGCAGGGTCCTGCGACTGCGACTCGGCTATTTCTACGTGGGCCTTAAGGATGGGCCTTACGCCTTGGAGAATGGAGACGCGTGGCCGTTCCGCTCGTGTTTGGGCTTAGCAGGAAGCGTTGGCCATATATGGTCCGTAACTCCGTATCTCGTTCCTCTAAAAAAAAAGTCCGTGTTTCGTGAGGCGCCTGTACAACAGTACAAGGAGTGGTTCTATGTATTTTTCGAAGAGTGAGAGATAATGGCAAGAGACTACGGTTGACTTTGGTCAGATAAAATTGCAGTTGTTTTTTTCTTCCACGCGAAGGTCATCCCCCATTTTCATTTAAAGATAAACAAAAATACATGAGTACGGTTAAGAAGAGAAAGATTACATATCATAGGAGCTCCTAGCCCAAACTCTATCTCAGAGTCAGATGGCTAAGGCCCCGTTTAGATCCAAAATTTTTTGGATTTTGGCTACTGTAGCACTTTCGTTTGTATTTGGCAATTAGTGTTTAATTATGGACTAATTAGGTTCAAAAGTTTCATCTCACGATTTCTCATCCAACTGTGCAATTAGTTTTTTTTTCGTCTACATTTAGTACTCCATGCATGTGCCGTAAGATTCGATGTGACGGATACTGCGCAAAATTTTTTGGAATCTAAACAGGCCCTAAAGGAGATAAGAGACCAGCATGACAGTACCAACAGCCACTACCAGGTAAAAAAGGGAAACTTATTACAGTTCAATCTTCACCAGACCAAAAGACCAACATGACAGTTCCAACAACCACTACCAGGTAAAAAAGGGAAACTTATTACAGTCCAATCTTCACCAGACCAAAACACCAGCATGACAGTTCCAACAACCACTACCAGGTAAAAAAGGGAAATTTATTACAGTTCAATCTTCACCATATACCAAAAGAAAAGGTCACAAAACCCAGCATATATCAGAGCAAAATGAGACGCCAGACCGCTTCTGCATCCCGCAATCTTCACAGGTTCGTCGCTTCATCATCACCTCCAAGCTTCAGGCGCTTCTGTCCTTCTGCAGTGTTTTTGGTGAGGATTAGTCTTGCAGCCTCCCGAAGCATGGTGTTGACCCCATTGATAAGCATTTCTCTGTCCACTTCAGCATATAGTCCTGTCCAAAATCTCATTAGCGCTCTCGCATGACATAAAATCTCAATGGGACTCTTCCCTTCAAAATATGCTGCATTACGAGCAAAAATTGCGGTTGTGAGATGTGCGATTTCTACATTTTTGCATAGCAATTCTATGGCACGCGTTTCATGATATGGTCAGACAGTGGGAGAGTGTTAAATTGTTAATATCACATGATGAAAGTATCATTGACAACTAGCTACAGGTTCCATCCATCAACCCTGAATTCCTGATATAGCCCTTGTTTAGTTCCACCCCAACTTCCAAAAAGTTGCTACAATACCTGTCACATCGAATGTTTGCGGCCCGTGCATGGAGCATTAAATGTAGACGAAAAGAAAAACTAATTGCACAGTTTGGTGGGAAATTGCGAGACGAACGTTTTAAACCTAATTAATCCATATTTGAACACTATTTATTAAATAAAAACGAGCATGCTACAGTAACCCCAAAATCCAAATTCCTACTGCTAAACACAGCCATATATATACGTACTGCCAAAGCGAAAGCGTTTAATGTCATGTTCTGCCTTTCTGCAGATAATGTCAAATTTCCATCCATCAACCCTGCTGGTTTGGTTTTCAGGCCGCGATCGATTCCTTTCAGCGTCTTCTGGATCCGAGCACGCACAGGCACATGTCCCTCTCGTCCCGTGACAGCACATACCGAATCAATCTAGGATGCACTGCATGGCCATATCCGCAGTTTTAATTAATGCGAGAGCGATGCCCGAGTTCACTCTCGCTTTCTGGTCAACACGCTGACGACCTTCTAGAAGCAAAACATGTGGTATCCTATCATGGCTGTATAGAGAGGGGAATAGGGGATGCCAAGTTGGCAACGGGCAAAATGGCCCGGGCACCCGCCGTGCCTGTACGCCTGCCTGTGTGGCGGAATGCCCGGACAAGCGACCAAGAAGCAGGCATATAGATCTTTTTGAAGAAACAGACGATTCAGAATTAATGCAGTCGACTGCTTATCACGCTGGAGTAGTGGTGAAGCAATTGACTCGATGGATTCGAAATATAGATCTGCAGTAGTATCGGGCTGCACCGGTGAAGATTTTTGGGCTATATTCCTCGTAGTATGTCATGAGGCGCGGCGCCGTGTAAAATAATGCAGGGGCATTGTCAATGGTCAAGGTCAGTAGTAGTTTGGAATGGACAACAACAGAGAATATTTTTTTGGGGTCGTACTGTATCCTGTTTCCACGCAGTAGGATCATACTCGTATATGTCGTCATATCGGACTACGTGCTGGGCCAACTGCCCAACTCCTCCCCCGAGGCTCGAAGCTGCGCCGCGCCGCGCCGCGCCGCATGCAAGCCAAGTCAAACGCGACATCTGCAGGCAAGCAAGCAGCTCACACAGGTCAAGGTCAAGGCGCTACTCACCCAACCCCAAAAGACGCACTGCTCAAAGCTTGTGCAGTACGAATGCAATGAACCTGGGCGCTGTTTGGTGCGTCCTATTATTAGTAGCAGTAGTATAACATACTACTCCGTATTCGACAACGGAACCGGGGGTGCTTTGCCGCTAAGGCTGTGTTTAGTTCGCAAAAAACTTAGAAATTTGGCTATCGTATCATTTTCGTTTTTATTTGGTAATTAATGTTCAATCATAGACTAATTAGGCTCAAAACGTTCGTCTCGCGATTTCCAATTAAACTGTACAATTAGTTTTTTTCGTCTATATTTAATGCTTTATGCACGGATCACAAGATTTGATGTGATAGTTACTGTAGCATTTTTGAAAAAAAAAATTAGCAACTAAACACAGCATAAGTACAATCGCTTGATGCATGGTCAGTGGTGACCAGTATTATTATTTTATATAGGTCGGGTACGCATCAGCAGTGGTGCGGATATGATGATGTTTCGTTAGGTGGGTAATGGTGCATGGAAACGTTTGTTTACTCTCCGGGAGGTTTCCTGGGACGTGCATGGAGGTACGAGGCTGTTTTGATCATGATCATGATATTATACATATAAACCGGCCGGATGCTGGATGCCAAATTGCTAATCGAGGTTTGGTGAGTTTGGAAATTATGCATGTAGGTATGGAAATTGGTGAAACATGCGTTCCCACTGTAGTTACCGTGCACGGTGCACGAATTGGTGCATGGGAGCTGTTTCAGGTGAGTCCGAGACGTGATAGCGACTTTTATCAACAACGTTCAGCTAAGAGAGACAACAAAAATAGGAAGCAAATACAGGGTTCTCTAGTACGTACGCGCCCTCAAACGGAAGTGCACAAATTTTGCATGTGTGTGGTTGACCAGTTTTATGGCCTGCACAAACAAAACTATCGATCGTGTTGATTGACCAGATAAACAGAGCGAGCTGAAGTCAACCACGTAAAAAATAATAGCTTCCTGTTCGTTTGAACTTACCAATCATGGTATAATATTTTTCTCTCACAATAAATCAGCGAATAATACTTTTCAGCTTGACTTTTCAGCGAAGCGACCAGGGCTTAGGATCAACCACGCAACTTCTGCCGAAGGAGCAAATTAAATTAAATTAAATAATTGCGTCATATCAATATCATTTTTTATAGTTTCCTCTAGGCTCTAGGTGATGGATCAAACGTTATCATGATTGATGCTACGATAGTTATTAGATTGATCATAAAAAAATAAGTAAACAACAAAAAAGTGGCTGAAAATTGAAGGGCGAGAGGGACATGCATGGCTCAACACATAATGCAACAAGGACTTTATAAGACGACGACAAACAACGCCGATAAAAAGATCAGTTCAGGGATCATCCATCAATCACATACATTATTTAACTTATCTCGTCTCACAGTTCACCGTGATGATCTGTCGACGTGTACATTAATCGGTGTATTTTACGCGGTGGATCTGTATGCGTCATGCCTGGATGTGAAGGCATGTAAATAAGGTCTTGTTTAGTTCTTTTTCTAAAGTTTACTCTCTATCTTATTGAATGTTTGACACATATATGTAGTATTAAATATAGACTAAAAAAATAATTAATTATACAGTTTACGACTAGTTTGCGAGACGAATCTTTAAGCCTAATTAGTCTATAATTTGACAATGTAGTGCTACAGTAACACATGTGCTAATACCGGATTAATTAGACTTAATAAATTCATTTCGCGGATTACTGACAGATTCTGTAATTTATTTTTTATTAGTATTCGAACACCAACACGACACGTTCCCTAAAACTTTAGGCGTTAGATTTAAACAGATCTAAGTGTTTGCTCTCTGTGGACGGCGATGGCAGGCACGCGGCAAACATGATTTCTAACTTTCTCACGTACACGTATCCCACTGTCCAATCAGCATTATTTGCCGTCGCTGTCGAAAGGAAAAGGGCACAATTACTCCATGCAGGTTTTTTTTTGCCAGATGCAATGATCCGACAAACCCTCGACACTTTTGTGGTGAGAAACAATTTTAGGTAAGGCTCCTCTCTGAAAGAAAATTTCATTGGCTCACTAGATACCGAGGCTGATCGAGGTTCACCCAAACACGTAAATAGTAAACATCAAAATCCCTCAAATAAGAAATTTCATAAATATGATAGTTCGGGCACTTTCTTCATCAACATGGGAATCGGAAACGAAGACTAGCCTCTTCAACAAGGGAAGTGAAGTCTACCTATGCTAAAGAGCAAGTTCAATATTTAGTTCGAGTAGCTAGCCCATTTTCAGGAGTGGCTTATTATAGTATTCTGAAAAATCATACGAACAAAGAAAGCCTATTTTAGGAGTCCACCATATCAAGGAAGAGGGAGATCAGGCTTGACCTTCTATTTTAGGAGTCCACCATACCAAGGGAGAGGGAGATCAGGCTTGACCTTCGCTTTGCTTATGAATCTTGATTTCTTTGCTTTTGAATGGCTTGACGGGTCTGGATAATAACAAGAAGAGTCAAGGTAGCGAAAGTAGCTTGTTGGTGCAGAATGTGATCAACTAGTAAATATTTGTAGTTTTGTTGTACGTTGTGATCGGAGGTGGTCTAGCACTCAATGACACAGGGTTTATACTGGTTCAGGCAACATGCCCTACGTCCAGTTTGGGTCAGTCAGCGAATTTATTCCTGAGCCCAAGTGCTCGAAGTTTGCAGTGGGATTACAAACGAGAAGGAGAAATATGGGGTGTACAAGGGGTCTGGTCGGCTCCGGTCGGAAGGGCCGAGAATGACAGGAACTTCGCTATGAGCTAGGTGTTCAAGCGGGTGCTTGAGGTCCGAACCTGGCGGTTCTGTGGTTGTGAGCTATTGATCTAAGGAACTCTGATCAACTGGAATCGGTCTCCCTTTTGTTGGAGGAAGCGCATCCCCTTTTATAGATGAAGGGGACGGCCTTACAAGTGAGAGGGAAATGGTGCGTATGTTACCGAGCCTTGCTGCCCACGCCAGCGGGTACAAGATAATGGTAGGCGCCCACAATATTGTTGACGTCACTGTAGTATGTCAGATACATGTGGGAGGTTACGTTGCTTTCTTCTGGAGTGGTAGATGTCGGTATCTGCAAATACTGTTCGATGCCTAGAGGCATGTGAGGAGTCTCACCACGTTCACCCTAGAACGGTAAATCCCAGCGCCCACAACACTATCGATGCCCAGAGGCACGTGGGGGTCTTCCCGTGTCGGTTTTGTCGGCGCCTATAAAACTGTAGAGGGAAATGTTGGTACCTACAATGTTGTTTGTGCCAGATCGGTTGCAGAGTACTGTTCCTGCAGGCGTTCAGGGTATGGTCGTGGTTTGACTTGTGCGCCCTAGCTTGCGTTCTCTGTTCGTCCCTTGGCCCTTTCCGAGCTAGCATCCCTGGTCGGAAAGCCCCAATCGGCTCTGATCGCGCCAGTCAGAGAAGAGCGATGTGTAGGGTCCCTATGATCCCTTAGTCGGAGGGACGCGGGGTCGGAGTCGGTAGTAGCGCTTTGGTCTAGGCCTTCCGATCGGAGAGGGCGTCTGGATGCGGCTGGAGACCGAAGCAAGCGCTCCGATCAGAGAGGTGGGCCGAAGTGGTCGATGAGCGGGTGCCGCTCCTTTTGGCCTAGACCTTCTGGTCGGCGACTGGGCCATCCTTCTGGCCTATTGTGTTCAGACTCTTGGGTCAAGCCTTGGCGTGGAAGCCAGTCCCCGAGGGACCCTAGGTTTATGAACCCGACAGGAGCCCCCGAGCCCTCGGGCGATTCGGGTAGAATCGTCCGGGGGATTTTTGTCTTGTCGACGGGTGCGTGCGAGCGCACCCGCAGGTGTAGGCCCTGAGCCCCTGGGCGGTTTGGGTGGAACCGTCTGGGGGGTTTTCTATGTCACTAGGGGAGGCTTTTTGTTTTGTCGGTGGGTGCGCGTGAGCGCACCCGCAGGTGTAGCCCTCGAGCCCCCCAGCGGTTCGGGCAGAACCGTCTAGGGGGTGTTGTTTTTAGCGGGCGTGTGTGTGTTTTTTTAGTCCAAGACAGATTTTTATCAATCAAGGCGTCGTTGTGCAGCCAAGGCGTTTTTAGGTGCGAAGATTGGATTGAGATAGAACTTACTGATCCCGGTGTTGATGCGCGCTGTGGATCGGGCGAGGAAGTTAGTTCGGGTGTGAGAGAGCTCACTGATCCTGGCGTCGATACGCGTCGTGGGATCAGGTGAGGGAGTTACTTTAGGGGTTGGACGAGACCAAGACCGTGGGTCCTAGCGTCGGTGCACGCCGTGGGACCGGGCGGGTCGGAGTCGTGGATCCCGGCCTCGGCGCAGCCTGGGTGGCCGAGGTAGTTAGTTTTTAGTTAGTTTTTTGGGATCAGACGAGGCGACTAGGTGGTGCTCATGGATCCTGATGACGCGAGTTCGGGGTCACGGTCCCTGGATTTTTTGGAGCGCAGTCGGAAGTGTAGCCGGATGACGTGAGTTCGGGGTCGCGGTCCCTAGATTTTTGGAGTGCAGTCAGAAGCGTAGTTAGTTGGTTAGTTTATAGATCGGACGAGGCAGTGCTCGCGGATCCTGGCATCGGTGCACGCCATGGGACCGGGCGAGTCGAAGTCGTGGATCCTAGCGAGTTCGGGGTCATAGACCCTAGCGTTTGTCTTGAGCCCCCGAGTCCTGTTGGGCCTTCGTAGGGGTTGATGTGAGTTGTGTGCGTTACCCTATCCTCGGTTCCTCACAACCGGAGGGGCTGAGTCTTGTCACCTATCCCGATCGCTCGGGCTCAAACGACGTCGCTCGGTGAGTTCGCTAACGGGTATGATCGAGTGAAATCCGGGTCTGTCGTTCGTGACGGGGTCGACATAGCTCTCTTGTGACATTCCACTACTCCTTTACCTGCAACCTGACAGATGCCTAGGTCGTTCTAGAGACCGACCTGGGTGGCCTAACGGCTTCCCCTCGATGGAGATTCTGTGGGCTTGGCGAGAGGTTCAGGATCGAACAAGAAGGTTGAGATGACCTGGTCTATCAGACCGGGCGAGGGCTGCATGGGGCTCATCTATAGTTTTCTCCCCTGGCTCTGTTGGTTGCTCATGTCGAATGAGGCAACCGCCGCTTCATGACACAACATGGAGCGTTGTGATGCATTTCGCTGCACATGCGATGCTTAGTTCCCGAGCCCCCGGGTGGTTCAGGGCCCGAATCATCCGGGAGGCGTGGGCGTATGGAATGAATGCGCATATGGATGTATGAAATGATTTATAAGGAAATAAAGGGGTTCGGTAGTGTTTACCTTGTCGAATGGAGTGATGGGGCTCGGAGAGCTTCAGTCAGAAAATGTCTGACCGAGACCCACACTCGTTGTTCGTGACGGAGTCGGCATGGCCTACATGGGGCGTCCCTTCGCTTCCTACCTGTGTCTCGGTGTGTATCCTGAGTGATTTGATCGACTCAGGGGTTTGGATGGTTTCTTCTGGTGGAAGATTTTGCTTTGGGTTCCTCTAGGTCTGGCCTGGGGAAGCGGGGAGCCACCCACGTGTGGTGGTGCTTTGGTTCTTGTGCCCATCGTGCGGTAGTGGTGGGCCATGGCTAGGCCACGTCCCTTCTGATCAGGAGTCGTTCCGTCACGCAGGGCACGTCTCATCGGTCAGGACATGTCTTATCTGCATTAAATGGGAAAGAGAGAGAATTCCTCGCCTCGCCGTTCCACCTTCCCCGATCGGCGCGCCCTTCCCTGACTGCTGTTTCCTTTTCCTTAAGTAGGAGAAGGGAGAGGACTTTTTTTACCCCGTTCTTTTGCATGTTCCTCGTCTGTCGCTGCCTTCCCTCTTCCTTCTTGCCGTGAGCATTCCTGAGAGCCGCGGAGGTTTCTAGGAAAGAAAGGGGAGAGAGCGAGGGGGAAGAGAAGAACTCACCAATCCTCTTGTGACCCCGGAGCAAAATGTCGGACTGGAGGTCGTCCACTGTGAGGAAGTCAGTGCTGGAGGCCTTCGTCAACAAGGGGTTTCTGCCGCCATAGGAGGTGGCGCACTGGAAGGTTCCTGGGAGGAAGGAGTTTCTGCAGCCTCGGCCTAACGAGGTGGTGTCCTTCCTCACCTTCCATGAGCGTGGGTTAGGATACCCCGTGCACTGGTTCTTGCACAGGCTCCTCAATGAGTGGGGTCTAGAGCTGCAGCACCTTAATCCGACGGGGGGTGCTGCACATCACCGGCTTCATCGCCGTCTACGAGGCTTTCCTTAGGATGGAGCCACACGCGGATTTCTTTTGGCGACTGTTCTCCGGGAGGACCCTGGCGGTGGGCAATTCAGCCAAAACCGCACCAGTGGGAGGTTTTGCCTTACAGAGGAAGTCAAGCGCGGGAGGTTCGTACCTCGTGTACACCCCCTATGACTCCAACCTAGGGTGGCACGGGGAGTGGTTTTACATTAGGAATCTGGTGGTGGCGCTGTTCCCAGCGTTCACCGATGGGAGGCTGGAGAAGTGGGATAGCTAGTCGTGGGGTTGCACCCGCACAGAGAAGCACAAGGTGGGAGTCATCAAGGAGGAGCTCTGGAAGCTCATCAAGTGGGGCCTTGACGGGGTGTAGGTGTTCCACACCCTCTCCCGCCGCCGGGTTGCGCCATTAGCGGAGAGGACGCAGCTGATGTGGTGGTACAGCGGCCAGTCGGACCTAGACCGTGCGTCGTCGGAGGACCTGCCAGACGATGAGGTCTAGAGTCGCCTTGGCTAGGTGCTGTAGCTGAGGCCCAAGGAGACAGTTGTGGGGAAACCCATACCATTCAATGCCTCGGTTGTGTCCAGACTAGTATGATCCCTTCTTTTTCGTTCGTGTCTCTTCCTCAGCTTTTCCTATTTCTTGATTTCGGGCCATCCGTTCCATAGGGGCTTGAAAGGTATAAGTCCCGGCCGCACCTTCCTAAGGGACCAGAGGGCACGGCCCGACAGGCTGCTCAAAAGGATGCGGCGATCACCCGAAAGAAGAAGAGAGCCAGGGAGGTTCGTCGGAAGTAGGAGAAGGAGCAAGAAGTCCACCGGCTCATGAAGGCTGGGGAACGTAGGAGCGACGTCGAGTTGGAACTCATGTCAGATGATCCTATAGATGTAGATGACATGGTTTTCTCCAACAAGGGGGAGGTCATTGTGACCTCGGTGGAGCGTCGTGACCCTGCGGCGACGTCCGCCGGTGAGGAGCAGGAGGCCACGCGGCGTGCGGTGGTTCCTACAGCGAGGAAGCATGCAGCGAGCATGGATGCTGTTGGCGGATGGGCGGTGAAGCAGACGTGGTCACCGTACCCTTGGCGGTGTCGCCGGTCCCGTCGTCGCCTGTGGCGGACGCGGTTGAGCAAGCCGGTCGGTCCGAGGAGCGGACTGACCCTTGTGCGTCGCCGGGACCGGTGCCAATGTGTGACTTGCTGTCGGGGGAGACACTGCCTACCGTGGACATGGTTGAGCAAGCCAGGCAGTCCGAGGGGCAGACTGGTGCCCGTGCGTCGTGCGATTTGTAGCCGGTGGACGCTCCGCCCATTGCTCTGATCGAGGAGTCCTGAGTCGGAGGTCGTAGTGACCCGTAGGCCAGGCAGGAGCCGGTTGGGGTGACTCCGCCCTCGTCTGAAGTGAGGGGTCACGGGTTGCAGCCCAGGAGCGGTCCTTGTCCTGTAGGCCCGTCATCGTCAGAGCCTGCCTTCAGAGTCATGCCGCTCACTTTCCGGTGTGTTTCCCTTTGTTGCTCTTCGATCTTTTGCTAGTTGAGTCTTTTTGGAGTGTGACTTACCTGCAATTTCTATCAGCGGCCGAGGGATGATGGGGCTGAGCATCGCCTCGACTCCCTGTAGGAGACTTGGAGGCCCACCCTGCAGCGTGCTGCGATGAGCGATGGGGGGAGCAAGGTGGTGGCGGCAAAACCTTCCCTCATGGGGATGGTGCCCTCTAGGTCAGCTGTTGATATGATGGCAGCGACGGTGTCGGTGTTGGTGGCGATCCCAGTGCCGACGGTGGGGGTAACTCTCATGGCCCCTCCTCCGCCGGTTGTGGTGGAAGAGACGAGGGAGGCTGAGCTCCCTATCTCGCCGGGTGGTGGGCCGCTCGGCTCCTCCTTGCCATCGGGGCCAAAGGCACCGGAGGAAAGTGCGGTCGGGACAGAGTTGGGATGTCTAGCGGTGATCCCTGCGAATGAGGTGGTGGACATCCCGTCTGACGATGAGGTGGATATCGCAGCGGAGCTGCCGGTGTCACCGCAGGAGCTAGCGGTGGTCCGATCGGAGGCTGGACCCTCCGGCACGCCGGAGGGTGACCTAGAGTGGGTCTTCCCTGAGGACCCAATGAAGGCACGATTTGTTCTCTAAGATTCCCGGGAGCATAAGCTCTGGGACATCCTTGGGGAGCAAGGGCATGCCGCGGTGTCCGAGCTCATCAACCTGTCCGAGAAGCTTGGAAACGCCCAGAGGCAGGTTAGGTTTGCTCAGCAGTTGGTGGAGGTCGACCTATAGCTTGCCGCGGTGGTGAGTTTTCCGTACTTTGTTCTTGACCTTTGAACCTTTTATTGGTTGCCTTAGCGCGCCTATTTTTGTAGAGTCTAAAGGAGATGTCGTCCCTCAAGTCTCGCTTCCTCCGGACGGAACATGCCCGGATGGCTGAGTTTGAGCGTCAGGTAGAGTCCGCTTGCTGTGAGTCCCAGGACTGGGTGGCCGAGGTGGCCACGGCGTGGACAGAGGGGTAGTGTGCAGTGGAGCGGGTGACTGCCACCGAGCAAGGGCTCGAGGCAGCGAAGGCCCGCCAGGCGGAGACTGAGGCGGGGTTGTGGGCATCCCTGGCGAACTCCGAGGTGGCACTTCAGGAGGCCTTGGTGGCCCTTGAGCCAGAGCGGAGCGCTTTGGCATCGGAGCGGGCCGCCCTACCGTCGGCATGGAAGGCCCTGGAGGCGGAGCGGAGGGCCTGGTCAGAGGCGGAGCAGGAGGTGCTCGCGCTCCGGGGCCGAGTGATGGGAACGAAGGAGGCAAACGCCCGACTGTGCGCACAGGCGGCTCGACAGGTGGAGGACCTCTGCCCTTGAGAACTCTCGTGCTGGTACGTACCTTTTCTATTTTTTATTGCGTTGGTTTCTTTCTTCAGCCTATTTCTAAGCTTGTCGCCCTTCTCTCAGAGCTAGGTAGAAAGGTGAGGACATTGGAGTAGGACTTGGAGACGACCAAGGCGACCCTCAGACATAATGCGGAGGAGTTGGCCAAGTTCCGTGAAGAGTGACGTGCTCTTGAGGGGGATCTTGACCAGATCCGCAACGTTGCCTAGCTTGTCGTCTCAGAAGTCTTCGGGTCGGTGCCCAGCACTAGCGCGCCTACTGTCTTGCTGGCGGAGGTCCCAAACACGGTCAAGGACCTTATCAGGAGCGGGCTTTTCTACGGAGCGTTAGGTATGCTGAAGGCCTGAGCATGGAGGATGTCCAATAGATCGGGGAGAGCTTGCTACCGCACGCGCGGTCGGTGGCGGACCAAGTCTCTGCCGAGTGGGTGATGGATGTTCACCATGAAGACATGGCCCGAAGCATGCACGGGGAGGACGCTTCCCAGCCTACAGATAGCATGGAGCCTAGGTCGGAGGTGAATGTCGCCTTGGCTTCGGTTGAGCCGAACGTTGTGCCGCCGAGGGGTGAGCAGCATGTGCTCTCGTCAGTCGCATCGACAGCAGATGCTGCCGGGTCGGTCTCGTAGCTTGTAAGATATAAGTAGTTTAGTGAACGTAAAAAGTTTAAGTTTGTGGGGGAGCCCCCGCGTAAACGTTCGTGGGTGTTTTATTGAACAATTGGTTTCATTTTCTGTGATGGAGTCACTCCGTTCGGGGAAGCTTGTTCCCTTTCGTTCCTTAGCTTTTCCTTAGCATAACTTTGTTTTTTATTTCTTTCTTTCTCGTACCTACCTGTTTATCCCATAGGCTATAACCTTGGGAGCCTGGGGCATGGCCCACGAGGCTCAGCTGCTCGTAACCGTAGGATAAGGCGGGGTGTGATCGGTCAAAATGTTTAAAACAAAGTTACATAAGGTAAATTAAAGGAACGAACCACCCCTTTGGGTGGGAAGGAATTTTCCTTAAAAGAAAGTAAACAAAATAGAGAGGTAGTTGTGCCCCCTAGTGGAGCCCCCGAGCGCCCTGAGCTAAAAAGTTTTCGGGTCGGGTGCTCTTATAGGAGCGTACGCTTAAGTAAATAATGGTAAGACTAAAACTTAGGGGGAGAAAAAATGACATACCTATTCCAAGTGTTCGGAGAGAGCCTTGCCATTGTTGTCCTCCAGTCGGTAGGTGCCCGGTCAGATCACTTCAACCTTCTGTCATCTGGATCCTCGCCCGCTGCGCCTCCTTCTTTGGTTGCTGCTTCCTCGCCTTTTTCTTCCTTTGGCCTGCCAGCCAGCCTCAGCAGGCGCTTGAGGAGCTGGCAGTCCTTGTAGAGGTGTTTGACGGGGTAGTCGTGGTTGGTGCACAGGCTCTCCATGAGATTGTGGAATTGGCCCGGAGGGTCTTGTTGGGGGCTGCGTGCCCACGTGATCGGCCTTGGCGACCGACGCGGAGTTGGCCGGTCGACGGTGATCCTTTCTGTTCTTTTTTCCCCTTTGTAGGGAGGAGCCCTTGTCTTGATCCTAGCGCTTGGCCTTGCCGTTGCTGCAGCCTCCGCTAAAGCGCGGTGGGAACGACACTTGCAGGAGGTGTTGGACAAAGGTCTGTGGTCCCAGGCTGTCAGCGCTAGGACTCCGATCGATGCGCACGTGTCTCGATTTGGCCTGAGCCACGCGTAGATAGGCGGTTGGCACAGAGCGGTCATCAAGTCGAGGTGAGGTGCTATTATGGCTTCTCGTGCCGCACTCGGTGGTTGTGGCGGCAATCGGGTGGAGCGTCCCATCTGCTGCGTCCCCGTTCCCCTGACAGGGAGCGATGCCATGAGTCAGCGTCGCGATATGGAACACTTGGCCTATTGAACAGCGGCGGTTTCCACCAGTGCCCAGAGGTTTCGGTGGATCACCTGTTCATGAGGGTCATTCGGCTCGGACAGGCCGCGTAGAAGCATTGCCGCAGCGGCGATGTTCTAGTTCACCCGAGCAAAGTAGGAGAGATCATTCCCCCTATCCATAGTGTTGTGCTGGACCCGATGGGCACGACCCCGAGCGCCTCCCACTGGCTTACGCACACGGGGTGCAACGAGGTGCACCGAGCGTGGTGGTGTAGTCGGTGGCTGATGCAGCCATCATTGTCGTAGTTCCTCCCCGTGCTCAAGTGTGAGCTCGGGGGTCTCTACGCGAGGGTCTGGAGAGGTACGAGCTCACGAGGACTCTGCTTCCGCTGGTGGGTGTCCTGGAGTGTTCGCCATGGCGCACTGCTAGGACAGACGGTGGCTAGGTGCCATGTCGCCGATGCTGGAGCCATCACTCTCGCCATCATCATCCATGAGGTCGAGAAAACAGGTGGGAGCATTGCTTGGCATTCCCATAAATTCGAATGTGAGAGGGAGCGGTGCTGGCCTCCTTTGGAGCCCCCGGGCATATGCATCCGTGGAAGACGCGAGGCCATAGGGGGACCGGTCGTACGGCAGTTACGTCGGGGACAATAGGGTTCTGCTAGGTAATCGGTGAAAGATAGAGAATAGTAAGTAAATGACAGTATGTACATTACTCACAGCGGGGTTTGAGCAAAGAGTTTGCTCAGAAAGAAGCGCAGATGCCGCGTTGTCGAAGTCGTGCGTCCCGGAGTCGATGGAGGGCGCCCCTCCGATGGGTGTCGGGACGTGAGCCTCCTCGTGGAGGTATAGTACGTCGAGCCAGTCGGCGACGAAGTCCAGGCTTCCTAATAGGAAGGCCTGGGATGGCTCGAAGACGTGCGGAACTCGCATCCCAGCGGGTCAGAGTGCAGGAAACTCCAGCGAACCAAAGCGAATCGTATCGCCCGAGCCCACCACGGTGAGGGTGGCAGAAAAGTGGGCCATCCGATGACTAAAAAGTGTTGAACGTACAACGTCTTCCCCACGGACGGCGCTAACTGTCAGTGCAGAATATGACCAACTAGTAAATATTTGTAGTTTTGCTGTACGTTGTGATCGGAGGTGGCCTAACACTCTATGACACAGGGTTTATACTGGTTCAGGCAATGTGCTCTACGTCTAATTTGGGTCGGTCAGCGACTTTATTCCTGAGCCCAGGCAATGTGCTCTACGTCTAATTTGGGTCGGTCAGCGACTTTATTCCTGAGCCCAGGTGCTCGAAGTTTGCAGTGGAGTTACAAATGAGAAGGAGAAATATGGGGTGTACAAGGGGTCTGGTCGGCTCCGGTCGAAAGGGCCGAGAACGACAGAAACTTCACTATGAGCTAGGTGTTCAAGTGTGTGCTTGAGGTCCGAACCTGGCAGTTCTGTGGTTGTGAGCTATCGATCTAAGGAACTCTAATCAACTGGAATTGGTCTCCCTTTTGTTGGAGGAAGCGCACCCCTTTTATAGATGAAGGGGACGGCCTTACAAGTGAGAGGGAAAGGGTGCGTATGTTACCGAGCCTTGCTGCCCACACCGGTGGGTACAAGATAATGGTAGGCGCCCACAATACTGTTGACGTCACTGTAATATGTCAGATGCATATGGGAGGTTGCGTTGCTTTCTTCTGGAGTAGTAGATGTGGATATCTGCAAATACTGTTCGATGCCTAGAGGCATGTGAGGAGTCTTACCACGTTCACCCTGGTACGGTAAATCCCGGCGCCCACAATACTATTGATGCCCAGAGGCACGTGGGGGCCTTACCGTGTGGGTTTTGTCGGCGCCTACAATACTGTAGAGGGAAATGTTGGCACCTACAATACTGTTTGTGCTAGGTCGGTTGCAGAGTACTATTCCTACAGGCATTCAGGGTATGGTCGTGGTTTGACTTGTGCGCCCTGGCTTGCGTTCTCCGTTCGTCCCCTGGTCCTTTCCGAGCTGGCATCCCTGGTCGGAAAGCCCCAGTTGGCTCTGGTCGCGCCAGTCGGAGAAGAGCGATGTGTAGGGTCCCTACGAGCCCCCGGTCGGAGGGACGCGGGGTCAGAGTCGGAAGTAGCGCTTTGGGCCAGGCCTTTCGATCAGAGAGGGCGTCTGGATGCGGCTGGAGACCGAAGCGAGCGCTCCGATCGGAGAGGTGGGCCGAAGTGGTCGATGAGCGGGTGCGGCTCCTTTTGGCCCAGACCTTCTGGTCGGCGACTGGGCCGTTCTTCCGGCCTGTTGTATTCAGACTCTTGGGCCGAGCCTTGGCGCGGAAGCCGGTCCCCGAGGGACCCCGAGTTTATGAACCCGACATAGCTATACTCTAGTAGCTGGCGGGGCTAGTGCTAGTGGTGAAGGAAATCAAATGGCAGAGAAGACACGGATTCATACTTCTTTTTTCAAATAGACGTTGGTGGTATGTAGATTCATCGAACGAAGAAGGCAGTCTTTCTTCCTCATGAATAAGATCGGAGCACCCAAGGTTATATATTTGTACTTTGCCTTGTCTATTTACACTGTTGTAGGTATAATTGTATTGTCATGTTTGAACATCCACTAAAGGCAGAGCTGAAGAATTTTTTTTGTCCCGACATAACAAGTTCATGTTGTCTCCAAGTGCGTAGCTCAGATGATATAGGTTACTTGTGGTGGCCTGTCCACCAGGATTTAAATTTTCGACGACTTTGTCGTGGGTGCTTTCATTTTCTGTATTTATTTCAATATTTGAAGATGTATTATTTTAGTGTAGATGACGTACTCATCGACAATGAGATACATGTAGTGACTTTGTCAATTTTTGATGTGTCGGTGTAGTCCTTCACAAGTTACTTCAAAGGTCCTGTTCGGCTTACCCCATATTCGGCTTGTTCGGTTTTTTTTTTCAGCCGGAACAATGTTTTTCTCTCACAACAATTCAGCCGGAACAGTGTTTTTCAGCCAGTTTCAGCCAAGTTTCAGACCAGCGAACGTGGCAAAAATGTAAACATATTGTGAATAGGAAAAACCTATTTTTTTTTTTATTTTGGGACAAATTTTAGCACATTATAGGGTCAAGGGAGTAATTGTTATTCAGCCTGTTCGGTTGGCTGGTTCATATCGTTGCTGGTTCGTGAAGAAGTACTACTGGCTGGTTTATATGAGAGAAAAATACTGTTCCAGTTGAAAATTTACGATCGTTTACGACAAGCCACAGCTAAACGAACAGGCTGATTCATTGTCAGCCGTTTCCAATGTACAAAGGAATCCTTGGAGCCAGTACACTGCATGCATGCATGTGATGCAGTTGGAATCATACATAAATATTCGGCAATGGGTGACCACAATCTTTAGCGAGATTACGGGAAGAAAGAGTCAAAGTCTCATCCAGATTTATGGAATCAGTGCAGGGAGATTACTACTATCTTGCTACAGCCTGTTCGGTTGGCTGGTTCGTATCGTTGCTGGTTCGTAAAGAAGTACTGCTGGTTGATTTGCGTGAAAAAAATACTGATTCGGCTGAAGATTTACGATCGTTTACGACACGCCGCAGCCAAACGAATAGGCTGTCGGTTTCTCTCTCAGGGTCGTTGCTAGTAGGGGTGTGGCCTATGCCTATCTATCTCAATGTGCTTTATGTGTCACCACTCTCCTCCTCGCACTGTATTTGCCTGGATCGGGAATTCGGGATGTTGCATGCCATGTTCTTTTGCGGCAAATAGTCTGTTCGCTTGTTGATTTTAGCCAAGATTTATCAGTCAATTAACAATATTTTTTTTTCATAATAAATAAGTACTAGCTGTACTTATCAGCTCAGAAATCAACCAGTCTGATCTCCACACGTTGCTGGTACTACGTTTCAGTTTAGCCGGTCTGGGTACACCAGTAGAGTACTGTAACAGTGTACCACTCGCGGGCCCCACCGCTGTGCTGCCGTGCGCAAGTGATGAGTGTAGGACGACGTGGCGAGGGCCCTGCACCGCACGCCCACTAGCTGAGGTGTCGGTCGGCTGCGACCCTCCTGCCAGCCACACACTGCCTCGCGCTCGTCTGTGGAGGCGGCGTGGATAGCTCGGGACCACCACGTGGCCGTGAAGAGAAGAACTTGGAGACCAAGGTAGCCGGACCCGTACTCCGGCGGACCCGGTCCATGCGCCGGTGCCCGCACCCTGCCGCAAGTCAGGCAATCACACGGGTGACAAAAATCTGGCAAGATTTTCCATCTGCACGGCACGGCATGATGCCATCACCCATCCGTTACGGCCGCGAAGAGTCGAAGACCGTGAAATTCCCGCGCGGAGAGCCAGAGCCAGAGGGGAGGGGGAAGAAGAGTCGTGGAGACGCTAAATGCACGTGCGATCTGCGCAACTGAGCCGGCCGACACGTGGGACCACCCAAGTCCCTAATCGCGAACCGATGGCAACATAAATCATAAACCATTTTTAAGGTCGCTGGGCTGTCAAGCTAGTCAAAATGCCCAAAGACAGTCGGGGGCGGCGGACGAGTCACGACCCAACACAACGCTGCTGGTCCGGCCTCCGACGATTATTAACCCAGTCGCAGTCGGTCCACAGACACAGTCCACCCGCCCCAGATCATCCCTGCGGCCCAGATAGCCCGCTTCCAGGAAACTTCCTTCGCTGGGCACCCCCTCCGTGCACCGAGGCCTATCCGCGCCGTCCCGCGTGAGATCGCACGCCGCGGAGCGTGGACGGGGCGCACGGGCCCGGGCCTGGGTGTCGACATTCCTGCCCGCATCCATGTGTTGTGTTGATACAAAAGCCCGGGTCCGGCCACCTCTGCGCCTCTCGAAAAACACTGGTTCACGTCCACCTCTCTGCGCTGCGCCTGTTCCTCTTATCCTCCCGTCTTGCGCGTCTCGGGTCTCTCTTCTTTCTCTCGCCTCCATCCTGGTCCGGGGTCGCTCGCGGTCGCACGCAGGTACGCGCCCTTGACGAGCTCGCGCATCTCCACGAGTGCGCTACGTGCGCCCACTGATCCGTCGGATTAGTCAGCGCGTTTCAACTCGTGGGCATGGATATCTGATATCTCCTTTGCCTCCAGTTCTGAACTTCTGATTCTTCTCGTTGTATTTCTGTGCATCCGCCAGGTCGCGGGCACTAGTGCATTTTTATACGCGGCGCTGCTGGTTTTGGTCGCGGAGTCCACATCGATGGTCATGGACGCTGGCCTGCACGAGCCGTGCGCGCTGCTGCCGGGATCCAAGCGCGACGGCCACATGCCAATCTACCCCCAAATCGCCGCCGCCGCCGCAAATGGATTCACGGCGGAGGAGCTCGAGTCGCTGCTGTTCCTGTCGCCTGATGGGATTGCTTCGGCTGCGGGCGGCGTTGGCGGCAGCTATCTGAATGTCGCGCCTACTACTGTGGTTCCGCCCGCCCGCACCAACCGCGCGTCGCCGCCGCGGGATGCGTCCACCGCGCCGCCCTCGGTGGCGCAGCTGGACGATTCGGAGGCGTTCTCGGACATCGTGCTGGGCTACATCAACCGCATGCTCATGGCCGAGGACATCGACGATAAGTTCGAGCACTACCCGGAGCACCCCGCGCTGCTCGCCGCCGAGAAGCCGTTCCTCGAGATCCTCGCCGAACGGCCCTCGAGCTCCGGCGGCAGCGCGGTTGAGAGCCCCGGCGGCAGCAGTGTCGGCAACTCCTGCTACAGCGCGGGCTCCTGCACCTGCGCCACCGCCACGGCGGCGTCGGATGCCTTCGGCGCCGTGCTGACGCCGGCGCTTGACTTCACATCGACCGCGTTCCTGCAGCCGCCACAGCTGTATCAGGATCTAAGCCCTGAGAGCAGCGTGGTGGAAGCAGGCGGCGCGTGGCCGTACGACTCGACGGAATTCTACCAGCTGCAGAGCAACCTGCTCTCGCAGTCCTCGTCATTCGCGTCATCCAACGGCAGCGGTGTTACATTATCAGATGGCTTTGAGTCGTTGCTGAGCTCGCCTGGTGTCATGCCGGATGTTGGCTTCACCGATTTTGCGGTGCAGAGCCAGCAGGCTATGCAGTTCTGCCGCGGGCTTGAAGAAGCAAGCAAGTTTCTGCCTGACGAGAGTAAGTTGGTGATTGATCTTGAGAAGCCAGCATCTGTTACAAGCTTGTTGGCTAACATCAAAGGGGAGAACACGTTTGCAGAGGTCAAGACAGAGAAGGCTGATGTTGAGGCAGCAATTCACAGAGGAAAGAAGCATTTCTATGGTGATGACTTGGATGCAGAGGAAGGGAGGTGCAGTAAACATTCAGCACCAGCTATTGACACTGATCACCTTGTGCGGGAGATGATGGACAAGGTCTTGTTGTGCAATGGTGAGATGTGTTCAAAAGGCGTCAAGGAGCTGCGTGAAGCCCTGCAGCATGACGTCGCAAAGAATTCGCATGGGGTTCATGGAAAAGGGTCCGGACATGGCAAGGGCCGTGGCAAGAAACAGCCGAAGAAGGAGGTGGTTGACTTGGAGACTCTCCTCGTCCACTGTGCTCAGTCTGTGGCCACCGATGATCGACGTGGTGCAGCTGAGCTCCTGAAGCAGATCAGACAGCATGCATCGCCCAATGGTGATGGTGACCAGCGTTTGGCGCACTGCTTCGCCAATGGCCTTGAGGCGAGGCTTGCTGGTAATGGAAGTCAGATTTACAAGTCTGTTATAATGACGAGGTTTCCCTGCACAGATGTGCTGAAAGCCTACCAGCTTTATTTGGCAGCTTGTCCATTCAAGAAGATCTTTCATTTCTTTGCCAATCAAACCATTATGAATGCCGTGGAGAAGGCGAAGAAAGTTCACATTGTCGACTACGGTATATACTATGGCTTTCAGTGGCCGTGCCTCATTCAACGGCTCTCTACCAGGCGTGGTGGCCCTCCAAGACTCCGGATCACTGGAATTGACACACCACACCCTGGTTTTCGCCCAGCAGAGCGCATAGAGGAGACAGGAAGGTATCTAAAAGATTATGCTCAGACCTTCAATGTGCCCTTTGAGTTCCGAGCCATTCCATCTAGGTTTGAGGCGGTTCAGATAGAGGATCTCCACATTGAGAAGGATGAGCTGCTGATTGTCAACAGCATGTTCAAATTCAAGACACTGATGGACGAGAGCGTGGTGGCTGAGAGTCCAAGGAACATGGTCTTGAACACAATCAGGAAGATGAACCCACATTTGTTCATTCATGGGATCGTCAATGGCTCTTACAATGCACCATTCTTCGTGTCTCGCTTCCGGGAGGCCTTATACCACTACTCTGCTGTCTTTGACATGCTGGAGACAAACATTCCAAGGGACAACGAGCAGAGGCTGCTTATCGAGTCAGCTCTGTTCGGTCGAGAGGCAATCAATGTAATCTCCTGTGAGGGTCTGGAAAGGATGGAGAGGCCTGAGACATACAAGCAGTGGCAGGTGATGAATCAGAGAGCTGGGTTCAAGCAGCTCCCAATCAACCAGGACATCATGAAGCGTGCTCGGGAGAAGGTTAGGTGCTACCACAAGGACTTCATCATCGACGAAGACAACAGGTGGTTACTGCAAGGGTGGAAAGGGCGCATCATACTGGCGCTCTCAACATGGAAGCCAGATCACAAATCTTCTTCCTAGCTCCTTGTGCTTACATGACCGCAGAGCACTGTAAATGAAGACCTGTTCGTGGATGCTTGGGCTGATTGTTCCTGGACTGCAACATATAGCTATGCTATGCTATTTGAACTACTACTACTATATAGTGATGCGATCAAGGGTCCCTGCATGTTAGGTGCCGTTATGGTTTAGTTTTGGACAGGAACAATTAGTGCATTCTTTGATGGAGCAGGCTAGGTATGTTAGTTACGCTGTAGACCTAGGGTTGTTTCATGCATGGATCAGTCTTATGGAATCTTGTATTATATTTGTTCCCCATTAACCAGTGCTGTCAAAGTTTTGGGTTTTTTTTTTTTTTTTCTCGCTCTACAAACTTCCGTGCACCTCCGTGAGCTACTGGCCAGTGCCGAGTTAGGCAAGTGAAGCCATCGTGGCCCGATCAACTTTCCAGTCCTTCTCTGAGCAGGTGAGCAGATCTAGCTGGTTCTGTAACTTTCTTGTATTGGTGGAACAAAACACAACTATGTGAGGAAACTGACCATTGGGTGTGTTCAGACTTGCAGCTATCTGCTACCCTCGAAGCTGAAATGCAGTGATGGCGGCCTGCATGATTGTATCTGGAACCATAAGACCACACGTCGCGCAAACTGCAAAAGAAGACAACATCTCAGCTAGAAAGGTCCAAATCGCTACTCACATCATACTGATATACATGGCCTTCGTTGGAGCGTCTTGAACGTTGCCCAGCAGGCGGCAGGCGGCGGCCTGAGCTGATCGACACGGAGATGACAGGGGAGGATTGGGTTTTGGCGTCGCGAATGCCGATCGATCGCCCACGTACAGTGGACATCACTTTTAATGTGAAAAGCCCAGCGTATCTGCCGGACTGGAGCAGCCCACCTCTGCCGTATTGCATCGCCGTTGTGTGCTCTCTGGTCATGAACAGTGGAGGCAAGATCGGCGAAGAAAACCCCGAAAATCCTAACAGCGATAGTTAGTGCAGCGAGCGAATCTTTAAAGGGAAAATCCTCGTAAATACAGTACACAGGACAATCTTTTTCTTTCTTCTTTTTGAAAGAAAAAAACATGAAACATATTGGTGGTTTCATATGTGGCTTGCAGCAACTACACACCAAGAAGAATCCATATCCAACACAACACTTATCAGCAATCGCGGCAGAAAGTTACGGCAGCTCGGTGATAGCGGTTAGGGACAAGGCAGGTCGCCGTCGCCGCTGGCGGGAACGAACCGGGCGCAGGTCACGACGCCGGATATAGCGGCTACCGACGTACTACTAGCGCACGCCCTGAGCGCCGCGCTGGTGCGCCAAATAATATGCCGTTCACACTAGGTCAGCAGATGCATTCAGGTTCAGTGAACCTGAAGATTGCGGAGGGATCACATCTGCTGCCCCGGCCACGAGTGAGCGAATCAAACAGGAGATTCTTGTAGGACAGGCAGAGTTTTCTACGATTCCACTAGATTTCGTGATTCTACTTCTACTTATATAGGAGTATATACATGGGCATGTGGCCCAGTTTTGGTTCGTTGTCGTGAACTTTGATTGTGTATGCAGGCACGTATGCGATCGGAACATGGGCACACAGGTGACGGTTGCGTAATATGCCAATCCTGCACTGCATGGAAGATACTCGAAGTACCATCCAACTTGTGGCAAGAAGCTTAGAACGTAAAGATATCTGATACTCCCTCTATCTCAAAAAAAAAAAAAATATATGAATCTAGTTTCCCGGTGAGTAAAAAAGAATCTTAAATTCCACTAGATTTATACGTAAAAAAATATTAATATTTATATTTTCAAATGTATTTATTATGCAAATGTATTCCATGCTTGTCTAGTGACTAGTGATACTTATTATGCTTCATAAATATTAGTATATTTTTATATGTGTTTAGTTAAACTTTGTTTGACTCCTTGAGAAGCGAGAGTTACATTTTTTTAGACCAAGAAAGTATATGTGATTATGTGAATATTGCCTTTGTAACAAAATATAGCTGATGTATTCTGTTGTAGTATCGTCCTTAGTTTGTTTTTGTCATGATATGATTTTAGATCCACAGTTTCATCTAAAAACTGGGAGAGAGAGGGCATAGTGATGACCAAAAAGAGCTGAATTGTGACCTCTCTGGCAAATACAAGCAGGCAGTTCGAGCTGAACTTGGGGTTTCGTGTAGAATTCCACCTGTAACAACTCCAAGCGTGATAATTCTACCTCACCTTATAAATATAAAAAATGCAGTCAATTAAGAGTATTTGATCGATCAAATACGATCAATCTACTGTTATTACCTTCTTCAAACCCTAAGTTTTCCGACCTAAAAAATTATTGTTCTACAAGCATTTTGACACTATTTGTGGGTATGGTGAATGTGAAGAATGTGACTCATCTCGACCATTTATTGAGTCACATCTATTCGGTGTGACTCATCTCGTCAGTGACTTAGTTTAAAGACATGTGTCATCAAGCTCTTTGATGTGAGCAAAACCGTTTATTACCTGGGCCATCGTTCTGTGCGCAGAGTTTATAGCTGGTTATGGAAATTAGCTTGTCAGAACAAAAGAAAGTTCTTCTTTTGATTCATCTTGAAGGATTGATTGAGCACTAGATCCCTCTTGAGATGGGGAAGCATTCATCTCTCAGATTATAACGGTCTTTTCTGCATGCTAAGTACCGAGGAAGATCTTCTTCACCTTCTTTTTCACTGTCCTTTTTGTCCGGGCCTACTGGTTCAGCTTAAATATTTTTCTCTAAACACTGATGATATTCTGTTCATTGTGGAGAGCATCAAAGATAAGATAAATCAGCCTTTCTTCATGGAAATAATCATCACGTGTGCTAGGCTATATGGATCATGCGAAACGACATCATCTTCAAGAACATCTCTCATTCAGTCTAAACATGCAAGTCTGTCTTTAAGAAAGAATTTGCTCTAGTTATTCTAATAGCAAAAGCAGCACTCAATCCACTTATAGATTTATGGCTAGAAGGCTTTGTGTAATTTTAGCTATTTTCTTTGACATTTTTTTGTCTCTTGGCTTTGTAACACTCTTTACTTTTATTTAATAATATCCAGTAGGGGTCCCAACCCCTCCTGTTTCATAAAAAACATTTATTAGTTCTTTGAAAATCGAGTTTTATAATTTTGTTATTAAATTTTAATAAAAATGGGTAAAAAAAGCAAACAGTGGTCATGCCGCGTGAAGCCCCCCCCTGACTGCCGAACATGATGTGCCCTCGGCTGACTAGTTAGGCTTAAGTTGGGAAGTTCTGTCTGCCCATAGGAGAATGAGGAAGCAAACAGGGAGTATATGTATATAAACTTATAACAAAGTAACAAGTGAGTATATTCTACGTGTCATTGCACTGTCGTCGTCCAGGGAAACCTAAGCCTCGCTTGGGTAAGGTCAATGGGGGGAAGAATGCGCCATATCGTTCTTGCTCGCCCCATCCGTCCTTTGATTGAAAGTGAAAGGTGTGGAGCGACTGATATTTCCAACTGTCCATGTGGCTGTCAGCGCTGAGCAAAAAAGAAGTGACACTTGGTAACTTGGTTGCCAACTTGGCTATGACAAGTAAGCGTACGGATCATGTAGGCACAGGCGCACGGGCGCACGGGCTACTCTTTTTTTTTTTTTTTTTTTTTTTTTTTTTTTTTTTTTTTTTTTTTTTGAGGAAAGCGCACGAACTACATGTACAGGCTCTGCAAATTGCAATACGTCTCGCAGTCGCGGCCTTTCCGTTCACAATTTCACACCAACGGAAAGCAACGACTAGGACTTTTGGATGACCTGGTCCACTCCAATGATTAGGCCCTTTATAGTTGGGCCTTCGCGCATTACTGGCCGGCTTGCTTGCTTGGATTGGACGGCCATCAGTTGGGCTGAAAAGAACAAGCCGTACGACCTTCAGCCCTTCATATGACACCTTGACTGTGCTTGAATTACACTCTGGAAAGAAACCACTCAGCTTCACTAATTACTGACACTGAAATTTGAACCGTATTAAATTTTTTCTATGGTTTAAATGATTCAATTTGTAGAACGAAACACATTGATTCTACCTTGCATTGTCATTTAATTTCAAAAGATAAAAAAAACGCAGTAACGAACCGATTGGGTTGGATTTGTACTACAAAGGGAAGGATCTGGTCGTAATGCAAAGATGATCTTAAGAAACTCCAATATATATATTCCCATTTAAAATTAGACTTTTGCTATTTATCTATTGACAAAATTTTTTTGTACTAAATCTGTTAGATTCCTATACGTTTAATTATGCTTTAGGATTTGTACTACAACCGTCTACTGGGTCGTACTTATAAAAAATCCGACAGATTTAACCATACAAAATCTGTTGACAGACAACTAGAGACTCCACCGGTCTTAGCTAATACTGCCTCCTGCATTAACCGGAAGGTTAGTGTTTTTTCACCTCGCTGTTAATCTCTTCTGAATGAATTACACTGAATCGAAGCTTTGCACCTTTGCGGAGATGGCTGAGTCGTGAATACGACTTGGACGCTTTGCTCAAATTCAAATTTTACACTAGAGACAGCTCCCTTCTAGACTAAATTGTTAGTTGATCTCCACCAATAGGTTGGCCCTTGGATCTGCGTCCTGATCGGGGGCGCCCAACTCTAATATGATTGATGGGCCCCTATCGCACAATACTATAAAGAGAGGTGGGGATCAGGGCTCTAACTACGAGGTTGACCGGAGCCGCCGTGACCCACCAATAGCTAAACCTAACCCGATCTAAAGACAGTGCTGCCAGCGACGGGAAGACCTACTGACTTCGCCGTCATCGCCTCTACATCGCCACCACTATGCTGGACTCCACCGCGCCGAGCTCCCACGACACCGGCGTCCACGCGGCTACGGCGCAACTGCGCTAGGGCAAAGTAGAGGAACCAATTTCTACATCTAAGTAAGATGTTTACCCCCTGATCTACATTTACAGAGGTACTCTGTGTTCTTAACAATGGTAGAGCTGGGTTAACAGTGTGTAGATCTAGTATGGGGTAGAGAATTGAAATGAAATCAAAGAAAGAACAAGGGTTTGATCCGTTTTAGATTGAAACCCTAACCCTAACTGGGTAAAAGAAAATAGAAAAGAGACCGGGAGGGTGGCGGGCGTAACTCAACTGTCGGTCACCACCGTCACAGCACGAGGAAAAGGTGTCGTACCGCCGTCTTCGCCGACGCGCGGCAAGAAAAGAACAGAGCCCGTTCGGATCTAAGAAGAGAAGGGAAAGGGGTCTCTGCACGCGAAGCCGAACCCTAACCCACGAAGCACTCGCTGGGGAAGATGAATAGTGACTCCAGTGAGTCAAACCCTAACTCCAATCGAGAAAGAAATTGAGATGCAGAGAGTTCAACCAAACCCTAAGCCATCAGGGACGAAGAACAGTAAGCCCAACCCCAAATCGGTTCAAGATCCAAAAGAGAAGGGGAAGAGGGGAAGGGGCTTATATCACTGATCTTGAATCAAAACCGAAAGAAAAACCGAATTGGGTTAATCCTAACCCTAATGCAACCCTAACCCTAACCCTGATCCCCAATCGCAAGACCTAGATACAGAAGGGGAAGAAGAAAGGGAAGGGCAGAGGCCTACCTCGCTGCTACCGACACCGCCGTCACACGGGATGAACAAGCGTGCTACCGCTTCGCCAGCACGTGAGAAGAAGGCGCCGCTGCCGCTAGGGCATGGCCCTCACGGGTGCGGTAGGGCACCACTGCCAGGCCACTCGACGGTGGTGCGCTCACCCGTTGGGGAGCGCACGCACCGGCGAGGGGGTCGACAATGGCGCCATGGCCGTTCCGCTCTCTGTGCTCACTCTCTGCGCTATGGGGCTGAGAGAGGAAGCGACCGGTTGTGTGCTGAGGAAGAGAAGGGGAAAGGGAAGAGAAAGGAAGAGGAAGGAAGGAGAGCCGGACTTGGTCCGGTGGCTGTCTTCCTCACCGGCACCGACGGCCACCGTGGCCGCCATCGCTGATGCCAGCTCGGTGTGAGAGAGCGAAGAGAGAGAAGCAGAGAGTGAATGTGAAATGGAATTAGGGTTTCGGGGCACCGGTCGCAGCGCGCTTTTGATCTCCCGAGACGCGCGGATGACTGTCGATCTCAGATGAACGACCAGCGCTGATCGGACTGGGGTCTAGCCTAGGAGGGAGTGCATGGGCGAGCGACTTTGCCGGCCTAGGCCCAGGTTGTGGCCTGGGAGGCACAGCACGCGCGTCCGCAGACAAGGCCGGGCCAATTTCGCAGGCTGCGCGTGTTGCTGGACCGCATGCGCTGCTGTTGCCAGCTGGGCCGTGGGAAAATTTTCTGTGCCAGGCCGAATGAATAGTAAACATAGAGTTTTGTTTTTATTCTTTTCATAAGCAAATTTTGATAGAATTTTGTCTCATTTAATATCTCTGCTAAAATTTGAACCAACGGGATAATTTTTCAGAGAATATTTGAGAAAAGTTTAATGCTTCTGAAATATAGATAATGAATTTTTTCATGTTTTCGCTGCTAAAGAAATTGTTTATTCTCTAGTTATTTTGAACCAACGTGATATTTAATTGAAGAAAAAGAGATTTTGACATAATTATGATGTTGTTATTTTCTGACCAATGTTGTTAATAACAATATCGTAATTTTAATGATTTTATGCATTAATTCTATCTTTGTCCAACGGTGATGTAGAATTAGTGTATAAGAATAGTTGTATGTTTTAATTTTGACCAACGTTGGAATCAAGACTTGCAATTGTTGTTATTATTTATGTTCTCACTCTATATAAATTATGTTTTAAGGTGGATACAACTTGATGAGTTGTATCAAAGAGATCCCCACTCTCAAAGGTGACAACTATATAGAGTGGAAGAAAAAGATTGGCCTGGCCTTCATCTTGTCTGAGGTGGACTGGGTAGTCACCACACCGTATCCCACTAAGCATGTGGCATCGGTGAGGGAGACAAACGAGGCTAATACCGCTTGGGCAACTAAAGAGAGGAATTTTAAATCCCAAAAGATATCCTATGACCTTAAGTATAGGAAGTGGGTCACTGCCAACAAGAAATGTTTGGCTATGATAAAAAACGATTGAGCCTGCAATTATGGGCTCAATCCTAGAGTGTGACACGGTCACCGAGTACCTCGATAGAATAAAAAGTCAGTTCACTGGCTCTTCAAAGACATGCTACCCAGCTGATAAAGCAGCTGGTGACAGAGAGATACTCTAAAAATGATGGCATAAGAGAGAACATACTATTTGTTATCACTACGTGATGATGTGAATATTGTATGCGATGATGGGAACGTTGCATGCGACAATGATAATGTATCCTCATCTGCGGATGTATAGGAAGACTAATTAAGAATGATATTCTTCCTCCATTAGAGTTGTCAGATTTAGAACAATGTAGAGAATGCATAAAAGGAAAGTATGTAAAGAAAATTAAGAAAGATGCCAAACGAAGCATAGAAATTTTATAGATTATTCACATAGACATATGTGGGCCATTTCCTATAAAGAGTGTGGATGGTTATGATTCATTCATAACATTCATAGATGATTACTCCTGTTATGGCTATATTTATCCAATCAAAGAAAGAACAGAAGCATTGGATAAATTTAAGATATTTAAGGCAGAAGTTGAAAACCAACACAATTTAAAGATTAAGATAGTCAGATCCGACCATGGGGGAGAGTACTATAGTCAGCATACCCCATATGGCCAAGTTCCTGGACCTTTTGTAAGGTTCTTACAAGAGAATGGCATAGTAGCTTAGTATTCTACGCCAGGAGAACCTCAACAGAATGGAGTAGCTGAAAGACGTAAACATACCCTGATGGATATGGTGCGCAGTATGATAAGTTACTCCACCTTACTGTTGAGCCTGTGGATGGAGGCGTTAAAAACCGCCATTCATATTCTCAATAGAGTACCAAGTAAGTCGGTGCCCAAAACATCGTATGAGTTGTGGACAGTAAGAGTACCCTCACTAAACCACTTACGTATGTGGGGGAGTCCTACTGAGGCTAAAGTATTTAACCCAAATATTAGGAAGCTAGATCCTAAAATAGTAAGTTGCCATTTCATTGGCTATCCAGAAAAGTCAAAAAGTTTTCGTTTCTACTGTCCAGATAGACATACAAAGTTTGTGAAAACAAGACACGTTGTCTTCTTAAAGGATGAAATGATGAGGGGGAGCATGGTAGCTCGAGAAATTAACCTTGAAGAGAAGCGAGTGTATGCGCCCACTCCGATGATTCATGAGCCATTTTTCTCACTACCTACTGTTGCTGCACCGACAGTGCAAGATACTGTGGTGCCAACACCTGTTGTTATTCCACCTGTGGCAACAATGAATGATGATGAGGAACCTATTCTTCAGGATTCTGTAGAACCTATTGCCACACATGAGGGGGAGCAACAACAGCCTTAAACAGAAGATGTGCCATATGTGGAGGCCCCTAGAAGGTCTCAAAGAGTTAGAAAATTAGCTATTCCTGCTGACTATGAAGTATACAACATTGAGGAATTTTAAATGGAGGATGATCCCACCTCATTTGAAGAAGCCATGAGAAGTGATCATTCATCAAAGTGGCTTGAGGCCATGGAAGATGAGATGAAATCTATGAATGCCAATAAAGTTTGGGACTTGGAAATAATTCCTAAAGGAGCCAAAATAGTAAGTTGTAAATGGGTCTACAAAACAAAACTTGACTCTCAAGGGAATATAGAGAGATATAAAGCGCGACTTGTGACAAAAGGCTTTATGCAAAGAGAAGGGATTGATTATAATGAGACGTTTTCTCCAGTCTCATGTAAGGATTCCTTCAGAATCATAATGGCATTAGTGTCACATTACAATTTAGAATTACATCAGATGGATGTAAAGACGACATTTCTCAACGGGGACTTGGAGGAAAATGTTTACATAGTACAACTGAAAGGTTTTGTCATGGAAGGAAAAGAACAAATGGGATGCCGCTTAAAGAAATCCATTTATGGATTAAAATAAGCTTCAAGATAGTGGTACTTGAAGTTTGATCAGACAATAAGAAATTTTGGGTTTAAAGAGAATGTAGTGAACAATTGTGTCTATGCAAAGTTTAAGAATAGGAAGTTTATCTTCCTTGTCCTGTATGTGGATGATATCTTACTTGCTAGTAGTGATGTCAGTCTACTACTGGAGACAAAGAAGTTTTTATCCTCAAAATTTGATATGAAAGATCTTGGTGAAGCTTCGTTCGTTCTAGGGATTGAGATTCATCGAGATAGAAGTAAAGGGGTATTAGAACTATCACAAAAGGCATACATAGAAAAGATCTTAAAGAAATTCAGTATGCACAAATGTAGTCCCTCACCTGCTCCTATAGTCAAGGGCGACATATATGGGGATTTTCAATGCCCTAGGAACCAGTATGAGATCGATCAAATGAAAATGGTTTCATATGCTTAGCTGTCGGAAGCTTTCAATATGCTCAAGTATGTATGTGCCCTGACTTGGTATTGGTACCGGGTTACTTGGCAGATTTCAGAGCAATCCTAAAATAGAACACTGGAAATTAGTAAAGAAAGTCTTGTGTTATTTGCAAGGAACAAAAAGCCTCATGATGACGTATAGAAAATCAGATTCACTCCATATAGTGGGATATTCAGATTCTAATTATGTGGGAGATGATACAAAATCCACGTCTGGATATGTATTCACTCTCGTAGGGGGAGCTATTTCATGGAAAAGCTCAAAGCAAACCGTCACTATATCGTCCACAATGTATATCGAGTTTGTAGTGTGTTATGAGGCAATGGGGCAGGTGAACTGGCTAAATAAGTTCATACCCGGTTTGAAGGTGGTTGACGACATCTATAGACCACTTAAGTTATACTACGATAATAATCCGGCAGTATAGTATGCTCACAACAATAAGTCAAGTGGTGCTGTCAAACACATTGACATAAAGTATTATGTTGTGAAAGATAAAGTCTAGGATCATGTCATAAGTCTTGAGCATATAAGTACCAAAAAGATGCTCGCGGATCCACTTACAAAAGGCTTACCACCCAACGTGTTCAGAGAACATTTAGCTAGCATGGGTTTAAGGAAAAGCCTAAAATTCATAGACAAAAGGAGGCCCAAAGTTAAGTATCTATTTCAGAACCGAGTGGTGTATTATAGCTGTTAAATCTATCGGCAATTGACCATGACGATGAAACATGCTCTATGCGCTAATCTATAATGGAATAAACAAAAGTAAATAATATGAAATTGAAAGATGGTAGTGAGATCAAGGGGGAGAATGTTAGTTGATCTCCACCAATAGGCCCAATGGCCTATTGGGCCCTTGGATCTACACCCTGATCGGAGCGGCCAACCCTAATACGGTTGGTGGGCCCCTGTCGCACAACACTATAAAGAGAGGTGGGGATCAGGGCTCTAACTATGAGGTTGACCAGAGCCACCGTGACCCACCAACAGCTAAACCTAACCCTATCTAAAGAGAGTGATGCCAGCGACGGGAAGACCTACTGACTTCACCGTCGTCGCCTCTGCATCGCCACCACTACGCTGGACTCCACTGCGCTGAGCTCCCACTACTGGATTTAGGTTCTTTGCCGAGTGCCTGAGGCACTCAGCAAAGGCCAAATTGCACTCGGCAAAGCCTTTGTCGAGTGCGGCACTCGGCAAAGAACACACGACAAAAAATTGATCGGCAAAGGCCTCTTTGCCGAGTGTCTTTCATCGGGCACTCGGCAAAGAAAAGCGACCGTCACGGCGCTGCCCCGTTGACGGTCGTTTTGCTGAGTGCCAACCCTGCAGGCACTCGGCAAAGATTTTTTATTTTTTTTTAAAAAATTCTTTGCCGAGTGCCCTCTATCCGGCCCTTGGCAAAGATGTTTTATTTATTTTTTTCTAAAAATTCTTTGCCGAGTGCCCCCTGGCTGGCGCTCGGCAAAGTTTGATTTTTTTTAAATTTCTTTGCCGAGTGCCCTCTGGCCGACACTCGGCAAAGTTTGATTTTTTTTTTAAAAAAATCTTTGCCGAGTACCATGGTCATGGCACTCGGCAAAGTTGGAAAAATGATTTTTCGAGCGCTCATTTTTCTAGCTTTGCCGAGTGCTGTGACCATGGCACTCGACAATGGTGTCCTTTGCCGAGTGCAACACTCGGCAAAGTGACCCAAAACGGCAATTTTTAATTTTTTTTACATTCCATCATGACAAATAAATTCATACAAACATATATCACATATATATCTTATCCATCACATATATATCTCATTCACCACATATATATATCTCATCCATCACATATATATCTCATCCATCCATACATCCATCCGCACATATCACATCCATCACAATATATATCACATATATAATAATAAGTGCTCAAGTCCATCAAAGTCCACAAGTGCATCACAAGTATATCACAAGTCCATCACCAAGTGAACAACAAATGAAAAAAAATACAACGTGCACTTATCTCGGCCACTACGACTGTGGTGAAGGCCCAACTCCATCATTCGGAGGTGCATGAGGTGGATATTCGAACCACCGTCAGATGGAGACTGCACAAAAGAGAAAAGATTGCATGTGAGACAAGATTATTTGGATAGATAATCTAGGAAGGTAGAGGCCATACAAGCAAAGCACAAGCGAAAGTAAAAACTTTTATACTCACAGGAGTAGCTGCAGCTGCAGGACGTGAAGGCGGAGGTGGAACCAACAGCCCAGCTGGCAGAGACAAGCCCACACATTACCCAAGCCCTTGTAGGAACTTTGTAATGTCCGTCAACCTCTGTGCCTGGGCATGCCGCTCGGCCCGCTCGGCCTCTAGCTGGGCCACCATCCTCTGCTGCCCGGCCTCCAGCTCCTGACATTGCCTCATTTCTTGTTCCAGCCAGGCCTACAATATTTCACTCCAATGTTTCAGTAATGCAAAGCTAATTAAGGTGTGTAAAGATCAATGTATGATGAGTAAAACAGGAATAACCTCTAGTGTGTCGACCCGGTGCTGTGCAGCGGTCGGCCATGTGTGAATGGCTAGGCTCTCGCTCGTGCTTCGTGCTTCGTGCTCGGATCTAGGAGAGAGAGGGAGTAGAGGTTGTGTTGATGACGCTGTCGCCAAGATAGAACCGCCCATGCTTCTTGCCTTGCCCCGCCCTCATGACAGCCTCTCCATCGAAGTCTTGGGTGCTTGGATCGTGGTCAGTGTACTCACTGATGCAGGAGTGGACGCTCGGGTTCGTGTATGCCTCGGGCGGGTCCTCTAGGTTGAAGGAGACGTCAAACGTCGCCTTGCTCTTGTGGGCCATACACCATGCCTAGAAGTCTGAGCAAGCCTGGCCACTATGTGACGCCGACTGTGAGAAAGACAACACGATGATTAGAAATCAGGCAGAACTGAGCGTCACAATAGATAAATGAATTCACGTACCCATGCTTGTTTGTATCCAGCGAGGTTGCGGCTGCCTTAATGGTGTGCTGGACCTTACATCTACAAACGACGGTCCCAAGCATCCCTGTGCATCTTGAGGTACTCCTCCATGAACCACCTCTCCACCATCATTGCCCAGCACTCAGGATACGCTTGGCACCACCAGGGAATCATCTACACATCATCAAGTATTGGACATATAAGAAGATCAAATTAAACCAACTTAATCTCAAAACAAATCAATATTGATGTTCTTCATTTACCTCAAGGTACTGCTCTCGGGTCAGCTACATCTATCTTGCGTCTTTCTTGGTTTTCCTCTCTCCAAGCTTCGACCCGTAGTAGGTTATGATGGCCTGGATGCGCACCTCATGATGCATGTCGGTGACGAGTTTTTTACAGGCTTTGGTAGTCACCTGCTCCACCCTAGCCTCAAATCCCTCCTCGCATCTGTAATAAGTCTGCATACAAAAGCGATGTATCCATTCATTATTTCAAGAAAAGTCCAATGAATACGACGTATTGAGCAATGTTGTGCGAGGAAGACTTACCCAAAACTCTGCCTTCACCCACGCCGCCTTGTTGGGGTACTCCGCATCGGGGGCGATGGCGTAGTGGCCAAACGAGTAGGCTGGCTCCGTCTTTGATGCATACGTGACAATGCCAGGGAAGTGTTGCCTACATAGAAGACCTAGGATGCCATTGACTAGCCGTGTGCTACCACCCAACACAACCACCCAGTTTCTGCACAAGTGATTAAGAAAAAATTATTAGTTTTTTTATCATATCATATGAAGTGGTGGTGATAACATATAAAGTTACTTACTTTTGCCCTTCGGGGTGAATCACTAAGCGTTGGTGAGGAAGCGGAACCTATGGGAGGCTCGTGGGACCTCGCAAGTAGACACTTGAAGAGGAGTCGGAGGAAGCGGAACCCATGCCTGCCGCCTCCCACGGCGTGGGAGGAGACTCGTCCTCGTGCGGCCCCTCCTCCTCGTTCGTCTACCGAACTAGCTCCTCGTCTGACTCGTCCACAGGCGCCACCTCCTCCTCCAGCTCCTCCTCATGTGGCGTGGGAGGAGACGGCCCCCTCCCATGGCTGGTGGTCCTCCTCCTCCTCCTGTCCGATCCCTCCATCGCCCCCTCTGCCTCCTCCTACAGCTGGCGTGGTCTTTGGTAAATCGAGTTCACGGACCTATGACGGTCGCCCACCATCCTTGTTCAATCACCTGCAATAAAAAAGAAAAACAAGACATAATTAGAAATATGTGCAAAAATGAACAAAACATAATTACAAAAAACATAGTAATACATGTATTAGAAATATATGCAAAAATGAACAAAACATAATTACAAAAAACATAGGATTACATGTATTAGAAATAATCTTCATGATTGAGATTAGCTGGATTATATGTCTCGTCATCACTATCAACATTGTCCAACACAACAACACTATCCGAAGGAGGAATGTTGTCTTCATTGTCATTGCCTAAACGTAATCGCTCAAGCATTTGTATGTCCTTCAGATTTCGCACCTCGTCTCCAGCGTCCTCGTCATCATCCCTTTCATTGTCTACTTCCATTCCTATCTCTTCGGTTAAGTCTATGTCAAACCTCCCTTGTAGCCCCTCTTCTTGATAGAACTCTCCATCATATGTGTTTGGGTTGAAGTTGTAATCTTCATCATTTGGGACAGGTAGTTTACCGTGTGGCAATACCTTGTGCACAATAGACCAACCCTTAAGATGCTCGGCGTCTTTGCATGCATATGACATATAATAAACCTGGACAGCCTGTTGAGCCACAATGTAGACATCTTTTCCTAGATAGACGAAATCCTGTCGAATCTTGACTAGCCCAAGCTTAGGGGTCCGTCTCGTTACTCCAAGATGAAACCAGTGGCATTTGAATACGACAGTCGACAGGAGTAAGAGGTTTGGAACCATAGAATGATAGTTTGTAGATTTCTTCAATTCTTCCATAATAGTCGAGTCCATCAGTGCCAGGCATAACAACTTCGTTGTTTGTGGTTTTTTGATTGGACCGACTCTGCTCGTAGCTTGTAGTGTGAAAACGATATCCATTCATGTCATAACCGGTAAATGACTTGACCCTAACGGCACAGCCGTTTGCAACCTGTCTCAGCTCATCACTTATAGGCACATTAATTTGGGCTTTCTGTTTGAACCAACAAATGAAATTGGGGCTCTCTGGTCCTGCACCCTATGAAAGAAGGGTATCATTTTCTTACGGGGTAGGTTGCCTTGATCCATACCAGGATTGACGAAGAAATTCCCTGTACCAATGAGAAACAAGGGGGTTGGACAAAGAAACAAGGACATACGGCGAAATGAAACAAGTTCGTTCAGAACTTACCCAATGAACGGCTGTACCTCGATAAGGTTGGTCAACACATATAGCATGATACTGTGCCACTCTTCATTTTTCAATTGCTTAGTGGTCGATGCACTTGCACTTTCGAGTTGCCCTTGGAAAAGGCTGAGGTTCGATTCATTTTCGCCAGCATTGTAACGAGAGGGTGGATTATAAACGCTAGGAAGGTTCTCAATATAGTATTTCTCTGTGAAGTTCGACACCTCCTCTAGAATGTATGCCTCTACAATGGAAGCCTCAATTTTGGCTTTATTTCTATATTTTTTGCGAAGAGTCTTCATACATCTCTCGATTGGATAGCACCAACGGTCCTGCATGGGCCCCCCCATCCGTGCCTCATACGGGAGGTGCACAATCAAATGCTGCATCAAGAAGAAGAAGCTGGGTGGAAAGATCTTCTCCAACTTACAAAGCAACACAGGTGTCGCTTTTTCCAAGTCATCAATGACGGTCCGAGAGAGCTCCTTGGCACAAAGCTAGCGGAATAAGTAGCTCAACTCTACTAGTACTTGCCAGACATGCTCTGAGACATAGCCTCAAACCATCACCAGAAGAAGCCGCTCAATCCATATGTGGTAGTCATGACTCTTCATCCCGTTGACTCGCAGAGTGCCTAAGTTCACTCCCCTCTTTAGATTCGCTGCATACCCATCAGGGAACATTAGCATCTAGATCCATTCAAGTACTTCCCTCCTTTGGTCCATTTTCAAGACAAAATCAGCCTTAGGCCTTCTCTAGGTCTTGCCATGACTAGGAGGCTGCATCTCTTGATTTGGTCTATCACACAATGTTGCCAGGTCCACTCTAGCCTTAGGGTTGTCCTTAGACTTTTCAGTGTCCATGAGTGTTGCCCAAAGTGCCTCGGCAACATTCTTTTCAATATGCATTACATCAATGTTATGTGGCAGAAGAAGGTCATCGAAATAGGGGAGCCTCGTCATGCCCGAGATATGAGTCCACATATGTTGCTCACCATATCCCACAAAACCACCTTCTTCATTGGGCACGAGAGCATCTATCTGAGCATGAACCTCAGCACCAGTCATCATCCACGGTGCAGGGTTTGTCACTTTGACACCTTTCGTAAAGTTCTTGATGTCTTGTCTGAATGGATGGTCAAGAGGTAGGAATTGATGATGTCTGTCGAACGATGAATACTTGCCACCCTTCTGCAACCAAATGAACCTCACACCTTCCTTGCATATTGGGCATGGGAACTTCCCGTGAACACACTAGGCGCATAATATCCCATACGCCAGGAAGTCGTGCAGGGAGTAGTGGTACCAAACATGCATTTTAAAGGTTGTCTTTGTAGCTCGATCGTATGTCCATACCCCTTCGTCCCAAGCACGGACCAATTCATCAAACACGGGCTTCATGAACACACCCATATTACTCCCTGGGTGTCCAAGAATTATCAATGACAAGAATACGTTATGTTATTGAAAGGAGACACCAGGGGGGAGATTAAGGGGATAACGAAGACAGGCCAACATGTGTATGGGGCAGCCATCATTCCATAAGGATTGAACCCATCTGTTGCCAGTGCGACACGTACATTACGAGCCTCATCTGCTTTGTCATGATGTTTGTCATTAAAGTGGATCCAAGCTTCACCATCGGATGGATGTATCATCTTGTCAGGATTGTATCGTTTGCCATTTTTGTGCCATGTCATCTGTTTCGCAGATTCCTCGGTCATGTATAGCCGTTGGATCCTCGGTAGGAACGGAAGGTACCATAGCATTTTCACGGGGATCATAAGTTGCCTCTTCTGGCCATCATCAGAGTCCACCTCCAGGTACCTGGAGGATTTACACTTTGGATAGAACTTTGCATGCTCGTGTTCTTTCTTAAATAGGACACACCCCTTCGGACAAGTATGTATCTGCTCATACGGCATCTTAAATGCATAAAGGAGTTTCTGTGACTCGTACATGCTTTTTGGCAGAATGTGGCTCTCCGAAAGCAGGGTGCCAATCACGGCCAACATCTTATCGAAGCCTTCTCGACTCAAGTTTAACTCAGACTTCAACCCCATTAAGCGTCCAATGGCATCCAGTTGAGACACTATTGACCGATCATGAAGGGGTTTCTGTGTCGAGTCCATCATGTCATAGAACGCCTGTGCGGCTGCCTCCATCTCCTCCTTCTCACATCCCTCATCAAACTGTCCTTGGTGAAAGTCATCTAACATGTCTACTACCCCCACATTAGCATCAAAAGCCTCCACCCATGGTCTCACCACCTCCTCTCTCATACGATGGGCTTCACCATGGTGGACCCACCGGGTGTAGTCCAGCGTAAATCCATTCTTCATAAGATGTTTACCCATTTCCACCTTGTTTACCCTTCTCCTGTTTCCACATTTGCTGCAGGGACACAAAACTAGGCAATGTCCTTTAGCAGCCTTGCCAAATGCACTGTTCAAGAAAGCATTGGTCTTGTTCATCCATTCATTGGTGTAATCACTCTGACTTCTCCGGCCCGTGTACATCCACTGACGGTCATCCATCCTCTAACATATGTATCACCAAGCAAAGTAACCATCAATTGCATCTACATGGTGTTCCTACTGTCTAATAGGTGATGATAGGTCCTAATCCCACCCGCGGATGCGTAGATGAGGTTAGTCTCCACATGCTCTACTCCTATCCGAGACAGAATTTCGGCAGCACCTCCCCGCTGTTCTCCAAATACACGTCCTGCCAAAGAAGAGTGCGTATCTGGAGAACAACAGGGAGGTGATGCCGAAACTCTATCTCGGATCGGAACAGACCATGAAAACTAACCCATCTACGCATCCGCGGGCTGTCCAACAGACGTGGACAATCTAAAATAGATACGGTCGTAGATATGCAAAGATCTGCATACCTCCAACCGTATCTCTTTTGAACGGGAGACGCCTAACTGGGTTACGCAATCTACGACCATGATATGGAAAGAGGGGTTATACCTAGGGTGGCGGTGGAGTTTGGCTAGCGGGGCCATGGCGGGTTGGTGCAATGGCGAGGTGACGTGGTGCAGGCAGACCCGCAGCGGCGAGGAAGACGATCGAGGTCGCCGAGATACTCCGGCTCGGCTACGATGGCTCTTCTCTGCAAAAAAAAGAACAAAATACTATCTCAGTTCAAAATTTCAGCAGAACCTCCCCTACACGGTGAGGTATCCAAAACCTACAAAAAAACATACGACACGATGGCCGACAACCACATATACATATGCATTCAATTCAACATATCATTGCCAAGTCAGATTCATCCACCACCACCGCCGCCGCCACCGCCACTCTACTCTTCTACTACTACAACCACCACCACCACCGCCACTCTACTCTACTCTTCTACTACTACAACCACCACCACCACCACCTATTACTACTACTACCACCACAACCACCTACTGTACTAATACTATCACCACCACAACCACCACCTACTACTACTCTACCAAACTCTACTTCTACTAAAACATACTACCACTGCTACTCTACTACTCACCTATGGTGTCGGGGGCTGGGAGGGCGTCGGGGTCGACCGAGGCGCGCCGCGGACGGGGAGAGGATGGCCGCAGTGGTCGGGGGCAAGGCCGAGGACGACCGGGGTCACGCCGAGAGGGCCAGGGCGCGGGCCGCAGGGTTGGAGCGGCGGGCGTGGATGGGCCGTTTGCCGAGTGCCCCGATCTGGCATTGTAAGCATCGTACGTGATATCACATGTGGAGATGTCCTGTTTGTAAGCATCGTACGTGATAACGTGCACCAAACCTTCTCAAATTTTTATCACATCCTCCACATACGATATCATGACATCTCGACAAGTTTCATGATTTTCGGACTTCGTTTGCATTTTATAGAATTTAAAAACAATTCGTCCGCAGGTTCATGGTCATGTTTCGTGAACAAGATGTTCGAAATTTCGGGTCCGTTCTTGGATACGGCCTCACACTACACTAAATACCATGAATATCATTTTTTGAATCATTAAATTCCATTATTTGATGCACGTGCAGTTCAAATTTGCATTTTTCAAAAAAATTCAATTAAATGAAATAAATTAACTAAACATAGCAAAGAGCCATAAAAATGTACCAAATTTTAACATGGAGTCTCATGTAGTGTAGGAGGACTCGAGAAAAATTTTGGAGTTCAAAAGTGGGAAAAAAATAGTTTGCCGTTATTCTTTGTCGAGTGTCAGGGTCTGGCACTCGCAAAGAAGCTGGCACTCGGCAAACATGGACGGCAGGTGGCGGCCGTTACCTGACGCCGCTTTTTGCCGAGCGCCAGGGTTTGCCGAGTGCCTGACACTCGGCAAAAAGGGCCTTTGCCGAGTGTATATCGTTGCCGAGTGCCGCACTCGGCAAAATAGCTCTTTGCCGAGTGCCCGACTTTTAGCCCTCGGCAAAGAGCGTTGCACTCGGCAAAGGATCTGTTTCCGTAGTGTCCCATGACACCGGCGTCCACGCGGCTACGGCGCAACTGCGCCAGGGCGAAGTAGAGAAACCAATTTCTACGTCTAAGTAAGATATTTACCCCCTAATCTATGTTTACAGAGGTACCCTGTTTCCTAACATGAACAAGAAATTCGGATCACACACATAGTCATTCCTTTAACTTAACGATGCCTTGTTTTTTTTCCAGGTAACAGGACGAAGCAATTTTGAGTTGCCTGCATAAATTCTCGCATATGCTCTTGATCTAGTTCTTCAGGTAATTCTTCAAACGACAACATACTGCTCGAGTTGATTTTGGCCATCAATACCGAAACACCTTCGTCTAAGTGGAACTGTCAAAAAGTGTATTGACGCTAAAACACGCCGTCCCACGACCACGAGCACGTCACGTGCAAATCGCAAAGGGCCCCATGCAGCGCCTCTGCGAAATCGGGCTTAGCCTGTTTTGTAACCAGCCTTTGACGGATTTTAAGATTAGTTTGTCTGTCAGTCCACTGAATGCACACCTGGAGGGGACCTTGTCGGGGCAAGCGCACGCCGGTGTGCCCTAGGCTTTGGTAGGCCAGCTAGGGCATATCCTAATGCCATGGAGACAAATATGACCACCACCCGCGTTGGGTTGGAAAAGGTAAAAGACGATAAAAGGATAAACTACTTGATAGATGCAATTGGGTACCCTCAATCGGTTGTGTCCCTTTATTTTAGGTTAGAGAGATCTTACCTTGGATAAAACTCGAATCCCGTACAATCATGTCAAATTACAATCCTAACTCGAAAATTTGGCTTAGCTGATTTTGAAAGATGGCTTAGCCAGTTTTCTCACGTGTGGATTATATAGAACGATCGTTTCGACGAGACCTATGTAATGGTAAAGTCCATTTCATGATTTGGCAAAGGCACCAAATTAAACTGGCAAGCAGGGTTGGAATCTAGCTAAGCCTGTTATCCCTTATGTGAAAATTTTGGTCGTAATAATATATAGCCTGTTGGAAAGGAGGTGGATTAGTGCTGCATACTGCCGTTTTTCTTCTGCAAGGGGTTGCTTTGGTTGCATCTATTGGTTCAACCTGTTAGTATATGCCCCTCTGAACGAATTATATTGTTTGGTTGCAGACTTGTAGTAGCGAAATCTTAAAACCCATTTTTTTTGTTGACATAATGACATTCACAATGTATTAATACTAGTTATTACAGATCGATAATGTTATACTCCTGACCCATTCCAATAAGGAAAAGTCTTGATCACACGACAAGATATACACTTGTTTTAATTGATACTAAAGTCTACTGGTCATTTTCTGCATTAATCCCTTGGAAGGTCTTTAGCACCTTTCAAAGTTCAATAATAGAGAAAGAGGCCCCGTGCTCATTGCTTTTTACTCCTTAAATAATACTTTCCTCTTCTACCATGAGAAACCACCTCTAAAGTAAGACTTAACAAAGAAGATACATGTGAAATTTTATGGACTTGGTGCAGGTCACGCCATTTTTTATTGGGTCAAAAGTACCAAAACATTCGTCCTGTTCTTCAGTACCACTTCAGCAGTACCTTTTTAGTGAAGGAAGTTTTTTTTTCTCACAATAAATCAGCATAAGCAGCAGCATAAACCAAATTTCAACGGAACAAACTAGGCTATTGTCATTACTTAAAGGTCATTGTAGCAACTGATAACATACTCCCTCTGAAATACAAGGGGTTTAAGTTTGCCCTAAGTCAAACAATATTAAAATTGACCAAAATTATAGAAAAAAGAATAATAATTACGACATCAAATTAGCATCATTGACATGTTATAAAATATAGGGTGTGTTTGGTTGGACGCCACAGCGATCCACGCCACAGTGAAGGCTGTCACGCCCTAAAGGCAAGTGTTTGGTTGAGTATTTAACTTTCTCACGCCACATACTTTTGTATAGAATCTAGTACTATTTTTAGCGATAGGTGTGGCGTGCTTTTTGCTCGCCACATCTTGTCATAGGAAGTTCTATATAGACTCTGGCACATGGGGTGGCTGACCGAGGCAGGGAACCAAATGGGCTCATATTTTCGTAATTCACATTTTTTATGTAATAGATATTAATACTCTTCTTTATAAATTTGATCAAATTTTGCATAGTTTGACTTAGGGCAATTTGGATCCCTTATATTTCATGACTTAGAAAGTAGTTTTTTTGTTATCTATTTAATTAGCCACTAGCCAGTAGTTTATTAATTCATTTTCTTATTAAGCATATTAACTCAACATATTATCTTTCTCATGTTGAAGATCAAATGGTATGTTTGTGCAACTCAGCCTTCCAATCACTTGTAGTGGTTGTTTGGATCTCTAAAATATAAATAGGTTTTAGTTAAATGTGTTTTATTTATGTTTTTAGGAAAACGGTTCATAGGTAGGTCTGTCAGTTAGCGTGATTTTTTTGTTAAAGATGTGTTTGGATCCTATCGGCCACAAAAGCAGGATGATGGGAAAAGATATTCACTCCCATCAAAATTGTATTTATCCAATATTGTTTCTCGCAAAAATGTTCGGAAGTCATTTTTCTTAATACGCGCTTTTTCGGTTTTGTAGAAATTAGGTTTTCCATCCACAGGAGTCTGTTGGGTGATCCAAACAAGATTTTAGAGTCGGTTACAATAAAAACAAGTTTTATGGAAGTCAGTTTTTTTTTAAAAAAAAAATTGGAGATCCAAACAACCCCTTAAGCATTACAATTGTGAATTAACATAATGTTATATTGATTCTCTATATGAAAAAAGAGTCATACTAAAACCAGGAAATAAACAATAGTCTAAGTGCAGAAATTTCAATAAGTTTACAACGAATTGGCTGTAGTCACTTCGATAAACAAATACTCCATCTGTTTCAAATTATAAGATGTTTTGGCGGTTTTAGATACATTGCTTTTACTGTGTATCTTGATATAGTGTATATCTAAGAGCATAATAAATGTATCTCGAAAAACCAAAACGTCTTATAATTTGAAATAAAGGGAGACGTCTTATAATTTGAAATAAAGGGAGTACTTTGATCTTAGCGCACTTATTGAAATGGAAGCAGCTATTTAAACCCCCAATACAGACATCTCCACTTTCTCTATATAAAATTGAGGTTGAAAAAGATGTTATTTGTGGCAAGAGGCAGAGCTGAAGTTTTCGCCCCCATCATGGCTGTCAAGCGGTCAGGACAGATTAGACTTAAAAACTAGCCTACTTTTATTGAAATCTGGCTCTCTCTGTTAAGATTATGTCATTCTTATAGATGTTGATTTGCGCGCCATCATTATGAAAGGATGAAGATGGCAACAATCTTTAGCCTGTTGTAAGGGAGGTGGATTAGCATACTGTTGGTTTTTGAAAGCATCTAGGCCCCTAGTTGGATTTCGGTGATTAATGTCAATACAAGATTACTATGACTAACGTATGTTTTGCAGAGGCAATTGAGTTAGGTCATAGTAATGGTGATCGATTGGGCAATCGAGATGGTCATGCCCCTACGATGGAAATCATTTCGGTTTTCAAAGGATGGACGACAAGGTTAAGGATGACTAGTTCTAAGTGTCGATTGGAGTTGGAGTGACACTTAGAGTAGTTTAGGACTTTGTTTTTCCTTTGGCCGTACTATTAAGGGGGTATGAACGGGTAGCTTGACCTAGTTAAGTCTAGTGAGTTAGGTGTGGTGCACACTTGTTGAAACCAGCTCTAGGTAGCTCCTATGAATGCCTAAGATCCTTTGGAGCTAACTTCATTCACATATGATCGAGAGTTGGAAGTGAATGGAGGGTCAAATGCTGACCGGACGCTGGCCCCGGTGCGACCGGACGCTGGCCGCAGGGTCCGGTCAGTTTATTTGATCAAGCAGATGGCGTTCGGTGTGACCGGACGCTAGATCGGTTATGTGACCGGACGCTGAAAGGTAGCGTCCGGTCGACTCCAGTAAGGTTCCAGAGAAGAGAATCTGTGACCGGACACGTCCGGTCAGTACTGACCGGACCCTGAGGGTTCAGCGTCTGGTCGAGTCCAGTAAGCATCTAGTGAGGGTTTCATGCGACCAGACGCGTCCGGTCAGTGGTGACCGGACCCTGCCAGCGTTCGGTCGATACATTTTCACTGGCTCGCGGGTTGAACTGACCGGAGCGTCCGGTCACCCCGCAGAAGCTCATAACGGTTCGTTTTTCAGGCTGCCTTATAAATAGAAGCTCCACTCGTGTGTGGAGTTACTTTTGATCATTCCAATAGCTGAGAAACACGTTTATGAGTGCCAAGAAGAGCAAGGTCCTAGTGAGGTGATTGAAATTTGAGAATCCAAGAGAGTAGCCTCATTAGTGAATCAAGAGTAGTCAAGTGTGCATCCATCTTCTCATTAGGCTTCGCGTGGTCAAGTGAGAGTTCGTGCTTGTTACTCTTGGTGATCGCCATCACCTAGATGGCTTGGTGGTGGTTGGGAGCTTGGTGATCACCCGGCGGAGCTTGTGGGTGACCCAACTCAAGTTGTGACCGGCTTTGGGTGATTCGCCGCGACGGAGTATCGAAGAATCAACCCGTAGAGAGCACTTGATCCTTGCGCGGATCAAGGGGGAGCTACACCCTTGCGCGGGTGCTCCAACGAGGACTAGTGGGGAGTGGCGACTCTCCGATACCTCGGCAAAACATCGCCGTGTTCCTCTCTCTCTTTACTTTGAGCATTTACTTTGAAGTATTTACTTTGAGCAATTCATTACTTGTCTTTACATTCTTAGAATTACCATGCTAGAGTAAGTTTGGAACATAGGTTGTAAGTCATTTGTGCTTTAGTTTGATAGAATCACTTTTCTAGGCATAAGGGGTTAATTGGGCTATCCATAGGATTTGATTATTGCAAGAAAATTTAGAATTAGCCCAATTCACCCCCCCCTCTTGGGCATCTTGATCCTTTCAGTTTCCCTCTGCAAGGAGTAGGTTTGGTTGCATGCATCTACTGGTTCAGCGTGTTTTTTTAGATGAAAGAAGAATTACATTAGATCATAGCGGAGTACATTATCACGTTACAAGCACACTGGAATACACTATGTATATCCAGAACCTGATCATCTAAATTGTACCCACGCTTTGTATAGCCCAAAATCCCAACTTCAAACCTGTACGACGATTCGTATAGATGACCGCACAGGCAAACACTTGGCAAAAGGCCTGAGAACATATGCCCAATGAACGACGGCCAACATTCCTGCAGACGAAGTGGAGAAACTTCTTCTTTCTTGTGTCTTTCTTCTTCTTCTTCTTCTTTCTGCCACTGAAGAATAAGAAAGACTGATCTGAAACTTATTCTCCCTAGTCATTCATTGTGGCCAGATCTAACCACAATAAAACGGAGAAGAAACCGGAGAAAATTACTCCATGACGACGACATCATCTCCGCCTTGATGTCACCGTTCGAAAAGCCAAGTCTCCATGTCGTCAAGCCGATAAAGTTACTGACGCCAATGTCGCCCTCATCTTCAACAGAGCCGTCACGGAGAAAATGAATCCACCCCGCACCCTCGTCGTCGCCGGAGAGGAGGAGGAGGAGATAAAACCCTAGTACCAAGAAACTTGACACGGAGAGACTCTAACCCTAGATGACTTGATCTACTAGAAAACTTATAAAAAACGATGGATCCCCACTCCCTCTGGCCTCCGGCGAGACGCCGGAGGGAGAAGGGAGAGGGACCAATGGTGGTGGATGCAGAGGCCATGGCGGCGGCGGCACTATTGGTTCAGCGTGTTAGTATGCCTCTTTACGAATTGATTGGTTGCGTACTTCATGCAGTAGCCAAATCACTATATCGACTTCAAGTTGATATTCACAAAAGGGATTAACAGGTATTACAAAATTGATAGTGTTATACTCCGGACCCTTCCTATAGGTGAGTGGCTTGATCACGTGACATGATCACTTTCCTGGTTTTACCTAACTTTACCTAACTATTTCGTACCTTTATAGCAAATTTATAAAATCAAAATGGATCTTTTTCTGTATTATTAAACCCTTTGAAAGGTCATTAGCACCTTTCAAGAGTTTGGTAGTAATACAGAAAGTGGCCCGTACTTAAGTAACACCTTTCTCTTCTATCCTAGAGAAGCCACCTCGAAATAAATAACCAGCTGGAACAATGCAGACAGATGAAATTCTATGGATCCGGTGCAAGTCACGCCATTCTTTATTCTCAAAAGAGTAGACAAAAACATTTTGTCATTACAGGGTGTGGCAAACAAATGGGAGAAAAGATTACAAAAAAAGTTCAGGTCAGCTAGGAACGGACTAGTTTAAATGGAAGTTGAAAGAATTGCAATTGGCAATGAAGAAAGTAAACAAAAAAAAATCAACATTTGTGAGCAAGTCTAATTCACAATTCCCTTTGAAGCGACCGGCAGGAGAGAGAGAGAGAGAGAAAGAGGAGGAGTCTAATCAGCATTTAGGAAGATCGGACGGCGGCGGGAGCAGCTTCTGGTGCGGGAGGCTGCCGTCGAGCACCAACCACGCCATCCTGAGGCCCCATGTCGTGTGGACCTCCAAATGGCAATGCATGAACCATACCCCTGCACATTCATAGAGCACACACGTGTAAGACAAAGGCACGCAGAGCTTGTTTCCTGGGATCTTATACAGGACAGGAGCAATCATGCAGCGTGAACCGATCAGAATGATCTTACCGGGGTTGTCGGCAAGGAAGCGGATGGCCACCCAGCCGCCGGCCGGCACGCCGACGGTGTTGCGCTCGACGGGGTCGACGAGGTTGAACTTAGCCGGGTCGTTCACCGGGTCATAGTTGCCGTACCCTTGGCCGACGACGAAGAAGTTGAAGCCGTGCAGGTGCAGCGGGTGGCTCTCGATGCCCAGGATGCTGGTGCCCTGCATCACCAGCTCCACGTTGGTGCCGTACGGGATGACCATGAGCTTGGTCCCGTTGGCCACGTTGGTGTTGTTGGGCGGCGTCCCCGTGTAGTTGAACGGCGTGAGCGGCGCGACGGGGAAGTCCGACTCGTAGACGCCGCTGGACAGGCCGGTGAAGTGCGAGTGCAGCAGTGCCTTGGTGGGGAGCACGAAGGAGACGTTGTTGACGGACGCCGCGAACCGCGTCGTGTTGGTGGGGCCCTGGCACGTGGTGTTGGCGGGGCACGGGTGCGTGCCCAGCCCCACCGTGAAGAAGAACCGCTTGTCCACCGTCTGCGGCACCGCCGCCGGGTACTGCGGCGTGGCGAGGCTGCGGAGCTTGGCCGTGAAGTTGCCGACGAAGCTGGTGTCGTTCAGCTGCGGCAGCGCTGGCCTGTAGAGCGGCAGGGCCTTGTTGAAGCTCGCCGCGGAGGAGGGCGCGTCGGGGTACTCGTACTCGAGGATGCCGGCGACGGTGGTGTTGTCGAAGGTGGCCGGCCTGCCGGTGGAGTAGGTCCTGGCGGACATGTAGTAGTTGGCGCCCGGGTAGAACGGCTTGGCGGCGAGGAGCACGTTGGTGGTTTGGCCCGGGGCGATGAGCAGGGTGTCGACGGTGAAGGGCTTGACGTAGACGGCGTCGACCTCGACGACGGTGAGCGAGTGGTTGGCGATGGAGAAGAAGAGCTCGTCGTTGAGCGCCGCGTTGATGAGGCGGAGCATGTACGTCTTCCCTGGCTTCACCTTCAGCTTGAACGTGTCTGCGTGCGTTCGCGCGTGCCACACATGCATGCAGGCCACACACACGGTGAGTGAGTGGAACGTTTCGGAATAGACATCGACGACGGCGATCGACGTGATCGACGGAATGAGAAAGCACACCTATCTGGAGTCGGAGGCGTAACTAAGATTTTGTTTACGTAATAACACCGGCCCCGCGGGACCCACCGCCGGCAAGCTAAGCTAGGTTGCTTAAGTCCTCCGGATGTGTTAGGTCAAGTACGAGTGGGATTGGATCCCATGACAGCGACGTCGTGCGAACATTCCAACACAGGGGCGCCACAGCCAGTTGAAAGATCCCGTTTCCAGAAAGGAACTCGGAATCTTCTCACCTGCTTTGGTGATTTGAACAACTCACCACCTTCGTGAAAACGAGGCCTCTTTTGATTTATGGTTGCGTTTGAAAACTTAGAGATGCATGCTTGAAAAATGGGAAAACAGAGCGCCCGTGAACGTCACCTTTTTCGCTTTCTGTTAGGACGACTAGACTAGGAAGACTTCTCGAGCGGTACGTAACCTCTCGTTCTGTCGTTTGTTTTTTGTTCCCTTTGTTTCGAGAACTCTTAAGATATATAAGAACTAACTAACACCTAGATCATCCTTCAAAACACAGCAACACTAGCGCTCGTACGTGTACGTATAGTGTATAGGCGCGCGTGTGAGTTTTTAGACCTCAATCACCTTAGTGCGCTTGCGAATAAAAAAATAAAAAGAAAGAAGGAATGTACCGTACCTTTGGCAGAGCAGTTGTAGAGCGGTCCTGGTAGGCCGTTGATGGTGTGGGCGTCAGAGACATTCGGACCAGCGCCGACCTGAAGCGCCTGATTGATCACCACCTCCGTGTCCGCCAGCCACCACTCACCTACCAATCCAATTTCGCGATCGATCGAACGCAACCGCGCGCGCGCAAAATTATCAGCACAGGATTACAGGCCAGCAACAGCTAGCAATGCGGTCGTTTTCTCCCGGTGTTCGGCCGTTCACGTCGGCCGGCCGGCCGGCGGCGGGGCCAGCTAGCTAGCTAGCTGCAAGTAGACCAACGACACTCACCGAAGATGACGGGGACCTCCTTGTACGGCGCCGGGAACGGGTAGGGGACGCCGAGCTTGGGCAGGATGACGAGGGGCCCGTAGACGGTGGCGCGCAGCCAGGAGATGTGCGCGTGCCACCACAGCGTGCCGCGCTGCCCGACGATGGTGTAGTTGTACACGTAGCTCTGCCCCGTCTGGATCGGGCACTGCGTGATGTACGCCGGCCCGTCCGCCCACCCCGTGCGCAGCTGCCGGATGCCGTGCCTGCATGCATGCACGCAGCAGCAACGATCAGCATGCAGCAAAGCTTTCGTGTTCGTTCGGTCAGAGGCAGATTATAGTATATAATTAAGGTATATTGGTATGTAATAACGAAAAGACGCTTGGAATTAGTTAGCGAAATTCTGCTGGTGTATGTACTTGTGTGGTGCTAAGTGGGTGCACCAACGCGCGCACTTTTGACTTCCACGGACGCCGGTACGAGTACGATCACTTACCAGTGCAGCGAGATGTTGTGCTGGGCGTGGTTGGTCACGCGGATGACGAGACGATCTCCTTCTCTCGCGACGATCTTGGGGCCGGGGAACTGCCCGTTCACCGTGATGATGCTCTTGCTGGCGCACAGCCGTGTCACGTTCGCCATTGTCACCTGCGCACACATACATGCGAAGAGCATGCATATATATATGAGAAGTAATCAACATATATTGTAGGCATGCATTTTATGCAGAAGTACGTAGCATGATGTATAGACATGTGGTACACTCGATTGAACGACGACGTACATTGAAGTCGTAGTGCCTCGTGATGCCTTGCACTTCGACGACGGAGGCGAGGAGCATCAGGGCCGCCATGAGGAGGGAGCAGGGAAGAGCAGAGGAGATTGCCATGGCCACGCTACTAGCTGATGGTTAAACCTCTAGCTAGGCTCCGATGAGCAGCTATCTGGAGTTGCTCTTGAGCTAGCTCTAGAGGGCAACCAAGACGGCCACCAGGCGATCGAAGAGATGGAGGAATAATGTGTGTGTGTGTTGGGACAGCCACCGGAGGCCCCTCTCCATATATAGGGCATGGCAAGCAATGTGCTAGTAGCATGTCAACTACCACCGCCATTTTCTTAGGCTTTCTACATGGTCGACAGAAACGCAGCTTGGGCAGAACTATAAAAAGTTTGGTGATCCGGTAGATGAACGATCAAGGGCAGGCAGGCGAGCTGCTCGAGCTAGCTGGACTGCTGGAGGGCTCTAACTTTAGAGTGTGGCCAAAGTATGCGGCAACGATCCATCCCTTTTGACCATGCATGCACTGGATCGCGCCGCTAGTTTTAATTCTGGTGATTTTGCATGCTGTCGCGGACCTTTTCTGGTGCAAAAGTTTGCCGAAAACCGAAAGGTAAACTGTATGCACAAAGAGTAAAAAACCGTTGTCGATCTCCATGGTAATGATGAAGAAAATCACCGCTACACTGTGCTATGAATTCTCAACCGTAAAGAAAAAAATCTTGTAGCGCAATTTTCCGCGAAATTAGAACAGCTTGCTCTGCATACATGCTCCTCGAAAGATCTTGTCCTAGTAGGACAGTCCTACACTTGATATATTGGACATATTGACAATTGAATGTGTTCATGCATATGGTTCATTGGTCCCTAACCCGTACTTGCTGGTTTAGAACCTGAACAAAATCAGTGAGGTCAAGTGTCAAAATCTACAGATAACATATGCTCTACAAGCGATTGGAAATCATTTTTTTGAAGCAAATATCATATATCATCCTTCACACTTAATAAAGCAAAATTGATTGCACACAGGCCTTCTAGATACTATCTGCGAATGTTACTTCCTAGTTAGGTTGTGCGGCTTAATCAAAACCTCACACACAAACAATGCATGATTCACGGGGCCACCAATAATTCTTGGAATGGGGATTTTTTTTCTTGTTAAATATTGATTCAATTGAAAAGTAATCATGGTCATCGCTGTCACCAACATGGTAAGTAACTTCCTACTACGTTCCCATTTCTGCAAGTTCAGAAATCGGTCGACGCAGGGTTTTCACCTACAGTTCAGTGAATCTACGATTGCTGTAGGGGTGTGTGTTTAAGAATGGATGCATGATCCCTTGCCATGGATAGCAAGACACGCATCTATCCAGTAGGTGCTACCTGCATGATGGTTGGTGTCTTAGCGTGTCTTCGATCTTTCCTTGTACAATTCCCAACGGAGAGAAGGATGCTTGACCCAACACGATTGAGCGATGCAACGTTTCCTCATCACATATATACTTTATTGACTGAAAAAGAACGAAGGAGGGAACACGAACAGTAACATGTAAAAGACATGCACGGAATTGGATCTTGCAACTCTCCCGGCCCTACTCATCGAGTCCCTAGGCATTTCTTCGATGCAAGTTCGTTTTTTTTCAAAATCACAAATAATCATTGCTAATACATGTAAATCAAAAATAACTTTTTTTTTTCTTTCTGTTCCTATAGGTAGTACTAGTCTTCCAAGACTATTTGCTTGTATTTTCTTCTAGAGTGTACTGTCGGTGTTGGTTTGTTAAAAACACACCAAGTAACATAATATTCACTGCCTCAAATTTTCATGTCTCTATTGGTGATCTATATATGTACTCAACAAAAAGGTGGTGAAGGACAATTACCAATTTTGTTTACATCTATTTTCATACTATCTATGTCCCAGAATAAATAATTTTCTATAAATTTTTAGAAAGATTAAGGACGATGGCAAAAGACACGTGTACCCTCATCTTCTTTTCTTTTCTAGATGATATCTTGTGAATTTGGCTATTATTGTTTGTATGCATCCGTAATTAACTTTTGTATTAGGAGGCATTGTCCTGTATTTTTATAGGATGTTGTTTTTAGACAAATTTTAAACCTTAGAGAGAAAGTTATTTATTTTGAGATGGAGCGAGTACGTTCCTTAACATTTCCTAACGACGATCGTTATAAGGCTGTCACACAATTTGTTGATTTTGGGTTGGGCCCGTATTTCTGAAGCATCCCCAAAGCACATTATCATTAATTCATATGCATTAATACTGAGGTAAAGAGTAGGTCATGAAATAATTTGTTAGGTGTAAAAACAATGATAGTCAATGCATATTTACAAACCACAATATTGATTATTTTCCCAGTTTTTTCACAAAAGTGGGGCATGTGTGGTCCCATATGCCTATAGTCGCTTTAAGTATGATAGCATATCCATGGCCTAAAATAAAATAACCACATACTTTGATTGGTTGTATGTATTAACCTATATCTAGCTTGTGTAGTGTAGTTTGCTCGTATTTGTTTGGTTGCATAGACTCTTACGCAGGCTTGCACAATGCTCAAAGTAGATCCGATGCTGCATTAGTTAGTACACCAGATTTTGTCATATTAGACAACGCAAGTTTGTATGAGCCAATGTGCACATAAATAAAAATATTCTCATCCCCATACCTCAACTAGAAATTTGAGATCTCAACTAGAACATAGAGGTGACTACATGCAACAAATATAAAGAACTAAATACAATTTTATCAAATGTGGCTTGTTTGAGCAGAACTACCAAACAAAAAAAAATAGCAAACGTTTACGTCGGCATTGCTTATGTTGTGTAAGGTTTAATGCAAGCTAAGGCTAATGCAAGCAACTAATTAGACCCATGTGATGCAATTAATTTCCTATTTTTTTCTACCACTAGTCCACAAACCGGTGCTCATGATAGAATCTTGAGATTTAAAAATGAGAAGTTTGTGTAAGTTCAGTACTTACAACTAATCAAAGTTGCTTCTCTCTCTCTCTCCATTTTCAACACAATAACCATATATAGAGTTATGATAAACTTATCAATTATTTTATATGTTTGATCCATGTTTATAGTTTTCTCTCTCTTTGCATCGCATCTCCTCCATGTCTTCAATATTTGTTTATTAGTTGAAATGGTAGTTTAAGTTATGTCAACTTTTGTTGCAACCCATGTGTCAAGTCATCAATCTAGATCCGGGATTTCAAATTTTGATCTTATTAATGTCTACATTTTTTTACATATGTTATGGTGAAAATATAGTGCATATTGTACCCTTTATTCAAAATTATTCTTTTGTATTTTGTTAAAATAACTATTCTAAGTTCTCTATCACATACTTATTTCATATTTATAATAGCATACATAGTTATTTCACCTCCAGAATCAAGATGTTCATTTTCCTCTATCAAAGAGTTAGGACTTATGAGTGTAGTAGTATTTTTTTCTAAAATAATAGTTTTTAAAATTAAACTATCAATGTAATATGTTGTAATGTTTCAACAAAATGTGTACATTTATCTAAAACAATAATTTTCTTAACTCATTGTCATGGAGAATTAACTTAACATCAGTGTCACTAGTATGTGATTTGTTAAGCATAACTCATTGTCCTGGAGAATTAATTTAACATAAAATAAAATTTCAAGTTCAATGGTATGCGATTATAGCATTTTCTATGATTGTTACATTAAAGAAATATATATTTAGCTGCCATGAATGTATGTAATATGTATACTTAGTCTCCGTAGTAGCATACAACATGCATGTTCACTTTGAGTTTGTATCTTATATATTAATAGTAGTAGATGTGGATAATTTAAAAATGTAGGTGTACTTTCTAGCTATTTACCTTTTACAGTAACATATGTTGATTATTTAGATGTATATTCGAGGGATATTTTAGTTTATTTATAAATCATGACATATGTGTAATGTAAATGCAAATTTAGGAGACTAGTTTAGATTATCTTTCATTACGTTAAATGTGAGTAATTAGACGCATATTTAGGGATTGATTTATGTCGTTTTCAATGCAGAGGCTTGTATCTTTTAGAAAGGAAAAGTAAAATACAATTGCTATTATTTTCAGTGATGATTATATTTTATCGAACTGATGGCAGATTCTAATTTTTATGAGAATATATAGTATTTACTTTTTATAGTGTGTCTATATGAGGATTACATGGAGACTCACGTGGCCGGGACTCCATTTAGTATAGTGAGAAGTTCCGTATCACTAGTATAGCCAAAGTCAATGCAGGTTCATAAGGTCAATGTCTCTAGATTTATTTACTTTTATCAATTCGATGTGGGGATGGGGCATCTCTCTAAGTTTATATTATTTACTGATTTAAATGTAACGCGCCACAATGTTTCATGGCTCTATTTGTAATTAATCCATATATATCTACTGAACAAAAAGGTGATAAATGACAGTGACCAGTTTTATTTATATGTATGCGTTATGTGCCTTGAGTATTCCCTAATGATGATCTCTGCTAGACTGCCACACAATTGGGTTGGCTCCATATATCTGATTTCCTGAAATACCACCGCATCATTATTTATTCTATGTACTACAGGTTTGAGGTAGAATGTTTAGGTCATGAAATAGTTTTTAGGTGTAAAAACAATAATAATTAGCACAATTATACAAAACTAAAAGATCAATTTAGGTGTGGTTTGAGAAGCCTATAGTTGCAGTTTGGATGTGGTAGCATATTCGTGGCCTAGAATAGAATTTACCACATTTTTAGCAATTATAAATATAGATAAACATGTGTCAACGCAGAATCAAAAGGTTCATCTCTCTAAGTATACTTTTTTTGGAAGTTCAGGATGGGGGAGGGGGAATTTATGTAGTGCAAACTACATATTAGGTGTAAGTATACAAACCATTTTAAAAAAAACATACATCGAGTATTAAAAAAAAATTGAAACTTCGTACATCCACAGTGCATTCATATATGTACTCACATCCATGTAAAAGTTGAGATGTAAAACCAAAACTAGAGAAGTTTATAAAAATGACAAATTTTACATGTATGAAGGCAAACACAAATGTTTGTTGCAAGCCCAATAGGATGACTCACATCCTAGGCACACAAAGAATAGAACAAAAGGAAAAAAAGGATAGAAAAAGAACAAAGGCATATAGAATTACATCCTACAGTTAATGCATATTTAGTTTTGTCCTAAGTTGGACTAGTTTGCGTTCCATTAAGTTTGTAAGAAAATATCATATTTGTAATGCCAAATACATTAAAAAAGAGTAAATTATGATTTGGCCTGGACTTGTCGTTGAATTTTTAAAACATCCTTAACTCGAATATACCACACAAACTTACCTCCTTTACTTTCAAAATCATGCAAACTACCTCCCCTTCCCCTAAAATAGTTCATACTTCATAGTGGTTTTGATGGATGTTTTGGCTGATGTGGCATGTGGGCTCCACATGTTTTTAGTTTTGTTTATCATGCCATCTTTTAACGAATATTTGGGATACTAAATGATCTCAAATGAAAATGATGTGAACTAGAAAGTTTTGGATCTCTTCAAGCACTATAAATTTAATATAGAACGTGTCTCCATCCGAGACAATTTAAAAAATACTAAAAAATCATAATCATAGAACTTAAAACAAATATTTGGGCCTCTAAACTATCTTAAATAAAAAAGTTTACAACCATAAAATTATAGATTGCATTGAGATCTATAACTTTAGTTTAGACCATGTTAATGTCTGAGGTCGTTGCAAAATTTAAAAAATGAATTTTAAAATATGATAAATAAAACAAATATTTGCGCCTCTAAATGATCTCAAATAAAAATGTTTTCAACTATAAAATTGTAGATCACATTTATAGCTGCAACTTTGGTATAGACCATCTTACCATGTTAACATCCAAGGTCTTTTGAAAAAATAAAAAAAAAGAATTTCAAAATCTGAGAACTTAAATGAATATTTGGGCCTCTAAACAATCTTAGGTAAGAAATTCAATAACAAAGTTATAGATCTCATTGAGAGACACAAGTTTGGTATAGACCATGTCAACGTCCCAGAACATTTCACAATTTTGAAAAGTTTAATTTCAAAATATGATAACTTAAAACGAAGGTTTGAGCATCTAAAAAGATTTAAATAAAAAACTTATCAACTAGAAAATTATATATCACATTAAGCTCTACAATTTATATATAAAATTTATATTCATTCGACTTCATCATCACACTATAAAAGAACAAGTTTTTTTGAGGGGTTCTTTTTCTATAATAACTGTTTGACCTAGACGTCGTGCTATATGAGTCCTCCGCCATCCATGATTTTACACATAAGACTTCTAAATCAAGATTCCTCCTAGACCCTGTAATCCCAAAGATTCCTTGCCAGCGCACAACCAGATCACGGTACAACGTGTCAGTCGCCGAGCAAACCGTGTCTACGCTGGACACTGGACCAAACTTCGCACCACGCATGTGCACGTCCATGCACCGTATAAACAATGACTAAGGAGGTGGTATACTCCAAATTCCAGTCAGAATTGGCCCTACGTGTATACATATCTCAAAGTACAGATCCGTTTTTGTTCCAGTAATAATAAACCTTCGGTACAAGGGTTTGGTTCAGGACCAGCGCCGCACGGTTTGGCTAGACAGGGCCACATGTCGCACCCTCGAGGCCACATAGGTCTGGCCGTGTGGCAGCATGCTGTCCGACGAACAAAGCTTTGTATATAAAAATGCAAAACCAAACAGCGAAAAGAGAAAATAAAAATAAAAATATCCCACCACCCTACTAGCCTTGACGAAGACTAATTTATATTTATATCTATATCTAATAATAAAGAGGTAAAATTTTTATCACCTCTAAATTTTTGCCCAGCCTAATCACTGCTGTTGTATCCGTGTCTTTTTTTTTTCGTTTCCATCTCTGTTCCTTCTCCCGCTGCTTTCTCTTTATTTCTTCTCCCGCTCATAGGTTGGGTCCCTTATGTGGTCTCAAGAAAAGTGCTGCCACACCTCCTGGTGTTGTCGAGTGATTTTCCTTTGTCGTGCTGCCCTTTTTGTGTTTTTATTTTTTGTTTTTTTATTTTTCGATGAAATAACTTTGGTTTGATCTTTGAAGTTTTGACCCTTACTTAATAAACAAATAACTTTATTGCTAAGTTGTTGGTTTTAGTTAAGAAGAATAAATTATTATTATGACATGAATAATTAGCTGATGGCCTAAATAATCAAACCAAAAATTAAAATCTTGAGCAATTTGTCGCCTAATCTAATAAAAGAAATGTTTCTCCAAGTTGTCCACACATATCAGCACAAATCTCTAAGCTATCCGAATATACCAGTGCAACTTTTAAACAAGGGGTGACATGTGGAAACCGATTTTAATAAGATATTAAAATTATATAGCTATCTATACCTAATACTAAAGATGCAAATTAAGATGCCACGGGCGCTGCAGTTGTGTAACAAGCTAGATGAAGCAAATAGGATTTCATAATTTTTAACACCCGTTGCAACGCACGAACATGTTTGCTAGTATTAAAAAATTATGACCTTTTGATATAAGAGAAAGAAAGACCACCGGACATGTGGGCCTACTGCCACATCAGCAAAACCACTCAAGAAATCACTTTAAAATGTGAAGAGGGTATTTATATATCTAGTTTAAAAGTTAAGGTGTGTGTTGTTTGGTGTTGAAGTATAACACCCCGCGTCCAAAATCTTCTTATATGGCCTAGCTCCGCACGTGGAACGGACCTGCATACGCGTAACACCTCTCTTACAATTTTGTTCTCGCTTCGTGTAAAAGGGTTAACCCGGGAGTGGTGGTGCTATGTTTAGAACGACAAGGGTTATAAGCTGACCCTCATCCTCCTAAACTTCTAAGGTGGTACTAAACCCACCAACTACAACTTCTAATGTGCCACATGGGCCAACAACACCCAACTACTACATGTTTATAACGAGCTGGGGTGTTATATGAAGTTTATAGGGGTGTTAATTTGGTGGACTTTACTTTTAAAAATTAATATGCTTTTATAGTACACATATTTGATGTTATAAACGTGAATACTTTTCTCTACACATTTTGTTAAATTAAAATATTTTGTCTTTGAACAGAGCTAGAAATAAACTTATTTAGAGGGAGTAAACAATATGTGACTCAGCTGGACTGTTTTTTCAATGCATATCTTGACTATTTATTAGTTTTTTCACTCAAAACGCATGGAGAAAGTAGCAAATTGGATGAGCGCGACAATAGATAGGACATGTAACAAGTGAGAACTTATAACAACAATTGATAGGACATGCAACACAAGACGATTCGAAATGCGGAGTGGTGTATCTAGCCGACTAGCGTGATGATATTTGAACGGTGATAACAATTTTCCGTCAATAAATTCCAATGCTCCTTTCAAAACTAAATATATTCCATCCTTTCAAAACTAAATTCCAATGATGGTGGTAGTACATATTATTTGAGGGCACGCCTGGATACACTATCCAGTTCGTTCTCCGACAAGAATCTGATTTACAAAAGATGGTAGTAAATCATAAGCAATCAAAAAATAAATGGTGTTTGCTTTATACAAACTGAGTAAGTAGTATGAACCTTCCTGCCCGTGACTCACACTCACAGAGCTAACCAGATGACGACTCAACCCGGAAAAGCACACCGCTAAGTGAAAGCATCGCATAACACCAACCCCAGCACAAGCAAAAGATGATTAAGATATCCTATGCAAATTAGAGAGCACGCAATCCCTGTTTCAAGATGGCCGGGCCCAATCAATCACGGCCGTTGATGGCGACCTGCAGAGCAGCAATTCCTCGTGTCGTCTCGTCTAGCACCTGGGGAGATCAGATGGCGGAGGCAGCAGCTTCTCGTTGGGGCGGTCTCCGTCCAGCACCAGCCATGCCATTTTCAGGCCCCAGCTGACGTGAACCTCCAAGTGACAATGCATGAACCATACCCCTGCACACGTGCAACAGATCGACACGCACACGCGGTCAAGATTAGTTCTCCACGAAGCTTGGGTTATCCCTAACCAAAGTAACCTTGAATTTCCCTGCTTGCTCATCAGATCGTTGCAGTTAGTATGTCACTAAAGTCGACCTCACCTGGATTGTCTGCGCGGAACCGGATGGCCACCCAGCCGGCCGCCGGCACGCCGACGGTGTTCCGCTCGACGGGGTCGACGAGGTTGTACTTGGCCGGGTCCTTGGCGGGGTCGAAGTTGCCGAACCCTTGGCCAACCACGAAGAAGTTGAAGCCGTGGAGGTGCAGCGGGTGGCTCTCGGCGCCGAGGATGCTAGTGCCCTGCATCACCAGCTCCACGCTGGCACCGTACGGCAGCACCACCAGCTTGGTGCCGTTGGCCACGTTGGTGTTGTTGGGCGGCGTCCCCGTGTAGTTGAACGGGACCAGCGGCGCGGCCGGGAAGTTGGACGAGTAGTACACCCCCTTGGACTTGCCGGCGAAGTGCGACTGCAGCAGCGCCGTCGTCGGGAGCACGAAGGAGACGTTGTTCACGGACGCCGCGAACCGGCTGCTGTTGGTGGGGCCCTGGCACGTCCCGTTCACGGCGCATGGGTGCGTGCCCAGCCCGACCGTGAAGAAGAACCGCTGGTCCACCTCCTGCGGCACGGCCGCCGGGTACTCCGCGGTGGCCAGGCTGCGGAGCTTGGCCGTGTAGTTGGCGACGAAGCTCGTGTCGTTGATCTGCGGCAGGGTCGGCTTCAGCGCCGGGAGGTTCTTGTTGAAGGCCGCGCGGGGGGAAGGGGACGTGGGGTCCTCGTACTCGAGAATGCCGGCCACGGTGGTGTTGTCGAAGGTGCCCGGCCTGGCGGTGGAGTAGGGCGCGGCCAGCATGTAGTAGGTGGCGCCGGGGTAGGACGGCTTGGTGGTGAGGAGCACGTTGGTGGTCTGCCCAGGGGTGATGACGATGGTCTCCAAGGTGATGGGCTTGATGTAGACTGCGTCGACGTCGACGACGGTGAGCGGGTGGCCGGCGATGGAGAAGAAGAGCTCGTCATTGAGCGCAGCGTTGATGATGCGGAGCATGTATGTCTTCCCGGGCTTCACCTTCAGCTTGAACGTGTCTGCATCACCATAAGTACATACTAATATGAGTTAGTACTTGATAAAACAATGCAAACCGGCCGGCCGTTAGCTCATCAACTAGTAGTAAATGCATGTTTGTTGGTGTAGTCGTCGCATGCATGCATGCATCTAACCTTTTGCAGAGCAGTTGTAGAGCGGCCCAGGCAGCCCGTTGATGGTGAAGGCGTCGGAGACGTTGGGGCCTCCGCCGGTCTGGAGCGCCTGGCTGATCACCGCCTCCGTGTCCGCCGTCCACCACTCACCGAAGATGACGGGGACCTCCTTGTAGGGCGCTGGGAACGGGTAAGGGACGCCGGGCTTGGGCAGGATGACGATGGCGCCGTAGACGGTGGCGCGCAGCCAGGAGATGTGCGCGTGCCACCACAGCGTGCCGCGCTGCCCCGTGATGGTGAACTTGTACACGTAGCTCTGCCCGCTCTGAATCGGGCACTGCGTGATGTACGCCGGACCGTCCGCCCACCCGCTCCGCAGCTGCCGGATGCCGTGCCTGCATGCGTGCCGGCGCCGGTGATCAGTCGCCCGCCGGTCACACAGTCAATGTGTATTGATTCGTTTCGTGCTGTTACACGACGAGATCGATGGTGCATGCACGCAGTACAGTGCACATTACCAGTGGATGCTCATGTTGTAGGGGACGTGGTTGACGACGCGGATGACGACGAAGTCGCCCTCCCTCGCGAACACCGTCGGCCCCGGGAACTGACCGTTCACCGTCACGATGCTCTTGCTGCTGCACAGCCGCGTCACATTCGTCATTTGCACCTGCATGCATTACCGTCGCAACGTTAATTAATTATTAGATGCATTGCTAAGATTGCAACTGCATGTAACTAACGCTACTAATGAGCTACTTGTCATTGATGGAGGAGGCATATGCTCTGCTTGTTGCACGCGCGCGCGCGCGCACACACACACACACACACATGCAGACATGCATGCTTACATCGAACTGGTACTCCCTGATGGCCCCCTCCGTAACGTCGACGGAGAAGAAGAGCACGAGCACAGTGATGACGACATAGCAAGGCAGCAGATAGGAGGTAGCCATTGTTGCTGTTCCGATCCTACAGTGAGAGTGAAGCAAGCTAAGAACAATTAAGTACTTGAGCCCGAGCCTCCGATGATCCTTTGTTGGCTAAATGTTGGATGCATGGATCACTGCGTTTGAGGTGGTAGTAATGCCCCAGAGAGGTTCCTATATATATAGTAGGATAGTAGATATGATGTTGCAAGTGCAGGCATGAGATGATTAGCCTGTACGCTTCTCTGGAACTTTTTGGCTATGCATGCGCCTAGTTCAAATGTTTGTGCTGAGTTCAGTACTGTATGCATGCTTTATTTGGTGCATGGATGGTTATTGATCGAGCACGAGGTCGCCTCAAGGCAACACTGCCGGCGGGGCCCGTGCGGAACACGGCTACTAGCTGCTATAGTGTAGTAGCTTCGGAGTGTGGCTGAAGTCAACCGCTCGTCTGTTTATATGTCACATTATTGACCACCCTCTTACATAGCCTTTTTCCTGACTTAGTTAACACGCCGAATGTACTACGTATTACGTACACCATTATATTTGGAATAGAAATATCAAATATTTGGTACGGCAGTAAAGCCGTTTCACTGCATTGCATTGATTTCTTATTGACATGAACGGCCAATATATAGTTAAACATAATTGATCCATCCAACTTTTGCTTTTCCAGAGAAAAAGGAGGAAGAAACAGCCGGAACCTGATTTACGCTAAAATGAATGGACATGAATTAAGTGCGATTTACTCAAGGGAAAAAAAGGCACACATGTGTCCAGTAAGAAATTCTACATTTCACTTTCCAATACCGAGGGGTACGTTGAGCTAACCACACACACACAATACAAACATGCCATTTTCACCGGGCGTTGGAGTTGGCTGGACATGCTTCACCTACCACCCCAGATAATGACCCGTTCACTGGTCTGAAGCTTGGCTGAAATTAGCTGAAAAATATTTTTTTGACTGAATTGTTGTAAGAGAAAAATACTGTTCTAACAAAAAAAAAAAAAGTCGAACGAGTCGAATATGGGACGAACAGGGCCAATGTGTTCAAATCAGGAGTGGTTGAATTCCAGCTACCCCCGGAGCAAAAGGTCAGAGGCGACACCAGCAAGTGTCCCTGTTGCGGATCACAATTTTTGCAGCGTTTCCAGACGTATCCTTGCATGCCAAGGGATAGCCGCCGGAGCAAGTGAGGACAGCGACCAGCAGCCTGTTCGGTTGACTGGTTCATATCGTTGCTGGTTCGTGAAGAAATACTGTTGATTGGTTTGTGTGAGAGAAAAATATTGTTCCAGCTGGAAGAGGATCGATCGGCTGAGGGTGGTCTGTTATGTTCCGTGACCAGGCGTGACTCGGTGCCGCATGATTAGGGGAAGGATATGAAGAACCGGGAGAGATCCGTGGCGCTGAAGCTGCGCCGGTTAGCTGGTCACGGAGCTGGGTTCGAACACTGTTCCTCTTTTCGTTTCGGCAAGTCTCCAAAGGGGGAGAAGGATGCCTGACCCAACTCTCCTCTTGCTTTTTCTTGCACTAGGGTAGACGTACAAAATTGGCCATGATATTATTCTACCGTATATTATATGTTCTCTCACTTCTCCACATCTCATGGATCGTTTGCCGAGTTTTCTCAGGATCTTGTTTGGCTGCCTTATCGGTCCCGTTCGGTTGGTAGAATTTTGATTGAAACTGGCTAAAAAACACTGTTCTAGCTGAATTGTTGTGAGAGAAAAACACTGTTACGGTTGAAAAAAGAAGCCGAACAAATTGAATATTGGGTAAGTCAAACAGGGCCTACATGGCTTCTCCAATAGTCATATGAACACCAGAGCATCCCAAACGTGCAGGAATTGGCGTAGAACGATTTAAGCATTCAGCACGTAGTGTATATTCCTTGAACAGCGGATCAGGTCACGTCATCCTTTGACTGTGATATGGTCCTTTATAAATTCCAACTTGATGCAATCGAACATAGCTCGAATCGCTCATCTTCTATTTCCAACTTGATCCTGAGCAACTTGGTTCATAAATGCACAAGGTCCTCCTCAAAAGAGACCAATGAATACTGTTCTATATCCCAAACTTATTCTATGGTTATTTTGACTTAAGATAATTACAATATTAATTTATGAGAATACAGTGACTCCTTGCTAAGTGATTCACTATAACGCTATGCATCTAAACGAACTGAGTCAAATATGCACTCGGACAACCAAGATGAGCAACACATACATTATGTATTAGGACAAATTTGAGTGTCAACACGTGTCTCATAAAGCTGCGTAGGTCGGTGGGTCACGGAGCTGGGTTCAAACTGTTCCTCTTTTCGGCAGGTCCCAAGGGGGGAGAACGGGGGAAGGATGCCTGAACAACCTCGTCTCTTGTTTTTCTTGCACTAGGATAGATGTAGAAAATTAGCTATAACTAGATATATGTCCAGATGTTGCACCGAGATCATAAATTTTTGTACACGACTACGATGATAGATTTGTTCACCGTAAACACCAGTATTTAAGTAGTATCCTTGTAGCTGTTGCAGCCACCTGCTTCATCCCAGCACGGGCCTCCATGTCGCGTGGTTGCGGTACGGGCAGCTGAAAGCCCTAGTTCGGTTTTGGCTAATTGATGAAACCTAGTGTCGGATCATTTAGCTCCGGCAATGCCTAGCAACATGATCGCGTAGATGGATCCAGATGGTAGTATACGAGACACAAGGATTTATACTAGTTCAGGGCGCGGTGCCACGCTAAACCCTACTCCAGTGGTGCTGCTGTTGGTATTTATTAACACACATAGATAAATCCGTCAGCGCACGGATACCGATGTAGCTTTCACCCGAAAGTATTCCAAGTATCATATCCACAGAAAAACGTGTGAGATTAACTACAATCTAACTTAACCAGGAGTAGCAATAAGGCTAAGGATAAATAGGAGCGTAGAGAGGATAACTAAGGTTCTCTTATTCGGACTTCGGTAAGCTATGTCTTCTACTATTTAACTGGGGACATTACTAAGGAGAGACACCAGCAGAGGATGCTTTCCTTCGTAACCGGGTCCTACTTGGCCTACAAACAGGAGGTGGACTACAAAAGATTCAACGAGACTATAAGAGTCACCCTCGCGAGCTACCACTAATCCGGAATGCAGGGTGCATCCACGATTAACCCAAGTCTAAGCATCATGCTTACACTTACGATTAATACTTTACTCCCCCTAAGAAGAGAATAAAGCACTCAAAAGAGTCGCGATCCTGATGAACAATATAAATAAGATGCTTACTTGAATTAGAAGTTGATTACCAGAGAAATCTCAGAGGCAAGCTCAGATAGAACTTGGATCCACCAAGGTACAAGCCGTAGAGAAAGCACCGACAGGCCGACACTTCCTCCAAACTCTTCCTCACTCTCTATCTCACTATTTCTATTTATAAGACTACATCATATGGAGGACTAATCTTCTCTTGATTGCTGGCTCTGATCCTGAAGATTTGAATTAGGGTTTCAGGGATGGCTCTGCCAGAGGGGTTACAGGGCCGTATATATAGGGGGTAGCATCAATTCTGGACCCTCGGATCAAACCGACTTAAAAGGACGGCGTAGATGCAATATAGGAGGCGGTGGAGAACTGACATTCGAAGCGGAGGCTGGCCGGTGGGCTTCATAGGCCTGTGTAACACCAGTGTTTTTGCATTATAATAAAAACCACTAAAAATTTGAACTTTTTAAATTTTTACAACAAATTAAAACTTGCGTAGCTTATTTTCCGCAAAACCATTTTCAAAAGGAAATGTATTCCAAAAACCCTGCATCAAAACTCACCATATGCACTTAGATTAGAAAGCTTGAGTGCTTGCTTGATTGCTTTTTGCTTGAAATGTTTGGGTGATCACATATGTGAATTTATGCATGTGCCCTAGGATTTACTTTGGCATCAAATAACCCCCTTGGTATTTTACCTTAACCTTCCCCAATCCAAATGACCTCCTTAGCTTTTCTTGGAAATTTACTAATGTACCACTTTCCAAACCCATCTTGAAATCCAATTCTAAACCATTCAAAAACCCTAGTTTGAATTTCTGGGAAAAAGAAAAGTATTTCAAAAATGGGAAAGACTTCATGGGCTCAATCCTCTTCCTCCCTCCTTCCGGCCCACGTCATGGCCCGCTCCCTCCCTCTCCTTCCCTTAACGCACTGGGCTGTCACTGGCCCAGCCCATGAGTGAGTCCCACATGTCATCATCGTCTTCTACCTCGCGACCTCGGCGAAAATACCATGTCACTCATGTCACCTACCCCCATCGCCTCGCCACTGCCTCGCCCACGCCCACATAGGTTAGGATGGGTCCCGCCTGCGAACCACCTCTCTCCCTTGTCTCTTTTCGCGCCATCCTTATCCTCTCCACAAAACTCATCGACACGCGCCACCCCACCATGGCCACTCGGCTCCAGCTCGCTGCCAGCCGAGGGACAGCTAAGCGCGCACTGTGCGCACCGCCTCTCTAGCTTGGACACAAGCGCAAAAGAAGCTTGGTGCTTGCGTAATCCCATCCGCCAGAGAAAATATCTCGCCGCCACCCTGCCACCGTGGACCTATCCCCACCACCTATAAATAGGCCCCCACATAGCTCCCCGCCTCATCCCTCACCTCCACCAGCTCCTCTTAGGCCTAGAACATGCCATCTCCCCCTCACCTCCTTTCTTCCCTCTTCCCCCAAGCCCTGTTCGTTTCTTCCCCAACTGGTGCGCCGCCCTCGCCATGGGAGCCAAGCTCCAAACCCTCCTTTCCACTTCATCTCTGGGCAATTAGAGTGGTAGGTAAGCTCCATGAGCTCTTCTCCCATTGATTTCGTAGCCCTAGCCTCTTCTCTCCCTTTGTGTTACCTTGGCTATGTGAAGCCCCGCCGCCCTCACCGCTGCCACTGCCAGTAGAGAGCTTAGCCACAACCCTAGCTCCCGCTACACGCCCGCAATGCCCACTACATCCTGCCACACTCGCCTCGCACACCTAAACGCTTAGCTCTAGCCTCTACCCACTGCCACGCCACCGCATCCGCTCTAGCAAGCTGCCACCGCCGCTCCACGTGCCCGTTGCCACCACTAGCTACCCTAGGGGCTACGCCAATGTCCCGAGAGCACCGACAACTCCTTCGTGTTAGGCTACGGCCAAGGACACCACTGGCGTAATCATCTTCGATGAGCCCCAATGCCTTTCCCCTACCTCACTATCGCGCCATCGCCGCTGCCCAGCCGTTGTTTCCCTCCTGTCGATAGAATATCATCGGTAGTCCTTTGAGAGGTATCCCACAAAGGTAGATTGATCGACAGAGGAGCGTGAAATCAAGAACAAGAAGGCAATAGAGACACACGAGTTAGACAGGTTCATGCCGTCAGTATGACGTAATACCCTACTCCTATGGTCTGTTGGTTTGTATTAGCTATCGTATGATATTACGTGACTGCAGATGTATGTATCCTGATGTATCTTGTCCGCTAGGGGACCCATGCCTCTCCTTATATACTCTAGAGGGGTAGGGTTACAAGATAAGTATCCTATTTGGTACTATACAATAGCTTGTGGTGCACGCCGAGCAGCGCCATGCACGCCTTGATCTTGTGGGTTGGGCCACCTCTGATGGTGCGGCCCATGTCTTGTCTTGAGGATACCGGGGCCATACCCCCATAGCTAGTCCCCGAGCCTGACAGTAGGTGACGTAGTCACGTGGTGCTAGGGTTAGAAAGTAGAAGACCAGCTGAGCAGGAAGCCGGTCTCTAGGCGTAGCCTCGAGATGAGAAAAGTGCACATTCACCGTAAGGTGAAGTGTGCCCACTTAGTCCCCGAGCCTGCTGGAAGATGAAGAATGAATCTTGCAGCAGGGTCAAAGAAAAAGTAGTCTAAAAGCTTTGTCGACGTCATCCAACATGCGTGTATCAAGACCCTAGATGTGCTGCCCAAGATCAGCACCCTGATCCGAACAACATGGAGTAGCTTGATAGCACACCGATGAGATGTAGCAAGGTTCAACCACCAAGAGCGATGTTCGAGCGCCGTGGAGTCCCCGGCAAAGCTGGCGATGTCCGAGCACCGAGGAGTCTCTGGCGTAGCTGGCGAAGTCAGAGCATCAAGGAGTCCCCAGCGTAGGCGGTGATGTCCGAGCACTGAGGAGTCCCTGGCGTAGGCGGCGATGTCCGAGCACCAAGGAGTCCTCGACGTAGGCAGCGATGTCCGAGCACCGAGGAGTCCCCGGCGTAGGTGAAAGCTCAAGTTTGGTTTTGGTTAATTGATGAAACCCTAAGTGCTAACCTAGTTTATCAAAGTGATTATGAGATAGGTAGCACTACTCTAAGTGATGAAGCAATGGCGAAGATCATAACGATGGTGATGGCATGGTGATGATCAAATGCTTAAACTTGGAAAAGAAGAAAGAGAAAAACAAAAGGCTCAAGGCAAAGGTAAAATTGTAGGAGCTATTTTGTTTTAGTGATCGAGACACTTAGCGAGTGTGATCATATTTAGGATCGATAGCCGTACTATTAAGAGGGGTGGAACTCATATCGAAATGCAGTTATCAAAGTGCCACTAGATGCTCTAACTCATTGCATATGCATTTAGGATCTAGTGGAGTGCTAACACCCTTGAAAATGTTTGTGAAAATATGCTAACACATGTGCACAAGGTGATACACTTGGTGGTTGGCACATTTGAGCAAGGGTTAGAAACTTCATCGGTGGAGTGTCCGCCCATAGAGTGCGGCCAGTTCGACGGTGCCACTGGCGCCCTAGATAGAAAAGATGAAGGTCACTGTAAGTGACCGGACGCTGGTCTCGGTTAGACCGGCGCATCCGGTCAGTGGCAGTAGAGGGCGGGTGTTTCGGTCTTCGACCAGACACTAGCGCTAAAAGTGACCAGACACTAGCAGGGTGCGTTCGGTTAGTGCTGACGTACGCTGACGTGAGGCGCACAGAGGATACGTTGTGTGACCGGACGCTGGGTGAGTCCGGTTGAGCATGACCGGACGCGTCTAGTCATGAAATGTCACGTTTGGAACCTTACTGGAAACGACCGGACGCTGAGCTCCAGCGTCCGGTCACTTTCTAACTGACGCATCTGGTCATCACTTGACCGTTGAAATTGGGCGATCGGTGTTTGAAGCTGATGACACGTGGCGCACATCGCACGACCAGATGCTGAGGTCCAACATGCGGTCAATATGAGCGGAGCGTCCGGTCGGCCCATGTTCAGTGCAGTAGGGAGCCCAACAGCTCTATTTCATGGGGGCTTCTATTTAAGTCCCATGGCTGGCTCAAGCTCACTCTCTTGGCCATTTGCATTGACATAGCAACCTTATGAGCTTAGCCAAAGTCCTCCCACTCATCTCCATCATTGATCCATCATCTTTGTGAGATTGGGAGAGAATCCAAGTGCATTGCTTGAGTGATTGCATCTAGAGGCACTTGTATTCGTGTTTTGCTGCGGATTTTGGTTGTTGCTCTTGGTGGTTGCCACCACCTAGATGGCTTGGTGCAGCGGTGGAGGATTGGCATGAGTTGGTGATTGTTCATGGCCATCTCCAATGATTGTGAGGGGATTTGTACCTTCCCCGGTGGAGCACCTAAAGGTAACTCTAGTGGATTGCTCATGTCATTAAGTTACCTCACTTGTGGGTAGGTTCTTGCGGTGTCCAATTGTGTGGATGAGGTTTGTGCAACACCTCTTAGCCGCTGAACCACCAAGTGTTGGTCGACACAATAGGGACGTAGCGTGTTGGTAAGCACGTGAACCTTGGGAGAAAATTAGTTGTCTCTTGCCCTTTGGTATTCTCTTAGTGATTGTTTTCATCTTCATCTTGTGATTGGTTCATCCCTCTACACGACGGTATAATCACCCTACTCACTCTTTTATATTCTTGCAAACTAGTTGTGGCAAGCTCTTTAGTGTAATTAGAATTGAGAGCTTGATTTGTTATTTAAGTTCATCTAGTGGAGCTCTTTAGTGTAGCAAGATTGAGAGCTCTTAGTGAGTAGTATCATAGCAAGTTGTGTGTCTAGTAATCATTGTAACTAGAATTGTTGGATAGGTGGCTTGCAACCCTCGTAGAGCTAGAGCAAGTTTGCATTTCGCTATTTGTCTTACTAATCAAATTGCTCTAGTTGATTTATAGAATTTTAAATAGGCTATTCACCCTCCCTCTAGCCATATTAGGACCTTTCAAGTGGTATCAGAGCCATGGTCACCATTTGATTGAAGGCTTAACAACCTCGGTATCAAATTATGGCTCAAGTTGTGTTCAACCATGTGGGGGGCAAACCACCGTTCTTTGATGGCACATGCTATGATTATTGGAAGAGAAAGATAAGGATATATCTTGGTTCAATCAATGATCAAGTATGGGAAGTGACCGAGAATGACTATGCTATCATTGATCCCGATGATCCCACCAACCAAGATAAGATCAACAAGCAATGCAATACAATGGCTCTAAACACCACATACAATGCCATTGATTCCAAGGTGTTTGAGCAAATCAAGGATTGTGAAAGAGCAAATGAGGTGTGGAAGAGATTGGAGGAAACATATGAGGGCACACCGGCGGTGAAGAGTGCCAAATTATATATCCTCAAGGATAAATTAACAAGCTTCAAGATGAAGAAAGATGAGAGCATTCTAGAGATGTTCCATCGTTTGCAAGTGATTGCCAATGATTTGATGGCATTGGGAGAGAAGATCAAGGATGATGATGTCTCTCATCGGTTCTTAATGTGCCTACCTCCAAGATTTGAGATGTTGAGATTGCTCATCATAAGAGAAGGATTGAAAGAGATTACCCCCAACTAAGTACTAGGTGATGTCATGACCCAAGAGACATACCGTGTGGAAAGGGAGGGGGATGACAAGGAGGACAAGAAGGAAGAAGAGGACAAGAAGAAGAAGAGTGTAGCATTTAAGGCTAGCTCATCATCATCCAAGAATAAGGGCAAGTCCAAGAAAGAATCAAGTGATGATGATGATCTTAGTGACATTAATGATGAAGCCATGGCTCTATTTGTGTGCAAGATGGGCAAATTCATGAAGAATAAGGGCTATGGTGCAAGAAAGAGAAGAGATCACACCAAGAGCAAAGAGTATATGAGAAAATGCTATAATTGCAAGAGCCCCGATCATGTTGTAGCAAATTATCCCTACAATAGTGATAATGATGAAGATGAGAAGAAGAAGCACAAAAAAGATACGAATGAAAAGAAGGAGAAGAGTATGACCTTCCAAAAGAAGAAGAAGGGTGAAGGCTATGTAGTCACTTGGGATAGTGATGGTTCCTCGGATGGTGATAGCTCTAGTGATGATGACAAGAAATCTATCAAGAGAGCACTAGCAAGTATCTCCATCAACAAGAAGCTCTCCATCTTTGACACTCCATCGACATGTCTCATGGCAAATCCTACCAAGGTAAATTATGATGAGAGTGATGATGATGAATGTGAAAGTGACTCTTGTAGGAATGATAATGATGAGGATGAGGAGTACACCAAGGAGGAGCTCTTGGACATGTATGAGCAAGTGCACGCTTGCAATGAGATGAAGAGAAAGGAGTGCAAAGAATTGCGCAAGAAACTAAAATTTCTTGAGCAATCATTTGATGAGCTCAATGCTACTCATGAGAGGCTAATGGAAGCCCATGAGAAGCTTGGCAAAGCTCACTCTAAGCTTGAAAAGGCTCACTCCTCTCTCATTAAGCAAGTCAAAGTGGAGGAAGCCAAGAAGGAGCAAGTGATCATATTATGTGATGTGGGACTAACATGTGATCTTATTGATGAATCTAATTTTGTTGCTTCCACTAACACTTCTTGTAGCACTACCACTTCTACTTCACCTTTGAATGATGGTCTCACTTATGAAACCTCACTAATGGTGGAAAATAAGACCCTCAAGAAGGAGGTGAATGAGCTCACTCGTGCCTTAGGCAATGCCTATGGTGGAGAAGCCCGCTTGCTAAAGTGCTTGGGTAGCCAAAGGTTTTCCCTCAACAAAGAGAGATTAGGCTATACCCCCAAGAAAGGCAAGGCGCCCTTTGTCACTCCCAAAGTTAGCTTTGTGAAGGGCAATGATCGGTTTTGCAATAGATGCAAGCAAGTTGGGCATATAGAGCAAAATTGCAAGATTAACAAGAACAAGCTACCTAATGTATCCTCAATTAAATTTGATTCTTGTTACATGCTTTTTAAGGGTGCTAATGGTGTGAAGGCTAAGTTCATTGGTACACCAATTGTGGGCCCAAAGAAGAAGGCCATTTGGGTACCAAAGACCTTGGTAACTAACCTTCAAGGACCCAAGCAAGTTTGGGTACCTAAAAACAATTGATCTTCTTTTATAGGTCAATTATAAAGCCGGAGGAAGGCATTGGGTGCTTGATAGTGGGTGCACACAACACATGACCGGTGATCCAAGAATGTTCAATTCAATCAATGAAAACAAGAGCAATGGGATTGATAGTATCACATTTGATGACAATGGCAAAGGCAAGATCAAAGGACTTGGTAAGATTACAATATCCAATGATTTGAGCATCTCCAATGTGCTACTAGTAGAGAGCTTGAACTTCAACCTATTATCGGTAGCTCAATTGTGTGATCTTGGTTTCAAGTGCATATTTGGTGTGGATGATGTAGAGATTATAAGTGTAGATGGCTCTAACTTAATATTCAAAGGATTTAGATATGAGAATCTATACTTGGTTGATTTCAATGCTAGAGAAGCTCAATTGTCAACATGTTTGATCACTAAGTCTAGCATGGGTTGGTTATGGCATAGAAGGCTTGGTCATGTTGGAATGAAACAATTGAACAAATTGATTAAGCATGACTTAGTTAGAGGCTTGAAAGATGTTACATTTGAGAAGGATAAGCTATGTAGTGCATGTCAAGCCGGAAAGCAAGTTGGTAACACACATCCTAAGAAGAGCATGATGAGCACATCCAAGGCATTTGAGTTGATGCACATGGACTTGTTTGGACCAACCACATACACTAGCATTGGTGGAAACAAATATGGATTTATGATTGTGGATGATTTCACTAGATAGACATGGGTGTTCTTTCTTGTTAATAAGAGTGATGTGTTTGCAACATTCAAATCATTTGTCAAGGACATTCACAATGAGTTTGAAACAACCATCAAGTGAGAAGTGACAATCGAAGTAAGTTCAAGAACACAAGAATTGATGAGTTGTGTGATGAATTTGGAATTAGACATCAATTCTCGGCCAAGTACACTCCACAATCAAATGGCATAGTTGAAAGAAAGAATAGAACTTTGATTGACATGGCAAGATCAATGTTGAGTGAGTACAATGTGAGTCATTCATTTTGGGCCGAAGCAATCAACACGGCTTGCTATTATAGCAACCGACTCTATTGTCACCCCATGATGGAGAAGACATCTTATGAGCTATTGAATGGGAGAAAGCCCAACATAGCATACTTTCGGGTTTTTGGTTGTAAATGCTATATATTGAAGAAAGGCACTAGATTGAGCAAATTTGAAAAGAAATGTAATGAAGGTTTCTTGCTTGGTTACTCCACTACTAGCAAGGCTTATAGAGTTTGGAATTTAGCTAGTGGTACTCTTGAGGAGGTTCATGATGTGGAATTTGATGAAACAAATGGTTCCCAAGAGGAAGATGAGAATCTAGATGATGTAAGAGGCACTCAATTGGTCAATGCAATGAAGAACATAGACATTGGTGATATAAGGCCTAGAGAGGTGATTGATGTTGAAGATGACAAGAATCAAGTGCTCTCTAACTCAAATGTGCAAGCTAGTGGTTCTCATGATCAAGTTCAAGCAAGTACTAGTCATGACAAAGTGCAAGATCAACAATAAGTGGCTAGTTCATCATCTCAACCAAGTAATCAATCTAATGCAAGCAATCAAGTGCAAGTGCTCCAACCAACTAATGTTGCAAGAGATCATCCATTGGACAATATCATTGGTGATATTTCAAGAGGTGTGCAAACTAGATCAAGATTGGCTTTATTTTGTGAGCATTTCTCATTTGTGTCATCCATTGAACCAAAGAAGATAGATGAAGCTTTGAAAGATGTTGATTGGGTCAATGCTATGCATGAAGAGCTAAACAACTTCACAAGAAATCAAGTATGAGAGTTAGTTGAGAGGCCTAAGGATCATAATGTGATAGGAATCAAGTGGGTCTTTCGGAATAAGCAAGATCAAGATGGGATAGTAATAAGGAACAAAGCAACATTAGTGGCTCAAGGTTACACTCAAGTTGAAGGTCTTGACTTTGGAGAAACATATGCCCCGGTTGCAAGATTGGAAGCAATTAGGATCTTGTTAGCCTGTGCTTGTGCCCACAACATCAAGTTATACCAAATGGATGTGAAGAGCGCATTTCTCAATGGGTACATCAATGAGCTTGTGTATGTTGAGCAACCTCTCAGTTTTGAAGATAAAAAGAAACCCAACCATGTTTACAAGTTGAGAAAGGCTTTGTATGGATTGAAACAAGCACCTAGAGCATGGTATGAGAGATTGAGGGATTTCCTACTCTCTAAGGGATTCAAGATGGGAAAGGTTGACACCACTCTCTTCACCAAAAAGCTTGGAAATGACTTGTTTGTAATGCAAATCTATGTTGATGATATCATTTTTGGGTCAACAAATCAAGATTTTTGTGAGGAGTTTGGCAAGATGATTGCAAGTGAGTTTGAGATGTCCATGATTAGAGAGCTTAGTTACTTCCTTGGTCTTCAAATCAAGCAAATGAAGAATGGCACATTTGTGAGTCAAGGTAAGTATATCAAGGACATGCTCAAGAAGTTTGAAATGGATGATGCTAAAGCTATTAGTACACCAATGGGGACAAGTGGAAGCTTGGATAGTGATGCTAGTGGCAACATGGTGGATCAAAAGATGTATCGGTCTATGATTAGAAGCCTACTCTATGTGACCGCATCAAGGCCAGATGTGATGTTTAGTGTATGCATGTGTGCTAGATTTCAAGTCTCACCAAGAGAAAGTCATTTGAAGACAATAAAGAGAATATTGAGGTACTTGAAGCATACACAAAATGTTGGATTATGGTATCCCAAAGGAGGAAGATTTAAGTTGATTGGATATTCGGACTCCGATTATGCGGGATGCAAAGTTGAGAGAAAGAGCACATTGGGCACATGTCAACTATTGGAAAGATCACTTGTGTCTTGGTCATCAAAGAAGCAAAATAGTGTAGCACTTTCAACCACCGAAGCAGAGTACATTTCGGCTGGTAGTTGTTGTGCTTAATTACTTTGGATGAAGGCTACTTTGAGTGACTTTGGAATTAAATTCAAGCAAGTGCCATTGCTATGTGACAATGAGAGTGACATAAAGCTCACTAACAACCCGGTTCAACATTCAAGAACAAAGCATATTGATGTCCGCCATCATTTCATAAGAGATCACCAACAAAAAGGGGACATTTGCATTGAGAGTGTGGGCACCGAAGATCAACTTGCTGATATTTTCACCAAGCCACTTGATGAGAAGAGATTTTGCAAGCTAAGGAATTAATTGAACATACTTGACTTCTCTAATATGTGTTGATGCACCCCCCCAATTTATATGACATACCTCTCCTTCGAGCAATCCAAGATAAAAGTTGATTGGCATAGCATACATCCTTGCTAAGGACATGATTAGTGTATCTAGACATATTTCACATTTGAATAGGCTCATTCACGAAAATCAAATGAATTTGATGCTTGTATGGTACCACTATTGCTTGTATGTTTGAAATGATCTAGTGGTAGCATATGACATGTTTGTGGGCTTATAAACCTAGTGTTTAATCTATAAAATGAGCTATAAGTGTTTAACTCAACATGGTACAAGATAACCCTTATTTGGAGGTGTGAAGAAGCTTGTCCTTGGATCAAACTGAGTTAAATATCTTTTGCAAAGTAATCTAGATTGAACCAAATTGGGGAAATGATCCTCATTTCACATGGTTTTACCCCAACCTATCTATAATTTGAGCTCACCTTTTGTGCTAATTGTTGACAAAGGAGGAGAGAAATTCACAAAGATAATAAGATAGGAGGAGCAAGGAGCAAACAAATGAAATGATATTGTAAGGGGATCAATCAAAAATACACACAAATAGGGGGAGCAAGCTCATAAACTTGTATGTTGCATTTTGATGTGCATTTCATATATTTGTTTAGTGTATGCTAGTTATAGGCTTGAATGATGAAATAAAAAAAACTAGCATGCATAGGCTAAAGTAACTAGACTTATGTTCATTCTATGGAAACTAGACCCTTGCTTGTAATGTTGATCTCATGGGGTATTCTAGTTTTTGTATATGTCTAGTTACTAATAGTGCTAAGGATGGTATATTGGTGCACTCCGGTTGGTATCATGCTTCAAAGGCCCATCTCTTATACCTTAGCATCATTTGGTAGAAATTGACTCCTATATTTCCTATCTAAGCATATGTGCAAGCTACAATCCAAACTCTTAGCACATATGTAGGGGGAGCAATTACTACCATTTGGAGTTCATGAAACTTGTCCATATTCTTTTACACATGGTAGATATGCTTGGGCAAGCAACATGAATTCAATTAAATCTCCATTCATATCTTTGTGAAAGGGTTGTCATCAATTACCAAAAAAGGGGAGATTAAAAGCTCTAGTTTGGTTTTGGTTAATTGATGAAACCCTAAGTGCTAACCTAGTTTATCAAAATGATTATGAGATAGGTAGCACTACTCCAAGTGATGAAGCAATGGCGAAGATCATAATGATGGTGATGGCATGGTGATGATCAAATGCTTAAACTTGAAAAAGAAGAAAGAGAAAAACAAAAGGCTTAAGGCAAAGGTAAAATTGTAGGAGCCATTTTGTTTTAGTGATCGAGACACTTAGCGAGTGTGATCACATTTAGGATCGATAGTCGTACTATTAAGAGGGGTAGAACTCGTATCGAAATGTGGTTATCAAAGTGTCACTAGATGCTCTAACTCATTGCATATGCATTTAGGATCTAGTGGAGTGCTAACACCCTTGAAAATGTTTATGAAAATATGCTAACACATGTGCATAAGGTGATACACTTGGTGGTTGGCACATTTGAGCAAGGGTTAGAAACTTCACCGGCGAAGTGTCCGCCCATAGAGTGCGGACAGTTCGACGGTGCCACTGGCGCCCTAGACAGAAAAGACGAAGGTCACTGTAAGTGACCGGACGCTAGTCTCGGTTGGACCAGCGCATCCGGTCAGTGGCAGCAGAGGGCGGGTGTTTCGGTCTTCGACTAGACGCGGGCGCTAAAAGTGATCGGACACTGGCAGGGTGTGTCCGGTCAGTGCTGACGTACGCTGACATGAGGCGCACAAAGGAGACATTGTGTGACCGGACGCTGGGTGAGTCTAGTCGAGCATGACCGGACGCGTCCGGTCGTGAAATGTCGCGTTTGGAACCTTACTAGAAACGACCGAACGCTGAGCTCCAGCGTCCGATCACTTTCTAACTGACGCGCCCGGTGTTCACTTGACCGTTGAAATCGGGCGATCAGCGTTTGAAGCCGATGACACGTGGCGCACATCGCACGACCGGACGCTGAGGTCCAGCATCCGGTCAATATGAGCGGAGCGTTCGGTCAGCCCGTGTTCAGTGTAGTGCGGAGCCCAATGGCTCTATTTCATGGGGGCTTCTATTTAAGCCCCATGGCAGGCTCAAGCTCACTCTCTTAGCCATTTGCATTGACATAGCAACCTTGTGAGCTTAGCCAAAGTCCTCCCACTCATCTCCATCATTGATCCATCATCTTTGTGAGATTGGGAGAGAATCCAAGTGCATTGCTTGAGTGATTGCATCTAGAGGCACTTGTATTCGTGTTTTGCTGTAGATTTCGCTTGTTGCTCTTGGTGGTTGCCACCACCTAGATGGCTTGGTGTAGCGGTGGAGGATTGGCACAAGTTGGTGATTGTTCATGGCCATCTCCGGTGATTGTGAGGGGATTTGTACCTTCCCCGGTGGAGCACCTAAAGGTAACTCTAGTGGATTGCTCATGTCATTAAGTTACCTCACTTGTGGGTAGGTTCTTGTGGTGTCCAATTGTATGGACGAGGTTTGTGCAACACCTCTTAGCCACCGAACCACCAAGTGTTGGTCGACACAATGGGGACGTAGCGTGTTGGCAAGCACGTGAACCTCAGGAGAAAATAGTTATCTCTTGCCCTTTGGTATTCTCCCGGTGATTGTTTTCATCTTCATCTTGTGATTGATTCATCCCTCTACACGGCGGTATAATCACCCTACTCACTCTTTTATATTCTTGCAAACTAGTTGTGGCAAGCTCTTTAGTGTAATTAGAATTGAGAGCTTGATTTGTTATTTAAGTTCATCTAGTGGAGCTCTTTAGTGTAGCAAGATTGAGAGCTCTTAGTGAGTAGTATCATAGCAAGTTGTGTGTCTAGTAATCATTGCAACTAGAATTGTTGGATAGGTGGCTTGCAACCCTCGTAGAGCTAGAGCAAGTTTGCATTTCGCTATTTGTCTTACTAATCAAATTGCTCTAGTTGATTTGTAGAATTTTAAATAGGCTATTCACCCCCCCCTCTAGCCATATTTGGACCTTTTAGTAGGCGGTGATGTCCGAGCACTGAGGAGTCCCCTACATAGCTAGCGATGTCCGAGCACCGAGGAGATCCTGGTGTAGCTGGCGATGTTTGAGCACCGAGGAGTCCCCGGTGTAGCTGGCGATGTCCGAGCACCGAGGAGTCCATGGTGTAGCTGGCGATGTCCGAGCAGTGAGGAGTCCTCGGTGTAGCTGGTGATGTCCACGCACCAAGGAGTCCCCGTGTAGGCGGCGATGTTCGAGCACCGAGGAGTCCCTGATGTAGGCGGCGATGTCAAGCATCGAGGAGTCCCCGGCATAGGCGACGATGTCCGAGCACCGAGGAGTCCTTGATGTAGGTGGTAATGTCCAAGCTCCATGGAGTCCTCGACATAGCTGGCGATGTCCAAGCACCGAGGAGTCCCCGGCGTAGCAGGCGACATTCGTGCGGTGAAGTGTGCCCACTTAGTCCTCGAGCACAAAGAATCCAAGCGTTGAGGAGTTACCGACGTAGCTGGCGATGAAGCACGAGCAACAAACAGTCTGGTCAACTGGTTGGCGGTGAAGTGAGCATTGAGTAGAAGCGACCAGTGAACAGTCTGATCAACTGGTCGGCGATAGAGTGAGCATTGAGTAGAAGCGACCGGCAAAATAGTCCAATCAACTGGTCAGCGACGAAGTCTATGGACCTAGCGATCCAACCAGTTGATCAGTGGAGAAGAATGAACACCAGGTGGTCTGATGATCCTACAATACAAATATGTAGAATGGATAGTACATGATGTACAAATATATGAACTCCGGAGAAAATCAGCAATGGCGATGAAATAGCGTAAGTAGCTCGGCGATTAATTGGTGTGAAGATGTATTTAATATAAACCACCCGAACAGTTAGTGTGTAGCGGAGTCTTCAGCCCTAGCTAGCCCGTTAACCATAACATCGAGTGTAGAGCCCGTGCATGTGTAGGAGGAACAGGCATGACCAAGGAGCCATTGCCGACCACCCATAATGCAGAGCGTGGAGCCCGTAGCACGTGTAGAGAGGAGCCAGAGACAGGGCCATCTCTGGAGGCGTCCGAGCATCAACAGGACTATTTAGGGGTTTAGAAAATCATTTGGAGAGCAAACATGGAGAAAACAGCTCGTAGAAACATTATGGCGATATATGAAGATAGGAGAATATTTAGAAAAATATTAAAGCGTGACTTAGCTTTAGATAGAACGTCTAGTCGATGGCGTATGGCGCTATCTGGTCGGCGAGAGGATGGATGTCTTCAACCTGGTCGGCGAATCTACCCCTCAGGACATGTTGGTAAGCGGCGGCGACGTTGGTGAACCCGAAGGGTAGGGCCATAACCCCTAGAGTTTCCCAAGTAGCCTCTGATAGATCTAGATCAGAGGGTGGTCGATGCTGAACTAGAGTGTCCAGAGCTGATTCGGCGATGGAGAGGCAATCGGTGAGCTTTAGACCAACCTAATCGATGGATGTGATCAGATCATCGTTGTTGATCCGCCTCCTCTGGTAGCAAGGAAGCAGGCGGTGAGTTGTTGATGAAGGCAACCTCGGAGGCGGTTCTAAGATTGGATCTGCAGTCACAGGTGTTGGGGTGATCGGCGCAGAATCGATCTACACCGGCTCAAGGAGCTCTCCGACTTCGTCAGTGTTGTTGATCCACGAGATCGATCCGACCGTGAAGATCTAGTTGGGCTACCTACGAAGAGTCTATGGAAAAAGCCATCTTGTTTGATAAGGAAACAGCACACAAGCCCCTACCTGGCGCGCCAACTATTGACAAAATATCGTCGGCAGTCCTCCGAGGGGTATCCCACAAAGGTAGATTGATCGGCAGAGGAGTGTGAAATCAAGAACAACAAGGCAATAGAGACACACGAGTTAGACAGGTTCAGACCATCAGTATGATGTAATACCCTACTCCTATGGTCTGTTGGTTTGTATTAGCTATCGTATGATATTACGTGACTGCAGATGTATGTATCCTAATGTATCTTGTCTGCTAGGGGACCCCTGCCTCTCCTTATATACTCTAGAGGGGTAGGGTTATAAGGTAAGTATCCTATTTGGTACTATATAATTGCTTGCGATGTACGCCGAGCAGCGCCATGCATGCCTTGATCTAGTGGGCTAGGCCACCTCTGATGGTGCGGCCCATGTCTTGTCTTGAGGATACCGGGGGGCCATACCCCCACACCTCTGCTCCCCATTCCTTCTCTGCCACGCGGGTCCAACCCTAAACAACATCCGCGCTGGTGAAGTGAAGAAGGGCAAAGACGTCCCACGTGTCATCTACTCTCTTACACCGACACGTAGGCCCCACCCATCATACACACACCCCACACCACCACGTACAACAGGTGGATATTGCTAGGCACACATGAGCAGTGTACACAGGGAGTTAGAATTCCATTTTCCCTACATGGAAAAATTCTTAGAAAATTTCTAAATGAACTAGCTACACTCCAAATCCTACCCAAATATTTCAACCCATTTCCATCATTCCAATCCCCAGAAATAATTCTCAAAACTATATTCCAAGCATACTATCTTTCTTTTAATCTTTGAAAATCCATATCTCCACCATCTCAACTCTGAACGACTTCATTCCACTGCCAAAAATCTTCTAAAGTTAAGCTCTACCCATTTCTACCATTCACCCCATTATTTGGTGCCCATTTAAATCCTAGTTTGTTTATCTTATTTTTATATATTTAAATTAAATACTAGCCGTAGTAATAAACCACCACCGCAGCTTTAGACGACCCCTTATATACTCATGTGTGCTCATATACCATGACACATACCTGAATATATATATGTCTGTACCCAATCACCAAAGATAGTAACCGCCTATATACACACATATGTGGAAATGCCCGATACCCGGGTACACCCGGTATAGGGCTAACTTGGCCTTCTCACCTCCCCGCCTTGCTAGTTAATTATGGACACACACATATGCATGTGGGTGTGTGTCACTTCCCCGTGGACCTGAGGAGGCCAACCAGGTCATCTATGATGACTTGGTCAGGCATTCTCATTTCAGGTTCACATAATAGTGAACCCCTAAACTCTGCCTTTGTTGTCTCAACATAGCAGGTCCCAAGCCCTGGTAAAGAAGGAGGGTTGTGATAGGCATGGCAAGCCAATGTTAAATCTAGCCATTATAATGGAGATAAAACCCGAAAGAAAATCATTGGGGCGTAACCCTCTTAGCAACGCGCCATATCAAAACCCGGGTATGGTGTTAAATGAGCAAGGGTCGGGTCGTCACCCCCATGACACGCCGTGTCGCTATCTGGGCACGATGTCAAGTGAGCAAGGATCGGGTCATCGCATCCTTAGTGGCGCGCTACATTGGGTGTAGTGAAAAATAAGCAAGGGTCTTCGCATCTAAGTCGACAGGTGCGAAGGGTAAGGAAGCTAGTCGAACCAACTAGGATTCGTTTAGGTAGTTGGAATGTAGGGTCGCTTACAGGTAAGTTAAGAGAATTAGTTGATACCGTGACTAGGAGGCGTGTAAATATATTATGCGTTCAAGAGACTAAATGGAAGGGTCAGAAGGCGAAGGAGGTGGACAATACAGGTTTCAAGCTTTGGTACACAGGGACAGTCGTGAATAAAAATGGAGTAGGAGTTTTGATTGATAAGAGCCTCAAAAATAGTGTGGTGGGAGTGAGAAGGTAAGGAGATATGATTATCTTAGTCAAGCTTGTCATTGGTGATATGGTCTTGAACGTAATTAGTGCGTATGCCCCCCAAGTAGGCCTCGACGAGAGTGCTAAGAGACAGTTCTAGGAAGACATAGATGGCCTGATTAGAGTTGTACCTAGTAGTGAGAAGCTTTTTATAGGAGATCTTAATGGGCATGTAGGTACTACAAGCACAGGTTTCGAGGCAGTTCATGGAGGTTTTGGGTATGGTAGTAGGAATCAGGAGGGGCAGGAAGTTTTGGACTTTGCGGCAGCTTTTGACCTGATGATAGCCAACACTTTGTTTAGAAAGAGAGAATCTCATCTAGTGACCTTCAGTAGCGAACAACACTCTAGCCAGATCGACTTTGTCCTCGCAAGAAGAAAGGACAAACGAGCATGCTTGGGTTATAAGGTGATACCAGGAGAGTGTGTTGTTTCTCAACATAAGCTTTTAGTGGCAGACTTTTGTTTTTAGGTGCGTTCCTGTAGGGATAAACAAGCTAAGATTGAAAGAACAAAGTGGTGGAAACTGAAAGGGGAGACGTCAGAGGTATTCAAGGAAAGGGTTATCAAAGAGGGCTCTTGGAAGGAAGAAGAGGACATAAACATCATGTGGGAGAAGATGGCAACCAACATTTGGAAGGTGGCCTCATAGGTGTGTGGAGTAACCAAAGGAAGTGGAGGTCAGGCTAAAGATACTTGGTGGTGGAACAAGGAAGTCCAAAGGGCTATTAAGGAGAAGAAAGAATGCTATAGACGCTTGTACCATGACAGAAGTGTGGACAACATAGAGAAGTACAAGGTGGCAAAGAAGACTACAAAGCGAGCAGTAAGTGTTGCAAAGGGTAGAGCATACGATGATCTTTACCAACATTTGAGTATGAAGGAAGGAGAGAAGGACATTTATAGGATGGCTAGGGTTCATGAGAGAAAGACAATGGACTTCAACCAAGTTAAGTGTATTAAGGATGAAAGAGAGCATCTCTTGGTGAAGGAGGATGAGATCTGACATCGATGGCAAGAGTATTTTGACAAATTGTTCAATGATGAGAATACGGACACAACCTTTCAGTTGGATGACTCTTTTGATGACACCAATAGGCGCTTTGTGCGGAGAATCCAAGAATCTAAGGTCAGAGAGGCATTGAAAAGGATGAAAGGAGGTAAGGCAATGTTACCGGACGGGATCCCAATCGAGGTGTGGAGATGCCTTGGGGACATAGCTATAATATGGCTAACCAAGCTGTTTAACCATATTTTTCGATTGAACAAGATGCCTGATGAGTGGAGAAGTATATTGGTACCGATCTACAAGAATAAATGGGATATTCAAAGTTGTACTAATTATCAGGGAATTAAGTTGATGAGCCATACTATGAAGCTATGGGAGAGAGTTATCGAGCATCGCTTGAGAGCAATAATGCGGGTCTCTATGAACCAATTTGGTTTCATGCCCAGAAGGTCAACCATGGAAGCCATTTTCTTAACAAGACAAGTTATGGAGCGGTATAGGGAGAAGAAGAAGGACCTACACATGGTTTTTATTGACTTGAAGAAGGCTTATGATAAAATACCAAGGAATGTTATGTGGTGGGCTTTGGACAAACATAAAGTCTCAACGAAGTACGTCGGGCTCATTAAGGACATGTACAACAATGTTGTGACTAGTGTTCGAACAAGTGATGGAGACACGGATGACTTCCTGATTAGGATAGGACTACATCAAGGGTCAACTTTGAGTCCTTATTTGTTTGCCTTAGTGATGGATGAGGTCACAAGGGACATACAAGGGGGCATCCCTTGGTGTATGCTTTTCACAGACGATATAGTGCTAGTTGATGAAAGTCGGACAGGAGTGAATCAGAAACTAGAGTTATGGCGGGAGACTTTGGAGTCCAAAGGTTTTAGACTCAGTAAAACAAAAACTGAGTATATGAGATGTGACTTTGGCACTACTACTCGGGAGGAGGAAGATATTAGTTTGGAAGGTCAAGTAGTGCCTAGGAAGGATACCTTTCGATATTTAGGATCAATGCTACAGAGAGACGGGGATATTGATAAAGATGTTAGCCATAGAATCAAAGTAGGGTGGATGAAGTGACGCCAAGCATCTGGTGTCCTATGTGACAAAAGGGTACCATAGAAGCTAAAAGGCAAGTTTTATAGGACGACGATTAGACCTGCTATGTTGTATGGTGCAGAATGTTGGCCTACGAAAAGATGACATGTTCAACAGATAAGTGTCATGGAAATGTGTATGTTGCGTTGGATTTGCGGTCATACAAGAAGGGATCGAGTTCGGAATGATGATATACGTGATAGATCAGGGGTAGCACAAATTGAAGAAAAGCTTGTCCAACACCGGTTGAGATGATTTGGACATGTCCAATGGAGACCTCTAAAGGCACCGGTGCATAGTGGAATCCTAAGTCAGGATAGTAACGTGAAGAGAGGTAGAGGAAGACCGAAGTTGACTTGGGTAGAGGCAATAAAAGGAGACTTGAAAAGATGGAATATACCCAAAGACTTAGCCTTAGATAGGAGTGCTTGGAAAATAGCTATTCACGTGCTTGAACCTTGATTGCTTCTACTAGGTTTCAACTCTAGCCTACCCCAATTTGTTTGAGACTTAAAGGCTTTGTTGTTGTTGTTGTTGTTGATAATAGTGAACCCCTAATAATGTGGTCTGGTTTTCCATCAGATCAGCTACCCTCCCGTAACCAAATCCATAGAGCCCTACCCTATGGACGGATTACCTCTATCCAAAACTTATTTTAGATTGATGTAATAGTGATAACCTGAATAACAACTCATCACCCAATAGGACCAACCTGCCTAGGACCGTTTGTTTGTTTATGTTGTTTTACATGCTTTGCTTGTTATTTCCCTTGTTTGGGTGTTCTTGTTGCCAACACTAGACCGCATAGGATAACGCATCAACGGAACCCGAAGAGTCTAGAAGTCAGAGACAAGAGACACAGTAATCGGACAAGGGCATAATCGTAGCAAAAGGAGGCAAGTCCTAGCACCCACCTACCTTTTCCCCTCCATATCACATGCCACCTCATAATCACCCCCTCTCCACCACCACCACATTTTGCTAGCCTCCACCATAAACCCTCCACACTCCATCTCCACCAAATAATAACCTCAACTAATAATACTTAAATCCTTATTGTGAGTTAATGGAATTATGATGAATTATGAGCTTGATTATGATGAGGTGATCGATGATAATAAGATAATGGTTACCTTGACATGATACGAGCTCCATGAACCTAATGATAATAACTATGGAACTTAAAGTTGGTAAAGCTTGGTTAAACCCCGACAAGGGGCGAGTGAAGGGTAATTTGTGTGGTACAAGTTACCTTGACAGGTTCGCATGGTGAGAGTTCCTGTTTGGAGATACTCGCCTCGGTCACATAAGGACCGGTTCGTAGTCCCTCTCGCCTAGTGCGATGTTACGTACAACCACATGTCCATATGGGTAGGCTTAATCTCACACCCCGTTAGATGGAAGTATGATTTTTAATAGGAGGCCGGTGATGGCAGCGGAATATCAGGAGCCGACACGGATGTGGATCTTCCGTGGTCTGGTTGGCGTGGTTGCTATGTGGTCTTCCATGTTAAGCCCCTTGATTTTTGGCCGCGTTCGAGCCCATGACTATTATTGATTATTATAATGATTTGGGCCGATGACGGCGCGCCAGTGCTGAGCGAGAGAGGGAACACGAGGGAGAAGATTACCGGTTAGATATTTTAGGGCCTGTCGGCTATCCGAAGGCCGATAGGGACCTATTGGCTAATCGGGTGCCGACTGGCCTATCGGGCCGATATGGATACCCTGCAGCACTATATTGTGAAATGGGAATAAGCATTCCCATTACTCAATTGTCCATTCTGAGTTCCAACCCTGAATTGCTTGCTATGTTTCTACTTATTAATGAGTACTGATCTAATCTGTAAAGGTCCGTTTGGATGTTGGCATTGAATTGGGTCAACAGAATTGGGCCTCTAAACTAATTACACGCTTATATGGTATTGAACTGGGATTCCATTTCTAGCATTTGGATGTCTTCTGAATTGGTCTAGCTAAATCAGAACAAATTCAATACCAAAAACTGTTAATTCCTCATTTGACCCTAATTGAAAACCGGCTTCCTTCCATGGCCCTACCATCAGTTCTGGGCTGTTGGCTCTAATGGTGTTAAGTAGCACACAAAATGTCCATTTTACCCCTCACGTGTTTGAGCATTGAGTGAACTCCGAGATAGCACTGCAGCATGTTTTGATTATTTTTTAAGGCAGTTTTCAATCAAGCACGATTGTGTTAAAAAAAGCTCTCAACCGTTCCCATTATTTTTGTTCCTAAGAAATTAAAAAAAAACAGCTCTAGCACAAGAGGATTTTATATGAATCGTTTATTCATCTGAGACATTGCATCAAACACCTGGAACACAGCACTAAGACCATCATTAATCGTTCGGACCTCTCAAATGTATAGAGAGCATTTTCGTCCATTCACTAAAAACTTGACAACTTTGTCATGCCAAAGTTGGACGGATCTCATGGCAGGACCTAATAAGGAATGGTAAACTGAATCGTGGTCAGATAGGTAAGGGGGAAAAATTGAAGGTCAAGAAAGAAGCAAGTTTTCAACCAGGGCCAAATAAGGAATCTTCTCAAAACTGTTTGGTTGCCACTCCTATGAAATTGAGAAATATCCCATCCACTTCTGAACCAATTCTCTTCGCTGCTGCTTGGTTGATGAGCAAGCACGGATTAGAAGGAAGCGGGCTATCTAGAGTTGGGGAGGCCACCCCATGGGTCGTGGTGGTGCAGTAGGGTGTGCCAGTGCTGTACTCAATGCCCCAAGAGCAGGCCAGTCACAGCATCGCAGTGCAAGCCAACGGCGCAGGCAGCAACGCGCATAGCAGCCATCGCCCCAGCTGGCCACAGCGCACATGGCATCCATGGAGACAAAGCCAGCGCTGGTTGTACCCATCTTCCGGCTAGGGCTCCGCTATGTGGAGTGGCGGACGGTGCTACACAGCCCAGTGCGCGGCGGCAAGGTCTTCAGAGCTTGTTGGTGGCCACCAGCGGGAGAAGCGGCGGGAGTCCTCAACGGAGGTCGCCCAGGAGCCATCAGCTTACAACCAATACAGAGATTCTCAGCTCAGTATTCGGAGTGGTTAGTTTATTCTTATGGCAATACCATGTAGAATTGGAGTCAAATTCTAAGATTGAATTCCAAAACATCCAAATTCCCTGATTCCCAGCTCAATACAAACATCCAAACGAGGTGTAATATTTTTTTATTAGGATAGCTTTCAACGACATAACTCTAGCTACCCTAACTTGCTTGGACTGAAAGGCTATGGGTTGTTGTTTTTGTTATTGTTGTTCAACGACATCAGCAATGTAGAGTTTGATAAGTGATCGAAGCGGCTGGTCGCTTTGCCCCTGGCAGAAAGAAACTGAACCAGCAGCAGTTGCGGGAGAAGCTATTAGTTAACGAAATGGAGGAAACAAAGAAGATATAGAAGGTACATGAAGAGCAATAGACTAAGAATGGTTGCTCCATTATGACAGATGCATGGTCTGACCAAAAGAGAAGCATCATGAACCTTTGGTTGCATTGCAGCATTGGCTCAACTTTTCTTGAATCAAGAGAAACCTCAGAAGAGTCACACACTGGACAGCTTATTTTTTTAGTAGAGTTAAATGCACCAGAGATCCATTAATTTATGAGGAGTGTTGATACAAAAGTGAATCTGCAAACACAAAGGGCTAATACCCGAATCGGTATCCAAGGCGTGCCAGTCAATTTGACCTGTTAATCGACAAGGATGAAGATACGAGCACTTTGGTCCTGACAACAGTGATACGCCCAGAAGTCACGGCCAAGAGGTACTCACACGGAACTCGAGGATCGCCGAAGGTCGCACTGAAGCGATGCAGCTCGCCGAATCAATGAGAACTCGTAAAGAGAAAATAATGCAAATTGACGAAGTCGCCGAAAAGTAAGTAGATGCAAATAGGAGTAAAAATTGGTTTTGATATTGATTGATATATGTATTTACATTGCCCCTCACTCCATATTTATACCCTGATCTAAAGAGACACAACCAAACACAACTAGGACATCAAGCCCATATCTAGGGAAACACGTGACTCTTACATGAATCATACTCTAACAAATATAGAAAAGGAAATCAACTCCTATCTATTTCCCTGTCCGCCTTAATTATGATGGAAACCTCACTGTCCTTCTTCCCATCGGCATACCCCCTGTTCCATCGGCAATAGTCTTCAAGTCTTCCCTCATCAGCATACTCCTTGTTTCATCGGCAGTAATCCTCAAATCTCCCTTCATCGGTATACTTCCTGTTTTATCGGCAGTAGTCTTCAAGCCTCCCTTCATCGGCATCAGCAGTTATCGGCAACCATCTTTACAAGCTGGCTTTCATCGGCTATCAAAGTTATACAGTAACTTTCCCCTTGCCGATTAGTCCACTCCGAACATTTTAACACGTGCAAAAAACGGTGTCAACACATGCCCCCCAATTTCGGAGTATAAAACCATTAATGCTCCGAAATTTACTCCAGATTACCGTAACTCATTCTCCAAGCCAAAACCTGATCTATTATCAAATCCAATCAAATCTAATCCTGATTCACGCACTTCAGTAAATATCGCACAATCGCCAACCACTCTTGCCTTGATTATGGTTAAGATACCGAAACAATAACCCATCGGCAAGATCTTAACATGATAATACTGCCATTTTCAGAATTAAAATATCCTGTACCGATATCTCTTCCAAGTCATGATTACTTGCCATCAACCCATCTGTACAATCCCCTGATCATCGTGCAAACAGTTACCATATCCATCTGAACCACTTCGACCTACATGCGCGCGGCATAGAGATAAGTCCAAAATACCCCTACTCCAAGCGGCTTATAAATAGATTCCTTCAGAACACTTGTCTTCTACCCTTAGACTCCAATCTTTGACATTTTCTCTTTCCGGCGGCGACTCCGACGAACCGCTGCACGACCTCAACCAACAAGAACCCTTCTCCAGTGTTACCTCAAGTCTCCTGCTCGTGCCTTCATCTTCTTCAAGATAATGGCAATCAACTTCGACGTCCCCGTGGTTCGCTCCTCTTCCATTACCTTTACTTTGATTCCCCTAGTTTTTGCAAATCCATACAGTTGGTGATTTTTCCTTTCTTTTGTTCTTCGGATCCTTCAAACTTAGGAACTGCGCAACAAATTAGTTATTCCAACCGACCAGCCGCATGTCTAATGCCTAGGACCAATGGGCAACCCAGATCCAACCGATCTGATTAATGCAGAAGTTAACAGAATCCCCTTTAGAACCCAAAATTTCTCTCTGAATTTATGGAAAGATACATTCCGATCTTGGCCCAAAACCACCAAAGGGTGGAAAGATTGGTACTTGAGGGTTAATAGATCGATGCAAGTATACTGGGCAGAACAGAAATTAGACCAATGCATTAGGTTATCTATTGCCGATATGCAGAAGAATGAATCGATGATGATTGCAGCTGCTTACTTCTGGTCAGACACAACAAACACTTTTATGTTTGGACATGGCCCAGCTACTCCTACACTTGCCGATGTCCACATGCTCACTGGCTTGGATATTTCAACTGCCGATGAAGGCTCCATTTATGGTAGAAAATCTGAATATAGGGTGAATACCCGCAACATCGGTGGTTGGACGGGATACATTCAAGAATACCAGAAGACTGGGACACTTAACCAGAGGGAACATGCCACATTCTTGAATATGTGGTTAGAAAAAATTATTTTCTGTGGTCGATCAGTAGGACCAACCAACGCCTTCCTCCCCGCAGCTGAACTTTTGGCTAATGGCGTAAGGTTTCCTCTTGGCCGATACCTTCTGAGCTCCACTTATCATCTTCTTCATCAAGTGTCTCAGAAACTTCTGCTTGGCGAACCCATCGGCAACCTAGGAGGCCCGTGGTGGTTTATCAATATGTGGCTGAATGCCCATATGCACAAACGCTTGCAATGGGACTTTTTTGCCCAACTTGAAGACCATGTGCTTGGGGATGATGAATCGGCAACACGCTCACCCCTTAATTTTGGTGAAGCCATAATTGTCCTTCCCGGAATAGAGGCCAATGAAGACCAGATCGGTAGATTCTTCCAAAACTTCTACAATGGTCTTTCTCGTGATCATAGGGCCTGGGTACCTTATATTGACGAGGACAACAGATTTCCCCTTCTTTTCAACTTTGCCAATGACACCCTGAATCAGGATAAGGAACTCATGATGGCCATCATTACTCCCAGGGCAATTCCAGTGAATACATTTGGTAGCGGGAAAAACACCAACATTTCATATGAATTTTACAACCCATCGGCAGTATCCCGTCAATTGGCTTTTGGGCAACTGCCAATCAAATTTTGCTTTGCCGATGTGATCAAACCCAGGGAAACAATCACCTGTGGAACAGATTGGAACAAGGTGGTACAACTCTCCCCCGATGCCGATATCACAGATGTCGATATATCCACCTAGACGCCAGTATCCTTCATCACCGAGTCATACAAGCAATGGTGGCGAGAGTGGAAGGAACAACTATTTGCAACTTCTGCTCACACATATCGGCACATGATTGACCCTGAATATGTCATCCCTGACGACGCAGTAAGTTTCTTTTAACTCCTTTTTGCTTTTTCCCTACATATATCAGTAACTGACTCTCTCATGACAGGTTAACAACCCAGCACCATCGGTGAGCAAAAGTGGGAAACCCTTCGATCTTCAGCCTATTTCCTCGATATCACCGATCGGTTACAACGCCCCCACCTTAACTGCTTTGACCCACCAGAAGATCTGTACCAAGACCATCACCTCTAAGTCTAGATTGGCTACAGCTAGGGCCACTCCATTGGCTGCTGCTACAACCTTGGTCAAGGCATTCAAGGTAACAACCTTGTTTCTTTCTACTTATACCGATTACAAACTGTATTAACATTAATCACCAGGGGGTAAGAGCTACCACTAGATTGTCATCGGCAATTCCTCCGATATCAAGCACCACTTCTTTTGACAAACCTTCAGAGGTATTCTCCTGACTTCTCATTTTATCCGTTAAATATCATACCTTACACTTGTTTTGCAGCAATAATTGGGTACATCGGCAAGCGTACCAGACGTCCAAGCTTCACAACCAACAAGTGCCGATGCCCCCTAGCCAATCGTTGCCGATGCCCAAGTAAAGCGCAAAGCTTTAACAGATGCCGAGGCACAGCCAAAACGACAAAGGTCCATACCGATCCCTACATCTGCCCCAATGTCATCGATCATCATACCTCAAGAGCCAACCACTGATGAAGTCACAGAGGACATCCCATCGGCAAGCTCAGCCGATCCCTCACACGACACACTCCAGGTTGTTTCTTCCAGTCAAGCACAGGAAATTGCCTTGAAATAGGTAAACCGATTAACCTAGCTGATTTACAATATTCATACTTATCCTTAACCGACCTCCTTTTCTTTTCTCAGGAACAAGACTCCCCAAACAGCCTATTCTCCTTCGCTATTGACATCTCTGACGATGATGGAGAGGAAACAAGTTCTTCCCTTGTACTGGGAACAATATCGGCAGAAACTAAGTCCAGGTTGGAAGCTCTCCTGAACTTGCTACAGCAGGATACCACCCAACTTGTAGATGACTCGGACCCCGCAAAGGCAATTTTCAAAACAATCCGTGGCCAGGTCCCTACCGATGTTGAAGAAGTACTCTTCCCAGCAGCCCATTTAGAGAGTCGCCAACTACAATATCAACGGGCTGCCCAACGTATTGCCGATAGAGCAGCTCAGGCTCAACTCAAGGAAGAGATGCTACAACTGAAACAAATTGCCGATGAGAAGCACAAGGGCATCGGCAACTTGTAGACTTCGGGTGCTGAACTCAAGCAGAAAATCTTGGATTTATCAGCAAGGAAGATGGCTCTATTGGCTGAATTGAAAGAAATCGAGGCAGTTTTAACTCATGCTCAACAAGAGGAAAGCCAGCTACCCAATGCCATCAAAACCCTTCAACAAGAAAGAGATATCCAGGCTCGCAAAGCTTTGGCCATGAAGAAAAAACTCAAGCCCGTGGAGGGTACTGCCGATGACGATATCAAAGAAATGGAGGAAGCCGAGCAGATTCGCCTGCGTGCGATATTAGCTATCCAATCCTTGTTGAACTTGTAATCTTGTTTATTGTATCGGCACTTTATGAGACATTGACATCCTTGCATAATTCTAGCCAATAGGACTGTTATCGGCACTTATACTTTTATGCATCCATCCAGATACTAGGGTAATATTTCTTTAAATATTTTCCATTTAATGCTCTAGGAAACATAACCCCTTCGAGGGTTTCTAGAATATATGCGTTACCAGGAACAAACTGATTTATCCGATATGGACCTTCCCAATTAGGAGACCATTTTCCAAACTTTGAACTTTTAGTCCCAATTGGTAAAACTAGTTTCCAGACCAGATCTCCATCGGCAAACTCCTTTATCTTCACCTTCTTGTCATACCATCTAGCTACTCTTTTCTTATTTTCTTCGATGCTAACTAAAGCCCTTAACCGATGACCCACCACATCTTCCAACTCATCCTTCATAAGAGTATTATAATCATCGGCTGTCAGCTGATCTTGAGAATGTATTCGCCTAGAGCCAACTTTAATTTCCCAAGGCAATACTGCATCGTGTCCATATACTAACTGATAAGGCGTTACTTTGGTTGCACCATGATATGACATCCGATATGACCACAAGGCTTCATTTAATACTGTATGCCACTTCCTAGGATTTTCTTCAATTTTGCGCTTAATGAGTTTGATAATCCCTTTGTTAGAAGCCTCAGCTTGACCATTAGCTTGAGCATAATATGGAGAAGAATTTAAAACTTTAATTCCCATACCTACAGCAAACTCATCAAATTCTCCTGATGTAAACATAGTGCCCTGATCGGTAGTGATAGTCTGAGGAATACCAAATCGGTAAACAATATGCTCTTTCACAAAATCAATCATATTAACCGATGTCACCTTTTTCAAAGGAATTGCCTCAACCCATTTTGTGAAATAATCGGTAGCAACCAGAATAAATTTATGTCCCTTACTCAATGGCGGATAAATCTGACCAATGAGATCAATAGCCCATCCCCAGAACGGCCACGGTTTGATTATAGGGTTCATAGCCGATGCAGGCGCTCTTTGAATATTACCAAACTTTTGACATCCCTGACATCCTTTAAAATATTTAAAACAATCTTCAAGAATAGTCGGCCAATAGTATCCATTCCTTCTGATCATCCACTTCATCTTGAAAGCCGATTGATGCGCACCACATACTCCTTCATGAATTTCACCCATCAAAGTTTTCGATTCATCACTACCAACACATCTGAGTAAAACTCCATCTATAGTTCGATAATATAATTCATCATCGAGGAGCACATACTTGGTAGCTTGGAACCTTATACGTCTTTCAACCTTTTTATATGGATCCTTTAAATAATCGACAATCTCCTTTCTCCAGTCATCGGTATTAACTGCCGATGTTAGCACTTCCTGAATAAGTTGATACCCTGAAGCATGCTGAGCTAGTCGATTAGCTTCCTCATTATGCAATCGAGGGATATGTTCAAGACAAAAATCTCTAAATCCTTTCAACAACTGCAAACATCTTTCATAATACGAAATCAAAGCTTCACTTCGGCATTCATAAATTCTAGCCAATTGATTTATAACTAGCATAGAATCACCAAAGATTTCAACAGCATCGGCACGTATCTCCCTCAGTAATTCTAACCCTTTGATCAAGGCTTGGTATTCAGCCTGATTGTTTGTCGATGTAGCAACAATCGGCAATGAAAACTCATATTTCCTTGCTTGAGGTGAAATCAACACAATGCTGATACCTGCTCCTTCACCGCATGTGGAACCATCGAAGAAAAGTGTCCAAGGGGCAATCTCCAGAGAGTCCACTATATTACAATGCTGAGTAACGAAATCAGCCATAACTTGCCCCTTAACTGCCTTAGTTGATTCGTAACGTAGTTCAAATTCTGATAATGCTAAAATCCACTTGCCAATTCTACCACTTAATATTGGCATTGACAGCATGTACTTGACTACGTCATCTTTGCATATAACCGTACATTCGGCAGATAATAAATAATGTCTCAATTTGACACAAGAAAAGTATAAACATAGACCTAATTTTTCGACGGCCGAATACCTTGTCTCAGCGTCCACTAACCTTCTGCTCAGATAATAAATAACACGTTCTTTCCCTTCGAATTCTTGAATAAGAGCTGAACCAATAACAGTATCATCAGCTGACAAATACAACCTAAAAGGCTTCCCGTGTTGAGGTGGAACTAGTACTGGAGGATTTGTTAAATATTTTTTAATTTCACCGAGGGCTAACTGCTGCTCAGCTCCCCATACAAATTCCTGATCGGCTTTCAATTTAAGTAATGGACTGAAAGCCTTGATCTTACCCGACAGATTAGATATGAATCTTCTAATGAAATTAATCTTACCGATCAAAGATTGCAATTCAGTCTTATTGGCAGGAGCAACCACCTTGTTAATTGCATCAATAGACTTCCTACTGATTTCGATGCCCCGCTGATGCACCATAAAACCCAAGAATTGACCTGCCGATACGCCAAATGCACATTTATTAGGATTCATCTTCAATTCATGCTTCCTTGTACACTCTAGTATCTTTCGCAGATCGGCTAGATGTTTTGTGATATCTCCAGACTTAATCACCACATCATCAATGTAGATCTCCACTAATGTGCCGATGTATTCATGAAAAATAAAATTCATAGCTCTCTGATAAGTAGCACCGGCATTTTTCAAGCCAAACGTCATGACTACCCACTCAAACAACCCTACATGACCTGGACATCTGAAAGCAGTCTTGGGAATATCTTCTTTAGCCATGAATATTTGATTGTAGCCTGCATTACCATCCATAAAGCTGATAATCTGATGTCCGGCTGCAGCATCAATCAATAAATCAGCAGTTGGCATTGGATAGCCATCCATCGGTGTGGCTTTGTTGAGATTCCTGAAATCAATACAAACACGAAGTTTTCCATTTTTCTTATAAACAGGAACCACATTAGAGATCCACTCTGCATATCGACACTGCCGAATAAACTTTGCCTCAATTAATTTAGTTATTTCGGCCTTAATATCAGGAAGTATATTAGGGTTGCATCGGCGCGCTGGCTGCTGATGTGGCCGAAATCCAGATTTGATAGGTAACCGATGTTCAACTACCGATCGGTCTAATCCAGGCATCTCAGTATAATCCCAAGCAAAATAATCTTTATACTCCTTTAACACATCAATTATTTGCTGCTTACACTTGGAATCTAACTTAGCACTAATAAAAGTAGGTCTTGGCCTATCGCCATTACCGATATCTACTTCTACTAGATCATCTGCCGATGTGAACCCTTGACCTAATTTTTCATCATCGGCAAACCTATCCATTAAAATTCTTCTTCAGAACCGACTGCTTGGATCGGTGGAATTTCATACTCAGCAACTCTAAGGAACTCTTTTTCCCAAACTTCTCATGATATGCATTTAGTTCGCTCATAAGTATCTGATTCTGCCGATGCGATGATATAAGAAGAATCACCAGGGACAACCTCAATCTTATCCCCAATCCACTGTACGAGGCATTGATGCATTATAGAAGGAACACAACAATTAGCATGAATCCAATCCCTCCCTAGAAGCAGATTATATGCACCCTTGCCGTTAATAACAAAGAACGTCGTTGATAAGGTTTTGCTGTCGATGGTCAATTCAACGCATACTGCCCCTTTAGCCGGCGACACATTGCCTTCAAAATCTTTCAGCATCATATCGGTTTTGGTCAAGTCTTGATCTCCCTTACCAAGTTTCCGATACATCACATAAGGCATAATATTAATCGCAGCCCCTCCATCAATAAGTACCTTAGACACAGGCTGCCCATCAACTCTGCCCTTTACAAACAAAGCCTTAAGATGCTGTCTCTCATTATCGGTAGGTTTCTCAAAAACAGCCATCATTGGATCTAGTGTCAACTGAGCTATTTGATCAGAGAGAACAACTTCTTCCTCATTATCAGATAGTGCCAAAAATTCCATCGGCAACATGAATACCATATTGACATCTACCGATGGACCCTTATTTTTGTGTTTTACCTGCCACTGCTGATAACTGGACTTCTCATTGGAGGAATTTTCCTCTTGGTATAAATCCTCCTCACGCTCACGTTGCATCCTCCTCCTCTATCTCTTTGTTAGACCCTCCGGGCACCATCGAGGAAACTTGGTTTTCCAAACCGGCTGATAACAGGTCCTAGTTGATTCTACACGGTATATATTAGGGTCCTTGTAGAATATTTCCTCATCGGGAACTCTTGCATTTGCCATTTCCTTGAGCTCCTCTTGATTCCTTGGAAAATATCCAGCGCGTTTACCAAGCCTTTCATGTACACTAAGTCTGCCCCCCCAGCCGATCATATACTGATGCTCTGCTTCTAATCGGCTCATTGATAAATAAACCCCGATTGCCAGGTTGAAATCTTCTTTCTGACCGATTGACCCCATAATAACCATTGCACTCAGGGCAATTTTCAACAGTTGGCAATTTAATACCTTCCTCCCAGCAATGGATAAAAAACGGGCACCTCCAATGATCTTTATGCCGATGCCACTCTTCCCGACGTCTTTCTTCTTGCTGTTGTCGATATCGATCATTACGCTGACGCCAACCCTCCTGCTGCCTTCGATGAGTAATCACAATGCCAGGTCGAGGAGGTTTTTTGGAACTACTGCTTTCTCCCAGCAACCCCTTACTTCTTGCATCATCGGTAGTTATCCGATGTTGGGGATCCACTGATGCGTTTTTCTCAGCAGCCTCGGACGTCAATACCTTGGTCTTCCCTTTGGCCTCCAACGTATTTGCTAGAAAGGGGTGTTGATCAATTTTTATCGGCCTTTGGGCATTAGAAGTACCAAATTTAATTCTCCCAGATTCAATAGCCGATTGTAACTGTTGCCTGAACACTTTGCACTCATTTGTACTGTGTGAAGTTGCATTGTGCTATTTGCAATACAAGATCTTCTTCAACTCTTCTGCTGATGGGATCACATGATTAGGTGACAGCTTAATTTGGCCCTCTTGAAGCAGAAGATCAAATATTTTGTCAGCCTTGGTGATATCAAAGGTAAACTTTTTTGGCTTTTTTTGACCAAAGGGACAAGATATCGGCTTTTTATTCTTAACCCACTCAGCTAAGCCGATAACTGGTTCTTCATCAGAATCAGAATCTTCTACTTCTTCAACAAATGATATCTTTTTACTCCAATTCTTTTTAGGTTCAAAAACCCTAGTATCTTGATCGGAGATCCTTTGCACAAGATGACTAAGGCTTTCAAATTCCTGAGAAGCATATCTGTCTTTAAGATGTGGCAATAACCCTTGGAAAGCCAGATCGGCAAGCTGCCGATCATCCAGCACCAGACTGTAGCACTTATTTTTTACATCTCGTAGTCTTTGCACAAAGCTCTCTACCGATTCATCATTGCGCTGTCTCAATTTTACTAAATCGGTAAGCTTCTTTTCATGGATTCCAGCAAAGAAATACTTATGAAATTGTTTTTCTAGATCAGCCCAGGTAATAATAGAATTTGGTGGTAATGAAATGAACCACGTAAATGCCGATCCAGACAAAGATGATGAAAATAATCGAACTCTTAATTCATCTCTGCTAGCTGCTTCTCCACATTGAATAATGAAGCGATTGACGTGTTCCATTGTTGATGTATCATCCTGCCCGGAGAATTTAGTGAAATCTGGTACCTTGTACCGATTTGGGAGAGGAATTAAATCATATGCAGGAGGATATGGAGTCCGATAAGAATAAGTATTGACCTTGGGCTTTATCCCAAACTGATCCTTCATAATTTCTGCTATCCTATCGGCCCAAAAAGCATCAGCTTCCTGCTGACGAACTGGCTGAATTTCTACAGGAGGTACCTGCTGACATCCTTCCACATATCTTTGTGGCCCACGATCTCCAGCAATCGGCATATTTGCCGTTACTTGTGGTCCATTAACCTGTTGGAAAGGATTCATCGGCTGAGCTGCCGATGCTTGATTCTGAACACCAGCTTGCATATAACCTTGTTGAATCCCTGCAATCTGTTGATTTTGCTGAACTGTGTGTTGAACAGGTAACTGTCCTGACCAACCATTATTAGAACCCATCGGTACAAAACTCACCGATGGCTGGTAATTTGCTGACATTGTTGGATAATTATAACCAGCTTGAGGCATAAACTGAACCCCAGTTTGACTCATAACAGGGGCTTTCTGCTGTATCGGCAGTAAGCTTGCCGATAGATTTGAACTGGGCGTTTGAACCGAAGGCATCTGGAAACCCCCTGGAGTTGGTTGCACAGTAGTTGTTGTGGCATATTGAGGCACTTGGGCCATCGGCGAAACAGCCAATGGTACAGGAGCTTTTCCTACTACGTCAAACACTTGAGGTAATCCAGGATTGAAAGCAGATGACCCCGGAGGCATACCATATCCCCACCAATTAGTAGGAATCTAGCTATTCTGAGACACAGGGCCTGACATAGCTGATGCCGATAGATCTGTACTAAGCTGAATTCGTCCTGGTAGTACCGGATCTGATCGTATCGGTGTAGATTGAATATTAGGTAAGCCTGCCGATACTAGAGAAGAAGTAACTTCTGTACCCACAACGGCCGAGGGAGCCGATGGAGTATTGACAGATGCCGGCTCTGGTTGGTGATAGGTAGGCCCAACATAATGCGGTGACGCTTGTCCTTCTTTGAGAGTTCGAACCACAGCATTATGAACAGTATTGGACAACACATTGGAATGATTAATCAAAGCATGATTTATTGCAGAATTAACCATCTCTTGAAGTTTACCAGGGTTAGAGTCAAAGGTAACCTGCCAAGGCAACGGCAAATCTTGCTTCTGGATAACTTGTCCACTCTTGTTCAGGCTAAACGATTTCAGACAAAGCTGCCTGTATTCTTCTATGGCCTTTTTCATAGCCTGCCTCTGTTCTTCCTTAAGATCTTCTTCTGATACCGCGATAATGTTCCCCGCATCGATCTCGGAATTGAACATATTGATCGGATTGATTGGTCCCACTGGGCGTGCCAAAAGATGTGTTGATACAAAAGTGAATCTGCAAACACAAAGGGCTAATACCCGAATCGGTATCCAAGGCGTGCCAGTCAATTTGACCTGTTAATCGACAAGGATGAAGATACAAGCACTTTGGTCCTGACAACAGCGATACGCCCAGAAGTCACGACCAAGAGGTACTCACGCGGAACTCGAGGATCGCCGAAGGTCGCACTGAAGCGATGCAGCTCGCCGAATCAATGAGAACTCGTAAAGAGAAAATAAAGCAAATTGACAAAGTCGCCGAAAAGTAAGTAGATGCAAATAGGAGTAAAAATTGGTTTTGATATTGATTGATATATGTATTTACATTGCCCCTCACTCCATATTTATACCCTGATCTAAAGAGACACAACCAAACACAACTAGGACACCAAGCCCATATCTAGGGAAACACGTGACTCTTACATGAATCATACTCTAACAAATATAGAAAAGGAAATCAACTCCTATCTATTTCCCTATCCGCCTTAATTATGATGGAAACCTCACTGTCCTTCTTCCCATCGGCATACCCCCTGTTCCATCGGCAATAGTCTTCAAGTCTTCCCTTATCAGCATACTCCTTGTTTCATCGGCAGTAATCCTCAAATCTCCCTTCATCGGTATACTTCCTGTTTTATCGGCAGTAGTCTTCAAGCCTCCCTTCATCGGCATCAGCAGTTATCGGCAACCATCTTTACAAGCTGGCTTTCATCGGCTATCAAAGTTATACAGTAACTTTCCCCTTGCCGATTAGTCCACTCCGAACATTTTAACACGTGCAAAAAACGGTGTCAACAAGGAGATTTTAGTTAGGTCCATCAACTTTTAAAGTAGTTTTTTGGGTCCATAAACTTAGCATGTGTATCACTTAGGTCCATATCGCTCCACATAGGTTTCTCATGCTGACGTGGCCTGCTGACCTGTTCTTCTAAAGCAACTGTTGACGCTTCATTTCATCAAACATCCTGTGGCCGCGCGAGCAGGTGCCGCCGCCATCGCTGCGGGCGTGCGAACAAACCCGCCACGGCCACGCGGGCACGCGGACGAGGTACGGAGTGCTCGAGGCTTGGCTGGCGCTGGCGACCGACGCGCGGCACTGAACCGGCATCACGCACGGGCACATCCTCCTCTTGGGCATCCCCGCGCGCTCGAGTCCGGCTCCGGCGCGGCATCCGTCGAGCACGCATGGGACATCCCGTCGAGCGTCTTCGGATGGATTTACCTGGTGGCCTTGACATCCATGGTGACCGACATCCCGTCACTCCTGGACCCTACCAACGACACCGGCGGGAACGCCATCGCGCAAGCCCTATACACCACCTTCCGACAGAGGTTCGGCGGCGGCGGCGGCGGCGTCCTGTGCCTGGCGGCCATGGCCGTCGCCATATTCCTCTGAGGCACGGCGTCCGTGACCAGCAACTCGAGGATGGGGTACGCCTTCTCCAGGGATGGCGCGATGCCGCTGTCATGGCTCTAGTACCGTGTCAACAAGCAGGAGGTGCCCTTCAACGTCGACTGGCTCTCCATCTCCGTGGCATTCATCATGTCGCCGGCGTGGCCACGGAGGGAGCTATGGTGGGCAAGATGGAGATCCCCGCGGCCTCCTTCGGCGTCTTCGCCATCCTGACGCTCACCGTCTGGGTAGCCGTGTACGACCGCGTGCAGGTGCGGCCACTATCCTAGCTCACCGGCCACACGCGCGGCCTCAGCCTGCGGCAGCGGATGGGCGCCGGCCTTGCGCTCTTCGCCGTGGCCATGGCCGTGGCCGCGCACACCGAGAGCGTCCGCCAAGCCACCGCGATCGCCCAGGAGCTCCGTGACCCGAGGCACCCGGACGAACCGGTGCACATGTCGGCCATGAAGCTGGTGCTGGGCAGCGCCATCGTGCAGGGCGCGGAGGTCACACAGGCACAGGAACGAGAACCCCACGGTCGCGTCAATGGTGGTGACGGGCCCTCGAAACCAAAACCGGGCGTGGAGCACCCACGCACCGAGGCTGAGCAGCAGCCCGCCTCCGACGGCCAGCGGCGTGTAGTTGAAGTTTACCCCGGCGACGGGGTATGCCACTGGCAAGCAGAACAGCACGGTGACAAGGGCCACCCAGAGGACGGCGACCCAGCCGACGACAAGGCTGTAGCGTCTGAGATGAACTGGCCCTGGGACAAACGAGTTCCGCGCCGTCGTCACGCGAAAGAAGATGGGCAGGGCGTAGACGATGTACATGCCCAGCGTCGTGATGGACACCATTGCCTGGAACGCCACCTGGCTCCCCAGCGACTGCCACGACATGCATGCGAGCGTCGTGATGGCCGGAGCATGCGAGCGATTGAGACGGCAACGGGGGATGTTGTTGTGGCTGGTTCGGCAGCTCCGTGCCGAAGGCGGACATCCACCGCTTCGACGACGACATGGCCGCGCGACGCGATGGCCAAGCCAGCTAGCGGTCGAGAGCGAGGCCTACTTTGAAACCTTGTATCTCTCCAACCAGGCCGAATTAGACTTTGGCACTTTAAGCAAAGTTGGAGATCTCGCGTAACTCTACAACATTTGTTACTACCGCTTGTGCCAAAACTAAACGAATTTGGAGTTAAGAGGGGACAAAGATTGATGTTTCCGTGTATTTTTGCGGTGGTATTGGTTACTTCCTTCAGGATTGAGAAACGAATGGCGTCGTCGCAGACCACAGGCAGGAGAGCGACGCCGCGTGGCTCCTCTGTGCTGCCCTCGCTTGTCACCTCGCCCCATGTGCATGAATACAGAGATCGGCACCCTCCTCACTCACGCTCGCTTCCTCTGGCCTCCCTCGCTCTCCCAGCGCTCTCGCTCGCCCTAGGCTTGCTCCATCGTCAAGGCCATGGCCGACGACAAAAGCTCCGTCAACGCGTCGGTCGGCAGCGACGACTTCGTCGAGCCGAGCGCCACGCGCAAGCACTTGCTGCCGGTGCGGGACGTCCGCGCGGAAACCGAGCCTCAGGAGTCGGCTGGGAGCAACAACGTCTCCGGCCACCCGTGGACGCCCTCCTGGGAGCCCACCTCGCTCGAGTCCTCGGACCGGACGTGGAGCACCGGCAGCCGAGGCTTGGACGTGGTGCAGTCTGGCCGCAGCCTGCGCCACCGGGGTGCCGCCGACAAATGCGGCCAGGAGCATGGCCACCCCGTCGCACGCATGCGTGCTCGACGGACGCCGCGCCGGAGCCAGACTCGAGCGCGCGGGGATGCCCAGGAGAAGGATGGCGGTGCCCGTGCGTGTTGCTGGTTCAATGCCGCGTGTCGCGGCCGCCGGCGTCAACCAAGCCTCGAGCACTCCGTACCTCGCCCGCGTGCCCGCGTGGCCGCGTCGGGCTTGTTCGCGTGCCCGCAGCGGTGGCGGCGGCACCTGCTCGCGCGGCCACAAAATGTTTGACGAAACGAAGCGTCAACAGTTGCTTTAGAAGGACAGATCAGCCAGCCACGTCAGCATGAGAAGCTTATGTGAAGTGATATGGACCTAAGTGATACACATACTAAGTTTATGAATTCAAAAAGTCACTTTAAAAGTTGATGGACCTAACTGAAACTCTCTCACAAGTTAATGGATTTCTGGTGCATTTAACTCTTTTTAGTATGTGGATGGCTGTATTGAGTGAGTTGGTGCAGAAAATGTCATCCAAGTAGTCAGAGATAATGCTTCAAACGGCGATCCAGCGGAGCTGTGGAGAGCGGCAGCACGGTGCGCGGCGCTAGGGGCGGGCGCTGGCTGCGGCGCGGCGTTGGGGCCGGCTGGCTAGGTGCTAGTTGCGGTGCGGCGCTGGGGCTAGGTGCTAGTTGCGGTGCGGCGGCGGGTTTTATCCTCTACGATGCGACTGTGCCTATCTTTTTTTAATAGGATCCTACTGAGTATCTGTGCTTCTGGTGTGTCCACCGGATGGAGAGTCGGACTGTTGGCGACTGTCAGTCAAATAGGCCTCCAGCCCAGACGGTGCAGGCTTTGGTGGATTTATGTTTTTCTATCAGATCTATACAACTTAATGTTCTCCGTGCAATATAAACATTTCTATCTTGTGCCTAGGATTGATTTATGAATTGTTTTATGGCGTGTTAAAAAGTATACCAACCTACATATCTTGGGATCACGATCCTCCTTTCATAGTTACATTCAAGGTACATCGTCCCAATTATATAGGAATCATGTTCCTCTCCACAAACCAATCGTCCCAAAGAGGTATACCCCTCAGAACCGGGGAACTTGAAATTGCCGATCCACGTCCTGCATATCCGTTCCTCGTGATAGTGGGAACAGTACAAAACCGTTTAGACCATTTAAACGCTGTCTAAACACTAAACAAGGGAGGACCGATTGTTTACCATTTAACTTTTAGGATAACACTGTCCTAAAATGGAATTCTAAAGCATCAAAAAGAGCTTCAACAAACCTGACATTACACTATGACAATACTTTCATACCATAACAAAAATACGTAAACAAATTAGACATACCATTGTTCATCAGAATATCCCAAGGGTTCCTGAAATTTTTTTCCTAGGAAGGTATGGTGTTTCTTCAGTATGGAAGAAATTCATGCCAACAAAATTCCCACAAATATCAATAAGAGGCCCTCCAATCCCAGCCTATGACAAAAGAACAAATAAACATAAATGACACCATAAAAATGGATGCAAGTTAAAAAAAAAGTATAGATAATTAGTTACATATTCAGTGATGAGCTGTTCATATTTCTAATGCAAATAATAATTTTGCATCATGGAAACTATACAGGTACAAAGGAAGTAGGCACAACATACCTTAGTGATACTACAAGTGGAAAGCTTAAGGTCTTCGCAATCAAGTTTGCTTTTTCCGTTAACCAACACCCCTCTGGAGGCCATTAGTTTCTGATATTCAAAGAGACACCCTACAGCTACAACCTCAGTACCACGAGTAAAAGATATGTGCTTTTCCAATCCCATTGCACGAGGACTGCAGGAACCGATGACCTCGATAACAGCAACGTTATAACATAGATCATAATGTTTCAACGTCCCTCTGACATGTTTATTATTAAGGTACACTCGAATCTGCAATGAGGTTGTTTTAATCAGTGTCATAAATGGACAAAAAAAAGGCACAAACAATGATAAGCACTACCGGTACCAAGTACCAACCCGCAAGTTATCATCAATCTTGTTTCCATCACCGGAAATTCTAACCAAACTTGCTCAAGTAAGAATTCTCATGGGAGAACAACTTATAATTATACCTGTGCAGACAAAACACCTTGTCTCTCCTGCACAGATCATAATCTGGTCTTTCATAATCGATTCAATAAAAAATAAAAAAATAATAACGAGAATATCACAAGAGTCACCATTGAATGAAGCAAGCGAGACAACACATTCAGACGAAGTTGAAGCAACATTTTTACTGAGAGTGCTCCAGATATTGTCTTCAGATTCCTCTTCAAAGGAGTACATCACATGCATCCGGGACACGTCATCTAAATAAAGAGAACATGATCGTCAACTGGAAGTACCTCAAATAAAGTAGCTGCAACATTAAAGGGGTACTCAAAACAAAATAACAGCAGTAGCTCACCATAAAACCTAGTAGAACAATCAAGTTTGAAAGATTCAACATATTCTTGAATGATACCTGACACAACAAAGTGAATCAATTAGCAAGTGTATTTATCACTAAGATGAATGGTAGTCTCTCCACTTGTGGCCTCGAGGTCTTGGGTTTGAACCAGCCTCCATGCAGTATTATTAAGGGTGAGGCCTCTAGAAATTGCCTTCAGCACTGGCTACGCCCTTTTCTTATATCTTATCGCTAATAAGATAATAAAGTGCTACCAAGAGAGAAAAAACTAACTTTTCGGCACGACAGCATTTTGTGTCTTAGTTGTGCTTGTTTCTTTTGTAGCATCACCCCCTTGATTAATTCCAACCCTACATAATGTACACAACATATCATGATAAATTCCCTGAAAGAAGAGATGTCAAAGATCATACACAAACTCGTATCAAATAGGGGTCAGAAAGGAGGAAGTAGGCTATAGATAATTCACAACAAAATATAATTGAGCAAACACAAACAGCACAGCAAATCTCCAGGGATGTCATAAATGTAAGTTCTAGACCCCATATTGTAGTTCTAAATCAAAGCTTGACTACACTTTGGATTAGCGAATATATATTACCCGGTCTAGTCTCAAAAGCATGGCAACATAACAGACAGTAAAGGCAAACCTGAACATCCACAAATAGAACTCTACTGAGCAAACCTGAAATAGTATTTGGCGTCAAAAACAGCACAATCAAATCACACAGGAATGTAGGACAGGATAATGGGAGGACAAGCATGGTAAAGCCAACCGAAACTACAGCTTTGTAAATAATGCCAAGTATAGAAATACCAACCTAGCTGTCCCAGAATACCCCAGGCATTCAAGAATTTTGTTCATTGGTACCAATGCAGTCCTTTCACCATTTTGGAGGCTCAGGCTCATTCCAACAAAGTGCCCATCAAAATTAACAAGGGGACATCCAATCCAAGCCTAGCATAGAGTTGAAGCGATAATGAAGAAAGTTGCATAGGAAAGATGGGTTGATAATGCCTCAACATACTCAGTGTGTATGCGATGCGTGAAGCAATATAATACGGCCAATTACTTCCACCATGCAGAGAGCTAAGAAAAAACAACAGCTCACCGTGTTGATTTTAGATGTGGAGAGCATAAGCTCATAGAGTTCATCACTTGCACTGCCAATCACCATCCCATTTATAGACTTTAACATGCCTGAGTCGAAACAACGTCCAACAGCTACTACATTACTAGTGGATTCAAATTGCACGCAATGGCTAGAACTGAGATGTGCTTCCTGAAAACCACGGCGCGCCTGATGTTCACAACAGCAATACCATAGTTGAAACCCCAGTAATGTAACCAACCAATGACAACTCGATCACTGGGAAGGCGCACTTTAATCTGCAACAATAAAACAAGAATAGGTAAACAGGATGACAGTATATATTATTAATAAGCAAGGAAAAGAAGAATAGAGAAGTTAGCAGCATCAACCGTCAAGTTATCATTGGTCTGAAAATCTGAAGAACCAACTATACTAGCTTCAGTCAGAACACTAGTGGCATCAGCACATAAGTTTTCAATAAGTATTCCTGTGCATTCAAAAAGCATTGTGTCTCCTACAGATGATAAACTGATAATAGTTTGAACCATTAATTGCTGGAACACAAATATGGAAAATAATGGGCAGATAACAATATACTTACCAATGAATAAAGCAAGGGAGACAACACTTTCTGATAATTTTGACTCAATCTGTTTGGTGAGTTCACTCAGGGAACATTCGCAGGATTTAACCGAGTTACCAGCTGATCCATATTCAAAGGTAATATCTGGATGGATGGGTCCTAGTTAATTCAAGAAACATGGTACATGTAAACAATTGTTAGTGCTACAACATTTTGGCCGTGTAAATACTTGCAGGGAAATAAAAGGACATAGAATCAGTGACTCACGTTGAGCAGGTATTGTTATGCTAGCATTTTGCTTCTTATTACTCACGCATCCTATGTCCTCGCCTCTTCGCTTGTGCATGGTATTCTGCATCTTCCCAATCCTGGAGTCGGTGAAAGAATCCAAATGCCATTTAGAACATGCCATTTAGAACAAGTAGAGTAAGGTTCCAAAAAAATCATCACATTCATACTGGACACCATATTCACATCATAATATATAAAGGCGTGTTTGGATCCATTAGTATTAATTATTAGCAGCTAAAATTAGCACTAGTGGATCCAAACACCCTAGCTAATAGTCCACCTAATACATCAATCAAAATAAACTACATAGTAGCTAATAAAAAGTTATTAACTAGCTTCTCTAAACTAAGTACTACTAACAATTAGTGGTGGATCCAAACAGGTTAGCTAGCTCCGCTAATATAAAACTTAGCTGACTTCCCTCTGCTTGCTGCTGGTGCCTTATAGAATACAAATAACAATTAAGCAAAAGCCCCAGAGTGGTGGGCCAAAAGAAAATCTTAACAACACTCGGGCTTCGAATACAAGCCCCAAAGAGGCAAAATTTCTCTCCACCTATTTTTTAGTCCGGCCCTCCCTAACTTTGTGAATGTTGAAATTCTCTCCACCCATTTTTCAAATTGCGAGAAACCGAAAGAACTAAGCAAATTTCGGTTTCTACTCTCAGATAACCAAATTAACCGAAAGAACCGAAATACATAAATTGTAATTCACTTACTTCCCTAGCTGAGGAACACCGCGTACGTCGGCGTGCTGAACGCCTGCGCTAGGCCTGGGCATTTTGTACCGAGAACCGAAAACCAAGCCGAAGTAACCGAAACAAAAAAAAATCGGTTCCGTGGTTCCAGATTGCGAGGAACCGAAAGAACCAAGCAAATTTCAGTTCCTATTCTCAGATAACCAAATTAACCAAAAGAACCGAAATACATGAATTGCAATTCACTTACTTGTATTTTATAAGATTATGTTCGATTTATTTGTGACTAGGTACCGTGCCCGTGCGTTGCTACGGGACAACTAAACTTTTGTAATAAAAACACACGGATCGCACAATAAGATAACAATACTATAAAATTAAATACCGACGTTAAAGTGATATTTAATATCCAAAAAAAACAAAGTTCATGAAATTAACACAGTCACGTAGAGCGCGGCGTCACATGCTCACAAACTCTATTGTATAAACCTTTTCGTGATGCGGCTAAGATAATGTTTTATATCGGCAGAAAGAAATCTCATATATCTGTTTCTTTCGTGCACCAATAAATCTACAAATAAGTTCTATCGCATCTCCATACTATCTTTGCGGGTTTCTGAATGCTTCCTCGTCTACCGCGCTTTTGTAGAGTTGTTCGCTACAGGGAAAGAAGGAACCACGCAGGATAGAAAAGGAGATAATCGCCACAACCAATACGTAATGTGATTATTTTTTGTTTTTAGAGATTTGTTTTTGGAACGAAAAATCAAAGAGAGGGGCAGCGCAGCGAGGCGCGAGACCAGAAGGAAAACTACGAGCAATTCAAGACTCAAATCCGAGCGATCGTGGGGAGGAGGGTGGCAGGGTTCGGCAGACCGATGACCAGAGGGATTTTTTCACACGATGACGGTGCATGTGATTGAGCACGATTGGTTTTGGTTTCATGCCCGCGCGTTGCAACGGGAGGAACAAAACTAACACAATCAAGATGATGGTTCATGTCTATATGTTTCCCATGCAATGTTTTTAGTGAACTCTTAAGATTGAACAAGACTAACACAATCAAAATTTTCTTTTTCAAATTAATTTTTTATTGCAAGGTGCTTCGTGATTACAATTACAAAATACTGAAACATAACAAAGTGCTCTGTGATTCAACACCTAAGCTGACTATTCGCTAGGCCTTTTGAGAATGATCTAATCATTGGAGCCTTTCCCTAAGAGGAGGCCTCAAAAACCAGTTTTCTATCATGCTTCGATCGATGGGGCAACACCAGCACTCTCGACATGCCTCCCCAGTCGCCATCTCTGCCACCAGTGTGACTGAAACCAAACAGCTGTTGCGCTTCAAAGTTCAAACCAAACAGTTGTGGGGCGTGTCTCGTCTTGAGCAACAATAACAGCAGATATGATATCATACGGTGTTCTTGAAGAAAATACCAGGCCTAGATAGATCACCCAATATAACAAACTATAAAGTGTAACAAAGAGGTAAATGAAGATATGTGAAACAACAGACATTGAACTCGTTGTCTTTCATTGAATATGAATTGGTTATATGTTACATGGTGTGCAGACATTTTAACAGAGTCATCCACACTTTATTGCGATGCTCATATGATTAAGATGAATTACATGATTTCCTAAGAGGGGTTCTCACCTCTGCATCTTGTTACTCAATTCAGTGATGTACATTGCAATGCACAAGGATTCCATGATACATCTAAGAGCTAGCCCTCTCTGCTCTACTCTTTGATCTTCCTTACCTACAGAAAAGAACTAAGATTAAAAACAAGGATGGATTAAACGGAGCACTTTCGCAAAGATGGAAGGGCCATAAGCTAATATGACTTACTAACCTCATAACTAACTAATACTAATTACAGTGTATAGTGAAGAAGATTGTTGATGGCCATGCTCATTTGGTTCCTGCATCTGGCCAAATTTCCAACTTCTGGCAATAAAAAAAATTCACGTAGGGGTGCTTGCTAGTCATTTTCCAAGGAGTGAGTTATGTTTTGGCTTGATAATTGTCTTGCTAGTAATCAAGAGAAAAGTAATTACCTAATTGATTGCAATATCAAGAAACAAAAGCTAGTTAAACAAAAAACCTATTGTTCACGTGGTATAAGAGGGCTGCTTGGAGGCCACTGCTTGGTGCAGGCGTGGCGCTCATGACTTTCATGAGCCCTGTGCGTAAGGAACAAAGGTCCCTAGAACAATATTGCAGAGAAAATAGACTTACCTAGATTAGATGTTGTATGTATATACAACATCTGATATTGATAAACCGAACAAGGTACCCTAAGTTACTGATAAAGGAAATGACCAGGATACATGAGCAATAAAGTACCAAATTTCAAACCAAATTAAACATGACATGATTACCGATAATTAAATGAAAATTAATTGCTTACCATTCCATAGATGAGACGTTGGTGAAGTTGGTTTGAACCCTCTTATGGAGTTTTGGTGGTAGAACTTGGTTCACAATGAGACACCTTACAAACACTTTCCTATGAAGAATGCAGTCTTGATGACTCACTGATTGCCAACACCTGAAAATGCCAACCCAAAAAGGTAAGAAAAAAGTATTACCTTCAAGGGAGTACATAACTGCATATGTTTGGGGCCTAGGGAGCTAATCACACAATGAAAAAGGTCTCACGCAATGACCATCCCTCTCTCTGGGTTGCGCCAATTTGTTAGCCTTTAGAAGGAAGAATATGAGTTAAAGGTTTGATACACCTAGTGAAAACAAATATATTGTATTCCACAGGGGCAGAGCATCTGATGCATCCTATTGTTCAATCTCTTATCCAAATATTAATTTAATAGCTGATGCAGCAGTAGATTTTTTTTTCATTAGTAGCGAAAAGAAGGCAACAAAGCTCAACCTCATACAAACCAAGTTGTCAGAATATAAAAATAGTCAGCTGATGAAATATTTTTGACCGAAAATAGATGAAACATTATATCTTGGTCATGATATCTGAAAAATTGCATCATATTATATTCCAATTAAATTGTAGTAGTAGCAGATAGAGTGAACAAATAAATTTGCATTGCCTGTTGCATAGGGCAGAAATATAGCATATTATATGATTGTACATGGAAGCAAGAGATTATTAAAATTAGGCAACATAATAGAGGTACTTAAAACATCAAAGATTCCCTGAGCAGGGAAGTTTTTAACATGCAAAGGAACTTGGCCTCAATAAGATTTGCAAGTTTAGAAGTGATGCAACACAATAAGGTTTGCAAGTTTAGAACACAAATGGTGGAACACGTTCATTCCTTTTCGGTTCGAACTAAAAGTTTACTTTTGGTTTCATAAGACATTGTTTTTTACCAAAGAGGTAAAAATGAAGTCTAAAATTATAGGTGAACAGTAATACTCCAGGTGCATTACCTGCAGAGCTCCAGTCCATAAGGAAGCTAAATGAGGAAGAGATTGCAAAGGAACCCAACCAACTAAAGGATCTCACAAAACATTGTACGTAACAACATTTATTTATCTGTATACACCAGCTCAGCTTTGTAGCGTTTATACGATGAGGAGAACCCGTCTTTTACTCCTATCCATGAGTTTGGCCCCGGACAATGTAATTGGAATCTGAAATGATCATGGTTATAAACAGAGTGTTCTAATCAGTAACTTGTAGCACTGAAAGCAATTTATCTCAAACCTGAATAATGCCAATGAAGATGGTTCCAAGTTTTTCAGGAAATCCTGAAGTTATGATAAAAGCAAAAAAATCATAAAGAGCTGTTACAAAAGGCCAACACAATATTGGAGACATTTGATTACCAGCAGAACTGAAAATATAGGTTGCATAGAAGGCAACACCATTTATCCCTCCGAGTTGAAAAACCATGAAGCCAACACCCACCTGTGCATATAAGATTAGTAGTTACATACCTAATAAATATTCTGAAAAGTTTCATATGATAAAATTCCAAATTCAATGACCAAAAGAGATGCGTATTCTAAAGGTATGTAGTTGAATAAATGATTCATTACAATGACTACATGTTGTGCCTACCACCGTGCAAGAACAATACTGTACATGTCCTTCTATCAGGTTGTCATGAAGATGGACACGTTTTGATAGCGCCACTCACCTGATTTTGGTCTAGTGAAGCTCTTTAGCACAGTTTTCAACTTTCCATGAACTCACCAAGGTAGGCAAACTTCCTAATACAGTCACAGCAGTATCGTGCAAAATTTTGGAGGCCATACACAATCGACATTCACACATTCACATCCATTTGCATATACACTCACAGCCGTATTTACAATTGAGAAAAAAAGAGAGGAGAAAAAGGCAGAGCATACCTGAGTTGGAGGCGACATTGTTGGCGCAAGGGCAGCGCAAGGGAGATGGCCACACGCTGGGGCGGTGGTCTGCAGGGGCTAGGCGCGGGCGAGGTAAAGCGGCCTGATTGCGCCGGCGCTTGAGTATTCGTGCTTGGCCGTCTCTGAGCTGTCGTGTAGTAGGCGCGAGGTGGGGAGCGGGGAGCATGCGACGATGGCATGTGGCGCAGCGATCGTGCTGTTGCGTCGCCTTGACGGGGGCCGGCAACATCAGGGTCCGCCGCGGCGTTGCACGCCACCCGCGGGGGAGGGGGGCACCACTACCTGCGCCTCGTGCTCGGCCCACCTGTGTGGGTGCGCCGCCGCGCCGTTGCGCACCACCCGAGGGGGGAGGGGGGCACCGCCGCCCGCACCCCGTGCCGGGGGGCGCCCACCGCCGGTTGCTGGTCGCACCGACGCGTCGGCCAATGGTTGGTCGACGACGTCCGCGGGTAGGGCGGAGCTGGTGCGAGGCCGCGTCATGGAGGGTGTAGGCAGTGTGATGCCGCTCGACGAGGAGGCGACGTAGCGGTGAGGATAGGGAAGCGCGCCTACAATGAATGAAGGGACAGGGCGCGATCTACGAGGGGCGCGGGGGAGATGGTCGCGATGGTGTGGCGTGCGTGGGATCTCACGGGCGTGATTGGGGGAGATGGCCACGTTATGTGGCGGCGGGGGGAGGATGGAGTGGAGCACGTGATGCAGTTTGTTTTGGAAAGAAATCGCACGCAGCAGAAGGCCGACGGGAGAGGAAAAGAGAACGCACGGGGTGAAGCGAAGGTGAGGTGAAGTTTTTATCGCACCAAAATGGTATCTTACTTTTAGTCTTTTTAGTTGTGGGAGATGTTACTACTTTTCTATGTTTGCTATTTACAATATTTTTCTTCCTTGCCTGCTAACTATTTTCCCACTCTGAACAGCCAAATACTTGCCAAGCTTTATTATGTAAGAATCGTATCTCTAAAGATATAAGAGTTATTTGGTTTCTACTACATGGTAATTTATATATATTAGTCCACATCCTCATATCTAATTTTTTAGTGCATATAATTCTCAGTCTGATTGTTCTCAAAATATCTTTAGCGACAAAAAAAATAATAGTGTCACAGCCTGATCACTACTAAGAGTATGTGATGACTTAGGCACCTCTGAACTCTGAAGCTATGTGAAGCTATTGTCAGATGTCATTCAGCCACCTATGTGATGACTTAGGCACCTCTAAAGAATTCGTACTGAATTCAGTCTTCATTTCAGAAAAGTTATGAAAATACATGCAGATTTAATAAGCATATGTATGCAGTAATGACCTCTTCTTAAGATGATCTTGGTCATTTAATAAGCATATGTATGCAGTAATGACCTACAGATTTAAGTCACAACGGTAATAAGAAGTTTTGAATGTTTATCATCTCATTGTAACCATTTGTGCAGCAGGAGTGAAATCTCAAAACCCAAATTGTGAGAACTGGTCATTATTTAATTATCTGATCATTATTTTTTTGCCAAATACATTATTTAATAATCAATACACAGTATTTATATTCAGTGAGAACAATTTGAAAATTGGACGGCGTATACATACCAGAAAGTTATCCGTCAATCTGGAGAATAGTGATTTGTGCTTAATGGACCAATTGTGTCAATAGTTAAGGTTCAATTCTCACTGGCGAAGCTATCTGTTGTGGCTAGTTATTTCTTTTTCTCCTTACCAAAAATCTTAGCAAATTTCCGCATAAAAAAAATGAATGAACGTCACTATGTGTATGATCAGTAATAGGCACACAATGTAAGTGAACTAAAGGAATCACAACTAAGCATCATATTATGAGTCCAACAGCATGTCAATATATGATTAACAGGAAAGGCAAATAAGGAGGGTTCTAGCATGTCAATATCATACTCCTAAGCAGTATTTTTGTCTACGCAGAGAACTAACCCAGATTGGCAAGAAAATTGTACTATAGAAAAAAAAAATAGAGACAGGAATAGCATATGTTTTTAGTTTTGCTTGAGAACAAGTAGCATCTGCTTTCAGTTTTGCAATTGTCAGACTGCTACAGTTTTACCATGCAAAGAGGTGCTGCATAATGTAAAAGCAAAATCCATATCCTTCACCTCTGGATTCCATCCTTTAACAATGCAATAGTTAATTGACTAACAACATGAAAGCCTAAAGGGTGGGCATACAACCAATCGAAAGCTTTAGATTTTTGAAAAAAAATCAATGAGCTTCCCATGAGCACCACAGCCACAAACTAAATAGATCAAAATGATACTATGTAACACCTGAATCAACAACCTCAATCTGATAACAGAATGTCATGTGTGACCATATGAACTACTATGTTCATGCCTAGGCACTTATCTATTTTCTGTCAGTTATCACAACATTAGCTCAATATCTCAGTTCAAGTTGTATGCTCCGCACGCAAGTATTTGTCAGGTTCAGGATGTCAGGTTCACGAGGCAAAGAATGGTTCACAGAATTCCACGCAGGATTCAGATTGCAGGATCAACGCTGAAGTTGTCGGATCATGAACAGTAAGTGGGAGGGAAAAAACCTGGAAGAATGCATTGCTGCCGGCGACGTGCGTTGGGCGTCGGTGTGTGCGGCGGCCACGATGAGCCTGCGTTGGGTGACGGCGCGTGCGCGGTGGCAACGAGCCTGCGTTGGGCGACGGCGTGCACGGCGGCCGCGGCGAGCCTGCGTAGGTTTGGATCTCCGAACTCCTTCTGCCGCGGCGTCTTCTGAGTTTCGATCGACCATGCGAGAAGACGAATGGGCACGCCGGCAACAAATGACGCCCTTATTGGTCCTGCATGCACGGATGTAATCTCCTTCCATCAACGTTGGTCATTTCCTTATTGGGCAAGCATGCAATCGCCACCCATCAACGTTGGTTATTTCCTTGTTGGTCATGCATGCAATCGCCACCCTCGTTCTCCATCCATCTATTGCGTCGGGCGGACTTCGATCTTCCATCTATTGTGCCAGGCGGACTTCAATCGGGGGCAAGACGTCGTTTTGCCGGGTGGACGTTAACGTTCCAAATGTTTTCCTTGTAGCTCTTTCCTTTTGAATATCGCAAGGGACGCCAACGCGCGTCCAGGTTCGAGGCTAAATCACATGAGCGGTTTCCTTTTAGCTCTTTCCTTTTGAATAGCGCAAGGGACGCCCACGCGCATCGGAGCGAGGATGCGGGAACGCAGTAGGCAAGAAGATGGACCTACATTGGAATGTCGCACCAAAACGGTGTCCACTTTTAGTCTTTTTAGTTGTGAGAGATTTCTCATATTGAATTGCTATGTATTTGTGTTATTATATTGCTATTGTTCTCTTATCAATTATTATTATCTAAAATAGAGGTAGTGTTACATAAATTTGCTTTAAAACCTATATTCTTTTTTGTTGTATTAACATGTGCTGAAAAATTTCGGTTAGTTCGGTTAGAACCTAAACCGAACTAAAATAACCGAAAACCAAAATGCTTAGTTCCTAAAATATTTTAGAACCGATCAATTCCCATTTTCAGAAATCGAATTTCATCTGCAACCGAGGAACCAAACCGAAACCGAAGAACGGAATGCCCACCCTGACCTGTAGCTCCAGATGTCAATGGGGAATTCCCCGTCGGGGAGTGCCTCCCCATCCCCGTCCCCGTGGGGAAGAAAATTCCCCATCCCCATCCCCATCAAGTGCCACGGGGGAGACTTTCTCCCCATCCCCATCCCCGCGGGGAATTAGTCCCCGTAGGGATCCCCATGGGCCGCAGATATTTCATCGTCATCTACAAAGTTTGCACTTCAAACTTTATTTAAGTAGCACATATATGTTCTATAGCATTTTCGCTTAATAAAAATTGGTTTAAAACCCTAAGTGATATAACGGGACTATGAAATGTAACTTTCGTTTCGCGTTTCCGTTCGTTGATCGTTTCGACAGGAGCTAGGGGTGCAACATTGCTTATATATCACAGGTATTGGGCATTGCCAGTATATGGGCCTTTGGAATCGGGTCCCCGCGGGGAGCGGGGACAGGGGCCTGCATACCATCTCCGTCCCCCAATGGGTGAATTCCCGCAGGGATTAACGGGCCCGTTGTCATCTCTGCCTGTAGCCACACCAGGCTGCTCGAGGAGGACAGGCTGGGGTGCTTCGCCCGCATGCAGGTCACGCCCAACGCGCAGCGCTACGGTTGCATGGTGGACCTGGTGGGCCGCGCCGGAAGGCTGGACGGACGCGCGCGCGCTCATCGTCGGCTCAGTGGCGCCCATAGGCTGGCTATTCACCTGCCTGTATTCACTTGCAATACTGCCTGGCCAGCAAAGTTGAAATTCAGGCGTCGTTTGGTTGATGGTATGAAAGTCAGCCTCAGCTGGTAGAAAAGTCAGGCACTGTTTGGTTGTTTACTTTGCCTGGATTACACCCAATATTGTTTAAAGTAATTCTTGATATAGGAAGCATTTCACAGAGAAGAAATAAACAAAATATCTGATATAAAAATGAGTAATTATATTTTTAGATGAGAACAACACGTTATGAAACAAAGAAGAGCCAATTCCCTCAATGCCATCAGAAATTATAACTTTTCAAATGGTCATCCAAATATAGTCATCTTTTATTATAGATCTTTCGCTAGCCAAAATAGAAGACGAGAATGGCTCACGAGTGTGCATGAGATATAGAAAAATTAGAGAGTAAAGATATAGAAAAATTAGAGAGTAAAAAGATATAGAAAATATTTTTTATGGAAATAACTCTTCAAATAATGATTTAGAAAGTGGAATTTAGAAAGACTCTCGGAGATGCTCTGAAGAGGGCTTTTTGCATGGGCAAAGCCAGGTCCAGAACACCGTACAGGCAACCAATAGGAGCCCCATCTATTGAAAGTCAGCAGCATTTCTGATTCGGGCGCAGGAACCAAATCTCGACGGAAAAATTTAACACAGGCTACCTATGCCAAATAAGCGTAAAAGTTGGGGGCAGGGGGCGATGCTATATATATACACGTTAATAACACGTACGAGCTGTCAAGATTTATGTTGGCACAATACCCAGGGGTGACGGATTAGCATCTGCGACTTCAGAACTCTTGTCAATCACTTCATCCTGGAAACCTTGTCTGAAACGATCGTAGTTTGTTGGCTCAGCCGTCTTAAATGGGCGTTCCCCTAGTACCCGAACTAGATCATCATGGTGGAGAACCTCCTTCTCAAGCAGCAATTCTGCAATCTGTGCAACCTGCTCCTTGTGTGTCTTGATCAGGTCCACGGTCCTTTGGTAGGCCTTGGCCACCCATTCTCTCACCTCGGTGTCAATGATGGATGCAGTATGACTGCTATATGGCTTGCTCATTTCAAAACCCTTTTGTGGGAAGGAAAGAAGCCCAACCTTTTCACTAAAGCCGTATACCGCAACTTGAGCATAAGTCATCTGGGTAACTTTCTCCAGGTCATTTTGAGCACCAGTAGAGATCTTCCCCATCAAAACCTGAAACATAGAACAATTGATATCGCTTGCAATTAAGATAAAAAAAAACTTGCTTATATATGGCATCCAATAAATGTTGAGTACCTCCTCAGCAGCTCTGCCACCTAGTGTCATACATGTCATGTCAAAAAGCTGCTCTTTCGTCATCAAAAGACTATCATTTGGGACATACTGAGCAAATCCTAAAGCAGCTGTTCCACGAGGAACAATTGTAACTTTAAGGAGTGGTTCTGCATGCTCCAAAAACCATCCAGCAACGGCATGGCCAGATTCATGATATGCAACAGTTCGGCGCTCCAGCTTGCTAGTAACCTGCAAACAGTCCAATAAGGTTACAATTACTGCTACTAAATGCGACTATCATTAGCATATTTCCATAGCTCAACTAGCCACGCCTAAACATTTCGAGAAAAGTATCCAAAAAAAAGATAGCAGGCATTAATATCTCAATGCTCTTCAGAGCTGTTTGAAGTGTGCCCTACTATCTACACCTAGGATGGCATGAATGTTAAAATATTTATCCAGACTACACAAACTGTGCCTTAGCCAGCACTAATATTATATAACCTACAGGCTAACAAATAAGCAGGCTCCTAACTAATCAGCAGAATCGAAATTGTAAGGGATCCAGTAACTCTTTTGGAAGGTAGTCAAAATACTTGTACAGCAACTCTGGTCGCATTGCAGATAAGAATTATCTATGTTTTGATGTGCCTATAAGGGGACACAGATATTGATTTAGGTTTGCATATGTATGTTGGCATAAGAAAAGTGACCTTATTTTTCTTCTCCAGTCCTCCGATGACCCTGTCAATTGCAGCTTCAAAATGCTGAATTGTAATTTGGGCATCCTCACTTCTTGCAGCAATTAAAGCCGCCTCATTACAAACATTAGCAATATCTGCCCCAGCAAACCCAGGTGTCAAAGCTGCTAATCTTTGAGAATAAAATGATGGTTCCTTGTCCAGTTTAAGTTTTTTAAGGTAAATGCGAAATATTTGATCACGACCATTTATGTCTGGTTTATCAATGCTTATTTGACGGTCAAATCTCCCAGGTCTGAGCAAAGCCTTATCTAGAATGTCAGGTCTGTTGGTACCAGCAAGAACAACAACTCCAGATGTTGTTCCAAATCCATCCATCTCTACAAGCAACTGGTTCAATGTGCTTTCACGCTCATCGTTTCCCCCAGAAAATCCCCCACGGCCCCTTGCACGACCAATTGCATCAATTTCATCAATAAAAACAATGCTCGGTGCACATTGTCGAGCTTCTTGAAATAAATTCCGCACCCTGGATGGTCCAACACCAACAAACATCTCCATGAAGTCTGAGCCAGAAATAGACAAGAAGGGCACATCAGACTCTCCTGCAGTAGCTTTAGCAAGGAGTGTTTTCCCTGTACCAGGGGGGCCCACAAGAAGAGCACCCTTTGGTATTTTAGCTCCCAGTTCTTCATATTTCTTGGGATTTTTCAGGAAATGCACAAATTCCATTATTTCTTGTTTAGCTTCATCACAGCCAGCTACGTCCTTAAAGAACACCTGCAACATTCAACAAATATAAGGATTAGCATCACATGTACGTGATATTCTGCATCGTTGATGATGATGATGAGCCAAGCCATGACTCCTGAACAACTGCACACCTGATATATATAGCACTATAAAAGTGCAAACTTTACCAAAAAAAAAGGGGAGTATCAGGTGCCAGTTTGAAATAGACATGGAATGAACAGCAAACAAAAACTACCTTGTTTTTTGAATTTTTGTCCATCTTTGTCACTTGGGCTTTTCCAATATTAAAAATACCACGAGCTCCTCCCCCAGGACCCCCAATACTAATTCCACCTTTCATCTTTTTCCCCGCCACATAAATTAATCCAACAAGCAAAATTGTTGGGGCAAACCTCATCAATTCCTGGAACCAATTGACTTCAGAAGTGTAAGTTACTGGAACATAGACATGCGGATCTCTCCCCAATGCTTGTTGGGCCTCTTCTAACTTCTCTTCAAAGGAGTCTACACTTCCAATATTGAAGTAGTACTTGAATTTGCTAGGAGAGCCTGTACCAGGGAGATGACTGGTTGTGATATGGATATTACCATCCTGGCCTTGGTTGCTTGAGGGTGACCTCCTGACATAAACTTTTGCAACTGATTTGTTTGCAACAACAATGTGATCAACTAAACCAGGTTCCAATAACTTGTTCTTGAATTCTTGGAAGCTTATCTGCAAAAGTTAAAAGAAATTATCCTGATAATGGTCCAATAAACTACGGGAACTGTGAGCCATAGTAATTGAAACGGGCAGGAAAAAGCAGCCTGCAGTATCAGATAAATTGGTTAACAAGAAATAAAAAGTAAATTAACATCATACTAAATCCACACTGATATGAGACTAAATAAAGCACCTGGATATGCTGCCTGGGTCATATAATGATTAATATGGGAATGTCATCAGTTTTTTACTTCTACCTATAGGTACTTGTGCTGTTGTGCACATAATGCTTTTAAGCAATAGCATGTGATGAGATCATCTCCACAGGCTTATAATGCAGTTACCCTTTTTAGTCGTCTATAACATTACATACTGTGAATGAATCACCATCCAGTTCATGTGTGTGAACTACGAAATCTAAGGTGGTATAGTTTCAATGTTTTAACTTGAGGTGGGAGTGGCATCTGCCCGTCACCACTCAAATTGAATTCAAACTAATTCTCTGTTATCATAGAACATACAGTATACACAAAAATCAAGAGATAACAACTCTTGTCTAACATTTTCTGGAAAGAATGGTTTGGACAAACAAGAACGCACCCACAGATGGCAGCTTCATTATCTTGTATTAACCATGACCAGGTAAATTAGTACACAAGACTACAGAGTTATACGAAATAACCAAATTATAAACAATTGCAACTCATAAGCGTGTTTAATAGTAGGTCTGCCGCAGTTGCTCTGGTCTAGTGTTTCCTTGGGGAGGGGATTCTTCTCCCTCCTTTGTACTATTCCTCTCTCACTGAATGAAATGATGCGCAACTCGCTTACGTGTTCGAGAAAAATAGTAGTCTGACAGTAAGCATCATACCTCCTGCGCAGACGACCCCTTGGGTAAGGTTGCCAACATTAGCCCAAGAAGAAGTAGAGGAGCAAGGAATTCCTGGAATTTTTTCATGACATCCTCCTGGAAATTCCACTGATTTTTTGAATTTGAATTCTCTGAACATAATAAAAATGCAACCAAGTTATGTGCATGGCTTGCACTGCCCATATACAAGGTGCAAAATGGATAAACATGTCTAGACCAAAGGGATGCAAACTACCATCACCTCCCAAGAAAACCAAAATACCTACTTGTTATACTGTTATCCCCTCTTTTATCCATAGGTGCCAGAGTGAGGCGCGCCATGAGCGAGCAATAACCCTTCATTACCTTTCAATATAAGAATTGTCTGATTGCAGTAGAGTTTGTATATCTATCCAATTTCCAGTAAGGTAATTATAGTAGAACAACATTGTGAAATTCCAGCTTTATCTAGCTCTCCACAAGTTTGCTGCATTTTCATGATAAATAATATGCCAAACCACAGGTAATATGTCTATGAACCCTCATTGTAGATTTAGAATCCGATCAATTGCTACCAATGAATAAATACAAAAACAGAACAATTTTTTCTTGCTCTACAGTAACGTGCATTGGACGAACTAAACTGGCACTACTTACTTTTGGACTCAGACTTGTCACTCCCGTCCCCCTCTGGCTTCTGCTCCTTCTCCTTTGGATGGTACTTCTCATAATCTAAAGCAGAAAGGAACGCGTTATATATTGTGTATATATACAGAACATATGCCGACCAAATGACAACCCAAACCCAGAAAGAAAGCTCACTCTTGTTGGACCCATCAGCGAATAACCGCCGGAACTGCGAGCTTGCGAGCAGGAACCTCCAATCCCCGACTTTTCCCGCCCCGGTGGGCGCGGCGGGCCGGCTCCCTAGCGCTGATGTCAAGTAGCTGCGCGCAAACCCCAAGCCGCGGTCATCACCACCAGGGATCGTCGGCCGCGGCGTCGGCGCCGCGCGGAGCCCGGCATGCCCCTCGAGCAGAGAACCCTAGGGTAACACCAGAGATGACACGCCATAAGAAAACAGGGCTGTACGGAGAAGAGGGGGGCGGGCTCGAACCGTGTGACCTACCTGCCTCAGCGGCCGGGAGGAGCGCGCGGACCGGGCGAGGGTACGGGAGAGGGAGGAGAGGCTCATGGCGGCGATGGCGCGCAGGGCATTGGAAGGGAGGCAGGGCTTGTCCTAGGGTTCGGCCCCTGATCCTCCGGCGATCGCGTGGGAGAGCGACGAGCCGACGAGACGGCGGAATGGTGGCGGAATGGTGGCGGCGGAGGAGGACGCGGCTCCCCGCTTGGTTTCGTTCGCGTTTAACGGACACGTTTGAAGGGTTCACGCCAATCTAGAGCGTGTTAACAAGGATCACAGTTCACGGATGCGTGTCAAATTAAAATCGAATTTTTTGAAAGTAATTAAAATCGGATTTGAGCTCGTGTTAAGCTGCGATTAGCTCCAGACAGAGAACAGGTGGTACAACCGTACAAGAAAGGCTCAGCTTGTGTGGAGTGTGAACCTGGCTCCTATAAAGACTCGGTTTTCGGCCCGTAAGCCCAAGTGGAAGCCCATGAGGCAGTAACTCAACGTACGTGGACCAAGCACGAGATTACGCCGGTTCCAAGAGAATTGGGCCTCTCCGCGCAGGGGGTGCGTTCTAAAATTTATGTCATATCGAATATTTAGATACTAATAAAGAGTATTAAATATAGATTAATTATAAAACCAATTATATGGATAGAGACTAATTTGCGAGATAAAATTTTTAAGTCTAATTAATCTATCATTAGTGCATGTTTACTGTAGCACCATGTTGTCAAATCATGGAATAATTAGACTTGAAAGATTCGTTTCGCAAATTAGTCACAAGTTATGCAATTAGTTTCGTAATTAGTCTATATTTAATACTTTGTGTATGTGTCCAAATATTGGATGTGACCAGAATTTTAGAAGCTCTTGTAGAAACTAATTGCACAACTCGTAATTAGTCTGTTATCAATTTTAGAAGCTCCTCTAGAAACCAAACAGGCTCTAATCCTCCTCCTCCAATTGTCCACGTGCATCAGACATTGATAACAGAGGCCCAAAGCCTGGTACAAATCCAGAACCGTTCTCTGACGCAACTCACATTGGCTTTTTAATAAGTACTTTTATTTTCTCTCATGAAGCTGGAGCATCCTGGAACAAGCGGTTGGAGGGATTGTGGATAGCCCCAAACCCCAACCTTGATTCACTGTTTCTCATGACGCTGAGGCAGCAAGCCAACAAAGACTCACAGAGTCACAGTTGATTGATTAACACCGGAGAAAATTTATTGATACGGCAGCTCTCAACTTTTAGGCTACACACAATTATTATTGTACGCAAAGGAAATGTGCTCGTGCATACTGCCAACAAATTAGTAACTTTTTCTATCTTAAATAATAAGACGTTTTGACATTTTTAGATTCATAGGTTTTATTATATATCTAGATATAATATATATATATATATAGATACATAACAAAATTAATAAATCTATAAAAATTAAAATATCTTATAATTTAGAACGGAACGGAGAAAGTAATGTTGATGAGGAGAGCAGAAGGATCATCCCTGCAGGCTGCAGCAACAAGACCAGCACGTGGATACGTCGCCTCTAATTTCATCACGAGCGTCCAGCAGTTGACACTTGACAGGTTATTGGTAAGTGGATTATTAGGGTATTTGGTTATTTAGTCGCTCCTTAAATTGATGTCACGTCGAATGTTTAATGTTTAGATACTAATAAAGAGCATTAAATATAGATTAATTATAAAACCAATTACATAGATGGAGGCTAATTTGCGAGATGATTTTTTAAGCCTAATTAATCCATCATTAGCATATATTTACGGTAGCACTAAGTTGTCAAATCATGAACTAATTAGGCTTAAAAGATTCATCTCATAAATTAGTCGCAAGTTGTGTAATTAATTTCATAATTAATTTATATCTAATACTCAGTCTAAACATTGGACGTGACAGAAAAGGAAACCAAACAGGGCCTATATTGGTCTGCCAGTCATAAGCTATCGGATTCATACCTGGTACGGTACAATTGTTAGTTGGCAGCGAGCAGTTGGCGCGGCTAGCGACCGTGAGCTGGATTACGAGGCACTGTTGGAATACAAGTACCAGTGCTATAATGGGACAGTATGGGGGGCCAGATGTTGCCTTTGCGGAGGATGTTGATTCATTCGTGGCGCGGCTAGGGACCATATGTTTTTTTCCACGTTTTTCATTAAGCAACAGTAAGAAGTTTTGTTACAACAGTGAAAGTTATGATCACCTTGTTCGGCTGGCTGACTGGGGCTGGCCAGCCCACTCACGCGGTCACTGTTTACATAAACAGTATCTTTCGGTCTTTTCTCTCGCAACAAATCAGGCGGAACAGTATTTTGATTTTTTTTCAGGCCAACCGAATAGTCTCGATGAACCTAAGATTACCAAAGCCCAAAACCCTTGGCCCTCCAACAAACTAGCACGTGATTGTAATTACAGCTAGGGACCATATGTTGCCTTTACGTCAGTTATCCGTATTTTCAGGTGTTGTTTTATGGACGGGTTCATGTAGCTTACATGAGCTAGTTATCACGCAAAATAACGACGTCTTTCTTTTACCTCCTCTCTTTACAGCATGTCACAAAAAATACTAAGACTACCTATTAAGATTACTCAATATGCAGCAATATACTTTTCCTGATCATGCTCTTTCAAATATTTATTAGTTGGTCATGCCTAAGGGAGATTTTAAACAAGAAAGGCTTTCCTATCTCGTTTAATGACTACTTCCTCTATCCCAAATAAATCAACATCTAGAGTTGTAAGTTTGGCCAATTTTATACTATGAAATAATATATTAACATCTATAATACCAAAAAGTACACTGTTAAACATATATTTCCTAATGACTGTGATAATACTGATTTTGTGTCATAAATATTTGTGTTATTCTCTATAAACTCTGTTAAAATTATAAAAGTTTGACTTAGGGCAACTCAAGAAATTGATTTATTTGGGGATGGACGTAGTATTTTGAGAGTTTGCCCAAGTTATGGACCTCTCTCAAGGCTTAGGAATTCCAATTTTGTAGGTCCCACTTGGTCAATTTGGAGACTAGAAATAAAACTACAACCGAAAAGATACTCCCTAATAGCCCAACTGAGATGATTTGTTGCAGAAATTAGATTTTTTTTATATAGGAAAGACCTTATTAAATTATAATATATCATTACATCGAGTTAATACAATAATTATGAACCACTTCCGATCTCTGCAAAAGCACATAGACTAAAAATCGAAAAAAGGCCATATGCCTAGGAGAAAAACAACGTAACTAATTAGGCCAATTGTTGCAACGCCGCTGCAACTAAACGCTGCAGAAGTTAGATACATCTACTCAAGGAGAGTGATCACGAGATTGTTGCAAAAGTGGTGAACAAGGTGAAGAAACCTACAGACTACAAGGAACATGCTCCCGGATGTCTCTAAGCTCTAGACCTTTTATAATAGGACAGCTTTCTTTAGCGGGGATCTTCTGCTCTTTTTGTTGTGCTCTTGTTAGTCGGGAATAATCAACACCCAGCTTTAATACTCGTAATTATGTTCCTTCGTAAAAGCTGAGTAATGAAACTTCTTTCAAAAGAAAATAGAGAAGTATGTAACCGTGAGAGCAACGATGACATGCCTGATGGAGATGGTTGAACCACGGCGCATGGGCAAGGCCAATCAATTCTTACCTGAATAACGAGTGAGGCTTTATAATGTCTTACTTAGTAAAAGAGGAAAGTAACCTTTCTCTAGTGATAGGGCACAGTGGCACACATTGGCGCTTGTGATGCCCAGCTTTCTGTACAATATAGTACGGGTAGTAGGTAGTAGCCGTCGTCTGGTTATTAACTAGAAAAGTGGTAAGCCCTTTTTATCACTGTCGCTGCACCAACTTAGGTAGCTTCACGTCAGTGTTCTGGCTTTAGTCACTTGAGTTATTTTTGTACGGGATAATACTCAACCGCTGGCGTCTCAGATCTTTTGATCCCTTTGAGACCTAGGTATGCATAGCCATGTATGTTTCCTATTCCTAGTCCTAGATGAGCTGGTTTGGTTACCGGCTTCTACAGAAGCAGAGGAGCTTCAGGGGACCAGGCGAAGGGGAAGTCAGGGCACGACCAGGTCGTCGTAGGCGGCGAGTCACAGTGAGGAAACGACGCAGCAGCCCGCGGCGGCGGCACGGAGGCGGTGGAGCCGTCGTCGCACGAGTCCGCTGTCAGCACCAGGCGCGGCTGCGTCGACACGGCGTCACCCGCGCGTCCGATCTGAGGCGTCGCCGTCTCGCCTGCAGCAGCCGTGGGCCCTCCTCGCGCGTCGACGTCGCGCCCGCGCGTCATTGTTTTCTGGCTCGGTGGCCAGCCGCCGCCCCCGTCCTCGCCGCTTGCGAGCGCGGCTGACGCAGCCGGGGAGGAGGAGGCCCTGGCCTGCTGCTGCTGCTGCTTCGTCTTCGAGGCCGCCGCCGCCCCCGCGCCGGACAGGTCAATGGACAGCCACTGCCGGCGCGGGAAGAGCGGCTGCGGGCCGTGCAGGTGCGGGCCCTCGTACGTGACGATCAGCATCTCCGGGTCGTCCGTGGATTTCTCCACGTGCTTCTTCGCGCCGCACCGGAAGCTCGTGCACTTATAGTAGCTCCTGCGTCACACAAAGGCATGCACGCAGATTTATAATAATCAGAGTTTGTTTTGAAAACGGAGGAAGTATCGGGCGTCAACGTGACCGAAACAAAATCTATTCGCGCTAAACACCAAAATTTAAGAAAGAGTGCATCACGCATCGGCATCACGCATTCACGCCTCTGCGGTCGATGAGTGGCGTGCAACCTGTGCTGTGTGGCTGCTAGCTTCAGGTTTCCTGGACCTGAAAAGACAGGCCATCTGAAAGACTGAAACCAACCCTTTTTAGTTAATTTAGAGCCAGTTAATGAGGCGTAGATGGTTGTTAGTGGTTGCGGTGCCGTGCACATCTTTATTATATGTTGGATGAACGAAATGTCTATCCTGGGATCGTCAGTCCAACGGGTGGAATAATGGTCGAGTGACAAGGAGGGACTGTGAACTCCTGCTGGAACTATTTATTTCTGCTTCTAGGCGGTAAGCGACGCGAATGTCGCTATCAGCTGGCCTGTTTCTCTAATCTAAACAGTAAACATTCGACGACCAGCGCCCTATTCATTTGGGCTGGTTTGGCTTATAAGTCATGGCTGAAAGTACCGTTGGCTGGTTTGATATGAGAAAAAAATACCGTTTGTTACTGATAAGCCATGGCTTATAAACCAAATACGACCAAGCGACCAGGCTCAGGTCTTGGCAGCAGGTTCCAGGGAAGCGTAGCACCTTTCTTAATGTTAGTTCTACTGTGTCACGTAAGTTTGCACTTTCTTTACACAGTGGCACCACAGAATGTGTGACTCCATACTCTTTTTACTGCTAGCAAAGGCACTGGTGTAATGAATAATCCGCGAGATGGGTTGGTCTGAATTAATAAGACGCTAGGTTGCCATTACTGGCCGTACAAGGGTACTCCTACTGGAATGCAATTGACATGTACTGCTATTGGGCATTAGAAGGCTATATATGTGACTGTGACTAGTGGCAGTAACTTAGCCAACAGTAGACTAGCCAATCTACTGATCGAATACAAGATTCATATACCAATGTTGATGAGAATGCATATGTTGATCTTGGAGTTGACCATTCTATGCTCCTAGGACATCTTCTAGGACAAGTGCACAAGTTGGGACAAAGGAGTCAAAGAATGCAAAGACATTCAAAGAACCAAAATCTCTTAGTGATGATGAAGAGACATGGGTTCAAGGGCGGAGGGCTCAGTATGGCAAGGTATGGTGGTGGAGGGCTCAGCATGCCACACCTTGATTTGGCCATGTATACTCTATTGCTTGACTGTAACATGTGTTCTCTTTACATATGGTCTAAGTTAACCAATTTGTAGTGAGTTACGTTATGTTTTGCATAGGATCGTTGATCTGCTAAGGGAGGACCATGCAATAGGTGCTTCTGCATTTAAGGAGTTAGATAAGTATAGTATAAAGTTGTCATACTATGTGGTTTGGGATGGAATAAGAAATATAGAACAAATCATAGGTAAGTGAAGGCAGAGGTAAAGATGACTAATCTTGGAAGTTTGGCGGAGATTTATTATGCAAAAGATAGGAATAATAAGTGAGGTTTACGAGGATGCTTGTCGACTTAAATATGGACACAATATATTGTTCTTTCCACTTTCCTATGGTGTTTTTAAGTCAGACTAGCTAGGGTTGTTTCAGATGCTTAAAAGGGCCAAGGGTCACCTCCAGGATTCGTGATATTAAAAAGCAGAGTTTTTTTGCTGACAACTAACCGGGGTTCTTTTTTAGATCCTTCAAAGGACCATAAGGGTCACCTCCACGACTGCTGATATCCATAGATGCAGGCATGCAGCTAGAGGAATTGACAATGTAGTCACAACGGTCTTCTCAAATCGACTGGAGCACATGGGTCTGATTGGTTGGCTACGTATCTCCTTGTCCAGGGCGTCGTATTTACAAAGCCCAGTTGTTTGGTTTCCTGAATATCTACTTATGCAGGCTAGCACTCTCCCCAAAACACTATTTCCTTACATTAGTGAGTACGCTCAAATTGGCCATACCCACCTTTTGTCTCTTTGGAGACATCCGATAAATTACCCACATTCATATATAGTTGCTAAAAATAAGCTAAAGTATCATTGCTAAAAATAAGCTAAAGTATCTCTAAATATACATCTAAATTATTTATATCTATGACTAAAGACTACCTCAAAGTGGTCCTATATATGCTTCTTGATTACCCATTTCTATCTTGCGTGTCGTATATGTACTGTTATCATGCAGAACAATATGAATGCATGAGCGGCGAGCACACTGATTTGTCACACACAAAAAAGTAAGGTTTTAATAACTAAATTAATTTGTCAAATACTATACGTGATGGTGCCATGCAACGGTGAATTAACATTTGAAAGGAAATATATATAGAATAATTGGTAACCGCATTTTATCATAAACGGATAATTAAAGATAAGAAAGTTCCTATATATGAGTATTGTGGAGTATGAACAAACGAGAGAGCGCGCCCGCAGAAGATAGGAAATTTTGATTATTATTAGCTCTGTGAAGCCTAAATTTAGGCATGGGTTTCTAACACTTATTTATGTTAATAACGTTACCGATCCATGTATGTGCACGATTCGATGACCTAGTGTGTGTTTAATTAGCACTAATCTGCTAGAGGACCTACCGTACTAGAGGAGCAGCCTATTAATCATGGGAGTAGTATAGTTAGCTAACTGATGAACGAGCAAGAGCTAGAAAATGAGTCTTGAAAAAGCAAAAGTTACTATGTATCGGAGTCGGCCACAAATGCTGTCTCTCTACTCCTTTTAACGACCTCTTTTAACTCCATGACATATACAAGTAGAATCCCTATCTTCTTGCTCGTGTCACTACTTTGGTCTTCCCCGGTTCCCCGCGACCCCGCCAAAGGCCTTCATGGCCTCATCTGCCATCTCCAGTCATGTGCTCAGCTCATGCATGACTTGCACAGCCGCTAGCTGTGAGGGTCTGCATCCGGCACTAGCTACCGGTAGAAGCCAGAAACGTGTCCATCTCTGGTTTACCATCGGAGATCTAGCACACACGTACTACATGCATCGACCGCGACAAGCCGACACTACACGACCGACACAAACGTGCTGCTGCAGCGATTCTGCTCTCCAGCTGCAGCGAAACACTGCTAGTTCATGGCATGCATATGGCCGCACCGCTCCGGCGGCCGGCGGCCGGCGGGCGTGTGCGCTCGACCGCCGCTCATGGCCCTGGGGCCGTGCCGGGTATATATTTCACCTGCGGCGGCATTGTTCAAACTCGCATGCATATTGCATGACTGCATCGACGATCATGCCATAAGTCGACAAACTCTAGATGTGCAGTACTACAAGCGAAGCGACTTTTGTAACTAGTAGCCAGCGCGCATATAGAAGCCCCCTTCCTGCGAGATCACGCATGCATACATGACTCCGAATCGATCTATTTGCGATCCAATCGATATATGCCAAGAACAACGAGCAATTTTGAAAATTGTTATAGTTTAAGGGGAAAAAAGATTAACGGCCAAATTTAACCAAGAACGTATAGTAGTATATTAGAAGTAGAGCTAGACTCGTGAATCGTACTGCACCTGGGATGGGGGTGGTTCCTGATGGACTTCTGCCCGTACTTCCTCCACTTGTACCCGTCGCCCGGCGTCTTGCCGCCACAGCTCCTCACCTTCGTCGTGTACTTCTCCGGCGCTCGACTCGCCGCTCCCAACCTGCCACTTCGATCAATTTTCAACCAAAACCCATGCCATCGTCAGCCTTCTAGCTTCCATCAAAGATTTTGTTGAGTTCAACCCATGCACGGATCAGATGCATGCACCTACAGATGCACTGTTGGGCTGCTCCAGGGGTACGGCCTCGATGTCGACAGCGCTTTCTCGATGTCCCGGATCGTCGGGCCGGTGTACACCGAGCACAGGGCCCTGCTCACCGCCTCCGGCTGCGGAAGCAGCTCCTGGTGCTCGGCCGCGGTGCCGCCGCCGCTGATGCACGGCGCGGCGGGAGCAGATGACGCGCCTGTGTCACGCGAGCAGTGCTGCTCGTCGCCGGCGGGGACCTGCTGCAGTTCGCCGAGGAGGAAGCTGTCGTCGCTGAGGAGCTCGGTTATGAGCTGCTCGTCGAGCTCGCCGGGCCAGACGGCCACGTCGGCGGCGCCGGGCTGAGGGTGCAGCGCATAGTCCCCATCCCCATCTCCCATCAGGTACCGGTTGGAAACTAACAACCCATCTAAGGTAACGGAGTAATGGGACGACGGAAGACCTTTTTTTATAGAAACGTACGCAGTTGGAATGACGAGGTTCTTCTGTCTGAGTCTGATACGAGGTGCGTCCCAAACTTCAAATTGGCACTGCGGTGGTGGGGTGTGGAGTGCAGTGCGGGGGACAGGTACGATTAATTCGAACAGCCTGCTTTGTTAATTGTAATTTCTTTTCTTTTACTTAATTGCAACTATTTTATTTAGCTTACTAAGAACATGTTTGGATTTATTAGCACTAAAAATAGCTAGCTAATAGCTAATATTTTTTAGCTAGCTAACTTTTAGCGGGAGGACGTTTGGATCCACATGTCAATAGCTTATAATGGGTGGTTGGATAATACCATAAGTTGAAGGTACATATAACTATTACTGTAGCACCTATTAGCAATTACAAATCTGGTAATGGAACTAATACTTAGCAGACCCCTAGCTAATGATTAGCGGGTTTGTTAGCAGGTCTATTTGGATCCACTAGTACTAATTTTAGTTGCTATTTTTTTGTGCTAATAGATCAAAACAGGCCCTAATTCGAAGAGAGTATATGGTTTGATATTCTGATCATATTTATTAGTGTCGACACTCACTGTTCTGTGTGTAACACTGAACATATTGTAAACGGGTTCTCACCTGGGGAGACCTATGCTTACTTAAGCCTGATTATTTTATCTCCTGTTAATAAATAATAACATGCTAAGATGAGACCGTGAAAAAAGGAGAATGTATTAAGTTGCATTGCTGATCAATAAAGCCAAAATCTAAAGTTATGGAAAAAGAGATGGACGGTTCACTTATAGTTCAACATCCTCCCTCACATGTAGGCTCCCTCGGGCTTTAAACACGATAGAAGTTGGCTATAATTATTATATTTTATTGATCCTGACAAATTCAAACTCAAGATATCTATTTAGACTTTTGACTGAATAGTTGTTTTTCAAAGCTTTCAACTCCTTGCCGATGGCTTTTTGATATTAGTTTTCGTAATAAATCTATAGCTACTTAGCAAACAAAAAGCTAGAAAAACCTCTCAACTAGCTTTTCGAGTTTTAATCCATTTTCTCAAGCCAACTTTTAGGTTTATTTCAAAAGGCATCCCAATAGCTGGGTTGCTTGTTTCAATCTTTGACTCCTGACTAGCAAAAGCTAAAATAAACAGTCCCTGAATTACATGAACCAAACAGTTCAACTTAAAAACTTAAATTTAAGAGGAATGATGGGCATATATATTTCAACCTAAAGGCACAAGATGGTTTAAATTACATCAAATAGAAAGGATGCTTCAATACACATGAAAATTTTTATCCATGCTCAATGTTGTTGTTGTTTTACATCCGGCTAGTAATAGATGTATCACACACAATAAATCAGAGGGGTAGAAAACGTGACACAGATTTATACTGACTCAGGTACTGTACCCTACGTCTAGTGTATCATGGGTGTTTTATCACTTATGTACCGTGCGCCGGGGGTTGGTTGCGAGTAGGGGATCACAACTATCTCTTGAGGTTATCGAGAACGTCTTGAGCTTTCTGAGTCTATTGTAGCTTTGGGGATTTCCGGAGAAGATTACACAGGGGATCCCTCGTTCGCCCACTTTCGATATGAAGCGACTTAAGGCGGCTAAGCATCCTGTAAGCTTTTGTGTGTGTCCTTGAGGCCATGGATTGGTCACATGTCGAGTATGGCCTTTATGTTTGTCGGGTTTGCCTCGGTGCCTCGAGTAGAGATGATGTACCCTAATAACTTGCCTGAGGGAACACCAAAGGTACACTTCGTCGGATTTAGCTTCATGTCGAATCTTCTAAAATTCTCGAATGTTCCCAAGAGGTCTCAAATTAGGTCCTCGGTTTTCTTCGATTTGATGACAGCGTCATCGACATAGGCTTCTATATTCTGACCGATTTGCGTGTGTAAGCAATGCTGCATGCACTGCTGGTATGTAGCCCCCGCATTCTTGTATCCCGGGATTTACCTGGATCTGGTTGAGTAATGGAAATGACTTTCCATTTCAAAGAAAAAACACACCTGCTACATTAATAACAAACCCAAATAAACAAAAATACAAACTCCGCCCCAATAAAAAGGCAAACAATGCAATCTAGTCTCTCGTCCCATTGACGTTGCCTATATCAAGTGATAAAGCAAGATGAAGTGTGCATGAAATCGGTAAGAATGCCCATCCTACTTTTAGCCAAATGATATTTGAGAGCAAGTAGGATAAGAGTAAAACGGGTAAGGGAGACTTCGACAAAGTTGTACTTTTTTTTTGAACCGAGGGATTCCCCCATTTCCATTGAAGACATAACAGAAATACATCATCCAGACAAGATAGCAGGAGTATCAGAGTAAGAAGGGACAGCTAGGAGACTGGCTACTAGGAATACCCGCATAAAGCCTACTAGCAAACAAACCATCATCTAACTGAGGAGCGTATCTCTAAGCCGGAACACAACCAGCAAAGACTAAGCATCGAGGCTAGAAAGATCATTGCAGAAGTATAATTGCATCAGAAACAAAATAAGACTTCAGTAAAGTTGTACTTCTATATATACATGGTATACAATATACATGCAAGAATTGAAAAGCGACCAATTTTCGTTCACCACAGCAATGGAAGGTGTAAAAAAATGTGAGTGCAGACGGAGGTGTAAATGGTGATTAAAATTTATCATGTCTTAAAAGTCGGATAACCAGTGCGCCAGCCTTTTTGTCCCCGTAATGTCTGGATCAATCAGTTACTGTATAGATTATGTTAAGCTACTAAATTCTCAAATCAATCGCTAACAAATGATAAGTGCCGCCGTACACTGCTACACCGTGCATTCACTCCTGAGAACATGTGGCAAGTGCTTACTAATAATAATTTAATTAGTTTACAGTTAGGCGAAAAGGAATTGTCACTGTCGTCCTCCACTAAATGCACGGATGCGTACGAGCGGGACACACACACCGCAGAAATGCAATGTTCTCTGCAGACAACCTATGATTTGTACAATTGTCATTTAAAAGCCAGGTTAGTGCGTACGTACTCTACAATGTCATTTAATGATGAATGGCGACGGAAGTTACACTCAACTACTATGCCAGAAGGATGATTTTACAGTGCTCTCCATCTTACAAATTGGAGCCCAACACAAGATAACCGTACCTGCAGGCTGCAGAGGGCACTAGAATAGATTACCAGTATCACAGTAATCTGAATTCTGAGTACTCCTATCTAGAAAGAGATCCAGAGAATGTGGATGTGCTGAACTCGGAGCAGGACCGCGGAAACCTGAAACGTTTCAGTCTCCGCCTCGTGCGCGTCAGCGCGTCTGCCGTAGCTACCATTTCCAAGTTCCCGTCTCATATCTCACCAGACAACCAACCCTGCAGGAAAACGCCGGGGAAGCGCGGACCATCTCTCAAACAAACTATGTGGTGTTTAAATCCAAGAGATAAAGTTTAAGAGTGTCATATTAGATGTCATACACTAGTAGAGAACAGATCTTTCATCCGAGGCTAAAATAGGCTCTAGTCCCGGCATTTTTTGCGTCCGGGACTAGAGAGACCTTTAGTCCCGGTTGGTGTCTCCAACCGGGACTAAAGGTCCTGCTCAATGGCTACTGCCTCGGCACAGTGGCAGGGGACCTTTAGTCCCGGTTAGAGACACCAACCGGGACTAAAGGTTGACCTTTACTCCCGGTTGGAGCCACTAACCGGGACTAAAAGTCCTTCAACCTTTAGTCCTGGTTGGTAACACCAACCCGGACTAAAGGTCCCCCGATGGGTTAGTTCAAAAGGGAAGCATCACATCCATTGTTAGATGTGTTGTGTAGTGGGGTGGTAAGCTACGCGCGAGGCAATGCATGAGGTCTTGGGTTCGAATTTCACAGGACGCAGCGGTGGGAGACATTATTTTTTTTAAAGCTGGGAGGACCTCCTTTTAGTCCCGGATGCTCGCTCTCGGGTGGGGAACCGGGACTAGAGGGGGTTCCCCACCGGGAGTAAAGCCCATCTCTGTATCAGTGATATCATGTGTCATATGGAGGTATCATGTATGAGTGTTTGGATAATAATAATAAAACAAATTACATAAGTCCTAGGAATCCGCAAGACGAATTTATTAAGCCTAATTAATTCTTCATTAGCATATGTTTACTGTAGCACCACATTGTTAAATCATGGGCTAAATTCGTCTCGCAAAGTAGTCACAATCTGTGTAATTAGTTATTTTTTAATCTATATTTAATACTCTACGCATGTGTCAAACATTCGATATAATAGGGATTAAACTTTAGGGTGCTTTAACTAAGATGGTGTTTGGTTGCTACTCCTAAATTTTAGTCATTGTCACATCGGATGTTTATACACATACATGAAGTATTAAATATAGACTAATTATAAAACTAATTACATAGTTTACGACTAATTTGAGAGACGAATCTTTTAAGCCTAATTAGTCTATGATTTGATAATGTTTTGCTACCGTAACCATGTGCTAATGATGGATTAATTATGTTTAAAAAATTCGTTTCGTGAAATACTGACGGATTATGTAATTTATTTTTTTATTAATGTCCGAACACTTCATACAACATTCTCTCGATATATCTCCTAAATTTTAGTAACATGATCAAACACCCCCAAGACCTTAAGTGCCAACACAGCTTCGGCGACGGTGACAGCCGCGGACGGTAAGGAGACAGGCGTCGAGACTCGAGCGTCACCAGCTCGCGCTGCAATTGGAGATGCACACTTCAAATCCCACTTCATTTCTGTCTTCCTGCAGTCCACCCAGCAGGATATGGAGAAAGAGAGCACCAAGTGGAGCGTGAACAGAATGTCAGAAAAAGGGCGACCGTGAGGTCTTTGTGCCCTAATAACTCTACCCATCATCGGCTCAACCGCCGGAAGGATACATAAGTACACATCACATGAACAATTTAACTGATAAGTACGCGCATTTAGTCCGTGTCGTTTTTATACAGCGCCAAGAGAGGGCTCCCTGAAGCCCCCAACACCTAGTATATCCTCGGACGTGTTCGAAACAGTCACCACGAACAGTCTGCGTTTGAATTTATTAGTCGGCCTAACAAAATAGTTTCAGTGACTTTAATACGAGCCGAACAGGCTCTGCAAACACTGTCTTGTGGACGTAAACAAAAAGCTTAATGAACTGTCTCCCACGGTAGTACAGTACGCAGCTCTGCGTAAATGTGCTTTGCTCCGAATTTGCACGGCTAACCCTGGACCGCTGGAGCACTCAGTACTAGTTACCGGTGCGGACACCGACGGAGAGACAGGAGACCATGCTAGCCATTTCACTTTCGAATTTTGAGCATTAACCTTGCCCGGCAACAGGGCCGTCTCGTTCCATCACTACTCCCATGGTCCATGGATCGGTTTTTGTTTCCACCACTGACCACCGGCCATCTGAGACTGGTTCTTGACCGTGCTGCACGGGTGCATCGCATCCTGCATGCCCGATGCCCATACCGATTTGACAGAGCCGTGCATAAGGCTGGACAAAAATAACCAAGAACCGAACCGAAAGAACCAGAATCGAAACCGAAAGAACCGGAACCGAAAATTTCGGTTAGCTGTTCGGTTCTCAGTTCTTAGGAACCGAATTAACTGATCAAATTTCGGTTCCTAGGTTCGGTTAACCGAAATAATCGAAGGAACCGAAATTCACAAACAAGCCCAATAAACCTTACAACCTAGGTCTAATACCAACTTAACACTAGATATAAAAAGTGGATGACACCCCCTCACAGCCTCACACCCTCACATTTTTTAAAATCTCAGCATTGTGCTTTTTTTAAAATCTTTTTTCTTATTTTTTATATTCTTTTTTTTGCTGCTTGTGTAAATCCTCGGTTAGTTCGGTCGGAACCGGAACCGAACCGAACTAACCGAAACCGATTTTGCTCGGTTCCAAGATTTGCGAAGAACCGATTGATTCCTATTTGTAGAGAACTGAATTTGTGTCATAAACCGAAAAACCGAACCGAAATCGATCGGTTAACCGAACGCCTAGGCCTAGTCGTGCATATCCTCAGGATCTATAGCACCGGTCAGGGGTTTGCTTCGTCCGTCATCAGAGGATCGAAAGCGAGCGTCGCAACACGCAGCGCAGTCTCAGTCTAGACGTTCATTAGATGTCAGCTCTTCGTTTTCTTCTCAGTGTTCTCACATGTGGCCGGAGCCGTTCAGGCTCCTCTAGAGCTGACACCCTCCAGCGGGTAGAGATCAGCTTGAGCGCGCGAAGGGGTCAACCGCCGAGCCGCGAGATGGACAGGCAGAGACTGAGGGAGCAGCTCGTTCCACTCCGTCACGTCGGTGTCTCACCGGACACCTGTGCGAGCCATTACGCCGTTGACAGGTGCGTTCATGTATCTCTCATGACTAAAAAGACTAAAGAGGAGACACCGTTTTGATGCGACAAAAACTTCACCTCAACTTCTTGCCCTCCCCCGTGCGATCATCTCCTCGCTCTGCTGATACAACTGGTCAGGGTAGGTGGGACCTTCCGCAATCGATGTCCTCCCCGCATGCGATGTCAGTAGGAAACTCGCGGAAGTCACACAATTGATGTCCTCCTAAAAAAAGAAAATAAGACTATGGTTTCGTGCGACAATCGTCGCTCCGTCGGTCCGCTTCACCCCCTACGACCACGATTACCTTGCAGTCACCACGACTTCCCCTGCGACCGTGATCCCCTGCCGCTTGCCCCGCAATCACCACAATCACCGCAATCTCCGACGGTCTGCCTTCCCCCTTGCACTCATGCGGTGATTTGGCCTTCCTTCCGGATCCCTCAGCCCCGTCACCGCCATCGCGAATTGCCTGCGACCGCCGCCACCATCCCTCGCCCTCGCCCTGTAGTCCGCGAAACAGATCTGGAAGGAAAATGGACCCTAGGCCCATTTACTTTGGATTTTGGTGTTTGATGACCAACACAATCAAATTGGACTAATAAATTTGCAAGTAATTATTTTGTAGTCCAATAAGGTGCAAGACGTGACTTGGACGAAGGCGACGTGATGATCCGATGATCAACACCATAAGCAAGACCCTGAAAACACAAGAGAAGACCCAATATATCAAGCATAGTCCAAGCACGAAGATAGGAACCAAGTCGGACACAAGATTACAAAGAAACGAGCTCACAGAGGTGACCGGACGCTGGCAGCCCAGTGACCAGACGCTCCGATCAAGAGGCTTAGCAACAGCAGGTGTCAGTAGCAGCGACCGGACGATGAACAGTAAAGTGGTCGGGCGCACCGATGGCACTATTCATCATCCCAGCAACACACTCAGCGCTGACCGGACGCTGGCGGCTAATCGATCGGACATAGGACTGTAGCGTCCGATCGAGTACAGAGAGGTTCTAGAGCGACGAAATTGCGACCGGACGCATCCAGTGACATGTGACCGGACGCCTGCAACGTCCGATCCGTTGATCGCGGCTCTAACGGTCGGGATGACCGGACGTGTCTGGTTAGGACGAAAGCAACATTCGGTCAGTAGCAAAAAAGCGGGATTTCATCTCCAACAGCTACTTTCTCAGTAGGGCTTATAAATAGACCCCCCAACCGGCCATTTGAGACGTGTAGAGTTGAGAAAACATACCAAGGGTGTTGATACACCATTTTAGTGATCTCCACTTATATAGTGCTTAGTGATTCATTAGGTGATTAGCGTAGGTGCTTTTGCGAAGTACTTAGGTTGATTAGACCACTGCTTATGCGCTTGCTCTAGGGTTAGGCCTAGTGTTTAGTGAGGTTTACATACCTCTTACCACTTGGTGCTTGCGCACACCATTGTTGTACATCGAAGGGGCTTGTAGTCTTGTGAGATCACACCAACTGCGTTTGTGATGTAGCTGCCACCGTGTACTGGAGAGAACAAGGCCCGTAGTGTTTCGGCCGAAAGCTTGATAGTGAAGACGGCAGGGAGCATCAGGGAGAGGCTTATCGAAAGGCACGTTGGAGACCCACTTGCGCATGGGGAAGGCTCGAGGCTATCCATGAAGCTACCTGACTAGGAGCTTGGCCCTTGCAAGGGATTCCTTATGAGGGTCTCCAACGAGGACTAGGGGGAAGCTTGCACGCTTCTCGATACCTCAGTAAAAATACCAGAGTCATCAATGAGAGTTTGCATATCTCTACCTTACTCTTTAGCTTTCGCATTTACATTGTTTATATTGCTCTTTTTTGTGGTAGAGATAGCAACACACTAGCAAAACTGTAGTTGCGCATCTAGATAGTTTATCTTTTGCATAGGTTTTGCTAAGGTTGAAATTAGAGGCCATGGTTTAAAATTGGAATTTTAAGTTGCCTAATTCACCCCCCCTCTTAGTCGTCATGGTCCCCTTCAAGTGGTATCAGAGCCAGGTTGGCTCAATTTAGGCCTTTGGCTTAACCGCCGTTGAGCCGACACTATTTAGAGTGGTTGGGATAGATAGCTCTAGGCCTCCGCACTTTGCCGGCACTAACTTCCCTTACTATAGAGCTAGAATGGTTTGTCATCTTGAGGTGGTAGATTTGGTTGTTTGGAGAGTCACTTGTGACGGGATGAAACCCATTAAGAATCCCGATAAACCCCACAAAGAGTGAAGAAAAAGAAATTCATTTCAATGTTAGAGCTAAAAATTACTTGTTTGAATCATTTAGCATGGATGTGTTTAACCAAGTGTTCACTTTAAATACGGCATATAAAATTTGGTTAAAACTCCAAGTGCTCTATAACGGCACAACTAATGTCCGTGAGCAAAAATATTGTCTAGCTACATAAAATTATGATTTCTTTGAAATGAATGATGATGAGCTTATTCGTGATATGTATTCTTGTTTGAATCAAATTATCAATGAGCTTTATTCAATAGGATTAACAAAGCTAGATGATGCAGACATCGTGAGGAAGATCATCGATGTGCTACCATAAAAGAAATATGCAAGCATCATCACCATCCTTCACAACATGGAGGACTTGAGCACTATGACACTCGCCATAGTCATTGGCAAGTTAGTGGCATTTGAAATATCATGCAAGATGGGTCAAGAAGAAGCCTCCTCATCAAGCAAAGGCAAAGCTCTCACATGTAGTGAGAAAAAGAAGATGAAGTGTAAGCAAGTTGAGACAAGCTCAAGCTCAAGCTCCTTAGTGAAGATAACAAAGAAGAAGATGATGATGATGATGATGATGATGATGAAGATTCAAGTGATGATGATCAATCTTCCTCCTCCACCTCCGACCTTGATGAAGAATCAATCAAACTTATCAACAAGGTGGAGAAGATGATTCAAAGGCTCAATGTCAAGGGTGTGCCCATCCAAATTCAAGATATCATCTTCACCAATCAAAGAAATGAGCAAAGAAAGAGAGGATGCTATGGATGCGGCGAGTTGGGGCACTTTGTGGAAGTTTGTCCAAATAAGTCCACACCCAAGACAAAGAAGAAGATATGCAAGGACAAAGCCCTCACATCAATAAGGTCATGGGATGATTCTTCAAGTGAAGAAGAAGACTATCACAAGAGGCGAGGGCGCAAGCACTCATCATCAAGATCTTCTCGTGTGTGTGTTATGGCATGAGGTAACGAAAGCTCATCCTCTAGTGAGAGTGATAGTGATGATAAAATGTCTTCCTATGATGAAATTGTGCAACAAAATCTTAACTATGCTAAAGTCTGCACTAGTCAATAAAAGAAGCTTGAAAAATTAAAAGAAAAGCTAGATAGTTCACAAGAAACATATAAAACTTTGCTTGAACAATATGAGACATTTGCTAATCTCAATATTGAACTATCTACTAAAATTGAGCAACTTGAGGCTAGTGCAACAACAAATGCATGCACAATCAATGATGAGCAACTTGTAAAGAAAAATGAAAAATTAAAAGAAAAGTTAGCTAGCTCACAAGATGCTTATAAAAGTTTGCTTGCTAAAATAGAAACCATGTGCAAACATTGTGATGAGCTAACTAATAAAGTTGCTAATCTTGAAGCCGTCGGTACAACCCTCACTAAGGCACCTAAAAAGAAAAGTTCTATCTTTAACATGTCTAAAAAGGATGCCTCTACTTCTTGTAATGATTTATGTTTAGACTCACCCTTGTGCAACCAAGTTTGTGTTGAGAAAGTTGTAGATACATGCACACAAGAGGTTGCAAAGGAGAATGAGCAACTCAAGCAAGAAGTGGCTCGTCTCACCAAGGACTTGACTCAAGTGAAAGGTAAGACGAAGCAAGCCCAACTTTATCAAGATAACACCGTCAAGGGAGTGAAGAAGCTTCATGTAGGATAAACCATGGTTTGCTACGTGTGCCACATGGAAGGCCATAAGTCCTATAAGTGCAAGGTGAAGAATGAGGGAGGTGCAAAGAAGAAAGATAAAAATCAAACAAGCAAGCTCTCCAACACCTACGCCAACAAGGTGGACAAGAAGGCTTCCACACCATACTCGTTGAAGAAGAAGAAAAATAACAAGGTGGTGGCCATCAAGGTGAACAAGCAAGCCAACAATGAGGTCAAATGCTTTTGGGTGCTAAAGGAGATTATTTCCAACATGTAGAGCACCAAGAAAGTTTGGATTGCAAAAGGGAAGAGAGAAGTCCGATGGACTTCGGGGAATTTGGAGACTTGGCAAACTATGGGTGCATTTTATGGGGTGTATCATTATGGACAAAGTCATTGCCAAGTGGGTTAGTGAATACTATGGACCCAAATTTCCCTTCCCATGTTAGGTAACTATATTTAAATTTCCTACAAGTGGTATCTTTAAGCATCTAGTTACTTTTCATGCCTAGGTTTGTATTTGCATACTTATATCTTTTGTCATGCATACACTAGGTATATCTTATGGTAGGCTTGCTCGGTTTTATTCTTAACCCTTGGAGCAAACCTACATGGTTTAAATTGTTTAGGAGCACGTCACATAGCTTGTTTTACAATTGTTCATCTAATATGTGCCAAAGTCTAAATTATAAATAATTTCTCCTGAATATCACATTAGAAAATGATTCTCACATTCATGTGATGTCATCTTTCAAGTGGTATGGTTGATTCTAAAATCAATGTGCATGTCTCCTACAAGTATTCCATACTTGTGTGCACAAATTTAGGAGGAGGTTACTCTACAAGTTGGATGCTTTGAGACTAACACTTTTTTAATCTTATCATGTGTGTAGTAGTCTCATTGTAAGAAAAATAGAGTCCTCAGAGTTAAGCATCATACTTCAAATATCCACCACCTATTGCAAGTGGTAGAAATTAAATTGGTTTTCACATGTGGTATTTCTAAACCGATATCATCATATTGATTTCACTTTGATATTGTCAGCACAAAAATGTCGACACATAGCAAGCTGAAAGGATCTGCTTAGGATGAGCCCAGAGATCCGCTTGGCTTCAATGTAGGGTTAACCGATCCTACGAATTCCTCCCGAGGTGTGCCAATCAATTTGACCTGTAATTGACAAGGAGAGAAAGTTTATCAGTAATTAAAGGTGGAACATGCTGGTCTTTGCCTAGACAGTTCCAAGTGTGCCGCTTCGGGAGCAGCCAGACGAGAAAATCGACTAAATAGCCGATACGCACAGAAATCGACTGTTACGGACAGTAAAGCTTATGGATCACGATTGATTTTATGTTGATAAGTACAATGCCCGCAGATGTAAGTGAAATCATCAGCTAGGTGGATATTACCAGTGTGAATCATTGAGCCAATGAATCTAATCGAGAAAGGATATAACATGCAAACAAATCAACTGTCTAGTACAAATGGATCAACAAACGCTCTGAATCTAATATGTTACCATCAACAGTGAGGTTTGACCAGATCGATGGTAGCTATGATGATAATAACAAACTAAAACCTTAGAATCCATAAAACCATATACACATCGACAAGCTTTCCAAAAGACACACTATATATGTGAAAGCTCAAAGCGGATCGGCTGAAATAGCTGATTCAGGTGAAAAGGGACTACAACATGTGAACAATCGACTATTTCACACAGATAAACCTATGAACTCATTAGACCTAACCTGCTATCTCTAACAGTGGGGTTCGACCGGATCGATGCAACCATGATAAAGATAACAAATCAAACATTTAAAGTAAACAAATCTATTCAGATTTAACAGAATCATGGAGACACACTGTAGGCGTTAAAGCATAGGCGATTGACTGTTTAGCTGATGCAGGAATAGCAAACAGTTAAGGTCATGCCTAATCGAGAACAAACCTACTAACTAGCATCCTCTAATCTACAGTGCCATTAGTGGAGATCAACCAGATCGTTACAACCATAATAGTGAACTATAGACTAAATTTCACTAACCAGCAAACCTCTTCAAGATCACACAAGCCTTAACTGCGTACTATGCATGATCAAGATCAAAATAGAATAGCTGATGAAACATAACTCGTCGCTCAAAGTAAGAAACATCATGTTGTGACAAAGCAAACGCTAGACTAAAAGGATATGAGGTCAATCTAAATTGATCTCGACTGGGCAAATTGATGTTGCTACAAACTAATAACAATAAGGACATCAGCAAGATCGGTAACTTAATGAATCTACCCGAAGGACGCCACCCTTAGTTAGAGCCGATAACTTGACCTTAATCTAATTCAAGCAGTAGAGGTCAACCGGATCGATGTAGCCGTATTTGAACTAGACAAGAGTCGATAACTAGCTTATACTAGAGTTTGCAGTGGAGGTCGAGCTTAACCGATGCAGCCGTACAAACAGAAGTATAAGCCATGATGGTACTTACAGACAAGCCGGAGGTCGGCTAGACCAATGCAGCCCTGCTTGTTGAAGAACTCACTAAGATCTACACTACTCCTACTCCTAAGGGTTGGCATGGAGCCAAAAAAAGGAAATTGTATTTGATTGATTAGATGTCCTTTACAATAGCCGGGGTCCAATATTTATACCCGGAGCCTAAACATGAATCCTACTCAAATACGACTCATTACAATCTTTGATATAAAAGAAAACATTCCTAACTTAAGATAACTTGGACCCTAATCTTTTCCTTTTTGTAGAGTCCGATATGTATTTCCTGACTCCAACCGTAGCTCATTGTTGTTATCTGCTGACGTCATTCGAAGAGAGCCAATTCCAGCACCGTACCTGAATCAACTGATATCAATCCTTATGCAATCGATCCCTTGATTGACGCAATCTTGGAAGCTTCGAGTTCCCGTGTTCTTCTCCCAAATTTTGGTGTAAACACATGCCCCCAATTTTGGGATAAAATGATTTTATTCCAAAATTCCTATTTATCTGTTTACCATGTCGCAACCATTTTACTCTGAGATATACGCGTGACTCCTGACTTTCCAGTCTGAGTCTTATATAATATCTCAATAGTATCTCTTTCAACTCACTCGGCCCATTGCTTTCCCCTTCTTTCTCAAGCAAATCTTAACAACCAACGCCACCATCGCCAAAGCCTAAACCCTAGCAAATCCTCTGCCCTATCAAGCTTTCATTCAAGCAATCTTTCTCAGATTCAAATCTATTTTGGCTACAATGGTGACCAGCGACCACGTCCTAGGGGTATGCTTTCAAGTTCCCATTCTCCAAGTATCGGCTGCTACCCTTCATTTCCCTTCTTCTCAAATTTATTTCATCTGATTTCTAGGAAATGAGAAATGAAATCTTGATTCCATCGACTATTGCCCCGAATGTCTATTTTCTTGGGCCTATGGGTGACCCTGATCCATTTGATTTCATCTGACAAGAAACCAACCAAATCCCCTTCAAACAATTTGTAGTGGATTTGTCTTCCTGGAGCACCAAAACCCCCTTTCAGAAATTGGCCCAAAATGCCTAAGGGATGGAGAGACTGATTTCATAGGGTGTCTAAGAAAAAGGATAGAGATTGAGAGCTTTATGATCTAAATCAATGCTTGACACTTTCGTTGTCTGGGATGGAGAGGAATGATTCACTCCTGATCTCTGCATCTTATTTTTGGTCCAACACCCTAAATGCTTTTATTTTTTGTCATGGCCCAATGACCATCACTTTGGCTGATGTTTATATGTTGACCGGCCTTAGAATAATAGGATCGATGTAGCCTTATGACTTCTTAAGTGCTAGATCTAAGAAATTAGCCAAAATATCATACTGCACAGGATAGGCAAGCTACATTCTAAACCATATTGGAGACAAATCAACTGTCAGCGAAAGAGAGTATGTGGCCTTTCTGAACATGTGGTTAGAGAGATTTATCTTCTGTGGGTCATCTTGTGGTCCAACTTACAATCATAAACTTATGGCAAAGCATCTGGCAGTAGGCAAGGATATCTCTCTTGGAAAATATCTATTAGGAGCTACTTATCATGTGATGCACCAGCTAGCTGCCCAGTTACTGAAGAACGAACTAGTGCATACTATTAGTGGCCCTTAGTGGTTGGTATAGTTATGGCTGAACCTGTATATGCACAAGCTTGTAAGGCCTGATCTCATAAACCTGAGCTTTCCTTCCTCCAACTTTGATGAGGAATATAGAGGTAAAGAAGGAAAAACTCATCAGTGCATGAGTTATGATGAAGCTGCATCAGCCATAACAATTGCTGTCAATGTTGGCCATCTCTTCAAAAGGTTTTATAGAGGGTTTGATGCAGATACCCTGACTTGGCTATCCTATGATGAGGATGAGAACAATGAACTAATATTCCTATTCAAATTTCAATTTGAATCAGGCTGTTCAGACGAAACAGTGGTCACAATCTTCAATTCTTTCATCAAGCCCTATGTTCTTCTAGTCGAGTTTCGTCATGGCAGTGGCAAAATGTCTATAGGTTCTTTCCTTCCAGGCAACCTTCCAACCTATAAGTTTTACAACCCTTCTTTTGTAGCTTGTTAGTTTAGTCTTAGTCAACTGCCTCCTAAACTATTCTTTAAGGATATACGGAGGCCACATGAGGGCATTAGTGAAGTAATAGAAGCCTCCGGAGTTTTCCAACTAGGATCAGATCTTCCTTCTCTTTACTTGCATGATTGGACAAGAGTCAACTTCTCTTCTAGTCTTTTTGACTCTTCGTGGCAAGCATGGTACTCCCACCACTTCTGTGGGCTGGTCCATCCTAGATGCATGGCTCTGGATGGAGAGTTTGCTTCTGATAGTGAGGTAACTTACCATTCCTTTTTTTAGAAAAAAAATTATTTGATGAGTTTCCCCTGCCAACTGTTTCAACAGACCTTTTTAGGACACTAAATTCGATCCCCCAAGCTTGGACAGGGAGGGGCATCCTATAGATTATCAGTCACCATGCCTAGTTTTAAGAATAGGATCAGCTGCGCCTCCACTGAAGAAGCTGATGAAAACTCAAGCTGCCCCTACAATCGTAATGTATCAATCCTCAAAATGCAAGACAGCCCAAGGGACAACCCAGAAAACTATTACTGGGAAAAGACTTCGCTGATCGAGACCATCGACTGCCTAGGTAAACAATTAATCTTTTCCTCAAAATGATATTCAACTTCTAATCCTCTTTCTTCATAGCTATCAACCATTGCATCCCAATCAACTCTGGGTGTGGAACTATTGTCCTAGGTATTTGATTTGGCATCAACTAGACCTTCATCAGTCGATCCTCAAGAGGAGCTAACTTTGGTTGAAACAACCGATGCTTCCAAGACAGTAAAAGAAGTGAGTTCTCCCATTTTACCCCTGATGTTGCCAAACTATTTTTCTCAAAACTTTTAATTTCATTCAATTTTTCATCCTTCATCCGACTTCTTATCATGTCAAATACTTCTTGAGGAAACATGTATGCAAGAGCAAGAATCTAATAGTCTCCTTATTGAAAATGATCCTGCTATTGTTGACACTCAAACTGTCGATTCCCCAATCCAGCACACAACTGATGGTAAGAAAGTCATATGCTTAGTTTATTTCTCTGCAACAAACATGAACTAAAAATCTTCCTTGATGTTTGTAGATATCAATGTTGAGAGTTTAGAGCTGGTTCAACGAGATATCATTGGTGCATCATCGGCTGCTCCTTTTCCCCACATAGAGATCACCATAGAAAAGGTGTTGTATCCACTTTACCATTTATTTTATCATAGACTGATTCAATCCTCTTAATCAAGATTTTCTTATATATATAGGCACTTAATCTTCCAACTCCAAGCTATTCTTTCAACCTTGAAGAGTATTTGGATGAAGATGAAATTAGCTCATCAGCCGTCTCTTCTAAAGAAGCTCTATCAGAAGAGACTAGAAATCGGCTAAGGGATATATTGCCAATGCTTAAGAAGAATATAGCCAATTTAGTCCAAGATGCGGATTTAATGCAAAGAGTTTCCTTGGCCTTTAAGGATAATTCATCCTCGGTTCTTACCAAGGTCTTGTCATCTTTGTCTATCATCAAAGATCAAGCTCCAAAGGTGAAAAAGGCTCAGAGGAGTCTGTCTAATCATGAAGCTTTACTGGCCAAGAAGAACTCCAACATGCAAGAGGCCAAAGAGCTAACACATCTGATCGATAATTTAAAGAACTCCTCTCTCAGAATCGATCTAGAGCTGACCCAACTAGAAGCCAGGCATGCAGAACTTGAGAAGGAACTGTAGAATGTGAAGGCTGTCATTGATTGCCACAAGTCCAATCTGGCTCAAATACCTGATGCCATTAAGCACAAGAAACAAGGACTATTGACCAAGGTCAGAGAAGGCATGGTTATCTATAGCAACCTTGAGGATATTCTTGGATCAGCCAAAGAAGATAAGCAACAAATCATAGAAGTCAATGCTATCCGGCTAGAAGTATTGAAAACAATCCAGGATGCTCTAGACTTGTAATATGTATACCAATATGTAACTTTTGTGGAATCAATGATAACCATATTTTCTATCGCCTTATTGTGTTTCTTGTTTCGGCTAAAGAGCCAATTTGAAAATAGTTGATTCTAGACTTCTAACCTTAATCCGATTAAGTCTAAAAACACGGCCTTTATTAAGAGGACCCCTCGATCTTCTATCCTTAGTCACCAAATGCCATATTCTCTTTGGCATTAGTGAGGTGGCACTTCACCTTCTATTAATTGCGGTTGCCTTTTGCACGTCTTGAGGCGTCCACCTCCTTGCTCTGTGGCTTCAAATACTAGCCGAGGGCTCTGGCCTCGAACACATCTACATTCACAACCGCTCATGTTCCTTTGCACTTCTCTGCCCTCGCAATATCTGTAGCAGCCTTCTTCCCCCTCTTGTAGATCCAATCAACTTCATGGCCAGCGAGGACAACCGAGGCAAACATGCGGCGGAGGAGATTCTAGAGGACATGCTGGTGAACTAGCGCCTTCGACGTATGAGGTGAGATCAATATCTTCTGTTCATGGCGATGAACTTTTCTAACTTATTTATAGGTTCATCTTGAATGATAGTATTCATCCTCTTCCTAGGGCTGGCGAGCCCTCTGATGCTGCATCTTCTGCACCGGCCTCATCATCGGATTCCTCTGACTCTTACAATGGCGACGACGCTCGATGTTTCCTTTGAGAGTGGAGGGTAGCCTAGGAGCATTATTTCGAGGCAACTTGGGAAAATGGCCAGCTTGAGATCCGCCTTAGGGTCTCTCAAGCCGCCCTTCACACCGCCAAAGAAGAGGCCAGCGCCGCTTAGGCGCGGCTGGCCGAGTCCGACGCCATGGTGGCGGGTAAGATAAATTCTAGGAATACCTTTATTCTGATTTCCATTGTCTTTATATTGATAACTCTCCTATTTCTATGATCGCTAGCCCCTGATGGTGCAGTTGGAGTCCCTCCAACTAGCGGCGAACGAGGCCACAGATGTCATCAATGCTCTGGACCCCTCATCAATGCCCACCTTCATGATGTTTTGGCTCGTGTCTAGGAGATCGCCCTTCATGGCGTTCATCATGGCGCATCGGTGGTGCTGGCCGTGGTGTAGGTCTAGACTAGGTATGAGCTCTATACCATGGAGACCAGTTTCCTGATGGGCGATGGCCCTGAGGAGCATGAGGACTTGATCGTGGAGTTCGTCGATGCAGCAGAGGCTATCGTGGACATCACATCCGCTCAGGATGTAATAAATAATGTCTTTGATTAATTTGTATTTAGGGCAAAGTGATCAATGAATGAAATCTTCCATCTTTCTATGATTGTATCTATGTACTTCTTGCAGTGTCATGATTTTTCTTGCATTTGTTTTTGCTCTATAGGCGATACATCTCGTATCGGCTTTTCTTCCTTTTGGGGTAATTTTGAACTAAAGGCGATACCCTTCTGGTACCGGCTATTAGAGCCAATGACTGAACTAATCGGTTGTCAAGTGTTGATCCAAATGCTAGAATAATATTCCTTCAAATATTTTTTATCGATCGCTTATTGACAAGCTGCACCTTAACTCTTTAGACCAAATATTAAACAATCGACCAATCTAGGGCAAGCATCTCATTAAGCAGAACAATCTTTATATTTCTTTTAATAAATCTATCAACTCTGGCTTATACTCAGGATTTGGCCTAGCACTCACATACGTCGGCCTAGTCCTATCTCCAGGACCAATGTCTATCTCCCTTAATCCTCCGGCCGATGCAAAGCCATGATTATCCATTAAAACAAACTCTTAGAGCCGATTGCTTGGATTGGCTGTAGGCTTTTATTACTGATCTTAATGAAGCCTCCTTCCCATAGCTTGCTAGAAAAACACTCAAAGTCTTCTAGCTCCCAATATACTGGATCGGTTGTTGCGATACGCATAGATTCATCAGCGCGAACCAGCTCGACATCATCTCCATGCCATTGAATCAAACATTGATGCATGGTTGATGGCACACAACAGTTTATATGAATCCAATCATGACCAAGGAGTAAACTATATGACCTTTTTCCATCAATGATGAAGAATGTGGTGAGCAAAGTTTTACTTTCAAATGCCAATTCGACGTTTATTGCCCCCTGGTCTTAGATGCATTACCCCCAAAATCCTTAAGCATCATGTCGGTCTCAATCAAATCTCCTAGCCCCTTGCCAAGTTTATGAAAAATGGTGTAAGACATAAGATTGATAGAAGCACCTCCATCCACCAACATCTTGCTCATCGGCTTTCCATCAACAAAACCTTTTACATACAGAGCCTTTAAGTACTGATGTTTGATTAGCTTATCAAATATAGCCTGTTGTATAACTATCAATTTAGCAACTATCTCTTCATACTCTGATTTATCAAAATTTGAATAAACTTCTTGATTCGCTGGAGCTCTAAATTCTAATGGTAATAGAAAAGCCATTTGAATGTTAGCCTATGATTGCCTCCTATCGGCTGTTTGTTTAGCAGCCACACCTGAGGTCTACCAGATGCCTGAGCCTGTTCTAGCTCTTTGTTTCTTAGGCGTTGCACCCTTCTTTTCTGGCTTCTTGTCAAACCTCCTGGCCACCATTGACCTTCCTGCCAAATATACTCTTCTGCATTACTTTCTTCATCATAATTAGCCCAATTTTGATCAATAACTCGCTTTCCAAGCCGATCATGAACACTTTTATTTTTTCAGTGTCGGTCCATATTTTTATTATGATACTCATCTCTAGCATGGATAGACTGGTGGTTGGCTTAAGATTGCCTAAACTCCTAATATTGCTCGCTGCACTCCGGGCAGTTATTTTTGGTAGATAATTTTAAACCTTCGTTCTAGCAATGTCTAAAGAAAGGAAAATTCCAATGTGATTCAGCTTGCTTTCTTTCACACCTCTCTTTTTCTTGTTGATGCTGGTATTCCTACTCTTCTAACCAACGCTGATAATCCCTTTCCTTCTATCGCTGCCATTTTTTCAACAATATTTGAGATGTAACATGCGGCCTTATCGCCCCATCCCTTGAAGTCTCTCCCTGCTCATATCAGCTCTTTTGTTGGTCACGACGCCTTCTAATCTCTCTGTATTCATCAGCCGATATTTGCATTTTGGGATCGACTGTTCTAGTTTCTCTTGATCTAGTTGATGTTAGGTGAAAGCATCTAGGCCCCTAGTTGGATTTCGGTGGTTAATGACAATACGAGATTACTATGACTAACATATGTTTTACAGATGCAATTAAGTTAGGTCATGGTAATGACAATTGATTGGGCAATCATGGTGGTCATGCCCCTACGATGTAAATCATTTTGATTTTCAAAGGATGGAAGACAAGGTTAAGGATGGACTAGTTCTAAGTGTCGTTTGGTGTTGAAGAGACACTTAGAGTAGTTTAAGACTTTATTTTTCCTTTTGCCGTACTATTAAAGGGGGAATGGATGGGTAGCTTGACCTAGGTGAGTCTAGTGGATTAGGTGTGGTCACTTGTTAAATCTAGCACTAGGTAGCTCCTAAAAAGCCCTTAGATCAATTGGAGCAAACTTTATTCACATATGATTGCGAGTTAGAAGTGAATAGAGGGTCAAATATTGACCGGACGCTGGTTCTGGTGTGACCGGACATTGGCATAGAGTCCAGTCAATTCATTTGATCAAGGTGAAGTCGTCTGGATGTGACCGAACGCTAAGTGAAATGTGACCGAACGCTAGGTGCCAGAGTTCGGTCAACTCTAGTAAGGTCCTAAAGAGTGAGAATCCTGATCAGATGCGTCCAGTCAGTGCTGACTGCACGATGGTCATGTTTCGGCTACTGACTGGACGCTGAGTAGCAATGTGATCAAACATTGGGTGCCAGAGTCCGGTCAACATTAATAAGGTTCCAGAGGGCAATTTTTGTGACCAGACGTGTCTGGTCAGTGCTGACCGGATGCTGCTCAGTGTTTGATCACAACTTAACTGCTTGTAGGTGGGGAGAACTGACCAGAGCATCCGGTCACCTTGACCGGAGCGTCCGGTCACCCCGCGGTGGTACATAACAGTTCGTTTTGAATGAAGGGTTATAAATACTTCCACTATTCACTCAAGGGATCACTTTTGTTCATTCCAACAGCTGAGAAACACCTTTGAGAGTGCCAAAAAGAGCAAGTTCCTAGTGAGGTGATTGAGATTTAAGAATCCAAGAGAGAAGCCTCATTAGTGAAAGCAAGAGTAGCAAAGTGTGCATCCACCCTTCTCATTAGGCTTGTCGTGGTCAAGTGAGAGTTCATGCTTGTTACTCTTAGTGATCGCCATCACCTAGATGACTTGGTGGTGATTGGGAGCTTGGTGATCATCCGGCGGAGCTTGTGGATGACCCAACTCAAGTTGTGAGTAGTTGTGGGTGATTCACCGCGATGGAGTGTTGAAGAATCAACCTGTAGAGAGCACTTGATCCTTACATGGATCAAGGGGGAGCTACACCCTTGCACGGGTGCTCCAACGAGGACTAGTGGGGAGTAGCGACTATCTGATACCTTAGCAAAATATCGCCGCATTCCTCCTTCTCTCTTTACTTTGAGCAATTCAATTCTTATCTTTATATTCATAGAATTGACATTCTAGAGTAGGATTGGAACATAGATTGCTAAACTTTTATGCGGTAGAACAATAGAAACACTTTCTAGGCGCAAGAGGTGAAGTGGGCTAACCGTAGGGTTTTATTATTGTAAAGAATTTTAGAATCAGCCCAATTCACCCCCCTCTTGGTCATCTTGATCCTTTCATTAGGACTTTAGTCTTTCCTTTGAGCAACCTAGCATTAACCATGTTCTGATCTCTTGGGAAAGGATTATCATCAACTTTTAGCTTTCGAGGCATATCAAATTTGAGCCTTCCTTGCTGAATAACCCTCTGTATATGTTGTCAGAAAACTCTACACTCATTAGTAGAATGAGAAGTGGCATTGTGAAATTTGTAGAACTTCTTATTCTTCAACTGATCGGGAGGCAACATAACATGATTGTCGGGCAACTTGATCTGTCCCTTCTCAATCAAGAAATCGAAGAGCTTATCCGATTTTGTGATGTCAAAGTCATAGCTCTCTTTGACTCCTCTTCCCCAAGGATTTGGCACCATTACTGTCTTCTTACCCCAATTCCATTCAGCCACGGCAACCTCTTCTTCTTCATCATCTTCATAGCCGTCATCAACCGAATATGGATTATAGGTTTCAGCAATTGCATTCTTCTGGAATTAGGTATCTCTGTGCATGTTCTAAAATTAGCTATTGAGCATTGCCACTCATTGGGCCAACTGACCTAAACTATCAAACTCTTGTCCTAGCAGCTTCTCTCTCCATGTTGGCAACATTCCTTGAATGGGTAAAGCGGCAAACTAATCATCAGTTAAGTTCAATGAGAAGCACAAATTCCTGGTCTCTCGGAACCTTTGAAGGAACTTGATGCCCGATTCATTATGTCTCTGCCTTATAGTTGTCAAATCAGTAATCTTTTTTCTCTCCTGTCCTAGTGTAAAAATATGTATGAAACTTTTTTTCTAAGTTAGGCCAATTAGCAATGGAGTTAACTGGCAGCGATGAAAACCAAGTAAAGGCTGGTCCTAACAGAGACAAGGAGAAGAAACAAACTCGATGGGCCTCTTCAATGAATGCTTCGCCTAGCTGTGTAAGATACCGACTGACATGTTCTATTGTGCTTGTGCTATCTTGGCTAGTGAACTTAGCAAACTCTGTAAGGCAGTAATTTACAGGAAGAGCGACCAAATTATACCACTTTAGATATGGGCATTTGTACGAAAAGGTCTACCCTTTTGGCTTCAAACCGGACTGATTCTTCATCATCTCGGTCACTCTAAGCAACAACTCATCAGCATTTGAATTTGAATTTCTTTGAATTGCTGACCCATCTATGGGTGTTGTAATCTATACCATAATGATATCCTTGTGGAATCTCTATCTGCTGGCTCCTTTGCTGGTTTGCTGCTTGAAGTCTCTGGTTATAGATATTAGGATCTATATCCCTATGAATCTTTTGAACTTATGGTGCTATTTTTTAGCCGACGATGGTATTTGGCCTGATGTGCCAAAATTAACCATCTGGTTCTGACCTTATCCCGTTGGCTGTTGCACATGCTACACTGACGATCAAGGATTATACTGTATCTGATTGGTGGTGGTACCTTGAATCTGCTCAAATGAGCTCTAAACTACCTGGACATCATCATTACAAGCAGGTGCTACTTCTTGATAGCTATTACTGGCTTGATTAGTCCCCTGAGTTGACAAATGTGGAATGTTGTAATAAGCTAGCCCAACCTGATCAATTAGATATCCGTGAAACACCTCTTTCATGGTGTTGTAGAATGTGTTCAAGAAAACTTTATTATGGTTCAACATGGCATCATGAACAGACTTATTTACAGCCTCTATGAAGAAACGTCTGTCTTCAGCTTCATCTATATCTGTCTACCCATGCAACAGAACTCTCGGTAGTGGATATTTCTGGTCAATTTTATTGTCACGTGTCTTAGTGTAGGATAACAAACACTTGTTCTAAAATCCTTCTATAGCTTTGCTGATGACATCTTTATCTTTATTAGGTAGGTCTTCATAAGACACCATAAGGATGTCATTGTTGTTGTAAGTCACCATGATGATTGTGGGGTCCCACCGAGCATGCCAAAACATGTGTGGGCCCAAAAATGTCGACACAGCAAGCTGGAAGGATCTACTTAGGATGAGCCTAGAGATCTGCTTGGCTTCAACGCAGGGTTAACTAATCCTATGAATTCCTCCTGAGGCGTGCTAGTCAATTTAACCCACAATTGATAAGGAGAGAAAGTTTATCAATAATTAAAGGAGGAACATACCGGTCTTTGCCTAGACAGTTCCAAGTGTGCCGCTTCGGGAGCAGCCAGATAAGAAAATCATCTAAATAGCCAATACGCATAGAAATTGGCTATTACAGATAGTAAAGCTTATGGATCGTGATTGATTTTATGTTGATAAGTACAATGCCCGTAGATGTAAGTGAAATCATCAGCTAGGTGGATATTACCAGTGTGAATCATTGAGCCAATGAATCTAATCGAGAAAGGATATAACATGCAAACAAATTGACTGTCTAGTACAAATGGATCTACAAACGCTCTAAATCTAAAATATTACCATCAACAGTAAGGTTTGACCGGATCGATGACATCTATGATGATAATAACAAACTAAAACCTTAGAATCCATAAAATCATCTACACATCGACAAGCTTTCCAAAAGACACGCTATATATGTGAAAGCTCAAAGCGGATCGGCTGAAATAGCCAATTCAGGTGAAAAGGGACTACAACGTGTGAACCATCAACTATTTCATGTGGATAAACCTATGAACTCATCAGATGTAACCTACTATCTCTAACAGTGGGGTTTGATCGGATCGATGCAGCCGTGATAAAGACAACAAATCAAACCTTTAAAGTAAACAGATCTATTTACATTTAATAGAATCATGGAGACACACTATATGCGTTAAAGCATAGGCGATCGGCTGTTTAGCCGATGCAAGCATAGCAAACAGTTAAGGTCACGCCTAATTGAGAACAAACCTACTAACTAGCATCCTCCAATCTATAGTGCCATCAATGGGGATCGATCAGATCATTATAGCCATAATAGCAAACTATAGACCATATTTAACTAACCAACAAACCTCTTCAAGATCACGCATGCCTTAACCACGTACTATGCATGATCAAGATCAAAATACAACAGCCAATGAAACATAACCCATCACTCAAAGTAAGAAACATTGTGTTGTGACAAAGCAAACGACGGACTAAAAGGATATGAGGCTGATCTAAATCGATCTCGACTAGGCAGATTGATGTGGCTGCAAACTAATAACAATAAGAACATCAGTAAGATCAGTAACTTAATGAATCTACCTGAAGGACGCCACCCTTAGGTAGAGTCGATAACTTGACATTAATCTAATTCGTGCAGTGAAGGTCGACCAGATCGATGCAGCCGTACTTGAACTAGACAAGAGTCGATAACTAGCTTATACTAGAGTTCGCAGTGGAGGTCGAACTTAACTGATGTAGCCATACAAACAGAAGTATAAGCCATGATGGTACTTACGGAAAAGCCAGAGGGCGGCCGGACCAATGCAGCCCTACTTGTTAAAGAACTCACCGAGATCTACACTACTCCTACTCCTAAGGGTTGGCATGGAGCCAAAAAAAGTAAATTGTATTTGATTGATTGGATGTCCTTTACAATAGCCGGGGTCCAATATTTATACCCAGAGCATAAACATGAATCCTATTCAAGTACGACTCATTACAATTTTTGGTATAAAAGAAAACATTCCTAACTTAAGATAACTTGAACCCTAATCTTTCCCTTTTTGTAGAGTCCGATATGTATTTCCTGACGCCAACCGTAGCTCATTGTTGTTATCTGCTGATGTCATTCGAAGAGAGCCAATTCCAGCGTCGCACCTGAATCAGCTGATATCAATCCTTATGCAATTGATTCCTTGATTGACATAATCTTGGAAGCTTCGAGTTCCCACGTTCTTCTCCCAAATTTTGGTGTAAACAGGTATTTATATGCTTTCTCCATGCATTAGACATATTAAACTCTCTTGAGCATTAATTTGCCAATTATGCATAAACTTCATTCTCCATCATATGTATGCATATATTTAGGGGGAGCTTAGTCTATGTAATGTGAGAGTCAAATTTTGTGACCTATTCCACTCCACACACAAAGGATCACAAACTTTGACCCTCCCTTGTGCTACTAATGTCTTCCTTTTCGGTGTTTGATTCCAAAGGAGAAGAATTTAGAGGACCAAAAGCAAGCATTGATTTGTAAGACCAAAAGCAAGATCATAATAATTTACAAGTGGCAATGGTCTATAAGTGGTAATGGTCTAAGAAAGGGAGGATAATGGATTATGGATTAGTCTATGCAATGGGGAGAATTTGTAGGACCGAAAAGCAAGGCTTAAATCCATAATGCCACATGGAGATATTTGCAAGGGCAAGATAAGTTTTCAAAAGATATTTACATTGGTACCTTTTAGCTTTACAATTGGTATCTTCAATTAGTATCTTTTAGTCTTACAAGTGGTATCTTTTAGCATCATATAACCTTGCCCTTTGCCTTGCATCCTAGCAAGTTGATAGTTTTTAAATTCCAAATTATTATTATTATTTGCTTGCTTTGGTCGTGTTATCATCAATCACCAAAAAGGGGGAGATTGTAAGGAAAATAGACCCTAGGCCCATTTACTTTGGATTTTGGTGTTTGATGACCAACACAACAAAATTGGACTAATGAATTTGCAGTGATTATTTTGTAGTCCAATACGGTGCAAGACATGACATGAACGAAGGCAACGTGATGATCTGATGATCAACACCATAAGCAAGACCCTAGAAGCACAAGAGAAGACCCAAGATATCAAGCATAGTCCAACCACGAAGATAGGAACCAAGCCAGATGTAAGATCATAAAGAAACGAGCTCACAGAGGTGACCGGATGCAGTGACTGGATGCTGGCAGCATAGTGATCGGACGCTCCGATCAAGAGGCTCGACAACAGCAGGTGTCAGTAGCAGCGAACGGACGCTGAATAGTAAAGTGACCGAATGCACCGATGACACTGTTCATCATCCTAGCAATACACTCAGCGCTGATCGGACGTTGGCGGCTAATCGATCGGACGTAGGACTATAGCGTTCGATCGAGTACAGAGAGGTTCTAGAGCGACGAAATTGCGATCGAACATGTCCGGTGACATGTGTTCGGACATCAGCAGTGTCTGATCAGTTGATCATGGCTCTAACAGTCATGACGATTAGACATGTCTAGTTAGTACTAAAGCAATGTCCGATCAGTAGCAGAAAAGCATGATTTCATCCCCAATGGCTACTTTCTCTATGGGGCTTATAAATAGACCCCAATCGGCCATTTGAGACGAGTGGAGATGAGGAAACATACCAAGGGTGTTGATACACCATTTTAATGATCTTCACTTGCATAGTGCTTAGTGATTCATTAGGTGATTAGCGTAGGTGCTTTGCGAAGTGCTTAGGTTGATTAGACCACCGCTTATGCGCTTGCTCTAGGTTTAGGCCTAGTGTTTAGTGAGGTTTGCATACCTCTTACCACTCGGTGCTTGCACGTACCATTGTTGTACATCAGAGGGGCTTGTAGTCTTGCAAGATCATACCAACCGCATTTGTGGTGTGGCCACCACCATGTACTAGAGGGAACAAGGCCCGTGGTGTTTCAGCCAGAAGCTTGATAGCGAAGACGGCAGGGAGCATTCAGGAGAGGCTTGCCAAAAGGCACGTTGGAGACCCACTTGCGTGTAGGGAAGGCCTGAGGCTATCCATGAGTTACCCGACCGAGAGCTTGGCCATTGTGAGGGATTTCTTATGAGGGGCTCCAACGAGGACTACGGGGAAGCTTGCGTGCTTCTTGATACCTCGATAAAAATACCGGAGTCATCAACAGGAGTTTGTATATCTCTACCTTGCTCTTTAGCTTCCACATTTACATTGTTTACTTTACTTCCTTTGCGGTAGAGATAGCAACACACTAGCAAAACCATAGTTGCACATCTAGATAGTTTATCTTTTGCATAGGTTTTGCTAAGGTTGGAATTAGAGGCCATAGTTTATAATTGGAATTTTAAGTTGCCTAATTCACCTCCCCCCTCTTAGACGTCATGTTCCCCTTCAAGATCGATGATCATCGCCATATCTACTTGTCCACCGAGAAGGAGAATGACCCGCACCTACCACCGCCGAGGGAGAGACGATGAGGATCTCATCCTCGCTCGGTGCATGCCCTCCTCTTCATGGCCGCTAGTGAGAGGCCATCGCAACCCGCCACCGAGGGAGAGGTGAGGTACGTGTGCCTGTCTCCTCTCCATTCCCCCTATGATTTTTGAGTGCTTTGCATTGCTCTATTCCTCAGCCACTGCTTGGCTGTAGATATTAACAGTCACCCACATGATGTTGAAATTTCTAGGACTAGATGTGTGCGTGGTTGATTTTTTTGCTAGATTTGATTGATGCATATATTGTTGAGTCTGTTCTTCGCCTTAATGGACGGTGCCCTTTTGTTTTTTACTGTGCGAATTGAAGTACTTCATGTGAAAATTACTACTGTTTTTTAGCTGTGCGAATCGAAGTACTTTTATGTGAAATTTCTTCGCTCAGGATCTCTAGAATCAACTTTGTCTCAAAGCATAGCCTAAAGTGTTTAGAAACATGTCAGCAGAATCATCACCAGCACGACAAGGTTAGCTGATCTAAAAATTGCTTACCATGTGGATATGTTAATGCAGCAGAAGAGGGCTTTTGTCAACTTTTCAACTTCTATTATATTGTCTACTATTAATTAGAATGTTTTTAGATAATGTGATTTATTTATCTATTTAATTTCAGTTAGACTTCTCTGAACCTTGCTTCAATCATTGAGTATAAGCATGATTTTGTTTTTGAATAATATAGAAAGAATGCAGTGAAGCCATTAGACCTCTCCAGAAGTATTCTTATCTAGTGAATCATGAAACATATTTATATGTGATACCATGCCATGTTTAATCATTTTGACATGTTAGTAACACAGAAAAGAAAAATATTTTTTATATTATATATGGTACTCTGGGATGTCTGTATCTACTATTTCATTTGGAATGGACTTTCTGTAGTTGCCTCAAATTCCATAGGTTTGACATCTATGTGCAGAATTTTGACATTTTTTTCATTGAACAATTGACCTCTCAGGAATATACGAGGCCTTGGAGTTGAGGGATGGAGGACTTGATTATCTTGGCAAGGGTGTTCTTAAGGTTAGTTAACTAGCCAAATTTTTCATTTTAGTCCAAGGGTATTATACTAGCTTTATTTGCCATGCACTCACATGAACCATAGCTATTAATGCATCTAGTGGTCATGGTTAACTTTATATAATTGAAACCAACATGTGTATCCTCTAGCATTTACTTGCGATAAAATTGATTTTTGAAAGTTATTTGAAGGTTTGGCTCTTAACTTCAGTTGAGTAAGTGTTACTACTACATAGCTTTTGGCTTAAAATTTGAATCCACATTTATCCTGTGTCGGTGATTGCAATCATTCTATTTTTGATGGGTTGTTTTCTCTTTTCACAGTGGACTAATAAGTCGTATTGTCTTTTGATGTTAGGCCATGAACAATCTTGTCTTTAGTTTTAACAGGTTAACACATATGGATCTGGTACATAGGATTTTTATTGTTACCTTTGCATGTCGTCTTTCAAGATGCCATTTTCTGCTCAATTCGCCTGTTGCTCATCTTCAGTCTTTAGTGGGATAATATTCTTTCCCTTATGATACAGACTTGTGCTTCGATTCTGTACACATTTCTGAGAATTGCATGACTACATAACCTTAATAGGGAGTTTCATTTTTTTAGAGAAGCCTGGAACTTGCTCTGAACCTGTGGTTCAGGATGAATTACATTATTTCACCATTGCTCTAAACCTGTGTCGAATAGATTAGTCAAATAGTCATACCTAGGTCTTTGACAGATTAGTCAAATAGTCATACCATAACCATTGCGTCTTGGCTAGCCTAAATCACCTTCGCTCTACCAACATGGTTTTGAGAAAGTAGTGCCTACAACCATAATACCATCATGGAACTTTGTCCTTTCTCTGTCGTAAATTTGGATTGAATGGGTTGCGGGAAATGTTGTCAAGTGGAGGAATACAGGTTTCAAATGGTAAAGAATATGCACTGAGAGATGGTATTGATACTATCAAACATGCTTTTGGGGGATCACCACAAGTTATTTGCTAGAGGGGTTCAATCGAAGAACTTTGGTTATGCTTCAACAAAGAATAGAAGGCAAGTTCCTCACTTCTTCCCTTGAACAACTCCCACCAATTTGTTGCTATGAAATATTACTGCATGTGTAGAACCTATGACCATTGTGTAGACTGATTACCACCAAAGCAGATATGTAAATATTGTTCCTACAGGACCAAAATTTTATTTGCTTAAATTTGTTTGTTTCTGAAAAATTGTCCCATGTGTCTCATTAGCAATACAACACCAAGAGATGGTCACAAAGTTATCTCTGCACCACAAAATGCATGTGGGAATGACCTTTATCTATTTTTTGAACAATCCGATGTGACAGCCACAAATCATCTAGCCACATAGACATGAACACAAATGCTATAATTTTGTTCTCGATATCTGGACTTTATTTTGTCATAGTCCAGTAGACTTTTTCTATGTTCATTAAATTTATCTAAAGTAACTCAATTATACTATGAATATTGTCTAGTGGTGGGTTTGTGGAAACTTTAGGAAAATGAACACAGATATTTGTCTAGCTATAGTCATAGTAGGTCATGAGTTGTTTTTATCTGATGCAGTGGTGCCTATCACTTTGCAGGTTCTCACTGTTCTTGTGGCTAGTTCTGGTTGCTGGAATAGCAAAATTCATCGATGCCAGACCTAAATGGTACACCTTTCTATCTCATTTTTTTGTAATTATCTGTGCCTATGCTACCTGCTGAATCCATAATACCTGCAAGTATCATGAACATCTCTACTTCTTAAGTGTGTGTGGGAGGATGAAACAAGTTAGTACTTCATATAGTAGTGAAATGATATAATATCTTTGCAATTTTTGGATCCTCTTAATTTCTTAATTGTTGAGAGGTGAAAATGTGTTAGTGCCAAACTCTGAACCATATTCAATCATTTGCAAATACCAAACATGCAATTAGTCCTTACTCTTATTAGTCAAAGAGGTGAATACTTAAGTTAGTATTCCCTATAATTAGTAGTGAAAGCTCTAGTTTGGTTTTGGTGAATTGATGAAACCCTAAGTGCTAACCTAGTTTATCAAGTGATCATGAGATAGGTAGCATATTCCAAGTGGTGAAGCAAATGAAGATCATGACATGATGATGATGATGCCATGGTGATGATCAAGTGCATGGACTTGAAAAAAAGAAAGAGAAAAATAAAAGGCTCAAGGCAATGGTTAAATAGTAGGAGCCATTTTGTTTTGGTGATTAAGACACTTAGAGAGTGTGATCACATTTAGGTTCAATAGCCGTACTATTAAGAGGGGTGAAACTCGTATCGAAATGCGATTATCAAAGTGCCACTAGATGCTCTAACTCATTGCATATGCATTTAGGATCTAGTGGAGTGCTAACACCCTTGAAAAATGTTTGTGAAAATATGCTAACACATGTGCACAAGGTGATACACTTGGTGGTTGACATATTTGAGCAAGGGTTAGAAACTTCACCAGCGGAGTGTCCGCCCGTAGAGTGCGGAAAGTCCGATGGTGCCACCGGTACCCTAAACTTAGGTGAACGTGGTCACTATAAGTGACCGGACACTGGTCTTTGAAGGACCGGTGCGTTCGATCAGTAGCAGCAGAAGAAGCGCAGAGTCGGTCATCGACCGAACACTAGTGCTGAAACGATCGGACACTGGCTGGCTGTGTTCGGTCACACTAACATGGTCATGCACAGGGGAAACACCAAGTGACCAGACGCTAGGTGAGTCCGGTCGAGCATGTCCGAACGCGTCCAGTCATGAAAAGTCGTCTCTGGATACTTACTAGAAATGATCGGACGTTGAGGTCCAACGTCCGGTCACTTTGAGCTGCTGCGTTCGGTCGTCACTTGACCGTTGAGATCGGGTGATCAACATTTGAAGAGAGGGGACACACGGCATGCATCGCGTGACCAGACGCTGAGGTCCAGCGTCTGGTCACCTCATATTGTGCCCAGTGAAGGGGTACAATGACTCTATTTCATGGGGGCTTCTATTTAAGCCCCATGGCCAGCTCAAGCTCACTCTCTTGGCCATTTGTATTGACATAGCAACCTTGTGAGCTTAGCCAAAGCCCTCCTACCCATCTCCATCATTGATTCATCATCTTTGTGAGATTGGGAGAGAATCCAAGTGCATTGCTTGAGTGTTTGCATCTAGAGGCACTTGGTGTTCGTGTTTTGCTGTGGGATTCATTTGTTACTCTTGGTGGTTGCCGCCACCTAGACAGCTTGGAGCAGTGAGGATCATCGAGTGAAGGTTGATGATTGCCTCTGGCTCTAATTGTGGTGATTGTGGGGGGTTCTTGACCTTTCCCCAGCGGAAAGCCAAAAGGTACTCTAGTGAATTGCTCATGGCTTGTGTTATCCTTGTCTTGTGTTGGTTGTGCGGCACCCTATTGAGGGTTTGGTGTGTGATGCCAATTAGCTCATAAATATCCAAGTGAGTGAATCGCCATAGCGAGGAGTAGCTTGCCGACAAGCAAGTGAACCTCGATAAAAAATCATTGTATTCATCATTTGATTCTGAGGTGATTGGTCTTCATTTATATTAATTCTTTTGATTGATTGGTTCACTCCTTGACATGGTGGTATAACTATCTTACTCTCTCCCTTTACATTATCACAAACTAGTTACCAAGCTCTTTAGTGTAGCTAGTTGTGAGAGCTTGTTAGTTTGGTTAGTGTAGCTCTTTAGTTAGACTTTGAGAGCACACTAACTTAGTGTAGTGTTATAGCTATTGTGTAGATAGAAACTATATAAACTAGAATTATGGTAAGTGGCTTACAATTTTAGTAGGCTACCGCAACACTTGCTTCGCCTCATAATTGTCTAATTGGTTTGTTAAGTGTTATTGTAGAAATTTTTATTAGGCTATTCACCCCCCCTCCTCTAGCCATTAGGACCTTTCAAGTGGTATTAGAGCCAAGGTCACCGTGATTTGAGGCTTAACAACCTTCGGTGTAAAAAAAGCTCAAATCAACAACACCAAGAAGCCACCCCAATTTGATGGCGCAAATTATCCATATTGGAAATTAAAGCTGACCACACATATCAAGTCAATCAATAGAAAAGTGTGGAAGGTGGTGGAAACCAAAATTGAGATTGGTGATCCAGAGAATCCTACCATGGCCAAAGAAGTGCTTCTCCAAAACAATGATATTGCTCTAAGTGTCATTCATGATGCAATTGATGAGAGAACATTTGAGCAAATCAAGAATATTGAGATGGCTCATGAGGCTTGAAAGAAGTTGGAAGAATCATTTGAGGACACTCAAGCCATGAAGGATGCAAAGGCATACATTCTCAAAGAGAAGTTTGCAGGCTTCAAGATGAAGGAGGATGAGAGTGTGCCAGAGATGTTCCATAGGCTTCAAGTGCTTGTCAATGATCTCAAAGCACTTGGAGAAGAGATGAAGGACAAGGACTTCTCCCACAAGTTCTTGAGATGTTTACCTTCAAGATTTGGCATATTAGTCACTATTCTAGTGAGAAGTGGTTTGGACACCATGACACCAAACCAAGTGTTGGGAGATATAATGACCGATGATACATATAGAGATGATGATGAGAAGGAAGAAAAGAAGGAGAAGAAAGATGAGAAGAAGAAGAGTGTGGCATTCAAGGCCACATCATCCAAGGGCAAGGCTAAGAAAGAAACATCAAGTGAAGATGATGGCTCATGGGATGATGATGATGATGAGAAGATGACTCTCTTTGTCAAGAAATTTGGCTAGTTCATGATGAAGAAAGGGTACCGTGCTAGAAGAAAGAAATCTTCATCTAAGAACAAGGAAGAGTCAAGAAGATGCTTCAAATGTGGAAGCAAAGATCATCTTGTTGCTCAATGTCCATACAATAGCGACAATGATGATGACAACAAGAAAACAAGAAGAAGGACAAGAAGAAAAAGAAAGAGAAGAAGGACAAGATGACCTTCAAGAAGAAGGGTGGTTCATATGTGGTCACTTGGGATAGTGATGCTTCCTCAAGTGATGATGATGATGATAGTGATGATGACAAGACCACCAAGAAGAAGGCACTTGCAAGCATTGCTATCAATGAGAAGCCTTCTCTCTTCGACACTCCATCATGCTTCATGGCTAAGGCCACTAAGGTACAAACTTGTGATGATGGAAGTGATGATGAACATGATAATGAAAATAATAGTGATAGTGATGATGATGAACCTACTAAAGATGAATTATATGACATGCTAGAAGATGCTAAAGAACACTTTGACATTAAGAGAAGGGAATGCAAGAGCTTGAATAAGGAGGTAAAAGCCCTTAATCAAGCCCTTGATAAGCTCAAAGCAACTCATGAGAGGCTAGAAAAAGTTTGTAATAGAACCGACCAATTATACGAGATTAAGTAAGGAAATCTTCCGCCGAAGCAGATAATTTAGCAAACTTAAGCCTGTATAATTGGTCGGTTCTGTTACAGCTAGCATCAGAGCAAGGTTTAGTAGGTTACTGTTCATGCATGTATTTAAAACAAAAGGGTTTTGTGTTACAAAACTAATTGCAAACTATAGTATATAGGTGTTTCAACCTCTAATTAAAAACTTAAGAGTGTGCCAGTGGTCATATCCTTTATGCCTAGTTAAGGACTCTTGGTGGCTTATTTAAGTACTGATTTGGGGGTCTTTGCATCATATTTCTATTTCATTGCTCATACAGCATGCTATTGTATGAGTGCCATTCACTTTAGTGGTAATGTATGGATCCATTGACTCTATGCCTCGGTAAGTGAGAGTTGTGAGAGCATGATCGGATACACTGCCGATCTAGGGAAGTGCTTATATGATGCTGAATTGTACATGCCATACGTGTGTTTGTATGAAGGTATCCAATGTGTGGGGAATTCCATCCTGTGTTGACGATGCTATCGATAGGACGATGGTTCAGGTAGTTGCTACCGTTGTATGCGTATCTGGGGATGCATGTAGAACGAGTAGATTACTTTACTGCTTTCGTGCATATTTTTCATAATGTCAGGGTTTGGGCTGAAGTGGATCTTTTGTAGGTACATGACAGCGCTGTCGTGTAGTACGTATTAGCTACATTTATCAAAGACCGTTGTATGCCACCGTCTATGCCGCTAGCAATTGTTAATTTTCCTAAGTTTGTGAGAACGTACGAAACGTGCATGCATCATGTAGTTACATATCATTAATGGCATTGTTCCTCCCCTTATAAGTTGATTATCTCATTTTGACAAAAAATGACAACTTAACCTTGTTCTCACGTGAGTAATAAAACAAATTTGCTACAGATGGCACGCACAAAGTAGACCGCTCGCAAGTCCACCGGAGGCAGAGCTCCTCGCCATTAGCTTGCTCCACGTACCCGTCAGTGCCACATGTTTCTTGGAGAGTTTGGGATGCCTACACTCTTATGGAGAGTGCTCAGCTATGTAGGCTATCCTGATGGAATGGAGCCCCGCTACTTCTAGACAAATGTGCAGTTGGGGGAAGGTCTCTTGGTTACTGTGGAGGCCGTTGTTCGTCCTCGAGGTGATGGTTCTGAGTGGACTGGTTGGCGTTATGAGTCAACTGGTAGGACTACTGAAGAAGCAGCTGACAGGGCAGCCTTTGGGATACTGAGGGATATCATGGATCATTTTCCTCAGGAGTTGGCAGCCGCTTTAGTTGGAGTCTTTCCAAGGGACAACCCCTCCACTGACTCCTGGCAGCAAGCAAGAGGAAGATCTCTAGAGATTGGTGCAGCAGAAGGACAGAATAGTGATAACCCTGCCATGAGCGCTATGTTTGCAGCGATGAAGGCTTTTAATGGAGTAGAAGGTAGCATGAGACGTGTGTCTGGTGCTCTTGGTCATGCCCGCGATGACCGACGTTAGCTTCAGAGGGATCATGACGCCGAGATTGAGAGGCTCAGTGCAGAGATGGCTTAGTTGACTCATCAGAGGGATCAGGCGACCTAGAGGATTGGAGCCTATGAGGGAGACGTGCGTGCACTGAGAGAGCAGGTCGAGCATCTGACCACCGCCAATAGGAACACTGAGCGCAAGTTGATTCATGTGCTTCACCAGAGGAATGAAGCCTAGTCCGCAGAAGATGTTCTGAGAGCTCGACAGGTTGAGCTGGAGCAGCAGTTAGCCAATGCAGAAGAATACAACGACAACCTACATGAGGAGGTTCATCAGCTAAATAACTAGCTCCACCCTTACGTTCCACCTAGAGCTATAGAGATGGATCTAGATGAGGATGAGGATCCCGAAGAGCTTGAGGCACCAGCTGATGATGACGATGACGATGTAGATAGTGACAATGTCGACATCTCCGACCTAGACAGCGACCACGATGAGTAGGCTAGTAGTTGTTGCGCTAGCTACTAAAGTTTCATTTGCGATGACCTTTTGCATGGTTGACATGTCTGGCATGTAATCATGAGTAGAAAGACTAAGACCTCGATGTAATGTTGGAAAAAAACTTGGATGTGTTTGTGGCGATATCTGAACGTCAAAAGTCTAGTGTATGTATGCTGGCAATTTGGTTGTAATGGACGTGATGTGTGCGCTTAAGTAATATGATTAGTGATGTTGTGTTAATTGGAATGATTTATTGTGCCCCTGTTTTATTGAATGAATTTGTTCTCTCCAGTGAATTCAGTATGGCATAATTTTTCATTCACCTGCAATTTCTACAACATCGCCTAATAATTACTGTTGCTGAAATATGCAGATGCCGAACACTTGTCGTACCGTGTATGACGCGACTGAGGCAGGGGGCAGTGCTGTTGGGAATGAGAGCCGTGATCCACCACCACCACCTCCTCCTCCACCATACACCGCGGAACATTTCCTTGGAAGTCAACGCAACATGGAGGGCATGCAGCAGAACATGGAAGCTGCATTGCACCATATTGCTGACAACACCCGCCGTGGGTTAAACCTAGGTGGACATGAAGCGAATCAACATAGCAGTTTTAATGACTTTATGGACACCAGACCACCAATTTTTAAGGAAGCGGCAGAGCCATTGGATACGGAAGAGTGGATAAACACCATGGAGGATAAGTTTCGTGTTCTAAGGATGACAAAAGTGTTGAAAACTAAGTATGCAGCTCATCAACTACAAGGCCCTATAGGAATGTGGTGGAAGCACCACCGCACCACTTTTCCCCCAATGCCCACATTACTTAGAGGGAGTTCACGGAGGCTTTTCGTGGAGTTTACATTCCACCGGGTTTGACTGAAATAAAGTTTGGAGAATTTCTAGCACTGAACCAAGGCACCAAGATGGTGACCCAGTATCTACATGCATTCAATAATCTAAGTCGCTATGCCTCTGACATGGTGAATACCAATGCCAAAAAGATCGCTAGTTTCAAGAGAGGTCTAAATCCCAAGATGATGAAGCATGTGGGTACCAACACAAGAACTGGTTTCAATGACTTTGTTAGTGACTGCTTAAAGCAAGAAAAGAACAATAATGTATATGCTACATCCAAGACTCACAAGAGGGCTTTTGAGTCAGGTCCATCCCAGCTAAGGGCCCCGATGGCAAATCATTCGGCGTATCGTCTGCCTGCCCTTGGTGCAAGGTTTAGGCCACCCCAATGGAGGAATCAGAATGCCCATCAACCTCAAAGGAATCAGAAGCCATTCAAGATGGCGGTGCCACAAGCCAAGACCAGACAAGGCAGTTCATCTGGAGCTGCTACTCAAGTAAGAGGACCGTGTTTCAACTGCAATCAAACTAGGCACTTTGCAAAGTTTTGCCCATATCCTAAGAGGCAGCAGAATCAGTACCAAGCTCATGTGCACCACACCACCATTGATGACATCCTAGAAGGAGAGCCTATGACAACCGGTATGTTTTCTATCAACAATCATCCTGTAGTCATTTTGTTTGATTCTGGATCATCGCATTCATTCATAAGTCAAGCATTTGCAAGAAAGTATGAGCAGAAGATAGTTGAATTGGAATGTGCTTATTAGATCAGTTCAGCTGGGGCTGATCTGTTAACTAATCAAATAATCCGGGGGATAACCCTGTGTATAGCAGACAGGCAGTATATGCTTAACTTGATAGTTATGCTAGGACTAGTTCTGGATGTGATTATAGGAATGAACTAGATGACTAAGATGGGAGTAGTAATTGATGTGGGAGGAAGAAGCATTTCTCTCAAAGAACCTGTTGGAGAAGGTACATTTCAAGTAACCTTACCTCAGAGAATAGATCTGACCAGTACAACTTGTTCAGTCCAAACTACTCTTCTAGCTAAGATTCTAGTAGTGTGCGAGTTTCCGAACATGTTTCCAGATGAGTTACCCAGTCTTCCACCGGACAGAGATGTTGAGTTTGCCATTGAGTTAATCCCTGGAACACCACCGATCTCAAGAAGGCCTTATCGGATGCCTCCAAATGAATTAGCCGAGTTGAAGAAACAACTCCAAGATCTGTTGACTAAGGGTTTAATTCGTCCTAGTTCATCGGAATGGGGATGTCCCACACTGTTCATGAAGAAGAAGGATAACTCCTTACAGATGTGCGTGGACTACCGGCCACTAAATGTGGTGACAATTAAAAACAAGTATCCTCTACCTCAGATTGATATCTTGTTTGATCAATTGTCCAAAGCTAAGGTGTTTTCCAAAATAGATTTGAGATCAGGGTACCATCAGATCAAGATTAGACCACAAGATATACTCAAAACCGCTTTCTCCACCAGATATGGTTTGTACGAGTATCTTGTTATGTCCTTTGGTTTGACAAATGCTCCTGCATACTTTATGTATCTGATGAATTTGATCTTTATGCTAGAGTTGGATAAGTTCATGATTGTGTTCATTGATGACATTCTAGTGTACTCAGAGAACAAACAGGATCATGAAGAGCATCTAAGAATTGTCTTAACTAGACTCAGAGATCACCAGCTGTATGCTAAGCTTAGTAAATGTGAGTTCTGGCTAAAGACAGTTCCTTTTCTTGGTCATGTGCTATCTGAGAATGGAATCTCAGTGGATCCTAGTAAGGTACAAGAGGTTATGGACTGGAAGGCACCAAGCACTGTTCATGAGGTTCGGAGTTTTCTTGGATTAGCCGGTTACTATTGTCGTTTTATACCAGACTTCTCAAAGATTGCCAAGCCAATGACAAGTTTGCTACAAAAGGATCATAAGTTCATTTGGATAGAGGAGTGTGAGGCAGCTCTCTGCACCTTGCGGAATTTGCTAACAAATGCTCCTGTTCTGGCGCAATCGGATATAGAGAAGCCGTTTGATGTGTTTTGCGATGCATCAAAGAATGGTTTAGGATGTGTTCTGATGCAAGATGGAAGGGTCATTGCTTATGCCTGATGTCAGTTGAGGAAGCATGAGGTTAACTATCCCATGCATGATTTAGAGCTTGCGGCTGTTGTGCATGCTCTAAAGATTTGGAGACACTACTTGCTTGGGAATGTGTGCAATATCTTTACAGATTATAAGAGTCTCAAGTATATATTTACTCAATCTGAGTTGAATATGCGACAAAGAAGATGGTTAGAGCTAATAAAGGATTATAACCTAAATGTGCACTATCATCCGGGAAAGGCAAATGTAGTGGCAGATGCCTTAAGTAGGAAGTCGCATTCTCTTGTTGTGCAACCATTGTTTGAAGATGGGTTCAATTTGTTGCATCCCGCGGTGTTGCATAGTATCCAGGTTAGTTGTACCTTGGAAAGCAAGATCATTGAGGGTCAGAAAACAGATAAGGGGATATTCCATATCAAGGAGAAAATGAAGGAAGAATCGACCAAGCACTTTAGAGTGGATGAACAAGGAGTGTTATGGTTTAAGGACCGTCTGGTTGTACCTAAAGATCAAGAGCTCAAGAACAAATTGATGGATGAAGCTCATCACTCTAAGTTGTCTATCCATCCTGGAAGTAACAAAATGTACCAAGAATTGAGACCTCATTATTGGTGGACGAAGATGAAGAAGGAGATAGCAGCGTATGTTGCTCGTTGCGACATGTGTTGTAGAGTGAAAGCCCTTCACATGAGACCCGCAGGAATGTTGCAACCTTTGTCAGTACCAGATTGGAAGTGGGATGACATAAATATGGATTTTATCACCGGTTTCCCCACCACACCAAAGGGGAATGATTCGATTTGGGTAATTGTAGATCGCCTTACCAAATCAGCTCACTTTTTACCAGTCAAAACAACATTTCGACCACCTCAGTATGCTGAGAAATTCATTGCAGAGATTGTCCGATTACATGGTATACCAAAGACTATCGTATCCGACCATGGGTCACTATTTACCGCTCATTTTTGGGTGCATCTTCATAAAGGTTTGGGTACTAGCTTGATTTGGAGTACAGCTTACCACCCACAGACAGATGGGCAGATAGAGCGAGTTAATGCTGTTCTAGAAGATATGCTTAGAGCTTGTGTGTTATCATCTAAGGGTTCATGGGAATCATGGTTACCTTTGGCAGAGTTCGCTTACAACAACAGTTACCAAGAGAGTATCAAGATGGCTCCATTTGAAGCATTATATGGTAGGAAATGTAGGACACCATTGAATTGGGTTGAGCCTAGAGAAAGAAGGTTTTATGGAATCAATTTTGTTGACAAGGCTGAGAAAAAGGTCCGTATTATCCAACAAAACATGAAAGCAGCACAGTCACGCCATAAGAGTTATGCCGATAAGAGAAGGAGACCGCTTGAGTTTGAGGTAGGTGACTACGTTTATCTGAAAGTTACTCCAATGAAGAAAGTACAACGGTTTGGAGTAAAGAGAAAACTTGCTCCTAGATTTGTAGGACCGTACAAGATCATAGAGAAGAAGGGTCCCATGGCTTATAAGTTGCAATTACCAGAAGCGATGGTTTCGATCTTCCCAATCTTCCATGTATCACAGTTGAAGAAGTGCTTGCGTGTTTCGGAAGAGAGAATAGAACCTCAGAGCATTCGGCTCAAGTCAGACTTGGAATACCATGAGCAACTGGTTTGGGTTTTGGACACTAAGGACCGAATCACTCGGAATAAAGTGGTGAGAACATATAAGATACAGTGGAGTCATCATAATGATGGTGATGTGACGTGGAAAATAGGAGAATATCTGAAAACACTTATAAGGATTTTTATAACAAATGGTTTGTAACTCAAAATCTCGGGACGAGATTCTTATAAGTGGGGAGGGCTGTAACACCTCGGTGTTAAGCATGCATTAACATTTCATCCCATGAGCATAATCATCATCACCTCATGCATAAGCATCATTCATGCATTTCATTTCGAAAGAAATGAAGTATCATTTCATGTGGTGCTTAAATTGATTGAAATTCATTATGTTTAAAATAATGTAAAATGCCATGCTCATGTTTGGATGCCATGATTACTTGTTTTGATCACTAAATTAACTTGGAAATATTTAGGATGCAATTTGGAGCAAAGTTTATATTCAAAGTTTTGCCAAATTATGCTTTTAAAATAATTCTTCAAAATTAGGGTTTTGGGATTTAATTTACTTTAAATCTATATTTCAAAATCTATTTGGAATTTGACTTTGGTCATAAAAGTAAAGTTGTAGAGAATAAATTTTTGAGCAACTTTTATTTTTGGGCCAAAGTTTGAAATTGCTTTGAAATTGCTCAAAATTTGCATTGAATGAAATAGGAATAGAAAATAATTTGAAACATGTTTTTTTCTTCCTTAGTGGGCCTCACGCCTCGCTTCCCGGCCCAGTCCACAAGCCAGCCCGGCCTACCTCCACGCCGCGCTCCTGCTCCTGCATGCCGCGACCGACCAGCGCCAGAGCGCGCACGCCGTGTGGTGGCCATGCGTTGGTGAGTTCGCCGTGCGGCACCGCCGGCCTGCCCCGTGCCCCTCCTGTCGTGCCTACACCCGCCGCGCCGCGTCTGCCACCCTCTCCTCCATCTCATTTGCTTCCTCTCTTCTGCCAGTGCAAGCAGTAGTAGCGCATGCACCCGCCACCACCCACACAAGCGCCATCGCCGGTGTTGGCTGTTCCGGCCACACCCGTTCGCCAGGGCTAGCTCCGTCTTGCCCTGAGCACCGTCTCCACCTCGCGCACCTCGTGCTCACGTCGCTTTGCCATGGTAAGCTCCCCTTCCTTGGGAATTGCTCGCCAGAGCACGGCTGAGCTCACCGGAGAGCTCCGCTCCCATGGACACCCCCTCTCCGCTCCACCTCTCTCCTTCCTTTCGCGCGTGTGAGCACCGCCTTGCCCTCGTGAATCTCGTGCGTGCCTCCCCGTGCCCTGCCGTGGCCGGAGTCGGCGTACCACTGACGAGCCATGCCACCACTCTGCCATGCGTGCTGTCGAGCTCACTTTTGAACTCCTCTAGTGCCTTCTCTTGGTGCACCGCGTCCGCCTCGTCGCGGGTGAGCTGCTGGTGGTGACCGCACCGCCGGCTAGCTCACCATCGGCGAGAGCCGGCCGGTCAGCTCCGCCCCTAATTCGGTCTGACCGACAGGTGGGGGCCATTGACCTGTGGGGGCCCGCTCGTCAGCGCCCTGACTCGGGTCTGGGTGCACAGCACCGGGTGCACCCAGCGTTTTCATCGGCTGGTTTTTAAAAGGATTTAGGAAATGATTTTCCAGAAAATGTTAAATATTTCCAAAAAGTCATAACTTTCTCAAAATAGCTCCAAATTTGTTGAAACAAATTTTGCTAGGTTTCTTGTGACTAGATCTATCTGTTAAAAATATTGCATGTCAAATTTGTGATACTTTTCTGTGTAGCTTTATTTAAATTGAATAAATGCTGATTTCTTGGAAAATGTATAGTAAATAGAATATAGGTTAAAAAAATATGGTGCTAATTTTGTTGATCTATTTAAGTGATGTACTTTCTGTTAAAAATATATACCATACATGTTATGTGGAAAGATATGGCTAGGTATGCTATGTGTATTAATTGTTGATTTCTTGTAAAAATTTCTAGGGCTAAAAATATGAATATTACAGGTAGGTGAAACTTTTTGTACAGTGATTTTATACTATGTAGATCATGGGAAAAATACCAAATCTATTGTTTGACACTTTTCATAGTACAAAGTATTTTCATGCTTAATTATCAACCATGGCTTGTCATTTTTGTGTAGGCTATTTTACTTATCCAATTGCCATGAAAATTTTATGGTAGTCTACTTAGAGTAGTACTATGCTACTATAATTTCCTTAGATTTTTATGAGCACCAAAAATATATGTTGCTGTTGTAGTCCTAGTTTAAAATGAAATAAACAAATCTTCTTTAATGCATGATTAGTTAATAATGTTTGCTTTGGTGTACCTTTGAAGCATCTTAGATTGCTGTGGTGACTTGGCATGTTAGTACAGTGGTTGTAGTAGTAGTATGGTAGTACATGTTCTTGGATAATGTTGGCTACCTTGTAGAAAGGCTTTACTTCTACTATGTCCAATAAAGTTAAACATGCTCATCTACATTTCATGCATCATGATCATTTCATGTCATCTCTTTGATGCACCTATGCATTAGCACTCATACATCTACATCATACAGGATCATAGGAGGAGTTGCTAGCAGTAGTTCAGGAAGAGCAGACTGGGATAGATCCACAAGAAGTCCAGGCATAGGAGGTGCCAGAGGAAGAGGAACAAGGAGAGGACTTGTCCGAGTGCATGGATCATCAACCTAGTTTGTTCGAACGAGGCAAGCCCTGGAGCATTCTAAGTCTCCTACTTTATAAAAGCAATTCTTTCTATATATATGAGTTTATATATTGTTGCATTAAATGGTAGGAGTTGATTAAAACCGTTGATGCATTTATTACTATCCTTGCCCACCTTACTACCTTGTTACCCTATTAGGTCAGGATTGAATAACTGCTTAGCCTTGCTTAGACTGGTAGCGATCGGTGATAATCTGATCACCTACATTATAGGTGGTTACTAGAAGAATTTAGCTATGGAAAGAATGATATCCTAGAATTAACCATGTGTGATGGATAATTGGAGACCGGATGGAAAAAGTTGGAGGCAACCAGACAGGGTTCTAGGGTGCTGTTAGTTTCTGTCTGTGTCGATTAAGGACCGATCGTTGCTCGTCCCTCTTGTCATGTTGAATGCATGCCTCATATTTAGCTCACTGAATAAAGTACCTTTCGACCGCGAAGCTAGTGACACTATTTGAGCCAGGATAAACCCAGATTGGTAGACTAGTGCTGAAGGGGGTATGATGGGGACACAAAGAGTGAGCCCAAGGTGTGTCCTAGCAGTCGGGCGGTCCTTGGGTTGTGCGGTCCCAGCTGTTATCCCGTGGCTACTTGGAAAGTGTCATTGGTGATCTATAGCTCACTTGATCGGGGAGTGTGGTTTGTGTGAGGAATAAATCACCAGCTGGTTAGGAATCGATTCGAATCGCCATCGCTCCTGGATAGTGAGCACTTGACTCAAGCTACGGCATCATAGTAATTATTATGGAACAATGATGGTTATTTGGATGGTATGGGATATGCTAAATCTAAGTTGGTAACTAGATGTTATTGGTTAATCAAGTGATTGTCATAGTACAGGTGCTTACCTAGATGGATAGGTCATAATAAAGATGATGCAAAGTACTTAAAATAGTTTCTTCATGATAGCTTATGCTTTTTGCAAACAAGTCAGCTAGCCCACTAAAGAAAGCCTTGCATAATCCTTGGTGTCGCTTTATTTTGGTTTAAGATAGGTAAGTCTAGCTGAGTACCTTCTCGTACTCAGGGCGTTGTTCCCATTGTTGTTGCAGATGGTCAAATATACTATGGCTATTGCATTAACTGCCTGTACCCAGCGATGGGTGACAACTAGGACCAAGGGCAATGGTCACTCTGTATCTCTCCTCTGATGCTTTTGTTGGAAATGACTACCTACTGGCACTATATTGGAACTAAAAGTGTGTGCGTGACTTGAAAACTATTTGCTTCCGCTATTTCAGATTGAACCTGGTTTGTAATAACTTTATATTCTAAACTCTGATGTATCCTACTGTCATTGTGAACTTTATATAACATGTGACGGTACTTGCTAAACTTGTATGATCTTGGTTTGTATGTCGATTGGTTTGAAATCCTTCATGGTTTCATGGACTACCGGGTTATATGGGCTTAAGTTTGCTAAATTATCTGCTTCGGCAGAAGATTTCCTTACTTAATCTCGTATAATTGGTCGGTTCTGTTACAAAGCCCATGAGAAGCTTGGCAAGGCTCACAAAAAGCTTGAAAAGGCTTATTCCTCTTTGCTTAATGAGCAAGATAAAAAGAAGCATGTTGAGACTTGTGATGTAGGTTTAACTTGTGATATAATTGATGAATTATTATCTATGCCTATCATTGTTGCTCCCACTAACCCTTCATGTAGTACTTCTACTTCCACCTCTTTAGTAGTGATGGTCTCACTTATGATGCCTCACTAGTGGTTGAGAATGAGAACCTCAAGAAGGAGGTCAATAAGCTCACTCACACCTTGGCTAAGGCCTATGGTGGTGAGGACCGCTTGCTTATGTGCTTGGGTAGCCAAAGAGCTTCTCTCTATAAAGAGGGATTGGGCTATACCCCCAAGAAAGGCAAAGCGGCCTTTGCTCCTCACAAGACTAGTTTTGTGAAGAACAATGGTCGGTTTTGCACTAGTTGCGAGCAAGTTGGTCATAAAGAGCATGAGTGCAAGAACAAGAGCAAAAATGCTAATGCATCCTTAATTAAGATTAATTCTTTCTATGTGCTTATTAAGGGTACAAATGGTGTGAAGGCTAAGTTCATTGGTAAACCATGGATGGGCTCAAAGAAGAAAGCCATTTGGGTACCAAAGAGCTTAGTGTCGATGTTTTACACCGATAGCCTGCCATGGGGATACCCGAGGCAGTATGTTCGGGCTTCAGCGTATGTGGAACTCGATGGTGAACGCAAGAGACAGTCGATTTATCCTAGTTTAGGCCCTCGATCGTGGATCGAGTAATAACCCTACGTCCAGTCGGCGTTCGCCTTTGCGTTGGATTGATTGTAAAGTGTTGTGTTGTACAATTGTTGTTCTGTTGTCTGTCTTCTTTTCCCCAGGAGTCCTGCCCTCCTTTATATAGTCAGGAGGCTAGCGTCCTAGTCGGTTTACAATGAGAGTTCCTAGTAGGATTACTGAATAGTACTACTACTAAGATTACATGGGAAGAATCCTAGTTGGACTAGATCTTCTCTCTCCCTTGCGGGGTATCCTATGGGTCCCGCATCGACAAGCCCCCGAGCACTTCATGGTTGAGCTCTAAAAGTCTCGTTTTGCTCCTTCAAGTCTTGTTGAGTAAGAACAAATGTCATCCGAGTGCTTTCTTGAGTGAAACCTTGTAGCGCTTCTTAGGACCTTCGAGTGGTGAGTGCTTTTTGAAGAAAAAGTACATCCATTTGGTTGTAGCCCCTAAGCCTCTTGCTATTTGGAACAAGGAGCTGGAGGATCTTGTCTTGAAGTTGTTCTGATTGTTCGTTGAAGTTTTATCAAAAAAGAACTCGAATATGGCTCGTTCTGGGTTCTTTTTGTCGTAATGTCTTGAAGTGGTCTGCGTTGAGGAAGTCTTTTGGTGACGTGCGCTTTTTCAAAGAAAAAGTGCACTCACTAAGTGTAGCCCCTGAGCCTCTTGCTATTTGGAACAAAAAGTTGGAGGGTCTTGAATCTTTATGTTATTTGAAAATTTGTGTTTTGAAGTGGTCCCCGAGACTTGGATTATGTCATCATCTGAGTAGTTTTTTGTCATCTTTCCAAAGCAGCCCTTTAGTCTTTGATTAAATCACCATCCGAGTAGTTTCACAGCATGCAGCCTCCGAGCATATATCCGTGTTGTTTTGTTCAGGAAGAACTCGGATGCGAGGTCTTGGCGTATTCTTTGATAGTCTGCTATTGTCAGATGTAGTTGTATGGTGGTGGTTGAGTGTAAATGCCTTTTGTTCACGGGTTGTACTATGCTGGTATATTCTTCCGAATATGCTCGTCTTTGAGTACTATTCCTTCTTGCCTGAGTCTTCCATTATTGAGTCCTATCTTTTCACTATGTCCTTTGCTAGGCTTATTTCGTTGGTGCTCCTAGTCCATGTGCGCTGCTCCTTTGATATATAAATACTGTCCCATAGTGCTTGTTTTCATCCATTGGACATTCTGTTGAAACCTTCGTGGTCATGAACATGGTAGTTTGTGAAGCAGAGCAGCCCCCGGGCATATTTTGTAGTTCCTGTGTGTCTTATCGTAGCTGGAGGAAGTCTTGTGATAGGGATTAGAGGTAGGCTAATCCCACGACAGCATTGTGCCAGGATGTACGTGGCGGTAGTTGGAGGAAGTCTTGTGATGTGGGCTTCGTTCCTTCATCTGGCAGTTCTGGGTTGATCCTCGTCGCCTGTCCTAAGACTGTCCGGTGCAGATCAACACCATATCCAGCATCACATCAGTCTTGGGTAGACAGATGCCCGCCGGCCTTCTCTGCTCCATGTTGTCTTGCCGTGCTGCCGATTTCCACCTTGGATGCACTATGTCCGTCCTTTGAAGAAAATAGTGTAGCTAATGGCGGTTTGTCCTTCCGAGTAGCAATTTGGGACATGTAGTCGTTCCAGAGCCTAGCCGTGTCCGTGTTCCTCTTTGCTACTTTGCTTTTCGTGGTGCCGAGTTCGTTGGGTCTTGTAAGATTTGTAATCTTCTATTTTTGAAGTCGCTTGTAATGGAACAAATCTTGTCTTCTGAGTTGTCCATTACTTTTCTACTGTGATCTCTATCATTCATGAGATTACTGAGTTCTTTCTTAAATAACTGGGTTCTTTTGTTCCTTGTGAGGTAGCCCTTTGTTTCTTCTTGGTTGACGGGTTGTTCTTGTAATGATCTGATAACCCTGCCATGGTGCTAGATGGATAAGTCTGAAATCTACCCGTTGGATTGTACCGTTGTGTGGATTTGTGCCCTCCATCGTTTTAGCTGCGTCGGTAAATGGACCGTTGCGTTCTCACACGGTGTTTTAATGGGCCTGGTGGGCCGTTTCTAACACTGTAAAATTTATTTATAGACCCTTCGTCCTCTTTTTCTTTACTGCCTTTCTTTTGCCTTCAAACCCTAGCTCTTAATCATCCACCGTTGCCATTGCTGCCACCGTCCTTAGCGCCACCATCTAGCTTCATCTTCCCTAGTACCTTTTTGCTTCCACTAGTTCATGGGTAAAAAGAAAACCGCGAGTAAGTCCCAGGTGACCTTCGTGGATGAGGAGTCATCCCTTTCTTTGATCGAGAACCAAGAGTTTGTGGCCATGAGGGCTGCTCAGAAGGTTTGGCCGGCTCCAACAACAAGCGAAGATCAGCTGCGCGAGCTCGTCAGCGATGGCTTGATCCAAAGCAAAGTCATCACTGAATGGAGAGTTCCGAGCGAGCATCGGGTTCCTGCTCCGGGTCCTGGTGAGATTGTCCTTTTCGTTTCCTTTGTCCGCGCCAGACTTTGTCTTCCTGCTTCCTCCTTCCTTCATCAGTTTCTTAGTTATTTCAGGGTTAGTCTGAACCATCTAACCCCTAATGTCGTTCTCCATCTTTCCATTTTCATTCATCTCTGTGAAGCTTTCCTCGGAATCCCTCCTTCTCTATCTCTTTTTCGCTATTTCTTCTGTCTGAAACCTCAACCCCGCCGCGAAGAAACCAGCGTTCTTGGCGGTTGTGGGATTCAGTTTCGCCAGGGTCTTAAGATTAAGTTTTTTGACTATGACCTGGTCGATTCTATAAAAGATTGGCGTGCCGACTAGTTTTATGCTGCCAATTTGATCCCTTCCCTTGTCGTCCACTCTAGATCTGGTCCTGTGGTGAATGACCGATGGGACAAGAAACTTGATTCACCTGTTGAGATTCAAGTGATCCAGCCACTCCTTGATAGGATTAGCATGTTGAAATAGCAGGGTTTAACCGGTTTTGGTATTGTTTTGAGTTTTCTTTGTCGCCAAGTTCAGCCCTTGAAAGAGCGAGAGCACCTTGGCTTCGAGTATTCTGGGGCCAAGGATCCTTCATGCATGGTCCCAGCTCTTGAGCTAACCGATGAGGAGGTACTCGAGCGTCTCCAGAAGATGCTGAAAGGAGTGAGCATTATTCCTCCTGCTATCTCCGAGTTCTCTGCCAACAACCTGCCCCTAGCGGTGAGTTGTTTATCTCTTTGTTTGGATACTTTATGTACTCTTGCTGCATCCATTTTTGCTTAGCTTTTCCTTGCCTTACTATTTTATCCTTTTTCGTAGGAGCTTGGGCGGAACTTTGTTGACCCGATCCCTCTTGATGTTCTCCCTGCCGTGGCAGAGACTAGGGATAAACTTGCTGAAACTTCTGCAACTAGTAAGTCCCCACCCTCCATAGTGCTTCCTGGAGTTTCTTCTGGATTTGTTGATGTATATGAAGAATATGTTCCTCGTCTAGTCCCTCACGGTCCTCGTAGTGTCCCGAAGAGGGGGCAAACGGATGGGTCTTCATCTAGCCTGCCTATCTCTAAGAAGCCTTGAAAACCAAGTACTCTCTTAGGTACTCCAGTTGTTGCTAGCATGCTCTTAGGTTAGCACATTTAATACTATTTATTCCTTTATTTTTCTGTTTCTCTCTTGAACCGAGTACTTTTTATTCTTTTTTCAGCAGGTGCTCTGGTTTCCTTGGCTGAGGGAGAGGAGGACGATGAAGTACCTCTCATCATACGGCGGTGAGTTGTTTTCATATTCCTGTTGTATTGAATTTCTCTTCTTTGTCTTGACTTTTAGTCTTGAACTTTTTTGAAGTAACCGGACGTCGGGTATGAGTTCTTCTGAGGCTCCCGCACCGACTTCTTCTGAAGCTCTGGTGTCGAGTTTTTTGGTAGCCTCGGTACCGAGCACTACCGCTCCTCCAGTGCGGAGTTCTTCCACGGCTCCAGCCCCAGCTTCTTCCGTGGTTCCGTTATCTGCTATCCCGCTCCCGTCGTCGGGTGGCGGGGACGTTTTCACCGTGGTGGCCCCCCTGTGTGGCCTTCTTTTGTCTTCACGAAGAAGAAAGTGGTTGGGTGAGTAGATTCTGGCTTCATCTTTTTTGCTTCTGTCTTCCTTCTTCTGGTTCTCATCGGTGCTTTCTTTTATCAATTTTCAGTGTTTCGTCTTCTCTCGTTTCTTCATCGATTTCTTCTTAGCCTTCCGCCGTGCCATCGAGTTCTGAGCCTCAGGACTCGCAACATACTATTGGTGAAGTTGCGGGGGCTTCGGAGCTACCTGGCGAAGTTGCAGACTTGGCTGCCCCGGAGGTGACTATGGCAGTCGCATCGGGTCCTTCTGGGGGATTAGCTTCGGTTTCCCTGGAGGTTGCTTTGGTCATTCCTTCTTCGCCCTAGCCGGCCTCTCCTTCCCCTTCTCTTGCTTCCAACGGTCCCTCTTTTACCGGTGACGTGGTGCAACAGTTTGATGCCACCCATCGGCTATTGGAGCTGACCGTAGCCTAGGGGAGCTTGGCGTCCTCTGTGACTTCTTTTGGGGAGAAGCTTCATGTAAGTTTTTCTGAGACTCTTTCTTAGGCCATTTGTTTTGCCTTCATCCTTACGCCTTATTTTTCTCTTTCTTTAATTGTTTAGACTTTCTCTTGTGACCATACTGGCTTCTTCTTTTTGTCTGAAACCGAGAAAAAGTTGTCCTCCGAGGTAAGTTCTCTGAAGACCGACCTTGACCTCCTCCAGGCCGAGTTGGAGATTGAGCGTAAGTTGCATCAAAAAGAGGAAAAGGCTCTTCGTGCTCGGGTGGTAGAGGTAGAGAAACAGAGAGATACTGCTGCCCAGGAGTTGGAGAAACAGAAAGATGCTGCTATCCGGGAGGCTTCAAAGAACTCGGAGGCCATGAAGAGCTTGGAAGCCGTGAAGAAAGAATGTAAAGGTATTCTGGGTTCTTTTTGTTTCTTTCAGTATTCACACCTTTCCCTTCTGCTGACTTGTTGTTTGGTGTCTTGTCCAGCTCTCTGAGTTGAAGGAAAAAAGCTCTCGGAAGGCATTGATGAAATGAAGGCTCTTGTTCGTACAAGTCATAACAAGGCTGAGGAGGTAACTACTTGTGCTGAAGAAGAACTTGCACTTGCTAAGTTGATCAGGCGTGGAGCTAATAAAGATCTTGTGCAGGCCCAAAAAACTATTGAAGACTTGTCTGGGAAGCTGGCGACGGCTACTGAAAATTGGAATGTTTTGTGGAAATCCTTTCGTTTAGTAGCAGATGTTCTCTGAACTCCAGCGGATGACGGACAATCTTGGGCTCAGTTTATTCCTCGGATTCCGACTCGTTTCCAAGAGTTCACGAAGAAGTGCACTCAAGTATGTACCAAGAATGTGCTGGCCCAGGTCCGGGTCCTTGCTCTAGAGGTGCCTCTGTCCAAGATAGCAGAGGAAGCTGATAGTCAAGAATACCTTGATGCCGTTGAGAGGATGGAGCCTAAGGTCGAAGATTTAGCCAGTAGGGTTGTAGACAGTCTTAATATTGATATTTCCCTTCCTGATGACAATGCCTGATCCAATTGACCAGCCTCTTGTAATATTACACTCCTCTTCAAATGAAGATTCTTTATTTTCGTTGATGTATTCTTTGCCCGGGTGTGGTTGGAGTCACTTGACTTGCTAAGTACTTTGTCCTGTTTTCATCTCTGCTCTGTAAACAACTCTGCGTGTTATCCTAACGAAATCCCTTGATTTGTCGAGTACTTTTCTTTTCTTCCTCTTTTGTGATCCGTTGAGTGCTTTGTCCGCGCTATGACTTGTTAGATGTAAATCTTTGTGTTGGCAACCTTTCATCTGTGCTACATAAAATGACTCGGTATAGAATGTTGCCTTAACAAACTTTGGCATCTGAGTACTTTCTTGAGTGGCGCTTGTGCTTTTCTGAGAAAAAAGTATTCCTATCTGGATGTAGCCCCCGAGCCTCTTGCTTTTCGGAACGAAGAGCTGGAGGGTCTTTTGAAGCTCAATTTCGGTCGACTAGTTTTAGGTGTTAGCTTTTAGCTACCCTCATCGGCATGCTCAAGCGTCTTTTCAGCTATTTTGCTCTCGGCCGGGATGCTCAGGCATGTTTTTTGTCATTTTGCTTTTTGTTTCGGGTGTTAGCTTTTAGCTACCCTCATCGGCGGGCTCAAGCGTCTTTTCAGCTATTCTGCTCTCGGCCGGGATGCTCAGGCATTTTTTCAGCCATTTTGCTTTTTGTTTCGGGTGTTAGCTTTTAGCTACCCTCATCGGCGGGCTCAAGCGTCTTTTCAGCTATTTTGCTCTCGGGCAGGATGCTCAGGCATGTTTTCAGCCATTTTGCTTTTTGTTTTGGGTGTTAGCTTGTAGCTATCCTCATCGGTGGGCTCAAGCATCTTTTCAGCTATTTTGCTCTTGGCCGGGATGCTCAGGCATGTTTTCAGCCATTTTACTTTTTGTTTCGGGTGTTAGCTTTTAGCTACCCTCATCGGTGGGCTCAAGCGTCTTTTCAGCTATTTTGCTCTCGGCCAGGATGCTCAGGTATGTTTTCAGCCATTTTGCTTTTTGTTTCGGGAGTTAGCTTTTAGCTACCCTCATCGGCGGGCTCAAGCGTCCTTTCAGCTATTTTGCTCTTGGCTAGGATGCTCAGGCATGTTTTCAGTCATTTTGCTTTTTGTTTCATGAAAACAACTCGTTGAAAGTCATGACAAGACATGCTGTGGATGAATATCATCTTTATTGATCATGAATATAAACTAATACATATATTGTCGATTGTGGACGTTGGTCTCTTGTGGCTTGCATATCTATTTTTTCTTGAGTTGTTTTTACGCGTAGAATCTTCTTAGCTGGCTGATGTGCCATGTATTGCTAACTTCTCTTCCATCTTCGGTTATTAACTTGTATGTGCCTGGTCCGGTGACTTTTGTGACAATGAACAGACCTTCCCATGGACTGAGTAGCTTATGTCGTCTATCAGTTTTTTGTATCCTTCTTAGCACAAAGTCTCTGACTTGTAATGATCGAGGATGGGTACTCTTGTTGTAGTGTCATCTTAAACCTTATAGATATCTGGCTGATTGGAGGGTAGTGTTTACTCTGACTTCTTCTGAGCTGTCGAGTTCTAATCTTCTTGTGTGTTCTGCTTCTCCTTCATCATATTGTTCTATCTTTGATGATGTCCAGATCAAGTCAGCAGGCAGTACGGCCTCTGACCCATAAACTAGGAAGAAGGGTGAGTAGCCTGTTGCTCTGCTTATTTGAGTTTGTAGCCCCCATACTACTTTAGGTAATTCTTCAATCCATTTGGACCCATAGTCCACTAGTTCTTCGTATAACCTTGGTTTTAATCCGGCTAGTATGAGTCCATTAGCCCTTTCTACTTGTCCGTTGGCTTCTAGATGTGCAACAGACACGTAGTCTATACTAAAACCATAGTCTTGTGCCCAACTTTTGAATTCTGTAGCTGTGAAGGGGGAGCCTAGATCTGTGATGATTCGATTGGGCATGCCAAAGCGGTGCATAATGTCTTGGATGAACTCGACTGCTTTGGCTGTGCTGTATTTTGCGAGTGGTTTGTATTCAATCCACTTGGTGAACTTGTCGATTATTACAAAGATGTACTCGAAGCCGCCTTTTGCTTTCTTCAGAGGTCCTACTTGATCCAGCCCCCAACAGGAAAAAGGCCAAGCGGGTGGGATGCAGATAAGATTGTGAGCTGGCACATGGGCTTGTCTTGCAAACATTTGGCAACCTTTGCATTTTCTGACAAGTTCTTCTGTGTCTTTCAAAGCGGTTGGCCAGTAGAATCCGGTGCAAAATGCTTTGCCAATCAGTGTTCTTGAAGCGGCATGGTTTCCACAGCAACCTGAGTGTATTTCGTCTAGGATCTCTTTGCCTTCTTCAAATGAGACACATTTTAGGAGTACTCCTGAAGATGCTGCTCTTCTGTAAAGTCTATCTCCTACTAGAACGTAGTTTTTGCTTCTACGAACAACTTGGGTGGCTTCTGCTTTTTCTGCTAGCAATTTATTTTCTTTGATATAGTCGATGAAAACTTGGCTCCATGAAGTGTTGATTACCAAGATCTGAACGCCTTTAGCCTGAATTTCAGGGGTTGTCTCACCGGGTTGTTTGACAGAGGGAACTGATAGCTCTTCTATGAATACGCCGGGTGGAACCTTCGCTCTGTCTGATCCGAGCTTGGCGAGGACATCTGCTGCAATGTTGGAATCGCGCAGGACATGTAGAATTTCTAATCCTTGGAAATGTTTTTCAAGTTTCCGTATTTCAGCACAGTAAGCACCCATGTTTTCTTTGGTGCAATCTCAATCTTTGTTGACTTGGTTGATGACTACTACTGAATCGCCGTATATGAGTAATCTCTTTATTTCGAGGGTAATTGCCACTCGTAGCCCGTGGATGAGGGCTTCATATTCTGCTTTGTTATTTGTAGCTTGCCATAATATCTGAAGGACGTACTTGAGTTGTTTTCCTTCTAGAGAAATGAGGAGAATGCCTGCACCGGCTCCGCCTAGTTTGAGTGACCCATCAAAGTACATCTTCCAGTGGTCAAGGATTGTATCTGATAAAGGCTGTTGAATCTCTGTCCACTCGGCCACAAAATCGGCAAGGGCTTGAGATTTGATTGCTTTCCGTGGGGTGAAATCGATGTTAAGAGCTCCGAGTTCGACTGCCCACTTTGATATGCATCCCGTCGCATCTCTATTGTGTAAGATGTCTCCGAGCAGGAAGTCTGTCACCACTGTGATCTGGTGGCTTTCAAAATAGTGGTGAAGCTTGCGTGAAGTGATCAATAGGGTGTAGAGTAGTTTTTGTACATGCGGGTACCGTATTTTTGATTCAAATAATACTTCACTGATGTAGTATACGGGTCGTTGTACTTTATACATGCGTTCTTCTTCTTCTCTTTCTATGACTATTGCCGTGCTGACCACAGCAGTAGTCGCCGCAATATATAGCATCATATCTTCATCTTTCCTTGGGGGTGTGAGAATTGGTGAGGATGTGAGGTATGCCTTAAGTTTCTTGAAGGCTTCGTCGGCCTCCTTTGTCCACTCAAACTTGTCTGTCTTCTTTAGTAGTTTAAAGAAAGGTAACCCCTTTTCGTCGAGTCTTGATATGAAACGGTTGAGGGCCGCTATGCATCCTGTTAGTTTCTGCACATCTTTGATACTTCTAGGTGGGCCCATTTCTATTATAGCTCGAATTTGCTTGGTGCTGGCTTCAATCCCGCGCTGACTGACCAAAAATCCGAGTAGTTGTCTTGAAGGAACTCTGAATACGCATTTATTTGGGTTCAACTTCCATCTCCATCTCTTCAAGTTTTCGAATGTTTGCTTTAAATCTTCAATCATAGTGTCTGGTTTCTTTGTTTTCACCACTACATCATCCACGTATGCCTCCACATTTTCACCGATTTGATCCCCAAGGCAAGTTTGGATAGCTCTTTGGTATGTGGCATCGGTGTTCTTTAGTCCAAACGACATGGTCTTATAACAGTAAGCACCGAACGGAGTAATGAAAGACGTCTTGCTCTGGTCTTGTTCTTTTAATGTGATCTGGTGATACCCTAAATAGTAATCGAGACAGGATAATAGTGCAGACCCTGCTGTTGAGTCGACTATCTGGTCAATGCGTGGTAGCCCAAACAGATCTTTTGGGCAATGTTTGTTGAGATCTGTGTAGTCGACGCACATGCGCCACTCGTCCATGTTCTTCTTCTGCACAAGGACCGGGTTTGCTAGCCAGTCTGGATGAAGGATTTCTCTGATGAATCTGGCTGCCATCAGTTTTGTGATTTCCTTTTTAATCGCTGCCTTTTTGTCAGGTGAGAATCATCGTAGCCATTGCTTTACAGGCTTGGAGCTTTCATTAACATTAATTCTGTGCTCAGCTAACTCTCTTGGGACACCTGGCATGTCGGCCGACTTCCAAGCGAAGATATCTTTGTTGTCCCAAAGAAAGTTGGTGAGCGCGAGTTCCTATTTTACCGAGAGGTGAGCACTAATGGTTGCTGTCTTGGAGGTATCACCAGTGTCCAAGTCGATTTGCTTGACGTTGGCTTCTTTTGGTGGTGTGATGATGCTGGGCTTTTTAGCCGGTATTTCTAATTCTTCTTGGCTCATCTCTGTAGCAATTGTGGCTATTTCTTTCCTTCCATTATCGGCTTGTGCTTTGGCTGCAATTTGGATTGCCTGAACGTCATAGTCAAAAGCACGCTTCAAATCACTTCGAAGAGAAAGGATACCATTGGGTCCTGGCATCTTAAGCAGTAAGTACGGATAATGTGGTATTGCCATGAATTTTGCCAGTGCTGGGCGTCCGAGGATTGCATGATATGATGAATCGAAGTCTGCGACCTCAAATTTGATAAACTCTATTCGGTAGTTCGAAGGAGTTTCAAAAGTAACGGGTAAAGTAATTTGTCCGAGCGGCATGACTGCTTTGTCGGGTACTATTCCATAAAAAGGTGTGCTTATTGGTGTGATCATCCCGGTGAGTTGTAGTCCCATTTTCCTTAGTGTTTCTGAAAAGATGATGTTGAGTCTGGCTCCCCTGTCGATTAGTACTTTGGTGACAGTCATACCAGCAATAGTTGGATCTAGAACCAGAGGATAATGGCCTATGTTTCCTATGCTAGTCCATTGGTCTTCTCTGGTAAATTGGATAGGATACTGTGACCAATTGAGATATCTTGGTGTAGCCGGTTCTGCTGTCATGATAGTCCGTAGTGCTAGTTTTTCTTGATGTTTGCTTCTGCAATCTGGAGCCCCTGAGAAGATCACTGCTACCGTTCCCCTGGGTTTTTGGAATCCTTTGTCCTTGTGGCTGTCTTCATCTTTTTTCTGAATGTCCTCTTTGGTGTTCTCCTTACTATCTTTTCTTGTGTATCGATCATTGAAAGTGTAGCAATTTCCGATGGTGTGCCTCCCATTAGGGTGCAATGGGCAACGTATGTTTTCAATGTCATCATATCTTCTGGGTTTGGAAAACTTCTTTGATTTGTCGGCCATTGCCACGGTATTGTCTGGTCTACGTTTTCTTTCTTGATGTCTGTTATTCCGATGATTTTGCTTGTCCGGGTTGTCCTGGTTGCTTCTATCTGGGAACCTCTCTCGTGTTTTTTCTTCTACAGTAATCATCTTTTCTACTGTTCATCTGAATTCTTTATTATTTCTTAGATTTTCTTTGCAGAAGTCTTGAAATTGCCACCTAGCCATGATTCCGTGAGAGAAAGCTTCAATTACTTCTCGTTCGGTGATGTTATGCACTTGAGCCCGCAGTTCGCCGAATCATCGATAGTAATTTCTGAGACTTTCGCCTCCCGTTTGCTTGAGTCCTTTTAGTTCTGCATGAGTGATCGGGTGTGTGATGATACCCGCAAAATTTTCACAAAAAACTCTTTGCAAATCCTCCCAATTTCTGATCGATCCTGGGTTCAATTTATTGAACCATTGGAGGGGCATAGTTTCTAGTGCCATGGGGAAGAATAGGGTTTTGATATCGTCGTCTCCTCTGGCTAGTTCAATTGATTGTGAATATATTCTGAGCCATTGCCTTGGTTCAGTTTTGCCATCATACTTGGAGTGGTTAGACGGTTTGAACTTGTGAGGTAATCGTACTAATGCAAGCCTGTTCGTGAAACAGGGGAATCTGTCGTGCATTCTGGCTTCTTTGAATTTGGATTTGGCACCTCCTTCTGGCCAACTATTGTTTTGATGGGAATAGTTCTGTGAGGCTGTCTGGGTAGGCACCCTACTCCTAGTCTTTCTTGGTTGTTCAAATTGGTGGCCTTGATTATGTTCCTTCCTACTTTCTCCGTTATGGCTTCCACCCGGCCCAAGTCTTTCGAAAGCAGACTTCCTTTGATTTTGATCTTCTTGCCTGTGGGTTGTTGATCTGGCGGGTAGTCTTGATTGGGCTCTCTCTTCATGCGTTCTCGGGATCGTCGACTGGAGCAAGTCTTGGAGTTGTTCATACTTCTCACCGGGATATGAAGTTGCCCTGAGTTCTTCTAATGCTTCTCAAATCTTATCGTAAGGCGTATTTGCCGTGCGTCTTTCTTCGACTTCTCGTTGTGATTTTCTTCTGTCGTATTCAACCAAATCTGACTCGTATCTGATCTAGGCTTCCCTGCGCTGCCTAGCATGGTGTTGGCGCCCTTACTTCAACTTGTTCTTCCTTTCTCTAGCTTGTTTCTAACTCTCAGTTTCTCCATCGTAGCCCTGGGCAAAGGGTGATATGTTGGATTCTGATTCATCTGACGACCTAACATCGGGTGCTTCTGGGGGATTTAATGGTGACCGAGGACGTCGAACCATGAGCACTTCCCGTGCGTGAGCCGTTCTGTTGTCGGTGTTAGTTTTCATACTGTCGGAGTTGCTGATGACTTTAGTAGATGCCTCGATGTCACAGATCGAGTCTCCTTCTTGGTAAGGTAGAATAGCTGTTGTTGTGCCGACTAGTTGGGTTCTGCTATCTTTAGGAACAAAACCTGGCCAGTGGATGATATAGTCTTGCGATGTTATCATTAGCACGAGACCCTCCTGGGCTCCTGTCAGTGGTATCCCAAGCATTGGATTGAAAGATCTTTTGAACTGTCCCTGATAAGATGTTGCCATGTTTAGGAGTCCAAGTGGAGGAAGATCTAACTTCTTGAAGGGATTCTGCGCGTACTCCGAGTTGTATTCTTGATAGGTCAAGGCCGCGTTTTTAAGTCCCATCGGAAAAGAACTTGGTTTCCCAAAAGGACTCGGATAAGACTCCAACTCGAATGCGAAGCTTGAATTCGAGTCAGATGCACAAAGCTGTGGAACCTAAGTTGAATCAGACACTATGAGCTATGCGAATCTTCCGGAGATTTGATCTGTCGTGGTCGTCATAATAGAATCGTCTTCATGGTGTTTCAAATCTTCGAGGAGACGACTTTGGAGCTTGCCATTGTTGTTCGCCTCGTAGATCCATGAGCTGAAGATGAAAGTGGTTCCCGTTGAGAAGATCATGTTGTTGAGGTCCATCGAGCTCTCGGATGCAAGTTCACCAAAAGCCCCTACCTGGTGCGCCAGCTGTCGATGTTTTACCACCGATAGCCTGCCATGGGAATACCTGAGGCAGTATATTTGGGCTTCAGCGTATGCGGAACTCGATGGTGAACGCAAGAGACAGTCGATTTATCCTAGTTCAAGCCCTCGATCGTGGATCGAGTAATAACCCTACGTCTAGTCGGCGTTCGCCTTTGCATTAGATTGATTGTAAAGTGTTGTGTTGTACAATTATTGTTCTATTGTCTGTCTTCTTTTCCCCAGGAGCCCTGCCCTCCTTTATATAGTCAGGAGGCCAGAGTCCTAGTTGGTTTATAATGAGAGTTCCTAGTAGGATTACTGAATAGTACTACTACTAAGATTACATGGGAAGAATCCTAGTTGGACTAGATCTTCTCTCTCCCTTGCGGGGTATCCTGTGGGTCCCGCATCGACACTTAGTAACTAACCTTCAAGGACCCAAGCAAGTTTGGGTACCTAAAAAGAATTGATCTTCTTTTATATGTTAATTACAAAGTCGGAGGAATACATTGGGTTCTTGATAGTGGGTGCACTCAACACATGACCAATGATGCAAGAATGTTCAACTCAATCAACACCAATGGCAATGATGGTTATGATAGTATTACATTTGGTGATAATGACAAAGGCAAGGTCAAAGGACTTGGTAAGATTGCAATATCCAATGACATGAGCATATCCAATGTATTGCTAGTAGAGAGCTTGAACTTTAATTTGCTATCCATGGCTTAATTGTGTGATCTTGGATTCAAATGCATATTTTGGGGTAGATGATATAGAGATCATAAGTGTAGATGGCTCTAACTTGATCTTCAAAGTCTTTAGATATGAGAATCTATACTTGGTTGATTTCAATGCTAGTGAAGCTAGATTATCTACATGCTTGTTCACTAAGTCTAGCATGGGTAAGTTATGGCATAGAAGGCTTAGTCATGTTGGAATAAAACAATTGAATAGATTGGTTAAGCATGACTTGGTTAGATGCTTGAAAGATGTTGTGTTTGAAAAGGATAAGCTTTGTAGCTCTTGTCAAGCCGGAAAACAAGTTGGAAACACCCATCCCAAGAAAAGCATGATGAGCACTAGTAAAGCATTTGAGTTATTACACATGGATTTGTTTGGGTCAACACAATACACTAGCATTGGTGGAAATAAATATGGCTTTGTGATAGTGGATGATTATACTAGATACACATGGGTATTCTTTCTAGTGGACAAACATGATGTGTTTGCAATATTCAAATAATTTGTCAAGGGCATTCACAATGAGTTTGAAACAACCATCAAGAGAGTTAGAAGTGACAATGGTAGTGAGTTCAAAAACACTAGAATTGATGAGTTATGTGATGAATTTGGAATTAGACATCAATTCTTGGTCAAGTACACTCCACAATCAAATGGCCTTGTTGAGAGGAAAAATAGAATACTCATTGATATGGCAATGTCTATGCTTAGTGAGTACAATGTTAGTCAATCTTTGTAGGCCGAAGCTATCAACATGGCTTGCTATTGTAGCAACCGTCTCTATTATCACCCACTGAAAGAGAAGACACCATATGAGCTCTTGAATGGTAGAAAGTCCAACATTGCATATTTTTGAGTCTTTAGTTGCAAATGCTATATCTTAAAGAAAGGCACTAGATTGGGCAAGTTTGATAAGAAATGTGATGAATGATTCCTACTTAATTACTCCACTACAAGCAAAGCATATAGAGTTTGGAATTTGGATAGTGGTATTCTTAAGGAAGTTCATGATGTTGAATTTGATGAAACTAAGGGTTCACAAGTAGAGAATGAGAACTTAGAAGATGTTAGAGGCATTCAACTTTCAAATGCCATGAAGAACATGGATGTTGGTGAATTGAGGCCTAGGCAAGTGAATGATGATGAAGATGATCAAGTGCAAGTGCTCTCTAACTTAAATGTGCAAGATGATACAAATCAAGTTAGTACAAGTGGCTCTCATGATAATGAACAAGATCAAGTGGCTAGTACATCATCTCAACCCAATGATCAAGCAAGTGCAAGCAATCAAGTTCCAATCCTCTAACCAACCAATGTTGTAAGGGATCATCCATTGGACACTATCATTGGTGATATTTCAAGAGATGTGCAAACTAGATCAAGATTGGCTTCATTTTATGAACACTTCTCATTTATGTCATCCATTAAACCAAAGAAGATAGATGAAGCATTGAAAGATATTAATTGGGTGAATGCTACGCATAAAGAATTGAATAACTTCACAAGAAATCAAGTATGGGAATTAGTAGAGAGATCAAAGGGACACAATGTGATTGGAACCAAATGGGTCTTTAGAAACAAGAAAGATCAAGATGAGATAGTAGTAAGGAACAAAGCAAGATTAGTAGTACAAGGCTATACATAAGTTGAAGGTCTTGACTTTAGAGAAACATATGCCCCGGTTGTTAGATTAGAAGCAATTAGAATCTTGCTAGCCTATGCTTGTGCCCACAACATCAAGCTCTATCAAATGGATGTCAAGAGTGCATTTCTCAATGGTTATATCAATGAAAAAGTATATGTTGAGCAACCTCCTAGTTTTAAAGATGACAAAAAGCCCGACCATGTGTACAAGTTGAAGAAGGCATTGTATGGCTTGAAGCAAGCACCTTGAGCATGGTATGAGAGATTAAGGGATTTCCTAATCTCTAAAGGGTTCATGATGGACAAGGTTGATACAACTCTTTTCATCAAGAAGATTAGAAAAGATTTATTTGTGTTGCAAATCTATGTTGATGACATCATATTTGGATCAACCAATCAAGATTTTTGTGATGAGTTTGGAAATATGATGGCTAATGAGTTTGAGATGTTCATGATTGGAGAGTTGAGTTACTTCCTTGATCTTTAAATCAAGCAATTGAAGAATAGTACTTTTGTGAGTCAAGGCAAGTATATCAAGGACATGATCAAAAAGTTTGGCATGAGTGATAGCAAAGTCATTAGCACACCAATGGGAACAAATAGTAACTTGGATAGTGATGCAAGTGGCAACATGGTGGATAAAAAATTATACCGGTCTATGATTGGAAGCCTACTCTATGTGACCGCATCAAGGCCGGATGTCATGTTTAGTGTATGCATGCGTGCAAGATTTCAAGCCTCACCAAGAGAAAGTCATTTAAAGGCTACAAAGAGAATATTGAGGTACTTGAAGCATACACCAAATGTTGGTTTGTGGTATCCCAAAGGAGCAAAGTTTGAGCTAGTTGATGACTCCAACTCGGATTATGCAGGATGCAAGGTTGAAAGGAAGAGCACCTCAGGCACATGTCAATTGTTGGGAAGATCACTTGTTTCATGGTCATCAAAGAAGCAAAATAGTGTTACATTATCAACCGTTGAAGCCAAATACATATCCATCGGTAGTTGTTGTGCACAAATACTTTGGATGAAGGCCACTTTGAATGATTTTGGAATCAAGTTCAAGAAAGTGCCATTGCTATGTGACAATGAGAGTGCAATCAAGTTGACCAACAATCCGGTTCAACATGCAAGAACAAAGCACATTGATGTCTGCCACCATTTCATAAAAGATCACCAACAAAAAGGAGACATTTGTATTGAGAGTGTAGGCACCGAAGATTAACTTGCCGATATATTCACCAAGCCATTGGATGAGAAAAGGTTTTACAAGCTAAGGAATGAGTTGAACATATTGGATTTCTCAAATATGTGTTGATGCACCCCCACTCATATGACATGCCTCTCCTTCGAGCAATCCAAGGTAAAAGTTGATTGGCATGGCATACATCCTTGCTAAGGACTTATTTAGTGCATCTTGACATCTTTCACATTTAATAAGCTTATTCGTGAAAATCAAATGAATTTGATGATTGTATAGTACCACTATTGCTTCTATGCTTATTTTGATCTAGTGGTAGCACATGACATGTTTATGGGCTTGTAAACCTAGTGTTTGATCTAGAAAATGAACTCTAAGTGTTTAACTCAACATGGTACAAGATCACCCTTATTTGGAGGTATGAAGAATCTTGTCCTTGGATCAAACCGAGTTAAATATCTTTGATAAATGATCTAGATTAGACCAAATTTGGGAAAATGATTCTCACCCCATTGATTGACATTGATAATCCTAACCTATCTATACTTTAAGCCTTTGTGGTCATTGTAAGGAAAATGGACCCTAGGCCCATTTACTTTGGATTTTAGTGTTTGATGACCAACATAATCAAATTGGACTAATGAATTTGCAAGTGTTTGTTTTGAAGTCCAATAGGGTGCAAGACATAACTTGGACGAAGGCGATGTGATGATCCAATGATCAATACCTCAAGCAAGACCTTAGAAGCACAAGAAAAGACCCAAAATATCAAGCAAAGTCCAAGCATGAAGATAGGAACCAAGCTGTACGCAAGATCATGAAGAAACAAGCTCGTAGAGGCGACCGAACACTAGATCAGACGCAGGTAGCTCGATAGTCGGGACGACTAGACGCTGGACCGGTAGCTCGGCAGTCAGGACGATCGGACGATGGACCGGTGGCTCTGCAATCAGGATGACCAGACGCGGGCGGTGAAACCAACTAGACGTAGGGAAGCAGCGTCCGATCGAGTACAGAGAGGTTCTAGAACGATGAAACTACGACCGGATGCTGGCAGCGTCCGATCAGTGGTTCACAGTTCAGCGGTCCAGACGACCGAACACGTCCGGTTAGGATGATTCAGCGCCCGGTCAGTAGCAGTTTCATGGGAATTTGACCCCAACGGCTACTTTCTTAGTGGGGCTTATAAATACAACCCCCAACCGGCCATTTGAGTGTGGTGGAGCTGAGGAAATATACCAAGGGTGTTGATACATCGTTTTAGTGATCTCCACTTGCATAGAGCTTAGTAATTCATCAGGTGATTAGCGTAGGTGCTTTGCAAAGTGCTTAGGTTGATTAGACCACCGCTCATGTGCTTGCTCTAGGTTTAGGCCTAGTGTTTAGTGAGGTTTGCATACCTCTTGCCACTCGGTGCTTGCGAGCACCATTGTTGTACATCGGAGGGGCTTGAAGTCTTGCGAGACCACACCAACCGCGTTTGTGGTATGGCCACCATCGTGTACCGGAGGGAACAAGGCCCGCGGCGTTTCGGCCGGAAGCTTGATAGTGAAGACAGCGAGGAGCATCTAGGAGAGGCTTGCCGGAAGGCATGTCAGAGACCCACTTGCGCGTGGGGAAGGCCTGAGGCTATCCATGGAGTTATCCGACCGGGAGCTTGGCCCTTACGAGGGATTCCTTGTGAAGGGCTCCAACGAGGACTAGGGGAAGCTTGTGCACTTCTCGATACCTCGGTAAAAATACCGGAGTCGTCGATGGGAGTTTGCATATCTCTACCTTGCTCTTTAGCTTCCACATTTACATTGATTACTTTACTATGTTTGCGGTAGAGATAGCAACACACTAGCAAAATCATAGTTGCACATCTAGATAGTTTATCTTTGCATAGGTTTTGCTAGGGTTAGAAAAAGAGGCCATAATTTAGAGTTAGAATTTTAAGTTGCCTAATTCACCCCCCTCTTAGGCGTCATGGTCCCTTCAGTCATGATGACAAAGGGGGAGAAAAATAAAGATATTAGTGATATTAGTACATGGGGAGAAAAACAAAGATATTAGTGTACTAATATAATAAAAGACAACAAAGTGGGAAAACTTGACATAAGGAGAGAGATATGACAAAGGAAAGGGATCTATTAAAATTTTGAGCACACAAGTAGGGGGAGCAAGCTCATAAACTTGTAGATGTATTTGAATGTGCATTTTATATGTTTGCTTGCATGGCATAAGTTTTAAATTTCAATATTCATGCTTGTGTGGTGTATGCTAGTTATAGGTTTGAATGATAAATTGAAAATCTAGCATGCATAGGTTATCTAGTGATTTTATTTCTAAGTGTTTTCAAGTGATATCGAGCTAATCATGGTGCTAAGGATGGTATAATGGTGCACTCCAATTGGTATCACGCTTCAAAGGTCTATCTTTTATACCTTAGCATCATTTGGTAGACAATGTCTCCTATATTTCCATCTAAGCATATGTGCAAGCTTCAATTCAAACTCTTAGCACATATGTAGGGGGAGCAATTGCTACCATATGGAGTTCATGAAACTTGTCCATATCCTTTTACACATAGTAAATATGCTTGGGCAAGCAATATGGATTCAATTGAATTTCAATTCATATCTTTGTGAAAGGGTTGTCATCAATTACCAAAAAGAGAGAGATTGAAAGCTCTAGTTTAGTTTTGGTGAATTGATGAAACCCTAAGTGCTAACCTAGTTTATCAAGTGATCATGAGATAGGTAGCACATTCCAAGTGGTGAAGCAAATGAAGATCGTGACATGATGATGATGATGCCATGGTGATGATCAAGTGCTTGGACTTAAAAAGAAGAAAGAGAAAAACAAAAGGCTCAAGCAAAGGTATAAATAGTAGGAGCCATTTTGTTTTGGTGATTAATACACTTAGAGAGTGTGATCATATTTAGGTTCGATAGTTGTACTATTAAGAGGGGTAAAACTCATATCGAAATACGGTTATCAAAGTGCCACTAGATGCTCTAACTCATTGCATATGCATTTAGGATCTAGTGGAGTGCTAACACCCTAGGAAAATGTTTGTGAAAAATATGCTAACACATGTGCACAAGGTGATACACTTGGTGGTTGGCACATTTGAGCAAGGGTTAGAAACTTCACCGGTAGAGTGTCTGCCCATAGAGTGCGGACAGTCCGACGATACCACCAGCGTCCTAAACTCAGGTGAACGTGGTCACTGTAAGTGACCGGACGTTGGTCTCTGAAGGACCGGCACGTCCGGTCAGTAGCTGCAGAAAAAGCACAGCGTCGGTCGTCGACCGAACGCTGGCTGGCTGCGTCCAGTCATACTGACATGGTCATGAACAGGGGAAACACCAAGTGACCAGACACTAGGTGAGTTTGGTCGAGCATGACCAGACGCTGAGGTCCAACGTCCGGTCACTTTGAGCTGATGCGTCCGGTCGTCACTTGACCATTGAGATCGGGTGATCAACATTTGAAGAGAGGGGACACGTGGCACGCATCGCGTGACCGGACGCTGAGGTCCAGCGTCCGATTAATATGACCGGAGCATCCGGTCACCTCGTGTTGTGCCTAGTGAAATGGTACAGCGGCTCTATTTTATGAGGGGCTTCTATTTAAGCCCCATGGCCAGCTCAAGCTCACTCTCTTGACCATTTGCATTGACATAGCAACCATGTGAGCTTAGCCAAAGCCCTCCCACTCATCTCCATCATTGATTCATCATCTTTGTGAGATTGGGAGAGAATCCAAGTGCATTGCTTGAGTGTTTGCATCTAGAGGCACTTGGTGTTCGTGTTTTGCTGCGGGATTCGTTTATTACTCTTGGTGGTTGCCACCACTTAGACGGCTTGGAGCAGCGAGGATCGTCGAGCGAAGGTTGGTGATTGTCTCTGGCTCTAATCGTGGTGATTATTAGGGGTTCTTGACCTTTCCCCGATAGAGAGCCAAAAGGTACTCTAGTGAATTACTCATGGCTTATGTGATCCTCATCTTGTGTTGGTTGTGCGGCACCCTATTGATGGTTTGGCATGTGATGCCAATTAGCTCATGAATCTACAAGCGAGGAGTAGCTTGTCGGCAAACAAGTGAACCTCGGTAAAAAATCATTGTGTTCATCATTTGATTCTGAGGTGATTGGTCTTCATTGATATTGATTCTTGTGATTGATTGGTTCACTCATCGACACGGCGGTATAAATATCTTACTCTCTCCCTTTATATTATCGCAAACTAGTTACCAAGCTATTTAGTGTAGCTAGTTGTGAGAGCTTGTTGGTTTGGTTAGTATAGCTCTTTAGTTAGTCTTTGAGAACACACTAACTTAGTGTAGTGTCATAGCTATTATGTGGATATAAACTATATAAACTATAATTATGGTAAGTGGCTTGCAATTTTAATAGGCTAGCGCAACACTTGCTTCGCCTCATAATTGTCTAATTGGTTTGTTAAGCGTTGTTGTAGAAATTTTTATTAGACTATTCACCCCCCTCTAGCCATTAGGACCTTTCAAGTAGAACATGGATGTCCAGGGAAAAAACATTGAATGTTAACACAAATCCAAGCTGAAAGCCGACTAAATATAAACAGAGAGCAGAGAGCAGTTACAGTAGATTGGAGCACTTGGTTAAGTTAGAACTTAGCTTTAGCTCTCTTGTTTTAAGTTGTATATCTGGTTGTATAATCATTCATGAGCATCTCTCCTGTGTATTCTTGAAAAAAGGCATGCATCACTGAATTATAATAGACATGCTGTAAGTGGGAGCACTTGCGAAAAAGAAGTATCATAAAAAAGCCATGCATTATCGGATCGCATAACAAATGCTATAAGTGGGAACATTTGTGAAAAGAAGTATTATGAATTATACACTTAAAACTTGTTGGCATCTATACAGTGAATTTTGTTAGGCCCAATTCAGCTACAGTTGTACTGGTTTTTGGTCTTACTAAGACTTTATTGGTATAGCACTGCTACGTTTTGGTTTCATCTGCATATGCTTGGTTTTTATGTGGACTACTTAGCTGATTTTATTGTTTCTTTGACTTGCCTGCTACAATACTTACCTATTGTTTTTTCTTATATATCTTTTACTTAATATTCCTTATGCTGATTTTCCCTACCTTTTCTCTATTTCTTATTTTTTAATTATGATTTGGGCTTAATTTCTTGATTCCTCAATATAATTGTAGCATAGGCCGAGACTGTGTTTTAACTGAGAAATGTGCAGCGATCGATCCCTGTCACAAAGTCTATTGCAGTTGGTCGTTGAACGCAGAAGGGTTAAATGACGTAATGTGCATTTGTGCTGTTTTCGTCCAAATGTTGAGATTCACTAGGATTCTAAAGAGCAAAATGTTACTGTTCCTAGTTGATGGATGACATTTCTCAATTTACGCATTGTAAGTCATAACTCATGTATGAACTATTGACTATCAAGTAAAGTGTGTCGTAAAGTGTGTCATTTTGTGGGTCTGAGCAAATTATTATCGTGCTCTCTGAATGGATTACATTTATGAGTTCACGTTTGTTTACACCCATGTATTGATAGGACTATATGTATTAGAACTTGAGACGATGCTTTAATTAGAAGTTTTGGGTTTTGGCTATTTAATACAAATGTAATAGACAACTACGGATCGGTTCAAGGCATGGTGACAATTGTCACCACAAGTAAATCTTGTGCAAGTTGTATAGTATTTTTGACGAGCATGGGTTTAGCATGGCTAGGGTCTTGGTTTTGTGTTTGTATCTACGGTGACTTACTCTTAAGGTGTTGTAACATTTTGATCAAATATTTTAAATGATATGTTTTTAGAATAATTTTTATTTTGTTAAATTCTATGTCTACCCGTAGCAACGCATGGGCACTTAACTAGGTAAAATATTATCTTAGTCGCATGAAAGAAATGGATATCGGAGACTTCTTGCCGATATAAAATATTATTTTAGCCATATCACGGAAATGTTTATATAGTAGAGTTTGTGAGCCAGCGGTGCCATGCTCTTAGTGACCGTTAATTTTACAAACTTTGCTTTTTGATTAAATGTCAGTTTAATGTTTTATAATATTATTATCTTATCGTACGATCTATGTGTTTTTAGTATAAAAGTTTAGTTGTCCGGTAGCAACGCACGAACACGCTACCTGATAAAAGTAAAATATTTCCAACTTGTCATATCATAGGAAAAATATGGCTTATCGTCGTTTTGTTAGGTTGACAAAAAATAGTCAAGACACTGGACGGATCGGTGGAGGCGATTGGATGCCGGCAGGACCAACGATTAACGTTTGTTCATTTTGTCTGGGTTCGTGTCGATGCAGAGTCCGCATACTCAGGACTTGTTTAGTTGTAGGAAATTTGGAATTTGGGGCTACTGTAGTACTTTCGTTTTTATTTAGCAATTAGTATTCAATCATGGATTAATTAGACTCAAAACGTTCGTCTCGCAATTTTCTACCAAACTGTGCAATTAGTTTTTTTTCGTCTACATTTAATGCTCTATACACGAGCCGCAAACATTCGATGTGATAGGTACTATAGCACTTTTTGAGAATTTAGGGTGGAACTAAATAAGGCCTCAACTCTTTCAGGATATGGAGGATCTCACCTTTTGTATATCATTGACCTCCAACTCTTTCAGGATATGGAGGATCTCACCTTTTGTATATCATTGACTACTACTAGGAAGATCTCACCTTGTACTGATATTGAGTAGCACATGATACATGGTTTTGGCAGTTGAAGGACCACGACATGACACTTTGTGAGGACTAGAAGATAAATGGATTCTTTATTTTTATAATAATCTTTTTTAACTTTTATTTTTTTAAATAGCCTCACTTATTGTTTGCTTCAAATAAGCAGCCCGTTCGTTTGACTGTGGCTTGTCGTAAATGATCGTAAATTTCCAGCTAGAATAGTATTTTTCTCTCACACAAACCAGCCGACAGTACTTCTTCACGAACCAGCCAACCGAACAGGTTGAAGAACGAGCTAAGATTGATATAAGATTTAGGCTAGGCCATTTAGGGCCTGTTTAGTTCCCTCTAAAACGTCAAATTTTTTAAGATTCCTCGTCACATCGAATATTTGGACGCATGCATGAAGCATTAAATGTAAATAAAAAATAAAACTAATTACACAGTTTAGACGAAATCCACGAAACGAATCTTTTAAGCCTAATTAGACTATGATTGGACACTAATTGTCAAATAACAACGAAAATGCTACAGTGTCGTTTTGCCAAAATTTTTGTCATCTAAACTGGGCCTTAGCAGAAATTCATGGGCCAGAGGCCGAACAGCAGAAGCGGTCCATTTACGGCCGAGAAGGCCCACGTAATCCGGCCGTTGGCGGCGTGGTACGGCAAGTCAACGCAAAGCAACGCGCCGCGCCGCAGTTTTCCACACGGGGGACGAGAGACCACCCGATCTCCTCCCGATGCGGGGCCCAGCTGCCCAGGAATCCGAGGCGGAAGGGATCATTCCAGCAGCTCCCAACCACGCCCCCGCACCCGGCTCACGTGGACCGTCCGCCGAGGGCCCTCCGGCCAGCGCACCGCGGTGCACCAAGGCCGAGACCACGGCGTGCGGTGGGGTCGTGGGGCGGCGCCGAAGTCGGGGACCCCACCGTATTCGGTCGCCCATCACTACCCGTACACACCTGGCACGCCTAACAGGCCACGTAACGCAGTGGAATCCAATGCGGCATATCCTTCCAGTCCAATCTTACACCAACACCCCTCGAGCACAGAGAAAACTCGTCGAAACCCCCTCGTCTTGTGATCTAGAAAGGACTGATCCGTGATACCATATAGAACACAGGCCCTCCATCTAAAGAAGTTTTAAATCGAAACAGCGCATCGCGGCTTCCCGCCCCTCCGCGCACCCTTTTCCCGCTTAATTCCCACTCCCCGCATCCGACGGCGCGGGATCCGCCACGTCATCGATTCCGGCCCGCCTTGCTCAGCACGGAGCCGTCCAGTTCCGTCCTTGGGAAGCCTGATCCTCCCGCCGCAGCCGGCCCCCTCCTTTATATGCTCCGCCGGCCGCGTCTCTTCCCTCCTAATCCCGCGTTTAAAAAAAAGGAAAGCAAATTTCTTCTTCCCTCGAAAAATCAATCTCGCAATGGAGAGCAGCGTAGGCGTAGAGAAGGCGGCGGCGGCGGCTGGAGCTGTGGGCGGCGGAGGAGGGTACGGCTGTGGCGGGTGGGAGACGCCGAAGCGGGAGGAGTGCCGCATCCCGGCGACGCTGCCCTGCCCCGCGGCGCCGAGGAAGGCCGTGCCGGATTTCGGGAAGCGGCGCAGCCCGCCCAAGAACGGCTACTTCCAGCCGCCGGACCTGGAGGCGCTCTTCGCGCTCGCGCCGCGCCGCCAGGCCTCCTCCTGCGCGTGACTTCGGCGGCGGGCCGGCGGTGGCAGAGAAGGGCTCTGCTCCAGATTGATTTTGGGAGTTGTAGATAGGTTTCCAGTCTCTGTTGTACTCACTCTAGTAGGGTTTAGTAGCGGGTGGGTTTAGGGAGGCAGTAGGAGGGTTTTAGGGAGTGGTAGGTAGGTAGGTGGTGGATGCTTGAGATGAGAACTCATATAAGCATACTGTTTGGTTCAGATGATGAAATCCTTATATGTTTCTTGTCACTTGTGCGTATTCATGTCACTAGCCCTTTGTTCGATTGAGATGTTGCAGTACATGTTCACAATACTACCTGTGGGCTGCGGTTGCTGCGGCGGTGATTGCGGGCGGGCGGCGTGAAGAATGCGGCGGCTGCGTTGTTTGCTTCACTTGTATGCGCAGCATCTACCTACGATAACTGCTGATGATGGTGATCTACCTAGGATACTGCTGATGATGGTGATCGGTGGCCAGGTTGCAGCTTGAAGCTTCGAAAAGCCTCTCCAGTTGTCCCGTATGCTTCATTGCTACTGCTGCAGTCTATTCTCCCGTTTAATCGGTGCTATTAGAAAAAAAAAAGTGTTTTTAATGGATGGTTAGAAGCAGTAATCCGTGCAGATGAAATGATGTTAACTGCTGTTCCTCCCAGCTGGTAGTACATGAACTGGAAGGCATTAAAACACAATCGAGAGGGAAGCTGTGCTCTTGAACTCGGCCGCAGTTATTGTGGCTGCGGGAGGCCTGCAGCGCGATGTGGGCTTTGCATTCCTCTGCCTCCTGTCCTAGGCGCATTGCAATGTATGTGGCCGGCCCGTGTGTGTGACTAGCGTCAGAGGCGGCTTCAGAGAGCTCGCTTCTGTGGTCCTGAAACCATCATCGCGAGGCCCGGGGTGACGCGGACGGCTTCCAGTTCCAGATGCTGTGAACGACGAGCCGACACAAGCTCGCTGCTCGCCGGGTTGGGGTTGCTGTTGCTTGTTGGTGACCGGTGCGGGCATGTGTTGTGCCTCGAGGGCACCGGGCGCTTGCCAGCCCCCGTGTCCCGTGCCGCCACACTCTGTTCTAGTGTGAGGACTGGAGCGAGGGACCAGCAGGGCAGCGTGAGGACGGCGTGCGGCACGCCACACTCAGTTCTAGTGTGGTGTGATGCGCTGAGGCTCCTGCTGCAAGTGAGACTTTTAGGTCCACTTCAATCAATTTTTACACTTGCAAGTCGAAAGACCATTGTTCTTTCTTTCCAGAGAATATATTTGCTGTGCCTGGGCTCGTAGGTTGGATGATATCCATACACATGTTTGCGATAGGTTGCCAAGTAACTTTCGCGGTTCTCCTTTCCTCAACGACCAACACTCGCGACGTGTAAAATGTCTGTCGGCTTCTTCTACGAGGGAGCATCGGTCCTGACGGCAACATGGCACCGGCCAATTAGCCATGCAATTTGGTTTTGATTAATGCTGATAATATAGTATTCTGCAACTCAAGCAAAGCGTTTTCCGTTGCAGCCACTGGTTCCACCTCCACGATGGCCGATGGCACTAGAGATTGAAAGGTGTGCAGCTGAAGCGGAACGTCGGTCCCCAACCACTGCACGACGCCAAACTGCGAGACCCGGGAGAGGACCTCAGTAGTTCAGTCAGGTCCTTCGTCCTCAAGCCAGACATCACACACAGTTTGTTGGCAGCAGCACATCTGAATTCCAATCTGGCGACACAAAACCACTAGAGCTTTTGTCCCGTCGCAACCAACACTGATTCGTGCTAATCTAGTCGTACTCGTCGCAACCCAAAAATGTCACAATGGGTAGCATACCATACGCCTTTCCAGTTCCTCGTTCCTGTTGAACAAGGATAGCAATCTGCCTAGTTCCATAAATAGGCATACACAATGGTTTAGGCCTCGCTTACAAGGGTGCAGAGGTGACGCGCGTTTGGTAGGAGTAGTTCAGGTAATGGACTCAATTGATTTGGCAAAAGAAATGCACAATCGGAGTCGGAGGCAAGTCGTTGCATTCTCTCTGGTTTTTTATTCGCCTAAATGGATCTTGCTTTTTTACTTGCTTTACATTCAAGGGACAACAAACGATGCCTGACAAGTTCCTGGTCCTGGATGGTTCTGTACTTCTGTCTCCTCGCAATGTCAGAATGTTTTCTGCACCAAGTCGACTGTGTTTTTTTTCCACCTTTTTCTAAAAAAACAGTCATCTTGAATTTAAATTCCATACCTTTTTGAACTTGACCGCAATATGAAGAGACAAGGCAGACCACCAACAACAAACGGAGAAGCAATAAGAGGCTGATGCTCACATTTCCATTTACATGTGATCAGCTAAATAACTTTGGCCCTGTTCATTTTGCTGAAAAGCCATGACTGAAAGTATTGTTCGCTGATTTGTTAAGAGAGAAAAACAATGTTCATTCACTGAAATAGTACGGCTTATCAGACAAGCGAACAGGGCTTTACAGACAACTTGGCTTTATGCTGTCACCGAGGAAGAAGTATTTTTATTTAAGAAATCAAGCTCCTTCAGTTAAAACATAATTTGTTTTTGAGTTAAAAAACATACTTTTATTTTACATCCAGGTACTGACTGCTGCTCAAATCACCGACAATGTACGTCGGCCTGTAATATAGCCTGCACAAAAGTACAGATCAAAATACTCAGCAAAAGGGCTTGTTGGTCTTGCTAAATGCTAATCATCAGGTGGCCAATACCTTGAATCCACAGACAACTTATTCTTATGCAAATTATATGTGGTTGGAATTGCATGTGATGCAGCTGCTAGTTGTTGATTTGATGGGCAAAATTTGACTTACCTCCCAACAAAACTCAAACACCTAATGGTTGTTCTCTTTAGGAAAATTTTGATTCCAAAGTACATTGTTAAAGACTCGACTACTCGAAGGACCCTATATGAAAAATATATTAGGGCGAGCACGGCCTGTTAACAAAGTAGCTAGATTGGATGGAAGCCTCAAATGCCAAACCGGCTGAGGCTCTGTCCCACAATTCCTGCTCTGTTGCCGGACCCAAGCACAGGAATGCTTATTTTTACAACTAACAACCAAGTGTATGTATATAGAATTATAGATCCGCCTAGTCACCTGCATTAGATTATATTTTGACTTGTACTGTTGTACACCGCAGTTTACCAGTGTCTAGTTGTCTGTAGAGACTTTTACAGAAAGCTTACGTAGTGCTCAAAAAAGATATAATACAATATTACTTAATACGGTAGATTTGATCCTATTATGCAAATATTTGCATATGCCGATGGCACACAAAATGAAATCCTTTTACCTCCCCTCTCTCTGCTAGAACATTAGACGTTCTACGAACATGTAGCTGACTATAAGCAACATGATGTTTTTTTTTCTTGAATACGCAAAAGATTTACGTATCATTGTATTAAGAAGAATAGTTTAAACAAACATACAATGCGCTTCTATCGAGCGCCGAAGGAGATCGACTTAACACAGCCGAAGCTGGACCATCCTAGAAGACCTCTTGTTTCAATATTACATAAAGGGAAACAACCAATATTGACACAACTTTGTGACTTAGGATGTGGCCTTGCATCTTCGCGCCTGCCTAAACGGGGTCTTTCCAACGGCCGGGAAGAGCTCGTCCAGCATCTAGGCTTCGGACGTAATCAAGTTGCCGTCGAAGAGCTTGTCAAAGGCCTCCAACTTCGAAACGGATGGCGCTGATGGACCCTTGGTGTAGCCCATACGCTGCATGATCAACACCTCACCTCGCTTGGAAGCAGACACTCGGGAGAGGCTCTGAGCCGCCATCCGCCTGCTCCGCCACGGCAGCACCGGCTTAGCAGGTGGGAGGCTCGCGAATCAGCAGAGAGTCCCTCTTACACGTGACATTGTTGATGAAGCTATTAAGGCGGCGTTTGGCGAAGCCGTCGTTGTCCACAGCCTAGTCCCAGTGGTGAACTGGGAGAGCCAGCATCCACCGTTAGGTCGACCGTGTGTGCCATTGGCAAGTCCGCTGCCCACAGAATGGGGCACGGGGGTGGTGCCCGCAACTCACAGGAGACCACCTCCGGATCCACATCCTCCAGCTAGAGGGCCGTCACCGCCGGGGCCTCATCCTGTAGCTGGGGGCGCCGAAGGTGACTGGAGGCGCTCAAGGGAAGGCCACGCGACGATCCGACTGCCGACGAGCGAGGCTGCGAACTCCTCAACCATCGAGTCCTTCGAGATGTCGTGAGCATGCGTGGCGCCCAGTTACAGAGTGAGTGTCAACGGGTCGGGCTCAATGATGCCCGTCTCGTAAGCAACCAAATTAAATGTCACCAATGCAGTACTACTTCAGCAATATTTTTCAGCGAATGAACAGTGTTTTTCTCTCACAACAAATCAGCATAAGCATCAGCATAAGCCAAATTTCAACGAAACGAGCCAGGCCTATCTGTGTACGACAACTAAACACTAAGACATTGCATATGTTTATATTGTTTAGGGTTGTGCTGCATAAGGTACAATGCCTAACTGCATAACTCAGCGGCCAGCGTGATACTTGAATTAGTTATTGTTTTTTAGAGTTATAATATCTTATAGCTTAACTTTTCATCAGGTTAGCACACCTCAAACATGGATGTTGTGCTCATTCAACTCATCAACTGTATTGCACGCTCGCTTAGCTCTCTATTGGTCCATGACCATCAGGGCTTCCCTAGGTGACGAAGCCCAACACAATCCACAATCTGATAATTTTTAGGTGGTTGTGTTAGGTAACCACAAAATCTAGAGTTTGTTTGGATCATCAGGATAACAAGTTTAGTCGATTAAAGTTGCATTGAGTCATGTGTTGTTCGGATACATATGCTATTGAGAGGAACTAACTAGTTCAGTTAGACTAAAAAATTATTCTGCCTTTTAGCCCATCCGTTTGGTTGGACTAGAACTAAATATATGATGATATGGCGGCAGGACAGTCACTTCACTGTAAATACATGAGAGAGAGCGAGAGATAGAGAGAGGGGGCCCGGCAGATTGCTTAGCCAATCAGATTGTGCTTCAGGTAGATCATTGGATAAAATCCATCCGCCAGCTCCACTTCAACAAACACATACAGTTCCAAGCAACGTACGGCACTGTTTGGCTACGTTGTTTTGTGTTCAGACGCTGGTCTTATTAAAGAAGCTCCAAATCACAACGAAGAAAAGGCAAAAAGGCATGCACGTATATAAGATTGACGCAGCGGGGCCATGGCTAGCTTCAAAGTTTCACAAAACACAAAGAAGTCGACAAAATAAAGGTGCACGCAGAAGGGTAAACAGTGGGAGCCGATCTTTGATAAGAAATGTGTCATATGGAGTTTATTGCAAGCTGACTGAAAAAGGTCAACTTAAAGCGAGTGCTCCATATGTTCCAGTTAGAATTGATATTTCACCTTCTTGGAATGATTTCTTGTCTGAAATAGTTAGGCTTCCTCCGTGCAACGTCATAAATACTCATTCCGTTCCAAATTATAAGTTGTTTTGACTGTTTTCATCCATTTGGCTAGGTATCTAAACATATATTATATCTAGATGCATAGCAAAATGAATGTAAAAAAAATCAAAGCAACTTATAATTTAGAACGGAGAGAGTAGTAATTTTATAGCTTCATTGGTGAAAAATGAACCGGGAGTAACATAACTCTTCACGAGTTCATTTATTATCTGTTACCAGTGATCACTCCTTCCTTTTTTCATATCATATTAGGTCTCAATTTGACCGTCAATTAATGTCGGTGCAGAAAATGACCAACACGTAAATACTTGTAGTTTTGCCGCACGTTGTGATTGGATGTGGCCTAGCACTCAATAACACAGGGTTTATACTGGTTTAGGCAACGTGCCCTACGTTCAGTTTGAGTCGGTTGGTGACTTTATTCCTGAGCCTAGGTGCTCGAAGTTTGCTATGGGGTTACAAACGGAAAGGAGAAAGATGGGGGTACAAGAGGTCCGGTCGGACTCTGGTCTGAAGGGCCGAGAGTGACGGGAGCTCCGCTATGTGCTAAGTGTTCGAATGTGTGCTCGAGGTTTGCACCTAGTGGTTCTGTTGTTGTGTGTGAGTGAACTTGGGGATCTGAGGGCTCTCCCTATTGGGAGAGAGCGCATCCCCTTTTATAGATGAAGGGGATGGCGTTATAAGCGAGTGAGAGAGAGAGAGAGTACGTATGCTACTAAGTCTTGTTGCTCACGCCGTCGGGTACAAGATAAAGGTAGGCGTCCATAACACTGTTGTTGTCAGACGCATGTGGGAGGTTTTACCGCATTTACCTAACGGCGCCCACAACACTGTTGGTGCCTAGAGGCATATGGGGGGAGCCTTACCACGTTTGTCTAGTATGGGAGTTGATGGCGTCCACAACATTGTAGGGCAAATGTCGACGTCCACAACACTGCTTGGGTTCTGTTATGCCTGGAAGGTTGTAGGGCACCCTTATGACATGTCCTGTAGGTTACTATCTTGCAGGTGTGCAGGGTACAGTCCTCGGCATTGCGGTTGACTTGAGTGCCCTGTCTTGCTTGGTCCGCCCGTTTCCTGGTCCTCACCGAGCAGGCATCCTCGGTCGGTTGGTCCTAGTCAGCTCCGACTGCGCCAGTCGGAGAAGAGCTGTAAGCAGAGGTTCGGTGCATCCCCGGTTGGAGACGCTGGTCAAAGTCGGAAGCGAGTGCCGTTCTTCTTTGGCCAGGCCTTCCGGTCGGAGAGGCGGGCCAGAGTTGGAAGCGAGGCCTTCCAGTCGGAGAGGTGGGCCAGAGTCAGAAGCGGGCGCCGTTCCTCCTTGGCCAGGCCTTCCGGTTGGAGGCTGGTTGTGGCAGAACCTCCTAAATTATAGGACCCACATGCACTTGTCATTGTCCAACGACCTTTGACAACTATACATATGTTCCTGGTAACTTAAGAAGTATGTCGGGTGTCCTCGGGGAACCCCGAATCATCCACGATTTCCGAGCAGGATCACATTACAGAGTCATTGCAGTATTACAACATTTATTCAAATATATACATCAGAGTAAAATAGCGGAAGTCTAACGATAACATAGTTTACAAACCTGTTGTTTCAATCCTTACAAACTAAGTTCGATAATTATTACAAACCATAGTAGTAGTGGAGTGGCATAATTAACATAAACATAACATAGAAAATAAACATCCTGTCCAAGGATCACACATTTACTTATCGTCATCGACCTGAGCAACGGTCATGCAGCAAGGTCCAAAACAGACCTGCTCATGAGGCTCACCTGCAACAAGGGTCAACGAACCCTGAGTACAAAAGTACTCAACAAGACTTAATCGAAATAAAAACTGAGAAGACTCAGGAATGCAGGCTCAGGGATTCAAGGTATGGCTTTAGCAATAATCAAAGTTCTTTTACGTAAAAGCTCTTTAACAAAATTCTTTACTTTAACATGTAAAACTTTATAAGTACCACATATGAATTTGCCATGATCCGTAATGAGATCATGAACTTCATATCAATCTTGTTCTCAAACCTTTCTCAAGTTCCAGTTATTAACTACGATGATGAACAGTGAGTTGAGTCTCCATAACCGAGGAGCAACGACGATTCGAACCGATTATAAACCCAGCTGGGGATTCCAGACCACACGACATATGCAGGTCCCTGACTTACATATATCAACCTACTCTTAGGTCTCCTAAAACAAGAACGGGTCCGTGCCACCCGAGAATACAGTACTCCACCAATCCGGCCCATTGCCACGTGGGTACATGCTATTCCCGCCATCTCTCCACTCCCAGTGCGCGATTAGCCATTCTCGTAATAGAATTGCCAAGTTAAGGCTTATCGGAGTATGTGGTTAGTACTACAAAGTCTCATCTCATGCAATTCAACAACGGACAGACCTTAATCGACACAGGCGGAAAGAAGCCGCTCACAAGACCTCCATGTCTTGTGGCTCTCACACACTGAGTCCGCCCAGTCTAGATTTATTACTTCCATGTTCACATCTCATGATAACATAAGTAACCAAAGATCCATTTAAAATTCTCAGGTGACAGGTAATCACCCGACTAAGCATGACTAAGCATATCTAGACATTTACGATTAAAACAGGTAATCAAGGTAGATATGGAAAAACAAGGTTGGTAATGCACCAATTAGGTTTCCACTTGACTCCTAATCACTTAATGTAGTATAGAAAAGCAAAAGCGATAAAATTTATAAAACACAAGGTAGGGTTAAATGCATCCGGGGCTTGCCTTCGTTGACGGAAAGGTTAGGTTCCTGCGACGTTCCACAAGTATTCGATCCGACCTCAATAGGCGGATTAATCTCCTCTGCAACTTGATTAACTACCACGTGTTCACCTTCGTTCACTACACATAGTAACAATGCCATGTTTAACATGATGCGGGATACGAAACATGATGCGTGATGATGGATGCAAAATTAACAATTCGAATACAACTTTCCTTCGCGGTACAGTTGCAAGTCAAGCTTAACTAAATCTTTTTTATAACACATACATCACTTGCCAAGGATCATTATCAACTAATGACCCAAGGTCATCACTCAATCCAAAATTTCAAACAAAACCTAAATCATTAAAGGTTACTATTTGCTTTTATGAATTAATTATTTAATTCAAAATTATGAAATAAATCAACTTATTCCAATTGAGCTCAAAATTTTATGCAAGCTTCCTCATGACAAATTAGTATATCAAAATAAATTTCATAATTTTTGGAGTTATACAGTGCTCTACAAAAGTTATGGAAATTACATTTATAAATTAATTGACTGAATTTTTGAACATTACAAATTTATTCAAATTTCAAGTTTCATATTTTTAAACCATAATACAACATGTACAGAAGCTACACACAAATTTTCAGAATTTTTGGAGCTGTAATTATTTTCCTATGAATTTCTAAAGTTTCTGCACTATTCAAAATTTAGAAAATACAAAATCTCTTTGTTCTCTTCCTTCTCTCACTGACAGCCTAGGCCCGTTCGTCAGTGACACAAACACAGGACACGGCGGCGCTGCCGGCTCTAGCCGATCAAACTCGCTGGCGGCGAGGCTTCGGCGAGGCGGACCGCACCAGCATGACCAACACCACCCTGCGAACATACCCCGACACCTAGAACAGCAGTAGGCGCACCGGAGGAAGCTCTACGCCGGCCATGGCGGCCACGGTGGCGCGGGCACAGCGGCGAGGCGCTCTCCGACGTACCTGGGCTACGACTGAGAAAATGATTGAGCTTATGAGCAACAGGACGTCACGAGGAGGCTAAACCATAAAAAGAATCGACGAGAGGCTCACCGGAGTGGCTTGACCACGGTGAGATGATCACGGCGGAGCTCCGGCCGGTCACGGGGAAGAATACGTTGCGCTGGGCGATTCCGGCCAACTTGAGTGATGCGAGCAAGCCGAAGAGAAGTGCTAGATCGAGGCGATCACGCTGGCGTAGGTAGGCACGATGGGAATGGTTCGATGGCGGCAACGGTGAGCGGCAGAGTTGAGCGGTGGCAGAACAGAGCAGAGAAGAAAAGAAGAGGACGACGGCGGCGGGTGCTCCTCTTTAAAGAAGGGGAAGGTGCGTCCAGCTTCGCCAGCTCCCGAACGAGGTCGCCACGGGGACAGTAACGTGTCACCGTGCGAGGAAGAGGTGAAGACGGTCGGCGGCAAGCAGCTCGGTGGCGAGCAGGAGGTGGCGCCCTGCTGTAAACTGATTTTTGAAATATTTACAGAATTGCCACTGAGTTCATTTTACAAATTACTCCCAAATTCTCTAAAGAAGTTGAAAATCTCCAAAAATAAAAGTTGCTCAACATTTCAAGTTCTACAACTTTGCTTAAATAAACATTTTCAAATTCTGCCTCCATTTTGAAATTTGAATTTGGGGTGAATTTGAGCATTTGAATCATTTCAAAATTACTCCAAATTTTATATGTAAACTTTAAAAACTTTGAATACCAAAGTTGATCCTTATAAAATAAGCTTCAACTTTGCTTTTTGTCACACCCCCAAATTCCAAATGGATTTTGAAATAGACAGAAGGGGCAAAAAGGGACTTTTATAATTTGAATTTGAATTCAAATTTAATTTGTTTACCTTTTTACTTAACTATGATTTTTGACCATTTACATGGCCCATTAGGGTTATTTGAGTCAATTGACACATGGTCTCACATGATCACATGAAATTTGACCCTTGTGGTCATGATCTTTATTTAGAGTTTTGGATCACATTACATCACATAAAATAACAACTTATGAAAGAAAGCTTATTTAGTGAATGCATTCAAAATTTTCTACTTTATGAATGCTTTGCAATGCATATGATGACATGTCAAGTTTTAGTTCTAGGTCAAAACACCAGAGGTGTTACAATCCTTCCCCCTAAAAGAAATCTCGCCCCGAGATTCAAAGTCATAGGGTAAGTAATGGAAAAGGAAATGTGTCAGTCCAAAAACATCCAACACTTGTCCATAAAACAACTAAGGTTTTTTTACAAGACACATGTTGTAACAACTGAGCGCAACTAACATTACTCTATATTGACGCAAGAAACTCTGGAAACCTTTCTAGCAAGTAATCTTCGGATTCCCAAGTAGCTTCTTCGGAATGTTGATTCCATTGTATCTTGTAGAACTTGATTGTCCTTCTTCGTGTAACACGGTCTTTCTGATCCAGAACTCGGATAGGATATTCGGAATAGGTCAAATCCGGTTCAAGTTCCACTCCTTCAACCTCAACATTCTGCTCAGGCACTCGAAGACACTTCTTTAATTGAGAAACATGGAACACATCATGCACAGCTGAGAGATGTTCGGGTAGCTTCAAGCGATAAGCCACTTTTCCATACCTCTCTAAAATTTGAAATGGTCCAATATATCAAGGTGCCAACTTGCCTTTAACACCAAAACAGGTAACCCCCTTCATCAGTGATACTTTCAGATATACAAAATCTCCCTTGTTAAACACCAATGGCCTACGTTGTTTATCTGTGTAACTCTTTTATCGGGACTGAGCTATCTTCAAATTACTTTGTATTTGTCTAACCTTGTTTTCTGTTTCTTTCACAAGGTCAACTCCAAAGAATCTTCTCTCCCCGGGCTCAGACCAACTCAATGATGTTCTGCATCTACGACCATAGAGTGCTTCAAATGGAGCCATTCTAATGCTCTCCTGATAACTATTATTGTATGAGAACTCAGCCAAAGGCAGACATTCGTCCCACTTCTTAGAATAGTTAAGGATACAACACCTTAACATATCTTCAAGTACTTGATTGACCCTTTCAGTCTGACCATCGATTTGTGGAAGATAAGCTGTACTATACAGTAGTTTGGTACCTAACAAAGTATGCAAATGTTTCCAAAAGCTGGAGACAAACTGTGTACCCCGATCTGACACTATGGTCTTTGGTACTCCATGTAGACTCTTGATTCTTGCTAGGTACATCTTGGCATACTAGATAGTAGGATATATACTCTTGACTGGAAGAAAATGTGCTGACTTGGTTAGTCGATCTACAATGACCCATATTGAATCAAAACCTTTTGATGTCTTGGGTAGACCAACAATAAAGTCCATACTAATATTCTCCCACTTCCAAGCTAGAATAGGTAATGGCTGTAACTCTCTAGTAGACCTCAAATGTATAGCTTTTACCTTTTGACAAGTGTCACACTTTGCTATATACCGGGCAATTTCTATCTTCATTTTGGTCCACCAAAACCTTTGTTTCAAGTCATGGTACATCTTATTACTTCCCGGATGAATTGATAACCTAGTAGCATGTGCTTCTTCAAGAATTGACTGTCGTAACTCTGGAACCTTGGGTACCACTAAGCGATTCTTGAACCATAACACACCTTCATCATCTATGCTGAAACATTCTCTTTCCTTGATATGGGCTATACCCTTGTTTTCTTTCTGAGCAGCAATAATCTGATCTCGAATAGTGGCTTCAACAGTTATGTTGGTTAAACTTCCTTGTTGAATTACCTCTATATTCAACTTTTCCATCTCTTGGCATAAAGTTAAACCCATTGTTCTTACTGTCAGACAATTGCAATGACTCTTTCGACTGAGGGATCTGCAACTATATTTGCTTTACCAGGATGGTAATGTACTTCCAAGTCATAATCCTTAATCAATTCTAACCATCTTGTTTGTCGCATGTTCAAATCCGATTGAGTAAAGATATACTTTAAACTCTTGTGATCTGTGTAAATATGGCACATATTACCAAGCAGGTAATGCCACCAAATCTTCATAGCATGGACAACTGCTGCTAACTCTAGATCATGAGTCGGATAGTGTTTTTCATGTTGCTTGAGTTGTCTGGAAGCATAGGCAATAACTCGGCCTTCTTGCATCAACACACATCCAATACCAATACCTAAAGTATCATAATAAACACCAAACGGCTTCTCGATATCAGGTTGGGCTAATATTGGTGCAGTGGTCAATAGTTTCTTCAAGGTCTAGAAAGCCTCTTCACAATCAGATGACCAGACAAACTTGACTTGGTTCTTCAACAATTCAGTTATGGACTTTGATACTTTAGAGAAATATAGAATAAACCGACGGTAATACCCCACCAATCCTAGAAAACTCCGAACTTGATGAACTGTGGTTGGCGGTTTCCAATCAAGCACATCCTTAACTTTGCTTGGATCAACAACAACTCCTTCAGCTGATAAGACATGTCCAAGAAACTATACTTCCTTGAGCCAGAAGTCACACTTACTGAACTTGGCATATAATTGATGTTCTCTTAAGCGGGTCAGGACAATTCGGAGATGTTCTGCGTGTTCCTTCTTGTTCTTGGAATAAACTAGGATATCATCAATAAACACCACCATAAACTTGTCTAGCTCAGGCATGAACACTAAATTCATCAGATACATGAAATGAGCTGGGGCATTTGTCAAACCAAAAGACATTACCAAGTATTCATATAATCCATATCTTATGGTAAATGCCGTTTTGGGAATATCTTCAGGCTTAATCTTGATTTGGTGATAGCCTGACCTTAAATCAATCTTGGAGAAAACTTTGGCTCTGGCCAGTTGATCAAAAAGCAAGTCTATCCGAGGTAAGGGATACTTATTCTTAATGGTCACTTCATTCAACGGACGATAGTCAACACATAACCTCAGGGTCTCATCTTTCTTCTTCACGAAAATTGCAGGGCATCCCCAAGGTGATGAACTAGGTTGAATAAATCCTTTCTCAATCAACTCTTACAACTGAGTCTTCAACTTAGCTAATTCCTTTGGAGGCATCCTATAAGCTCTCCGAGAGATCGGAGCTATTCCAGGCTTTAACTCTATGTTAAACTGAACATCCCTATCTGGTGGTAGACTGGGTAAATCCTCAGGAAAAACATCAGGGAATTCACAAACTACCGGGATATCCCTAATCTCCTTTACAAAAGTTGCACAAACTCTTTCCACTATTCTCCTTAAGGTAGGAAGTTGGATAAGAAGCTGAGAACTACTATCAGGCAAACTCACCCTTAATGTCCTATGCAAAGCATCTATAACAGCCTTATGCTGATACATCCAATTCATTCTCAAGATCACATCTATATCTTGATCCTTGAGAATAATCATGGTAGTGGGAAAAATATGCCCACCCAGGTTTATGGGTACCTGGTATACCATTTCCTTAGTACACAGACATCCCCCGGGCAACTGTATAAAGAAACTTTCCTTTGTTTCCCCAATTGGAATTGCATGCTTTACGACAAAGGTTCTATTGATGAATGAATGAGATGCACCAGAATCAAAAAGCATAATAGCAGGGTGATTGGCGACAGGAAACATACCCATCATCACTAGCTCCCCTTCTAGAATTTCTCTAGCTTGAATATAGAACACCCATCCTATCTTCCTTTCATCTTTGCCCTTCTGAGCATTCTGATTGTGGTTCTTGTTCTGTGTTTGACCCTATTGTTGATTGGAAGGGGCCTTCTGATAATTTTGATTAGCCTACCTGGGATACGGACATTCCCTGGAGAAATGACCGGTCCTTCCACAATTGTAACATGGATAATTGTGACCCTGGGACATTGGAGCATTGCCACCAGGAGCATTGGTCTGTTGTGCACTTGGGTAAGTTATAGCAGGACGGACGTTTGACTGTTGCCCGGCTTGGAATTGCGGCGGACGATAAGGAGGACAATAATGGTTGACTGGATGATAGATTATCTTTTGCCTCTTTTGATTTCCACCAAAAGATCCAGTCGGCACACTCTTCTTTTTCTTGATCTCCTTATGCTGCCTATACTTTTCCTTAGAAGCAATTGCAATATTCACCGCCTCATGATAAGTAACATTGGCACATGCAGTCATCATTGTCTGTAATTTGGTATTCAGTCCTCTCATGAACCATTTCTTTTTCTTGGCATCTGTATTGACATGTTTAGATGCATACTATGATAGGTGATTGAATCTACCCACATATTGCATAACCGTTTGATCCCCTTGCCTCAAAGTAAGGAACTCATCCAGCTTCATGGCCATCACCCCTTCTGGAATATAATGAGCTCTAAAGGCAGTACAGAACTCAGCCTAAGTTATTGGAATGCCAGCTGGCTGCATAGCCACTAGATTTGCCCACCAGGCACCTGGTGCACCTCTAAGTTGCTGGGCAGCAAACACAGGTTTCTGCATCTCCGTGCATGGAATAAGGTCAAATTTCTGCTCCATGGTCCTAAGCCAGTCATCAGCCTCCAATGGTTCATCTACCTTAGTGAACACTGGGGGTCTTGTATCTGTAAAATCAATATACGTAGCCTCTTGCCTGTTATGATTACGGCCACGGTTTCCTTGCACCATATTCTGATTATGCACCATATTCTGATTACTCTGAGCTATCTCTCAAAGCAGTCGAGCATTCTCTACGGTCACATGGACCTATGCTGCTATAGCATCAGCTAAAGTTGGTGGAACTGGTGGTGGCTCAGGAACACCATCATCTTCATGCGAAGAACCAGCAATATCCGAAGCACGACTATGAGGCATCTGTTCATAACAAACCAAACTTTACTCACAAGCTTTTATTGAAATAAACGAGCTTACTTCAATACATTACACTGGGTTCACTTATTTAAGCACAAGCCCATACCCACACAAGACTACTAAACTTAACCAGATCTCCTATTTTACAACACTACTCTTCTCCTCAACCACGTCAAACTTCATGATCGGTATCCATGTCGGAAACATTTCCGCCTTCATCATCACTTTCATCAACCATCACTAATTCTTCAGGATCTTCTTCTTCTTCCTCTTCAAGTTCATCATCATCAGCAATGACGACACCGGGGTCCATTGCATCAGCTTGTGGTTCATGATTTGGATCTAGGAGGTTGCTTAGCCTATGGACTTCTTCATGCAAAGGAGTATTATATTCTTCTAAATCTTCTACATAAAATTCTAGCTCATGCGTTCTAGCTCTAGCTACATCTTCCCTATGCCAAGCCTTATTTCTCCCTTCCACCATACGAACTAACATACGTTCGTAGTTCTTATGAGCGGTGGTGCTACACTTCAATTACTCCTTTAACTTGCCTAGCCGGATGGTATCCAAGGCTCTATCCCTAGTAGCCTATGCTAACTCTGTTGAAAGCCTCTGTATCTCTACCTAGGGATTAAGCCTAGAGCTGCTACTGCTAGCATCATCATTTCTAGGGGCAAGCTGGTGACGAGGAACTCCTTTAGGTCCAGCGGACTTACGGGGCGTTACCTTGGTGCGAGCGATACTGTAGGAAGCAAGATTAACCGAATTAAGACCATTAGATCAAAATCTAAAGAGCAGCCAGGATGGATTACATAACTCAACCCAAGCTCACTACCCAACCCAGACTCAGGGTGAAGGAAGTAACAAGTGAATTAATCATGATGCATGAATCGTTCTTACAAACAAAAACATCAAAGCTATAAGGTATATAACCACAGTTATTTATATATAGGGCATAATAAGATTACTACTCCACCACACAAAACCTTTTTAATCAATTAAGTAATGGTGAGATTGAAATAAGATATGTCAGAAGCAATTTGGACAAAATTAACAAATTATAGCTATTTGTCTCAAATCATTTTGAAGTTTTTGTAAAACAATACAACAAAGACTTTGTAACGATCTATCATTGTCCAATGACCTTTGACAACTATGCATATGTTTCTGGTAACTTAAGAAGTCTATCGGGTGTCCTCTGGGAACCCCGAATCATCTACGATTTCCGAGCAGGATCACATTACAAAGTCATTGCAGTATTACAACATTTATTCAAATATATACATCAGAGTAAAATAGCGGAAGTCTTACGATAACATAGTTTACAAACCAGTTGTTTCAAACCTTACAAACTAAGTTCGATAATTATTACAAACCATAGTAGTAGTGGAGTGGCATAATTAACATAAACATAACACAGAAAATAAACATCCTGCCTAAGGATCACACATTTACTTATCATCATCGACCTGAACAACGGTCATGCAGCAAGGTCCAAAACAGACCTGCTCATGAGGCTCACCTGCAACAAGGGTCAACGAACCCTGAGTACAAAAGTACTCAACAAGACTTAACCGAAATAAAAACTGAGAAGACTCAGGAATGCAGGCTTAGGGATTCAAGGTATGGCTTTAGCAATAATCAAAGTTCTTTTGTGTAAAAGCTCTTTAACAAAATTCTTTACTTTAACATGTAAAACTTTATAAGTACCACATATGAATTTGCCATGATCCGTAATGAGATCATGAACTTCATATCAATCTTGTTCTCAAACCTTTCTCAAGTTCCAGTTATTAACTACGATGATGAACAGTGAGTTGAGTCTCCATAACCGAGGAGGAACGATGATTCAAACCGATTATAAACCTAGCTGGGCATTCTAGACCACATGACATATGCAGGTCCCTGACTTACATATATCAACCTACTCTCAGGTCTCCTAAAACAAGAACGGGTCCACGCCACCCGAGAATACAGTACTCCACCAATTCGGCCCATTGCCATGTGGGTACATGCTATTCCCGCCATCTCTCCACTCCCAGTGCGCGATTAGCCATTCTCGTAATAGAATTGCCAAGTTAAGGCTTACCGGAGTATGTGGTTAGTACTACAAAGTCTCATCTCATGCAATTCAACAACGGACGGACCTTAATCGACATAGGCGGAAAGAAGCCGCTCACAAGACCTCCATGTCTTGTGGCTCTCACACACCGAGTCCGCCCAGTCTAGATTTATTACTTCCATGTTCACATCTCATGATAACATAAGTAACCAAAGATCCATTTAAAATTCTCAGGTGATAGGTAATCACCCGACTAAGCATGACTAAGCATATCTAGACATTTACGATTAAAACAGGTAATCAAGGTAGATATGGAAAAACAAGGCTGGTAATGCACCAATTAGGTTTCCACTTGACTCCTAATCACTTAATGCAGTATAGAAAAGCAAAAGTGATAAAATTTGTAAAACACAAGGTAGGGTTAAATGCATCCGGGGCTTGCCTTCGTTGACGGAAAGGTTAGGTTCCTGCGATGTTCCACAAGTATCCAATCTGACCTCAACAGGCGGATTAATCTCCTCCGCAACTTGATTAACTACCACGTGTTCACCTTCGTTCACTACACATAGTAACAATGCCATGTTTAACATGATTCGGGATATGAAACATGATGCGTGATGATGGATGCAAAATTAACAATTCGAATACAACTTTCCTTCGCGGTACAGTTGCAAGTCAAGCTTAACTAAATCTTTTTCATAACACATACATCACTTGCCAAGGATCATTATCAACTAATGACCCAAGGTCATCACTCAATCCAAAATTTCAAACAAAACCTAAATCGTTAAAGGTTATTATTTGCTTTTATGAATTAATTATTTAATTCAAAATTATGAAATAAATCAACTTATTCCAATTGAGCTCAAAATTTTATGCAAGCTTCCTCATGACAAATTAGTGTATCAAAATAAATTTCATAATTTTTGGAGTTATATAGTGCTCTACAAAAATTATGGAAATTACATTTATAAATTAATTGACTGAATTTTTGAACATTAAAAATTTATTCAAATTTCAAGTTTCATATTTTTAAACCATAATAGAAGATGTACAGAAGCTACACACAAATTGTTAGAATTTTTGGAGCTGTAATTATTTTCCTATGAATTTCCAAAGTTTCTGCACTACTCAAAATTTAGAAAATACAAAATCTCTTTGTTCTCTCCCTTCTCTCACTGACAGCCTGGGCCCGTTCGTCAGTGACACAAACATAGGACACGGTGGCGCTGTCGGCTCTGGCCGATCAAACTCGCCGGCGGTGAGGCTCTGGTGAGGCGGACCGCACCAGCATGACCAACACCACCCTGCGAACATACCCCGACACCTAGAACAGCAGCAAGCACACCGGAGGAAGCTCTACGCCGGCCATGGCGGCCACGGTGGCATGGGCACGGTGGCGAGGCGCTCTCCGACGTACCTGAGCTACGACTGAGAAAACGATCGAGCTTACGAGCAACAGGACGTCACAAGGAGGCTAAACCACAAAAAGAATCGACGAGAGGCTCACTGGAGTGGCTTGACCACGATGAGATGATCGCGGTGGAGCTCTGGCCGGTCACGGGGAAGAATACATTGCGCTAGCCGATTCCGGCCAACTTGAGTGATGTGAGCAAGCCGAAGAGAAGCGCTAGATCGAGGCGATCATGCTGGCGTAGGTAGGCACGACGGGAATGGTTCGACGATGGCTACGGTGAGCGGCGGAGCTAAGCGGTGGTGGAACAGAGCAGAGAAGAAAAGAAGAGGACGACGGCGGCGGGTGCTCCTCTTTAAAGAAGGGGAAGGTGCGTCCAGCTTCGCCAGCTCCCGAACGAGGTCGCCATGGGGACAGTAACGTATCACCGTGCGAGGAAGCGGTGAAGACGGTCGACAGCAAGTAGCTCGGTGGCGAGCAGGAGGTGGCGCCCTGCTGTAAACTGATTTTTGAAATATTTACAGAATTGCCACTGAGTTCATTTTACAAATTACTCCCAAATTCTCTAAAGAAGTTGAAAATCTCCAAAAATAAAAGTTGTTCAACATTTCAAGTTCTACAACTTGGCTTAAATAAACATTTTCAAATTCTGCCTCCATTTTGAAATTTGAATTTGGGGTGAATTTGAGCATTTGAATCATTTCAAAATTACTCCAAATTTTATATGTAAACTTTAAAAACTTTGAATACCAAAGTTGATCCTTATAAAATAAGCTTCAACTTTGCTTTTAGTCACACCCCCAAATTCCAAATGGATTTTGAAATAGACAGAAGGGGCAAAAAGGGACTTTTATAATTTGAATTTGAATTCAAATTTAATTTGTTTACCTTTTTACTTAACTATGATTTTTGACCATTTACATGGCCCATTAGGGTTATTTGAGTCAATTGACACATGGTCTCACATGATCACATGAAATTTGACCCTTGTGGTCATGATCTTTATTTAGAGTTTTGGATCACATTACATCACATAAAATAACAACTTATTAAAGAAAGCTTATTTAGTGAATGCATTCAAAATTTTCTACTTTATGAATGCTTTGTAATGCATATGATGACATGTCAAGTTTTAGTTCTAGGTCAAAACACCAGAGGTGTTACACTGGTTCACCCTTCTAGCCTGTCGTTAGGTTTTTGGGCCAGCCCAGTAGTTGCGCGTTTGTTTGTGACGTTGTCTGCTGGGCCAAGCCTTTGCGGGGAAGCCGGTCCATGAGGGACCCTGGGTTTATTGACCCGATAGGAGCCCCCGAGCCCCTGGGCGATTTGGGTAGAATCGTCTGGGGGATTTTTGTCTTGACGGTGGGTACGCGTGAGCGCACCCACAGGTGTAGCCCCTGAGCCCCTGGGGGATTCAGGTAGAATCATCTGGGGGGTTTTTGTGTTGCCAGCAAGGGAAGTTTTGTATCATCAGCGGGTGCACGCGAGCGCACCCATGGGTGTAGCCCACGAGCCCCTAGGCGATTTAGGTAGAATCGCCTGGGGAGGGGGGTTTGTCAGTGGGCGTGTTTTAGGGATGGAGTTTGTGGATCCTGGCGTCGAGCGCAGCCGAGATAGTTTTAGGGATCGGGCAAGATGGACTCGCGGATCCTGGTGTCGAGCATAGCTAGCGTCGGGCGCAGCCAAGGCAATTTTAGGGATCGGGCGAGACAGAGTCATGGATCCTGGCATCGGGCGCAACCAAGGCAGTTTAGGGATTGGGCGAGACAGACTCGTGGATCCCGATGTTGGGCGCAGCTGAGGCAGTTTAGGGATCAGGCGAGACAGACAAGCGGATCCTGGTGTCGGGCGCAGCCGGGATAGTTTAGGGATCGGGCGAGATGGACTCATGGATCCTGGCGTCGGGCACAACCGAGGCAGTTTTAGGGATCGGGCGAGATGGAGTCACGGATCCTAGCGTCGGGCGTAGCCGAGGCGGTTTTAGGGATCGAGTGAGACAGAGTCATGGATCCTAGTGTTGGGCACAGCTGAGGCAGTTTAGGGATCGGGCGAGACGGACTCGTGGATCCTAGCGTCGGGTGCAGCCGAGGCAGTTTAGGGATCAAGTGAGATGGACTCGTGGATCCTGACGTCCGGCGCAACCGAGGCAGTTTAGGGATCAGTGAGACGGACTCGCGGATCCTGGCGTCGGGTGCAGCCGAGGCAGTTTTAGGGATCGAGCGAGATGAAGTCGTGGATCCTAGCGTCGGGCATAGCCGAGGCAGTTTAGGGATCGGACGAGATGGAGTTCGCGAAGCCGAGGTAGTTTTAGGGATCGGGTGAGACAGAGTCATGGATCCTGGCATCAGGCGTAGCTGACTTAGTTTAGGGATCAGGCGAGACAGAGTTCGCGGAGCCGAGGCAGTTTTAGGGATCGGGCGAGATGGAGTCACAGATCTTGGCGTTGGGCATAGCTAAGGTAGTTTTGGGATCGAGCGAGATGGAGTTTGTGGATCCTGGCGTTGGGCATATGCGAGGCAGTTTAGGGATCGGGTGAGACGGACTCGCGGATCTTGGCATCAGGCACAGCCGAGGTAGTTTAGGGATCGAGCAAGATGGAGTTCATGGATCCTAGCGTCGGGTGTAGCCGAGGTAGTTTTCAGGGATCGGATGAGACAGAGTCATGGATCCTCGTGTCGGGCGCAACCAAGGTAGTTTAGGGATCGGGCGAGATGGAGTTCGTGGATCGTAGCATCGGGCGCAACCGAGGCAGTTTAGGGATTAGGCGAGACGGACTCGTAGATCCTAGCATCGGGCGCAGCCGAGGTAGTTTAGGAATCGGGCGAGGGGGACTCACGAATCCTAGTGTCGGGCGTAGCTAAGGCAGTTTAGGGATTAGGCGAGATGGAGTTGTGGATTCTGGCGTCGGACGTGCCGAGGCATTGGGTGTCTTGAGCCCCTGAACCTCATTGGGTTTGGTAGGGGTCAGGTTGAGTTTTGTGCGTTACCCCGTCCATGGTTTCTCGCAACCAGAGGGGTTAAGCTAACGTCGCTTGCCTTGATGGCTCGAGTGACGCGCTCGATGAGCTCGCTAACGGGCACATTCGAGTGAAATCTGAGTCCATTGTTCGTGACGGGGTCATCATAGCCCTCATGTGGCATTCCACTACTCCTTAACCTACAACCCGATAGATGCCTAGGCCATTCCAAAGACTGACCCGGGTGGCCTGTTGGCCTCCCCTCGATGGAGATTCTGTTGGTTTGGCTCGAGGTTAGAATCAAATGAGAAGGTTGAGATGACCCTATCTGCTTCGGGGCAGACTAGGCGAGGGCCTCTCGGGGCTCATCTGCATTTTCTCCCCTAGCGCTGTTTGATGTGAGGTGGCCTCGAGCCCTTTGTGGGCTGACCTTCGAACCCTGGTCGGTTGTTGCTCATGTTGAATGAGGCAACTGCCGCTTCGTGACGCAACACAGAGCGTTGTGATGCATTTAACTGCATATGCGATGCCTCGGATGTATGGAATGAATGAATGTGTGTATAGATGAATGAATGATTATATAAAGAAAAGTGGGGGTTGGTAATGTTACCTTGATGACTTTGGTGACGGGGTTTGAGGAGCTCCAATCAGAAATATCCGACCGAGATCCATGCTCGTCGGTCGTGATAGAGTCGGCATGGCCAACATGGGGCATCCCTCTGCTCCTTACCTGTCTCTCGATGTTTGCCTGAGCCGTCCGATCGACTCAGGAAGCCCGATGGTCTCTCCTAGGTGGAGATCCCATAGTTGGGCCTTTCCAAGTCCCGTTTGGGTAGGTGGAGGTCCGCCTGCGCATGGTGGTGCTTTGTTTCTCGCACCCGGCGTGCGGTAGTGGTGGGCCATACCTAGGCCATGTCCCGTCTAACCAGGCACTATTCCATTAGGCAGGGTGTGTCCCATCGATCAGGGCACGTCCTGTCGTTTCCCATCCACATAGGATGGAGGAAGGGAGATGGTTTTTCGCCCCAATCCTTTGCCCTTCTTCAACTGCTGCATCTCCTCCTTAAATAGGGGAAGGGAGAGGGAAAGGAAAACTCACAGACCCGTTCATGATTTCGAAGCGCAATGTCGAGCTGGAGGTCATCTAGCATAGATGAAGTGGTGCTGGCCATCTTCATCGAGAAGGGGCTGCTTCCACCGAAGGAGGTGGCGCACTAGAGGGTACTACATGTCGTCGGCTTCATCACGGTCTACGAGGCTTTTGTCAGGATGGAGCCACACGTGGACTCCTTCCGGCGAATCTTCTCTGGGCGAGTCTTGTTGGAGGGGAAGATGCTTAGGACTACGCTAGTGGGAGGTTTTGCCCTTGCAGCTGCTCAGGTTGATTAGTTCATAAAGTTTGATGAGACATCCTCCAGCCATGGTGGCCATACTTTGGCGGGCAGCGTCCCTGTCCAGGAGCTGCCTTGACTACATGAGAAGGTCAGGAGCTCCATGCTCTTCTAGTCTTCTACTGAGCATCTATGGGTGCGACGCCCTTGAGGTACCCATTGCGCTCGCCAAAGTTGAGGGAGCGGAACCAGGCGGGGCCCTTGTGGTGGTGGTTATGTCCGGTGGCATGTGCCGTGGCCTCCCCTTTGGCATCAGTCGATGCCATCGAGCGAACATAGTAGCATTTGGAGTAGAAGTAGTCAGCAAATGTAATCATTAAGTTTGTGGGGTAGCCCCCATGTGAAAAGGTTTTTTATCAATGAATACATCAATTCTGCTTTGTGATAGAATCACTATCCGTTCCTTGTTTTTTTATCCAAGCATAGCTTTGTTTTTATCCTTTCTTTTTTGCACCTACCCGTTCATTTCATAGGCTGTAACTTTAAGAACCTGGGTGTGGCCCGTGAGGCTTGGCTATTCATAACCATAGGTCATGGCGGGGTGCGCTCGGTTGGGAGTAAAAACAAAGTCACGTAGGGTAATCAAAGGAATGGAATGCCCTTTCATTCGGGCAATGCCCTTTCGTTTGGGCGAAAAGTTTTTACCATATGATAGTAAAAAAAGAGAGGTAGTATTTAGTATTGTACCCTCATGGAGCCCCCGAGTGACCCGGGTTGAAAGTGTTCAGGCTGGGGTGCTTTACAGGAGCAAGTGTTGAATAAAAGCGATAAGACCGAATTTAGGGGAAAACGACGTAGATGTTCAATGCTTCAAGTGTTGGTGAGAACATTGCCATTGTCGTCCTTCAGTCGGTAGGTGCCTGGTCGGATAACTTCGGTCATTGTATAGGGTCCTTCCCATGGTAGAGAGAGTTTGTGCTTCTCCTTGGTCGATTGGGTCTTCCGGAGTACGAGATCACCAACTTTGAGGATCCTCCCCCTGATCTTCCTTTCGTGGTACCTGCGAAGAGTTTGCTGGTAGCGAACGGAGCGGATGACGGTCGTCTCATGGGCCTCCTCGAGCAGGTCAATTGTGTCTTGCTGAGCCTCCTCGGCTCGGTCGTGGTCAAAAGCTTTCACTCTTGGGGCATCATGGTCGAGGTCGGAGGGCAGCACTGCTTCAGCTCCATAGGCTAGGAAGAAGGGTGTGAACCCTGTGGATTGGTTCGGGGTCATTGTCAGGCTCTAGAGGATCGCTAGGACCTCTATGACCCATCGCCCGATGTACTTATTGAGTCAATCAAAGATGCATGGCTTAAGTCCTTGGAGGGCCATGCCATTGGCACACTCGACCTGACCGTTAGTACGTGGATGTCCGACCGAGGCCCAGTCGATCTTAATGCCGTATCCATCACTGAAGTCTAGGAACTTCTTCTCGGTGAAGTTAGTCCTGTGGTCAATGATGATACAGTTAGGAACGCTGAACTGGTAGATGATGTCGAGGAAGAATTTGACCGCCTCTTTCGAGCGGATGTTGGTAATAGGCTTGGCCTCTATCCACTTGGTGAACTTGTCGACCACTATGAGCAGGTGAGTGAAACCGCCCGAGCCCTTTTTGAGGGGTCCTACAATGTCGAGGCCCAGACCTTGAATGGCCAGGTGATGGGGATGGTTTGAAGCTCCTATGTAGGCAAATGAGTTTGTCGAGCATAGAATTGGCATCCCTCACACCTGCGGACGACCTCCTCTGCATCTCATAGTGCGGTGAGCTAGTAAAAACCTTGGTGAAAGGCTTTTCTAACTAGCAACCTTGGGGTAGCATGATGTCCTCAGATTCTAGCATGGACCTCGAGGAGGCACTATTTCCCTTGGTTGGTAGGGATGCACTTCATGAGTACCCCCAATGGACTTCGCTTGTAGAGTTGACCACCGAGCATGATGAAGATCTTGGCATGTCGAGTGATCCATTGAGCTTTAGTCCTTTCAGGTGGGAGAACCTCCTCAAGGAGGTAGGCGAGTAGCGGTGCTCGCTAGTCGGTTTGATCGAGTGCCAACACGACGACGTCGGCGGGCGATGTCGTCATGGAGGCACTGGGGTCGAAGCCCCCGAGCGCTAGCTTGGCGTTGTGGTCGGAGTCCTCGGGCGTCGGCTAGGCGTCAGGGTGTGTCTGGATCGGACCTTCTGAGACACGGGCGGATGGCTCATGGAGATCATTGATGAAGATCCCGCTCGGAGACGGATCTTGCCTGATGGCCAATTTTGTGAGAAAATCAGCGGCATCATTGTCCTTTTGGGGGACGTGATGCAGCTTGATGCCCTAGAATTTGTCCTCGAGCTTGCACACCTCCTAGGAGTATGCTGCCATGAGGGTGTTTTTGTAGGAGGACTCCTTCATGACTTGGTCAACGACCAACTCTGAGTCACCATGGACGTAGAGTCGCGTAGCATCGAGCTCGATGGTGATGCGCAGCCCATTGATGAGGACCTCATATTCTATGGCATTGTTTGAGGCCGAGAAATGGAGGCGGATGGCGTAGCAGAGCCTACTCCTGTCCGGGGAGATTAGAACCACTCCAGCCCTCGAGTTAGGCGCCATTATGGACCCGTCAAAGTACATTGTCCAGTACTCGTGGGTGACGTCCGGGGTCGGTAGCTGGACCTCCATCCATTCAGCGACAAACTCCATGAGAGCCTAAGATTTAATAGCGGTATGGGGGATATACCTGATGTCGTGGCCCATGAGTTTGAGTGCCCACTTGAAGATTCGTCCCACGGCATTGCGGTTGCGGACGATGTCCCCGAGCGGGTATGAAGTGACGACCGCGACTTCGTGGTCAGTGAAGTAGTGTAGGAGCTTCTAGGTCACCATCAGTATGGTGTATAGGAGTTTCTACACCTGGGGGTACCAGACCTTGGGGTCGGTGAGTACCTCCCTGATGAAGTATACGGGTCGCTGGACCTTAAGGTGGTGTTTTGGCTCCTACCTTTCGATGACCAGGGTGGCGCTCACCACATGGTTGCTTGTTGCGATGTAGAGGAGGAGGGGTTCTCCCCGTTTGGGAGCGACAAGGATTAGGGCCGATGTCAGTGATGCTTTGAGGCTCTCCAGAGCCTACTGAGCTTCCTCAGTCCAAACGAAGACGTCCGTCTTTTTGAGGAGCTTGTAGAGTGGCATCCCCCATTCACCAAGCCAGGAGATGAATCAGCTTAGGGCAGCCAGATAGCAGGTGAGCCTTTGTATGCCCTTAACATTGCGTATAGGGCCCATGTTGGAGATGGCCGTGATCTTTTTAGGGTTGGCCTCGATGCCGCACTCAGACACAATGTATCCAAGCAACTTCTCCTTTGGAACCCCAAAAACACATTTTTTAGGATTCAGCTTGATGTTGAACCTTCGGAGGTTCACGAATGCCATGGCCAAGTTTGCGATTAGGTCACAAGCTTGAGTTGTTTTGACCACTATGTCATCAACATAGACGACGATGGTTGGTTTTGGCCGGTCGACTTGATCAGGTTGGTTGAGCGGGTCAATCTGATCAGTGAAGCATTGCTGCATGCACCGTTGATAAGTGGTGCCAGCATTCTTCAGGCCAAAAGGCATGGTTACATAGCAGTACGAACCATACGGGTGATGAACGAGGTTGCGAGCTGATCAGACTCTTTCATCGTGATCTGGTGATAGCCTGAGTAGGCATCCAGAAAGGAGACGATCTTGCATCCCGAGGTGGAGTCGACTATCTAGTCTATGCGCGACAAAGGAAAGTGATCCTTCGAATACGCTTTGTTGAGGCCAATATAATCAACACACATCCTCCATTTCCTGGTCTTCTTTTTAACAAGAACATGATTGGCAAGCCAGTCAGAGTGGAATACCTCTCTGATGAATCCGGCTGCCAGGAGTTTGGTGATCTCTTCGCCTATGGCTCTACGTCTCTCATTGTTGAAGCAACATAGGCGCTGCTTGGCGGGCTTTGAGCCTAGGATGAGGCGTAGTGCGTGCTCGTCGACGTCCTGTGATATGCCCGGCATGTCAGATGGCTTCCTATTTGGCCATTGTGATTGGCGCACAGGAAGGCGACAAGCTCGCATTCCTATTTGGCCAGGAGCAGAGTTCTGATCTGCACCATCTTGGTTGGGTCAGTGGGGTCGATCCCCACTGCCTTGGTTTCCTCGAGTGGGCAGAAGGCCGTCGAGGTGGTAGGTTTGTTGTAGTCTAGGACTGCTGGGGTCGATGACTCCCCGAGCCATGGGAGCTCGGATGAGTTGATGACGGCGGTGGTGAGCTCGAAATGCTCGCGGTCGCATGCGAAGGCATGCGAGAAGGCATTGCCCACAACGATGACGTCGTTTGGTCCTAGCATCTTCAGCTTGAGGTAGGTGTAGTTGGGGATCGCCATGAATTTGGCGTAGTATGGCCACCCCAAGATGGCGTGGTAGGACCCTGGGAAGTCCACCACTTCGAAGGTGAGGACCTTTGAGGAGAAGTTGTCTCGATTGCCAAACATGACGGGCAGGTTGATCTACCTGAGCGGGTACGCCTGCGCTCCCAGATTGACATCGTGGAAGGGAGAGCCCGCTGGGTGGAGTTCTGACTAGGGGATGCACATGGCGTCGAGGGTGTCAACGTAGAGGATGTTGAGGCCGCTACCTCCGTCCATTAGCACCTTGGTGAGGCGCTTCTTGTGGATGATGGGGTCGACGATGAGCGGGTAGCATCTCGGTCTGGCGACATGGGAGGGATGGTCCCTCTAATCGAAGGTGATCGAAGATTCCAACCAGCTAAGGAAGGAGGGGACGGCCATCTCAGCGGTGCATGCCTCCCTGTAGCATACCTTGTGCTAGCATTTAGAGCAGATGGCATCGAATCCCCCGAAGATCATGATGCATTCCTTGGGGTCGGGGAAGCTGTCCCCGTCCTTGCCCGCCACACCTCCTTTCTTGGCTGTCGCCTCTTTATCGTCTCCTTTCAGCCCACTATCCTATCATAGGAAACATTTGAGGAGCTCGTAGTCCTTGTAGAGGTGTTTGACGGGGTAGGCATGGTTGGTGCATGGGCTATCCCTAAGCTTGTTGAAGTGGTTAGGCATGCCTTGCTGGGGCAGCTTGCCTGCGCGATCAGCTGCGGCAACCAACACGGTGTTGGCCGATCGGCACCGATCCTTTTTGTTCTTCTTGCCCCTCTGCGTAGAGGGGCCCTCATCTTGGTCGTCGCACTTGGCCTTGCCTTTCTCCCAGCCTCCGTTGAAGACCACTCAGGTCGTCTCCTCGCTGGAGGCATGGTTTATGGCGACGTCGAGCAAGTCATGGGTGGTTCAGGGCTTTAGGCAGCCAAGCTTGTGGATCAGGGACTCACAGGTTGTCCTAGAGAGGAATGCGCTGATGACGTCCGGGTCGACAACATCAGGGAGGGAGTTGCATCGTTGAGAGAACATACAGATGTAATCCTGTAGGGACTCACTAGGCTCCTGTTGGTAGCTCTTGAGGTCCCAGGACTTACTAGGGTGGACATACGTCCCCTGGAAATTTCCGACAAAGACCCTCTTGAGGTCCGCCCAGTCACGGATGCTGTCGTGCAGGAGGAATTCAAGCCATGCCTGAACATGTTCCTCGACACAGATGGGGAGATATTGAATGATGAAATGATCATCATCCACCCCTTCGGCTCGGCAGGCGAGCCAGAAATCTTTGAGCCATATACCGAGGTTCGTCTCCCCGGTGTACTTGGCGATGTTGGTGGGTGGTTGGAAGCGTTGTGGGAACGGCGCTCTCTAGATGCGTCGGCCAAAGGCCCATGGTCCCGGGCCATCCGGGCTAGGACTTCGGTCGTCTGGCCGGTGACCATGTCTAGGGCGCATTTCACCGCTCCCCTCGACGGTCCAGCTGGGGCCCATGTCGCCTGCCCTCACCGCCGCCCGATGGACACCATCATCAAGCCAGGCCTAATGTCGGTTGCTGATGACGCTGCGAGCGTCTTGGTTTGGACCAAACCATTCACGTACCGACGGTCGGTGTGGAGTAGGCACCATGTCAGACCATGGTGTAGCTGCGGCCTCCTGTGCCGTGCTTGGCTGCTGTAGTGGTGAGCGAATAGAGCAATTCGTCTGGTGCGTCCCCATTCCCCTATTGGGGAGAGAGGCCACGAGTCAGAGTCGCGATGCAGAACTTTTTGCCTGTTGAACGGCGGTGGCTTCCACCAGCGCCCGGAGGTTTCAGTGGACCGCCTGCTCCTAGGGGTCGACGGGCTTGGGAACGCCACGCAGAAGCATTGCCATAGCAGCGATGTTCTGGCCAGCCCTAGCGAACTGTGGGGGGGCGTTCCCCTCGTCCATGATGTCGCGCTGGACCTAGTGGGCGCGACCCCGGGCGCCGCTCGCTGGGTTACGCACATGGGGCGCAACGTGTTGCACCAAGCACACCGGCACACATGGTGGCAGGTTCTTCCACCGTTGTCGTAGCTCCTCGGCGTGCTCTTGTGCGAGCGCGAGCGCGAGCGCTCCCGCATGAGGGTCCGGAGGGGTGTGAGTCTACAAGGACTCTGCTACCACCGGTGGCTGTCCTGAAGCATCCGCCATGGCGCACTCCTGGGACGGACGGTAGCTAGGTGCCACATCGTCGATGTTGGGGCCGTCGCTCTCAACCTCATCATCCAGGAGTTCGTGGAAAGTGGTGGGAGCATAGCTCGCCATTCCCATGAATTCAGATGTAAGAGGGGGCGGCACCAGCGTCCTTCGGAGCTCCTGAGCATATGCGTCCTCAAGGGACGCGAGGCTGTAGGGGAACCGGTCGTACGGTGGTTGCGGTGCGGATAATGCGGTTCCTCTAGATAATCAGCGGAAGATAGTAAATAGCGAGTAAATAATAGCATATACATTACTCACAGCAGGGTTTGAGCAGAGCATTTGCTCGGAATGAAGCGTAGGCGCCTCATCATTGAAGTCATCGTGTGTCCTAGAGCCAATGGAGGGCGCCCCTCCAACAGGCGCCGGAACAAGTGCCTCCTCGCAGAGGTGTAGTACACCGAGCCAATCAGCGATGAAGTCTAAGCTTCTGAAGAGGAAGGCCTGGGATGGCTCGAAGACGGGTGGAACCCACATCCCAAGAGGTGGGAGTGCAGGAAACTCCAGCGAGCCGAAGCAAGTCGTATCGCTTGAGCTCACCATGGCGAAGATGGCGAAAAAGTGGGCCATCTGATGACCAAAAGTGTGAACGTACAGCGTCTTCCCCACGGACGGCGCCAACTGTCGATGTAGAAAATCACCAACACGTAAATACTTGTAGTTTTGCCGTATGTTGTGATCGAATGTGGCCTAGCACTCAATGACACAGGATTTATACTGGTTCAGGCAACGCGCCCTACGTCCACTTTGAGTCGGTCGGTGACTTTATTCCTGAGCCCAGGTGCTCAAAGTTTGCTGTGGGGTTATAAATGGAAGGGAGAAAGATGAGGGGTACAAGAGGTCCGATCGGACTCTGGTCTGAAGGGCCAAGAGTGACGGGAGCTCTGCTATGTGCTAAGTGTTCAAACATGTGCTCGAGGTTTGAACCTAGTGGTTCTATTGTTGTGTGTGAGTGAACTTGGGGATCTGAGGGGTCTCCCTGTTGGGAGAGAGCGCATCCACTTTTATAGATGAAGGGGATAGCCTTACAAGCGAGAGAGAGATAGTACGTATGCTACTAAGTCTTGCTGCTCATGCCGTCGGGTACAAGATGAAGGTAGGCGTCCATAACACTGTTGTTGTCAGACGCATGTGGGAGGTTTTACTGCATTTACCATGTATGGTAAATGACGGCGCCCACAACACTGTTGGTGCCCAGAGGCATGTGGGGGGAGCTATACCGTGTTTGTCTGGTATGGGAGTTGATGACGCCCATAATATTGTAGGGCAAATGTCGGCACCCACACACTACTTGGGTTCTATCGTGCCTAGAAGGTTGCAGGGCACCCTTATGACATGTCCTGTAGGTTACTGTCTTGCAGGTGTGCAGGGTACAGTCCTCGGTATTGCGGTTGACTTGAGTACCCTGTCTTGCTTGGTCTGCCCGTTTCCTGGTCCTCACCGAGCAGGCGTCCCCGGTCGGTTGGTCCCAGTCGGCTCTGACTGCGCCAGTCGGAGAAGAGTTGTAAGCAGAGGTTCGGTGCATCCCCGATTGGAGACGCTGGTCGGAGTAGGAAGCGAGCGCCGTTCTTCTTTGGCCAGGCCTTCCGATCGGAGAGGCGGGCCAGAGTCGGAAGCGAGGCCTTCTGGTCGGAGAGGCGGGACAGAGTCGGAAGCGGGTGTCGTTCCTCCTTGGCCAGGCCTTCCAGTTGGAGGCTGGTTCGCCCTTCTGACCTGTCGTTAGGTTTTTGGGCCGGCCCAGTAGTTGCGCGTTTGTTTGCGACGTTGTCTGCTGGGCCGAGCCTTTGTGGGGAAGCCGATCCATGAGGAACCCTGGGTTTATGAACCCGACAATTAAATTAAAAAACATATAGTTTCGTAACATGTGAATTATATAATTATAAAAGTACTTATAGTGAGTCTAAAAGCATTAATCTTATATTGTCAATTTATATATCTTTTAAAAATAATGATCAAAGATAGAAATGTTTGAACTAACACATCATGTAAAAAAACAAAGAGAGCAGTAGAGATGCCATCATATAATCTTTGAAAACATAACATAACGCTAGTTTATTACTAGGAAAAATGAACTTTTGCTACAAAAGATAGCGCAAACAAGACTTGAATTCTTACAAAACTTTATGTTCTCAATGTAAATGGAGAAGCAAATTTTTTTGTTTTATTCTCACTAAAATCAAGTTGCGCTTACTCGTTTGGCTATCTCTAGGAGCAATTCTCACAGAGAATCTAGAGCTAGCAGCACTCCGAATGGTATCTGATGCAGGCACGGGACGTGGCATGCTAGGGGGTGCAGGCGCCAGAGCTGTGTCCGTACAGAAACTAGCGTCCGGGCGTCCGGTCGCTAGCCACGTCCAAATAGCTTTGCTTGCTTTGCCTATTCTTGCTTGGCGGGGAGAGCTGAGCAAGGCCAGGAGAGCTCCATAAAGGTCCAAGTACTGTAGCATGCATGTAATACTACATCCTAATACTTTGCTAGTGTCAGTTTGAAAAAAAAATCAGTTCAAATTTTCAATAATGAATAATAATAATGTACTTGTTCAGAAACAAAACCTTGTCTGCAGGGGCTGTTGGGTCTATTCGGAGTCCTAAATAAATGACCCAATGATGCATATATTCTCAGCCCATTTCTTTCTGAGCAAGCCCATGCGTAATTTGCTAAAGGCCCATACGAGTATATATGTCAGTATTGGTAATGTAAACAATGAACAATATGTAACAACACATTAAAAAGTCTCGATGCCATGTGCACCATCGAAACACAGCAGCAAGGACAAGGGTTGAGTTTAGGGTTTGAGTGAAGGTTTGTTCCACCTATTTTTAACCCGCCGTCAATCATTGATCTTGGTAATCACTTAATTAGGACGAGTAGTCCTAGTATGTTTGATTTTCGTTCGGTCACCTCATATGGCGATAATATGAAACAGGGCAAACTAAAGCTTCCACTTCAATACCTGAACGTGGAGCAGGACACAAGAAGCCAAGTCAATCCAATATGCGTTTTTTTCTTATTCCTACGACTTAAAATCCTACATCAAAAGTGGTTGTGTAATCGGCATCATACAACCACTTTGTGTTGGGGGATGGATCATTTCGTTTCTTTTCTTTTCCCCAAACAGCTTCAGGAGAACGGTTGACGAAGTTGAAGTGTTGACTGATATTATTACAAGCGTTTGGTCCTCGCCAACTTTTCGTAAAGACTAATAAAACAACTATACCATATATAAATCTATATCTATATACTAAATAAAAAGGCCTTGCCTTAATCAACGACTGGATTGATCATGGGTGTAAGGTGTTCGACGTCACCTGTTACGCATGCAGGCGGAGGTCCCGTTTGTTTGAAGGAATCTGGATGAATTTGTGAGAGAAAATCATTCATGTACAGTAAATTTCAGCCGTGCACAGTGTTTTTTTTAGCACCATCCGAACAAGGCCGGAATCTTAAAAAAGAAAAAGAAAATCACGTACAAAAGTTCCATTTCTTTGTAACAGAAAACGAAAGCGTTTATAAAGTGCAAGCGTAACTCGTGACGTCAAACTCCGTACTAGTCCGGTGGCGTGGAGGTTTCGTTTAGAAGAAGCGTCCCTATCCAGAACAACTTCCTATCGTCTGGTCAAGGAAGGTGGCATATCTAGCAGCCATACACGTCACCTGTCTACCGCCCTCAATAATGTACAGTAAGTAAATAATTATTTCTGAGGTAGTCTTGAAGCAACGCGCGGGGTGTTCTTCTAGTTACTCATAAGAGCATTCCCAACCTAAAAACTATAAGATGGCTCCCTTACTTGCCAAGTCATATCAACACTATACGAAAAAAGTCATATTCTCAATTAATGATTTCTTCAAAATAGATTTTTGTCTAATTACTCATCTTCTCGGTCCTATCATTCACCTATCATATCTCTCTATCTTGTTCTCATGTAGACATAATTTGATGACACACAAGAAGACAAGGCTTCATCCAGCTTATCCTGAAGTGCAGCAGGCCACTGAGTGTCAGTCAATTGAATATGCTGAAAGCCTTCTATCCTATGAATTCTTCTAACTTCATCATCAACAATTGGAGTAGGTTGCTTCCTTGTTCCTTTCCTATGCCGCTTAGGTGTTGAAGTTGCATCTTTGGTAATCTCAGCTCCAGCTTGTTCCTTTATGTTCTCAGGCCCAATAAAATTTGTAGACACATGGCCCATTTGCTCTCCTGCGGGTTCAAAGCTCTTTGTGGGCTCAAAGTTCTGGGTGGAATCAAAGTTAGTAGTGGGGGTAGGCTCAACCAGTTCCATGCATAGCGAACACCCTATTACATCTAGATGGATCACCTTTGCTCTAAATCCTAGCTTTGCCCCTGTTTGGAACTATAGTATTAAACTAGTAATTCACTGAAATCACTTGTTTTTACCCAACAACTTTGTATACACGGACAAGTCAATCTGCCTCCTTGATTTTCCGTCGCTGCTCACAGTAACAACTAAACGGGGAATATGGAGAGGGTTCACTCAACCAAACCCACATGCCGGTGCATACATGTTGAGTATGTGCTATCCTCACCATCCAAACACCTCATCGAGATATGTGCCTTCTCAATCAGTAGTGTGAAGCATTGGGGAGAGTAGTGTGATGCATTAGGGAGAGTAAGCAGCACGAATATCAAAGCAGTATTCAACGGTGAAGATGGAACATGTCATGGTACATTGTTTTTCTCTCATAACAAAACAGTATCAGCCGTAAAAAAACCCATCAGCCGAACAGCTCAGTTGAGCATGTACATGATACAGTAGGTTTTTCGCGGCCTTTGAGAAGGGACGAGGGAGGGCTAAAGCCTAAAGAAGGAGCAACGAGTGGCCCAAGGACAAGTTTTTCTATTTGCTTCCACCAACTAGGCCAACCACCACCGTGCTGTGACCTCTTACCATGCAGGCCACGAACCCGGTCGGCGGCCATCATGCGCCTATATAGAACCCAGCAGTACTCATTCCATAGCAAAGTGCACCACTTTCACTTGCTTCAAAGCGCAAACACACAACAACGGCAGAGCGGTTGTCATCAGACAATGGGCGCGCGTCATGGCCTCCGGCGAGGCGGCCAAGCCGCCGCCGCCGCCGCCTTCTCCGCATGTCCCTTCCTCATCGCCTTCGCCGTCCTCCTCGCCTTGCCGGGCCTCGCAGCCGCCGACACCCATTACTACACGTTCAAAGTACAACTTTCGCGCACGAGCATTTCTCGAATATAATATAATGCTCGCACCTAAGTTCGCACTAGTATTGGTGCGTGCCACGTACTCTCATGCGTGGCTTTGATTTGTGCTGCGCGCAGGTGCAAATGACGAACGTGACACGGCTGTGCGTGACCAAGAGCATCCCGACGGTGAACGGGCAGTTCCCGGGGCCGAAGCTGGTCGTGCGGGAAGGCGACCGACTCGTGGTCAAGGTTCACAACCACATCAACTACAATGTCTCGTTCCACTGGTAAGCAAGATCGATCATATCAGGACGACGACAGCACTCGCGCCGGTTCGTTCGCGCGTTCAACTCCCTGCCCTCTGCCGGCCGGCGTCTCACCCGCGTGCATGCAGGCACGGCGTCCGGCAGCTGGGCAACGGGTGGGCGGACGGGCCGGCGTACATCACGCAGTGCCCGATCCAGGGCGGGCAGAGCTACGTGTACGACTTCACCATCACGGGGCAGCGCGGCACGCTGTGGTGGCACGCGCACTTCTCCTGGCTGCGCGTGCACCTCTACGGCCCGCTCGTCATCCTCCCCAAGCGCGGCGAGGGCTACCCGTTCCCGCGCCCCTACAAGGAGGTGCCCATCCTCTTCGGTAATGCCTCTGCCCGCTGGCCGTCTCTTCTATCAATCGCTCACCTTTTGCCAATGCGATGACGCTTTATGCTTGAAAAATTATTGCAGGTGAATGGTTCAATGCGGACACGGAGGCCGTCATCAACCAGGCCCTACAAACTGGCGGCGGCCCAAACGTCTCCGATGCCTACACCTTCAATGGGCTTCCAGGCCCGACATATAACTGCTCGTCTAAAGGTACATTTCCTTTCTTCAGAAGGACTAAATTAGGCCCATTGCTTATACTTTATTTACACAAATTGTTACAAAATTTGCTCAAGGAAGCTTGGATTTGTGATTTTTGGATCAAAACAGACACGTACAAGCTGAAGGTAAAGCCCGGGAGGACGTACATGCTCCGGCTCATCAACTCCGCCCTCAACGACGAGCTCTTCTTCGGCATCGCCAACCACACGCTCACCGTCGTCGAGGCGGACGCCAACTACGTCAAGCCATTCACCGTGAACACGCTCGTCATCTCGCCGGGGCAGACCATGAACGTTCTCCTGACGACGCCCCCAAACCCCGCCTCCCCGGCCTACGCAATGGCGGTCGCGCCCTACACCAACACGCAGGGCACGTTCGACAACACCACCGCCGCGGCCGTCCTCGAGTACGACGGCCCGACACCCGTCGCCGCCACCAGCAACCTACCCCTGCCGGCCCTGCCGCTGTACAACGACACTGGCGCCGTGGCCAACTTCTCGCGCAACTTCCGCAGCCTGAACAGCGCGCGGTACCCGGCACGCGTGCCGGCGGCGGTGGACCGGCACCTGCTCTTCACCGTCGGGCTCGGCACGGACCCGTGCCCGTCCAACCAGACGTGCCAGGGCCCCAACGGCGCCAAGTTCGCGGCATCCATCAACAACAACTCCTTCTTCCGGCCCCGGACCGCGCTCCTGGAGGCGCACTACAGGCGCCGCTACGCCGGCGTGCTCCTCGCCAACTTCCCCGCCACCCCGCCGCACCCGTTCAACTACACGGGCACCCCGCCCAACAACACGTTCGTGCAGCACGGCACGCGGGTGGTGCCGCTCGGCTTCAACACCTCCGTGGAGCTGGTGCTGCAGGGCACCAGCATCCAGGGCGCCGAGAGCCACCCGCTGCACTTGCACGGCTACGACTTCTTCGTCGTCGGCCAGGGGTTCGGCAACTTCGACCCGGTGAACGACCCGCCCAAGTACAACCTCGCCGACCCCGTGGAGCGGAACACCATCAGCGTGCCCACCGCCGGCTGGGTCGCCGTCCGCTTCCTCGCCGACAACCCGGGTAATCATCTTTACGCCTGTCGACGACCCGACCGACATGCATGCTCTGCCTGTGTTGACTTTGGTTGACTTGGTTGCGTCGTCTGGCAGGCGTGTGGCTGATGCATTGCCACTTCGACGTGCACCTGAGCTGGGGCCTGTCCATGGCGTGGCTTGTCAACGACGGCCCGCTGCCGAATCAGAAGATGTTGCCCCCGCCATCCGATCTTCCAAAATGCTGATGACTGATCGTTCATCATCCGAGGGGGTAGATGGGCATTTCAGAAGGTTTTGGTGCACGTCTGCGTACTTTCTTACGAAGTTTGAAACAATTTGGTTTGGACTATTTAATTGCCGTGTGCCGATTTTTGGCAAGTGCTTGGGATTTTGCGGTCCGCTTAATCCCTCTTTCGAAACATAAATAAGATGTAACAATGTTTGTTCTCCTGTTAATCTTTTCTTAACCCCTTTCTGAAAACATTCAGCACTGGTGTGTGTTCACATTTTTTTAGATATATAAGTTTTGGTGTGTTCACATAATCACATGGTCAAATACAACGATGTCTGTATGTCACGACTTGTGTTACTAATCCTTGTGTTTTTTTTTATTTCTCTGTATATCGTTTAGTACTGAATGAATGTCTGAATCCCTCTGGCAAAAAAAAAAAAAGTTTGATGCCAGTATACCCGGCCGTGTATTATATTGGTCACCTACCGCAATGGAACTAACTGAACAATTGGAGTACATGAACAATCATCATGCTACTGAAATAATATGTGCTAGCAAATTGCCAATGCCAGTCTACCATTATTACTACAGTAGCTTAGCTCGACAAGCTGTAGCATGGGACCATTAACTAACACACCTTGTCTTGTTGCGCATGCCAGTACAGAAACAACTGAGCTTCTATATACAATACACAAAGCCCCATCAGTCTATTGTCACAGTATCTATATAAAGAATACGTCTACTGTGGTTGCCGTTAATCGCTATTGTGGCTCTATGTGTCGGGGACCAATACTAGTGTATCCGAAGAGAAGTGGCTACGTTAATCCATCCAGATAGTCAAAGGTGCCACTACAACTCCAAACCAACACCGAGGCCGCAGGCTCTGCCTCGCCCGACCTCTGGCCGCGGGCTCCGCCTTGCCCAACCCCAAGGTCGTGTGATCCGCCTCGCTCAACCTATAGGGATGGGCTCCGCCTCGTCCGACCTCTGAGGGCGGGCTCCGCCTCGTCCGACCTCTGAGGGCGGGCTCCGCCTCGCCCGACCTCTAAGGATGGGCACCTCCTCGCCCAACCCCAAGGTCGTGCGATCCGCCTCGCCCGACCTCTGGGGACGGGCTCCGTCTTGCCCGACACCGAGGCCGCGGGCTCCGTCTCGTCCGACACCCGAGGGCGGGCTCCACCTCACTCGACGTCTGAGGGCTGGCTCCGCCTCGCCCGACATCTGAGGGCGGGCTCTGCCTCGCCCGATCCCTCGAGCACGGCTCTTAAAAGAAGCTCATGCCGCCGCCAACCACTACGGGCCAGAAAGTACAACCCAAGGACAAACTTCTGGCATCGTGCAGGGAGCGGTCACGTCTCAACACTACCCGTCCCCGCGACATGTCTTTCTAGGGAACTCACATCGTCCACAGTGACGGGCGATGTGGTCACTATGCTGTCTACTCCCTGTACGGCCGCGATCAGCACGCTGGTTCGCCGCGCCGCCCGCCGAGGCGGAGTGGGACATGACGACCCGCTGACAACGCCAGGGCATGGCATCATCGGTGGACTGGCGCCCGACGTGGAGCTGTCCCTATCACCACCTGCCGTGTCAGCGGGGCCCACGGAGAGGAAAAGAAAGGCCCGGCGACCCTGAAGGACTTCCTTTCCCTCTCGTTTTCCTCCTTTCTCCCGTTGTAACCCATGCTTTCCCTTGGTCTATAAAAGGGAAAGCAGGGCGTCCCACTAAGGGCATTGCATGAGAACTCATCGCACCACATCAGATCAAAACCACTAGCATCGAACCTCGAACACATAGCCGAGCAGCAATCGAGCTCTCGGTACCCATTCGTTCTTGCCACCAGAGACTTGGGATATGTCCCTCTCTCGCCTGTTTGTAATCCCTACTACGAACTATTCAATGCTAGTAACACGAGCAACAGCAACGAACTAGACGTAGGGACATTCTACCAGAACCAGTATAAACCTCGTGTCCTCTTAGCACACCATTCAAGCCAAACGCACAATATTAGAAATTTACTCGTTGGTGTTTACTCGAAACACCGATAGTTGGCGCGTCAGGTAGGGGCCTTTTGCCCGTCTCGACATCCACACCAGGCCTCCGATGGCTAATCGCAACGTCAGCTGGGTCCCGGGCGCGCACGTGCGCTTCAGGGACCTAGACTTCATCGCCACGACAGAAGGAGAGTTGGCGTAGGCTCCCTCGGCCGCCCAACCTCTCCACTCCGCTGGCCTCGGCGCGATCGCCGAGGCGCTGGGGGAGCTGCAGCTGCATACACCATAGGCCCGCACCCCCGGGAGCGACTAGCCCCCCGACTTCGACTACGGGAGGCTAGAGTGCCAGCTCGGCGCCTTCCTGGGACCCCGACCGTCCTAGGAGGTCCTGCGCCACCTCACCTTTTTGTTCACCAACGTCATGGCATAGCTTGCCGGAGGGAAGCCGCTCTCCCCGACATACCTCATCTAGAGCGCCCCAACACCGCTCCCGTCTAGTCTCCACAACGCCGTAGAGACCGTTGGCCACCTTGAGGCGCCACACATGCCTCCATCCCCCACGAACGACGAGTTCATGGGAGTGACCAAAATGTTGTGGAGTCTTTCCATGACCTCCTCATAGGAGAAACAGTGTTGCCCTCCACCTCTGACTCCAGCAGGGGAAGCCATCACCCCTCTCATGAATGTTTCATGGTAGGTACCTCCGACGGACACGTCGAAAGCATCCACAAGGATGAGGCTACCCAGATGAATGGCCTCAGCGATGAGGTTGAGGAAGATACAGGGGCCCCAACCTGCCTACGGGTGGAGCAACTGAAGGCCCGGCATCGAGAGCTCGAGGAGGCGTGACTCTAGCTCGAGCAGGAATGCGCGGAGCTCGATCGCGAGATCGAGCACCACGGAGATGGTGTGCGCTCACGCGCCATGGCTCACGACGTGAACTGGAGGATCATCGAGGATGATGAAGCCCTCCCACACTTTGCCCGGGCGAGCTAGAACATTGCTGTTGCAGCTGCCTTGCTCCATGGGCTTCCGGGGGCCGTGCCACCCGATGAGCGTTGGGCCCATCACCAGATTCGCACGCTGCTCAAGTGCACGGCGGCGTAGTAGGATGATAGCTCGCTGTCTTAGTGACATGAGCTTAACGCCAGCCAGCGCACGCCCTCAGAGTGACCTAATAAGGATGCATCAGTCCACCAGGCACCATAAGGTGGTAGGCCACGCATCATGATTTTGGTGCATGAGCACCTTGGCCACAACCGTGACGCGCGCGACACCCTCGACGCCCGTAGGCGTACCCATGGTGATGTGGGGGAGGGGGCCAGCCACAGCTACAACCCTCGATGTGGTGGACGTTACGATAGTAGCGAGGACCGAAGCCCGAGCCCTGGCCTCCTAGGACCTCAGGCCTTTGGCCGACACATCCTCAACGCCGCCTTCCCACCAAGGTACCGACCACCAACCAACATCCTAAAATACTTTGGGGAAATGAACCCCAGACTATGGCTCAAGAATTATTGGCTTGCCTGCCAAGCCGGTGGTGCGAATAATGACGATTTCATTATCCGCAACCTTCCATTGTTCCTGGACGATTCGACGCGGACATGGTTGAAACACCTTCTGCCCAATAGAATCCAAAGTTGGGCGGACCTGAAAGAGATCTTTGTGGGGAACTTCCAAGGTACGTATAAGCGTCCTGGAAACCCATGGGATCTCAAGAACTATGGGTAGAAGGCCGAAGAAACCCTCCATGGGTACATCCGACGCTTCTCCCGGTAGTGCAACGAGCTGCCTAACGTCGCCGACGCTGACGTTATAGGAGCTTTCCTATCTGGGACCATCTGCGAGTCCCTGGTTCACAAGCTAGGACATAAGGGCCCATGAACCATAAAGGAGCTCCTCGACGTTGCCACCAGCCATGCCTCGGGCGAGGAGGTGGTCAGAGCGATCTTCGACCGCCTCAAAGGCAAGGCGAAGTGAGACAAAGATGTCGACGAGGGTGCCTCCAATAGTCCCATCAAGAAGAAGAACAAGCAGCAGCGCGAGGGCTCGCTCGTGGCCACCGTTGACCATAGGAGGGGCTGGAAGCCCACGGAGGGTACCCCAAACCACTTCGAGAAGCTCCTCAAGGGGCCATGCCCGAACCATGCCTTCCCCATCAAGCATCTGTACAAGGACTGCTGCCTCATAAAGTAGTTCTTGTCTGGAGGCTTCAACAGGGGGAGCATGGGAAGGACCCCAAGCCGACTGTGGACGATGTCGAGGGGATGGACGGTGGCTTTTCGACGCTGGATGGTTATCTCATGATCTTCGAAGGGTCGGTGGCCTATGACTCCAAGCGTCGCCAGAAGCTCACGCGCCATGAGGGCTATACAGCCAAGCCTACCTTCCTCTAGTCGTCGGAGTCTGCAATAACCTTTGATTGTACCGACCACCTAGAAAGCGTCCCACAACAGGGGAGGTATCAACTCGTGGTCAACCCGATCATCAGCATGAAGCGACTCTCTAAGGTACTAATGGACGAAGGCAACGGCCTCAACATCATGTACGCCGAGACACTCGACGCCCTGGGCATCAGCTGATCCCGCATCCGGTCGACTGGAGCACCTTTCCATGGCATCGTGCCTAGAAAGCATGCCATGCCGCTCAGGTAGATCGATCTATCTATTACCTTCAGGAATCTGTCCAATTATAGGACGGAAACCCTCACCTTCGAGGTGGTGGAGTTCCATGGAACCTACCACACCATCCTAGGACGTCCATGCTATGCGAAGTTCATGGCTGTCCCCAACTACAGCTACCTGAAACTGAAGATGTCGGGCCTAGGCAAGGTCATCACCGTCGGCACCTCATTTCAGCGTGCCTATGAGTGTGAAGTCGAATGTTGCGATCATGCCGCGGTAATTGTCGCCTCCAAGGAACTTGCGACCATCAGGAAAGAGGTCGTCGAAGAAACACTCGACCACCAGAGGTTAGCCGGGTCTTTCTAACCAGTGGAGGGCGCTAAGGAGGTCCTCATAGACCCCAGCGGCTCTAGGAGCAAGGTGGTGCACATTGGCACTGCGCTTTCCTCCAAATAGGAAAGCACGCTCATCGATTTCATCTGCACCAACAAAGACATCTTTGCGTGGAAGCCCTCAGACATGCTAGGCATTCTGAGGGAAGTCGCCAAGCATACCTTGAAGATCAAGCTAGGCTTCAAGCTGGTGAAACAACGCTTATGTTGCTTCGACGAGGGGAAACGCAGAGCCATCGGCGAGGAGATCGCGAAGCTTTTGGTGGTCGGGTTCATCAAGGAAGTGTACCACCCCAAGTGGTTAGCAAATCATGTTCTTATACAAAAGAAGAGTGGGAAATGGAGGATGTGTGTTGACTATACGGGTCTCAACAAAGTGTGCCCAAAGGATCTGTTCCCTTTGCCACGCATAGACCAAGTAGTCGACTCCACCTTAGGGTGTGAAACCCTTTGCTTCCTTGATGTGTACTCCAGGTACCATCAGATCATGATGAAAGAGTCCAACCAGCTCACAACGTCTTTTATCACCCCCATTCGGATCATTCTACTACGTCACGATGCTGTTCGGTCTGAAGAACGTTGGGGCTACGTACCAGCATTGTATGCTCAAGTGTTTTGGGGACCTCATCGGGTGGACCATTGAGGCCTACGTGGACAACATCGTGGTCAAATCTAAATGGGCTGACCAACTCATAGCCGACCTAGAACATACCTTCTCAAGACTCTGAGCAAACGGAATTAAGCTCAACCCTAAGAAATACGTTTTTGGTGTCCCGAGGGGTATGCTGCTTGGTTTCATCATCTCTAAGCGTGGCATCGAAGCCAACCCAGAGAAGATCTAGGCCATCACAAGGATGGGGCCGATTCAGAACATGAAGGGGGTACAATGAGTTATCGAGTGCCTCACCGCACTCAGCCGCTTCATCTCACGCCTCGGCGAATGAGGTCTCCCCCTTTATCGGCTTCTGAATAGGGCCAACCACTTCGAATGGACATCTGTAGCCCAGGAGGCACTTGACATGGTCAAGCAGCTTCTGACAAAGGTCCCGATCCTAGTCCCTCCGATCGACGGAGAACCGCTTCTGCTCTACATTATGGCCACCACGCAAGTGGTCAGTGCCGCCTTGGTAGTGGAGTGAGAGGAAGAGGGCCATGCCCTCAAAGTACAGTGTCCAGTGTACTTCATTAGCAAGGTCTTGTCCGATTCCAAGACCCGCTACCCCCAAATCCAGAAGCTCCTGTATGCCATTCTCATCACCAAGAGGAAGCTACGTCACTACTTTGAGTCACATCCATTGACCATCGTGACGTCTTTCCCCCTCAGCGAGGTCGTCCAAAACCAGGATGCTATGGGAAGGATCGCGAAGTGGGCGCTTGAGCTGATGGGTCAAGGCATTGCATATGCCTCCTAGACAACCATCAAGCCCTAAGTGCCGGCTGATTTCATCATAGAGTGGACCAATGTCCAAATACAACCAACGATCGTCGACCAAGAGTACTAGATGATGTACTTCAACGGGTCGCTGATGAAGAAAGGTGCCGCCCTAGGGCTAGTCTTCATTTCACCCCTTGAGGTACGCATGATGAAACATCCTCAATTTTCCTTGAAGGGAAAATCCACAGAATGAATTTTAATATGATAAAACCAAGAACTGATTCCATCATATTATCATATTTCAGTCGATGTCACAGTCATACATTGTAAGATTACAAGAATACAAGATATTACATCACTGGGGAACACACCTATTATAGAGTTAATCTAGCGGAAGACTATCGAGTGAAGGCTCCTCCTTCACGGGCATCATCAGAGTTGGCGTAGTGCAGCGTAGATTCCATCTCCGAACCAAACTTGAGCGTAGGCACTAGACCTTCTAATCCTTCTAAAGTCAGCATCTCTGAGAAGCAGAAAATCTGCACACCGCCAGATGTATGCAGGCCATGGTCAGCACCGATGAGCTTTAGTGGAAAAGATAAACAAGGGATCTGACGATCCTAATATTTGGCTGTGGTTTGCATTCTTAGCGCATGAGAAGTAAATAACAATAGTAATATAATAATAATATCCAATTTTTAACACATTCACCACCACACCATCCATATCCATCCACCAACCATCCTTCCCAAACCATCTCCACACCACCACACCATATCTCATCTCACACACTCAGGTCGATAGGCCAACTCCCTCTCAGCCTTGTCTCAACGGCCCGCAGCCCCCAAGGCTCACGACCGGAATATACCCCAACCCTAGAGGGAGGAAAGAAGGACTCATCTCCTATCTAGTTTAAGCGAAACCCAGGAAAGGTCCATAGCCGACAAGTCGGCAAATGTATCGATCGATCAACCAAACACTCTGTAGAGGTTTTACATACCCACAAGATAGCCATCCTCGACGGTGCCCCGTCTAGGCAGATTCCGGCCGCTTGCTAGCCTAGAACGATGCCACCCTACCTCTCAGCCCTGGAACATCCCAAGTCTAGTCTAGGATGGCTGATCCTGTGAGTTGTAGATAGAGCTAGGGCCCACCGGATGTCAAGAGCCGGGTCCACAAGGCCTCCTGAAGTCTCGGAAGGGTGTAGGGGAAACCGCGTGCCCCGTACCTCCTTGCACACATTCGCCTAGCAGTAGTGGCATTGTTCTACCAAGTAGTCTGACCGTCCCGCACCATATAGGGCGAGTGGGATGTAAAGGATTCCCGGTGAGTCTAAGTACTAGTAAGTCCTTAGGGATTGACCAAGCCAGAATATCTTCATCAGGGTTTCCATTTTACGTGCCACCACAGCACCTCTACCCTAGGCTCCACCTCTCCGAGGTTCACACCCAAGGACACCTCCAATTACCATTTACCCGCCACAGGTATTCCATATCCTAGTACCTAGGTAGCACCACATGGCAAGACTCGCCCCAGGCTCGTCGTTATTCTAGCTCGATCAACACAACCCTCACTCTCCACGCACCCAAGACACACGCATCACGCTCACACACCACCAAGTCTGGCACCCATAGCCAAACCATTCCCAGGGGGTTCACCACCAGCATCACATCCCCGACATAATGCAAAGTGGAGTTAATAATAAGTATAGTGGTGTAATATGCAAGCAAGCAGGCAAGTAAGCATATATATAAGCGAGCGAATGCGCAAGGCAGGGTGACGTGGTAGAGCGGGTTGCATTAGGGAAATAATGGCTCAGGTAGCAGCATGCATCAAAGTACTAGCAAAGGAATAATTTATAAAGCGCTAGCAGTTCTAGATATTATGCAATGTCTAATAGGATTCTCTAAAAGAAGGTGCTGCCATGACACCTACGATGTAGATGTAGTAGTGGTACATTTCTCCATCCGTTGATGTTCAATCAGTGGGGTCACCTCCTCTGGAGCTGACTCCATTTCGCAATCCTTGTCATCGCCCACGTTCTCTTGATCCGATCGTCAGCTACTCCGCGAAGTGACACGCAAGGCAAGAGAACACCCAACACCCAAAAAGACGACAAGACGTAGGAAGATCCAACAACACCAACAAGACACAAAAGACACGAGGCTTGGCCCTCTCGGTGGTTGTCCGATCTCCTCGGGCCAAAGAAACACAAGTGGTGGTTTGCTAAGCACAAGCTTAAGTCATGGCCAAGCCAGTATGGCTTTAGGACAAACGGTTTAAGCCAGAGCTTATCCAGAGCAAACACCACGGCTCATGATCTTTCAATCCGGCGTCATGGAACTGATGGGGATTGGAAGACAGGCCCTACGAAGGAAGAACGACAGGGTTCAGCTCCTACAGCTTTATTCCGCAAGTCTCAATTGGATACGAGAAGCAAACAAGAACGAATAACACTATTGTGACTTGGCTCCAATGTACTTTGGCTAGCCTGCTATGGTAGAAAGCGGTAGCGCAAGGAGATTGGACAGCGATGGGTCCTCTCGATCCACACGATGCTATAACGTCGGGAGCCGAGAAGCGAGTTGCTCAACAACACAAAAGAAGCGGGGTTAGCTAGGCACATCCATGTCATGTTCTCAGACGCATCTTTGAGGAAGACTGTTTTAGACGGTCGACCGGGTCGACACGCACGGGTCCGAGATACAACATAGACCATAGCTTCGCTAACAAAAGAGGAATAGTCCGGTCTTTGATCCAATCGTCATGGACAAGATGGGATCGAACAGAGCGGGCTATCGGGGCAATAAGAGCAAGAACAACCAAGAGCAAGGTCTACTTCTTCCAACACACACGCCACGACAGAAGACGGGGCATCGGAAGGAAGCGACAAAATCGTGAACACCAAGTGCACAAACCACTTGTAGGGTACCCGACCTGGGTGCACTAGCACTAAGATATCTCTCGGATTCGAAGCGGTGTGGTTGTCACCGCGAGAATTAGAGAAACATGATGGTCAAATGGGGTACAAGCATACAAGGGCTTGAGCACGAAGAAGCAACTAAAAGCGAAAGAGAGGCGTAGCTCCATGGTCATGGCGAGGTGAACTCACGGCCACAAGCTATGCCAACGAGTTGGCATCCATCGTTCCATGATTGTTTACTCCCAGGTTACCTCCCACAGAACTTGGTCGCAAAGGGCTCAAAGCGTGCGGGTGATATCCGCATCGATGTTAGTATCGACATTGAATCCATCACGACCATGTTCTAGGGCCGAAGATAGGTGCTAACACTCATGGTACTATGAAGTCAACTAAAAAGCGAGGGGTCGAGTTACACTCGGCATCACGGTCATGGCGAGATGGATCCCGCGATCGTAACGTCCAAACGAGGTACGATCCCTCAGCCGGCTCGAAGGCTCGGCACATCGGCAACAACACCAACAACCAGCGATAAGAACCAAACATGACCGAAAGACGCAACAACTCGACACGACTGTGGAGTAGCACATTCCATAGCTGGGTGATGGATAGATCCTTCGTTCCGTCGCCGCCTGCTCAGTTTATGCTATGTCAACATTGTCTGGCGAGTCCTCCTCTAGAGATGGCTGTGAATTCAAGGATGGCTAGGGAACATGATAGGCACAAAGTGGCTTAGGTCATGGCTAGGGTGCCATGGTGGAATTCGGTTCAGCCTGGTCATACGATTGGTGGTGACTTGGACTCTCATGACTACATGGGTTGAACATGCTGATGCTGTGTTGAGTTAGAATTGGGTATCCAGGAGGTCAACAAGTGGAGGTCCACCTATGCCCTTGCTCGGTTTAGGTAGGTCCTGGTATTACCATGTTCTAAGCCGAAGGCAGGTTACACAGCTATAGGATGGGGATTCACTCGGTCGTGCTGTGGCTGAGTCATGGTGGTGCACACACAGGGTTCGAGCGAAGCCAGAACACGGCTGTATACATGCCTCCCAAGTGAGAAAGCGAGGGTCGGTCAGCATAGGTTAGCGAGGGCGGCCTAAGTATCGTGGATGTCCTTCGAGAGTTTGGTCACTACCATGGCTAGGCTGTTGTGTCCTCGGAGCACGCATGTACGTTACGGTTGTGACACCCATAGCCGTTTAACAAGGGTCGTGCCAAGCTGATGTCAGCGGTGTGGCGTGTCAAGCAGTGCCGCAGGCTATGTGAGTTCAAGTGAAGTGTGCACGAGTGTAGGTGATCGCGGTCATGGGCGACCGAAGGTGGTGCTCCGAGGCTCGCATGGCATCGTTGGTGTGCGTGTCCGCGCATGTGGCCACGTGGCAAGGCTTAGCTGCTGCGGTGGCTTGCTGTTGACACCATGAGGCTTGGAAGGTGCGGGGATGGCTCGGGTGCTCGCGACCGTGCCCAGCGGTGCTTGACCGAAGAGCCTAAGGGCACGGACACTGTGCGCGCTCGGCTCGCCGTGACACTGCTTGGTGCATGAGCGCCAGCGTGGCCAAGGTTGGGCTTTGGGTCTGTGTGTGCGTGCGTCCGAGCGGTGGCCATGGTCGTGAGTGTGGCGGCAAGGTCTGGGGTCACGGAGGTGTAGGGGTCGGCTGAGCTCACAATGGTGAGGTCGCGATGGCGGTGCCATGCCGTGGACGTGAGGGCGAGGTGGTGTGTGCGCGGGCCTGGTCATGGCCACGGCGAGGTTCGCCGATGGCGTGGCGCCGAGGCAAGGCAGGGCCTTGTCAGGCGATGGCAGTGGCTAGTGTGGTTGCCAGCGCGGTGTGCTAGCGACATGGGCAAGTGGTGTGCAGTGCTCCTAGCCGAGAGCTCGAAGGAGCTGGCAACGTGCGTGTGCGTCCATGGGCGTGTGCACATGTTCATGAGTACTCGCGAGCAGACACCGGGACGGGGCTCATGCGGGAGCGCGCTGCTGCGGTCATGGGCGACCAGTGGCGGCAGCCCTGTGTCGCCGTGCATGACGTGCCTGTGGGAGTGCACTATTCGCGTGTGTGATGGCGATTGGCCACGCGACGGCCGTCGGTGGCCTTCGATGCGGCATCGTGACCCCTGCAAGAAGGCACGCTGGCACCAAGGCCGGGATAGGCATGGGTAGTCCACCAATGTGAAAAATAGGGGGCTTGGGCACACGGAGTTCACCGGTGGGCTTGATGGAGGCAGACCGCCTGGTGCAGGAAGGGCTCGGTGCGGGCAGGTCACGTCAAGGTGGTGGCGTTTCCGATCGTGGCCGCGATGTCGTGGTGTCCCGACGAGGCCATGCCCAGGCTCGTGGCAAGGTGGTGGCTGGGCTCGAGGTGAAGGCGTTCCAGGGTGGCTCGATGTTCCTCGGCGCAGGTTGCTGGAAGACGGCAGAAGCAACTTGCCGACGTCGAGGGCTAGGGCAGGTCAGGCGCGGGGTAACAGCGCTATCACAAGAAAGGAGGCGCCTTTGGCGAGGAAGGGCTCACCAGTGGTTTCGTGGGGGCAAAGGTCGTGATGTTGTCGTGGCTGCGCAGACCTATGCAGAACCGCGGTAGGACGAGCAGGCGTGGGCGCGCTGCGGCTTGACGACGCGGCCGACGTCGCATGGCTTCTCGCTGTGCAGGAAGTCATGGTGTGGCTATCCAAGCTTAGTGGACGGAGGTGGCGCCGGTGGCTCCGAGGCGGGCGGCTCATCCATGCTGCAAGTTCAGAAACTTGGCACAAATGCCAGTGTCAGGAACGACACAACGGCGGGGAAGAAGAAAGACAGGGGCTTTGGCGAGGATGATGCTCACCAACAGGCAGGTTGCTCGACGCAGAGAGGATCGGGGCCGAGATGGCTCGGCGTGGTGACCCTAGCTCTATGTGTGACGAGCACGGAGCAGCATCAAGGGGATGTCGCGGTCATGGCGCTTCAGGCCCCGTGCGCCGGCGTGGCGATGAGGTCGTGTAAGGGCGGCGCTGGTGGCTCCAGCTAGCGGGCACCGCGACCGCGTACTAGCGCATCATGGCGAGGGAGCAGAGGGAGGCAGGGATGAAGGTGAGGCAGACCTGGCTATTCCTTGATGGCCTCAAGTCGCTACGACGGCCGGCGTGCACGTCGCGGCAGCTGCCATCGTGCAACGCGCAGCGAGGCATGGAGAGGCAGCGAGATGGAGGGGGCTTCTGTGGTGGCGAACAGGAGGGAGTGGGTGAGGGTGAGTGCGGCTGAGGGGTTCTTATAGCCCGTAAGCTAGGGTTCTGTGAGGGGTCGCCGGCGTATGTGCCGCTTGATGGGACGGTTGGTGCACGTGGCGGTCATCCGGAGGCTGGAGTAGGTAGCGGCTTGGAAGGTTCGTGAAGAGGAGCGCCAGGGCTTGGTCGCATGAACAGGGACGGTTGGGATGCAGCTCTGGCCTCGGATGCGTGCGGGTGGCCTCTACTCGGTGCTGGTGCTCTGCTTTGTCCGAAAAGCAGAGGAAGGGGCGGGCGACGAAGGGGATGACAGGTGGGTTCGGCTGGCCCACCTGCCAGCGACATCGTGAGAGGGTGATGACGGCTGGGCTCCACCCATTAGCGGTGGGAGGAAAGACGAGGGCGACGGCTTGCTGGGTCGGCCGGCTGGCTGTGCGCGCTAGCAGGCCGACAGGTTGGAGAGCTAGGCCGTCTAGTGCTTGTCTTGGGCCAAAAGGAGGAGGGGACTTGGCTGGGCTAGCTGAGAGAGTAGGACGAGCTAGGCTAACTTGGCACCATGGGCCGAAATGGCTTTCCTGTTTTCCTCCCCTTTTCTAATTTCTTTTCTATTTCTTGCTCCACTATCTTTACTTCCGAGAGCTCTAGGTTGGTATACATGTGTCGCCTATCACGTGTTCACTTAGGTGGGGTCCACTAGGGTCTACTATGGGTCTCGGAATCCAATGCCAAGGGTTGGCATCGATGGGCATTGATTTACAAGGAAGGTCGATTGACTTTATGAGTTAGATCAAGGGATTCAAATGAGGTTCAAAAGCAAAAAGATGAATTGAGAGCGAGGAAAAGGGATTCATAAGATATTCTAGAAGAGATCAAAAGGATTTGCTATGGACTTGTGCACTCCAACACAAAACACTAAACCAACAAAAGAACCTCGGCAAACTCCTACAAGTAATTCTATATGCATGCAACAATTTATTTATAAATTGTTCTTAGTTTGACCTAGCATCTACATGCTTCACACATTGCAGGAATTTTTTTTAAAAAGTTTGTATTTTTGGCTTCTACAAAAACCCGGTTTGTTACACATGAGGTACATGGTTCGCATCTATTTCCCCTCCTCCAATAATGTGGTTGAATATAAAGCGCTCACCAACGGCCTGAGCATCGCCATCGAGCTCGGTATCTGACGCCTCGACATTTGGGGTGACTCCCAGCTGGTCATTGACCAAGTCATGAAGGAGTCATGCTACCACAACACCTAGATGGCTGCATACTACCATGAAGTCCACTAACTAGAGGACAAGATCGACGGCCTCGAGTTCAACCACATCCCGAGGCCTCTCAATGAGGTGGCCGACGTGCTGGCGAAAGCGGCGTCTAATCAAGAGCTGGTGCCAACAAACATCTTCACCAGCAATTATCATAAGCCCTCGGTTCGCTATGAGGAGCCGAAACAAGCTGGTGGTGGATCACCTGCCCTAGGCTCGGGAGCTAACTAGCCGTCGGCTCCATCCGACCCCGAAGTCATGGAGCTCGATGAAGATCCAGCGATAGAGCCTGACCCTCTGGTCAACTGGAGGGCACCCTACCTCGACTACCTCCTCTGTGAGGCGCTGCCGATGGACAAGACAGAGGCTCAGCTACTCGCGCATCATGCCAATTCCTTTGTTCTTGTTGAGGGCGAACTCTACAAGTGAAGCCACACCAGGATCCTACAACACTACATCCCCATCGAACAGGGGAAGCGGCTGTTGAGCGACATCCACGGTGGGGTCTGCGGTCACCATGCCACGCTGAGGACCCTGGTCGAAAACGCATTCCGTCATGGCTTCTACTGGCCGACCACGGTGCCCAACGCTAAGCATATCGTGTGCACCTATGAAGGGTGTTAGTACTATGCTCGGTAGACCCACCTACTTGCCCAAGCACTCCAGACGATCCCCATCACATGGCCGTTCATGGTCTGGGGGCTCGATCTGGTTAGACCTCTCAAAAGAGCGCCTGGGGGCTACACCCATTTGCTTGTCACCGTAGACAAATTTACAAAGTGGATAGAGGCTCGGTCGATCTCCACAATCAAGTTTGAGCAAGTCGTGTTGTTCTTCCTTGACATTGTCCATCGCTCTAGGGTTCTGAACTCCATCATCACGAACAACGACACACAGTTCACCAAAAAGAAGCTCCTCTAATTCTATGACGAATACCACATCTGTGTCAATTGGGCCACCGTGGCACACCCCCACATGAACGGGCAGGTCAAGCGCGCAAATGGCATGGTCCTACAAGGCCTCAAGCCTAGGATCTTCAATCGGTTGAATAAGTTGGGCGCACAATGGGTCATAGAACTTCCCATGGTGCTCTAGAGCCTGAGGATGACCCTCAACTGGGCCACCGGCTACACGCCGTTCTTCATGGTCTACGGTTCCGAGGCCGTCCTCCCGATCGACCTCGACTATGGAGCGCCAAGGGTCAGGGCGTACGACGAACAGGGGGCCGAGGCATCTCTCGAGGATTCCATGGACCAGCTGCATGAAGCGCACGACGTTGCCCTTCTCTGCTCGGCCAAGTATCAGCAAGCGTTGCGACAGTACCACAGTCGTCGAGTGCAAGGTCAGGCCTTCAATGTTGGTGACCTAGTGCTCCACCTCGTCTAGAGCAACAAGGACCGCCACACGCTCTCTCCACCATGGGAGGGACCGTACATCGTCGCAGAGGTGCTCCGACCAGGCACCTACAAGCTCAAAACTATCGACGGTGAGGTCTTCGTCAATTCCTGGAACATCGAGCTGCTATGTCGCTTTTATCCTTAATAAACGCACACTCTCTCTTATCAGTTTTGTCATCAAACTGCCCGATCTTAAGTGGTGCCCGCACCCCAGCAATGGCAAAGGGTCGGGCCTCGCTGAGGCACTAATAAGAGTGCACCTATCTGGTAGACATTCTCTACGCCCAGTCCCCTTCTCACGTTAAGACCCAGAAGCGAGGTTTGTGGAAACGAACCCTGAGTATAACTGGTCAGACTGCGAGAGACCTACGCCCTCGACGGCTACGACGCCTTTGCTCACCAGTGTGATCAGAGTTTTTCTCCACACCCTAGGCTTTTTGGCCTTAGCTATGGCCAGAGTCAGTGCGCGTCTAAGAGTATATCCTCCTGGCAAATGTTTCTCTGTGTCTGACCCCCTCCCATATTAAGACCTAGGAGCTAGGGTTGCGAGAACAGACTTTGAGTATAATTGGTCAGAATGCGAGAAATCTACGCCCTAGTGGCTACGGCGCCTTTGCTCACTAGCGTGATTAGAGTCCGTTCACCTGCACCCCAAGCTTCACGGCCCCAACAACGAAAAGGGTCAGAACGCACTAACCTTTTTATATGAAAAAGGGGAGAAGGGCTAAAAAGCCATTCAAGCTGTAATGAAATTTAAGAGCTCGTCCATTTATTATGAGTTCACAGCCTAGCTTATCTGCCTAACTAAAATGTTGCACAGGATGTTCTCATCCTCTGTCTCCACTGGTAAGTCATGTCCTAGCGGGTCATACAAGTCGACCGAATGGCTTAACCACTACCGAGGGAAGGGTAGGGAGCAGCTAGATGCTCCACGCAGGTTGTGCCAACCCCGTCATGAACGACGGACCCAGATTCTGCTCGAACATATCCGGTAAGAACTCTTCGGACCCGTCACTCGTGCCATCGAGGTAAGCCCTATGCCAGTGGGTCACCCAAGTCAATCGAACATTTTGGGCCGCTGTTGAGAGACGGGTCACCCTTACTTTAACGGACATTTATTTCGCTATCGAGCCCCTAACCCCAGCAATGGTAAGGGGTCGGGCCTTGCTTAGAGCTAGCAAGAATATCTGTTCGCCAGACATTCTTTATGTCTGACCCCTTCTCACATTAAAAACTAGAAGCAAGGTGTGTGGACACAAACTCTAAGAAAAACTGGTCGGACCGCTAGAAGCCTACGCCCCAGCGGCTACGACGTTTCTGCTCACCAGCGTGATTAGAGTTTTTGTCCCAGCATCCCAAGCTTTAGCCTCCACCTTCCCTAGAAGGATTTGTAGAGGCCCACCTGTGGAGTTTCCATCGAGGAGAGGTCGGCAAGTCACCTGAGGACGATCGGATGGCTCAGGTAACGGTCAAGATACGGGCAAAGGGCAATGGGATACCTCATGCAGGTTATGCCAACCCCATCACGAACGATGGACCTAGACTCCACACAAACATATCCGGTAAGAGCTCCTCGAACCCATGACTCAAGCTGTCAAGGTAACTTTACCAACCCCCACTTTTCTTTTCTAGTGCATGAACATTCATTCATCCATTCATTCATCCATTCATCATACATTCATCCCATACATCCAAGCATTGCATATGCAATTGCTGCATCACAACACTTCGCGTGGCGTCACGAAGCGGTAGTCGTCTCATTCGACATGAGCGACAACCGACTGAGGTTCAAAGGCTGGCCTGCAAAGGGCTAGAGGCTGCCTCGCATTGAATAGAGCCAGGGGAGAAAAACTTAGATGAGCCCCAGCGGCCTTGCCCAACCCCGCTTAGAAGCGGATAGGGACATCTAGACCATTCTTGTTTGATCCTAACCTCGAGCCAAGCCCATAGAATCTCTATCGAGGAGAGGGAAGCGGGCCACCTGAGTCGATCTAAAGCGGCAGGCCATCTACCGGGAGGTGGGTTAAGGAGTAGTGGAATGCCACATGAGGGCTATGCTGACCCCGTCAGCGGATGACGTACCTAGATTCCACTCGGACATGCCCGTTAGCAAGCTCACTGAACACGACACTCGAGCCATCGAGGCAAGTGTCATTAGTTCAGCCCCTCCAGTTGCAAAAACCGAGGACAGGGTGATGCATGAAAGATGGCCGACCCTTACCAAACCCTGTGGCACTCGGGGGCCTGAGCCACCCAATTCGAACTCGGAAGACCGAGGTTCGAAGGCCGCTCATGAAGGGCTCGAGGTCACCTCGCGTTGAACTGAGCCAGGGGAGAAAACACAGATGAGCCCCAGCGACCTTCGCCCAACCCGTTTAGAAGCGGATAGGGTCATCTCAATCTTCTCGTTCGATCCTAACCTTGAGCCAAGCCCAAAGAATCCCCACTAAGGGGAGGCCATCGGGTCACCAGAGCTGCTCTTCAGAACGGCACGGGCATCTATCGGGAGGCGGGTTAAGGAGTAGTGGAATGCCATGCAAGGGCCATGCCGACCTCGTCACAAATGACAGACCTAGATTCCACTCGAACATGCTTGTTAGTGAGCTCACCGAGCACGTCACTCAAGCCATCGAGGCAAGTAATGTTAGCTCAACCCCTCCGATTACAAAAACCGTGGATGGGGCGACGATTCACAAAGACGAGACGACCCTCGACCGGACCCTACTACGCGCGGGGGCTTGAGGCAAGTTGGACTCGTAAGGAGACCGAACGCGTGGTCATAGAACGATGGCTCAGAACCTAGGGAGGGGGTATGTGCAAAAACAAGAGATGTTTTCTCCTACTAATTTTGTTATCCTCTCCTCGATCTTTAGTGACACCTGACCCCAGCAATGGCAAGGGGTCGGATCTCACTCGGTGGCTGATAAGTATATAAATACACCCTTTTTTGAAACAGTCGCCCTGCCCGACACCCTTCCCTACATTAAACCTAGTAGCAAGGTCTGCAGAAATGAATGACTAGGCAAGGCTGGTCGGACTACGAGAGACCTATGCCTCAGCGGCTACGGCATCTTTTCTCACCAGCATGGTCAGAGTTTCCATCCTATACCTCGAGCTCTATGGTCTTAACAAATGGAAGGGTCAGAATGCATTAACCCCTTTTTCACACATAAAAAAGGAGGAAAAATAAATTCATTCACAACAAAACAAGATGACAAGTTTGTTGAAACGATACACATGGGTCGACAATTTGTTCGATTATGACAAAAATGATCATCCTACCTATCTGACTAACTAACCCCTCTGGGGGAGAACTATGTCTTCTATTCTGTCTGACAGGTCCTATGTAAGGGGAGACACCATTGTCTCCATTTCCTCTAGCTCGTGGGCTTCATAGCCATGCACAAAGCCATGGCTCATCGCCTCTAGATCGATGTTGTCCCCATAGTGGGAATGAGCAATCATGAAGGATTGATTGACCCCGGCATGAAGGGTGTTCCTCTCGAGCTGGCACACCCAAGCTGGGATCTCAATAGCATGGGCCACGAGTGAGCTGGTCCCCTTCAAGCGCACCACCTCAAGGTCATCGCAAACCACTCCGAGGGCAACGCTTAGGATACTGAGCTCATCATTCTCCACCTGAAGATTCCTCCTCGCCTCGGTGAGGTCCATGGCCAGCCTGATAAAGACACTCTCGGCCTCTAGTTTCTGGGACATCGCCGTTCCGAGCTCGGCCTAGTGGGAGCCAACCTTCTACTACACATTGTCGCGCTCTTGGTCGGTCTGGTCCTACTCTCGGAAGGCCTGGTCGTGCTCCTCGCGAGTCGCGCCATGTTCCACGTAGAGCCTCTCTAAGGTTTGGAGCACATCATCGTGCTCCTTGCACAACCAGGCGATCGCCGCGGCATCTAGACTCGCCCTTTTCTCTAGAGCCATGAGCTTCTCCTTAGCTCCCAGCTTTAGCTCCCTTTCCTTCTTGACCTTGGCCAGAAGGTCGAGGATCCGCTGGCAGGTCTTGATGTCCTTCTGGAGCAGCTCGTCCCACTCCTTCCTAACCTTGGCAGCCTCCTCATCGTCCCTTTGAGAACTCGCCGATAGGGACTTGAACTCCCTCTCGACCTCATTAGCGTGCCGGCGGGCCTCGGCCACCCGTGACCAAAGACTATTCACCTCCTTGGTGAGGGGGTCAGCTCGGCCACCCTCTGCTGGGCGGCAACAAGTAGAGTGGTCACCTCCCTGCACAGTCATGCTTCCTCAACGAGGTAGTCCTAGGTTTCCTTCTACTCATGAAGGAACTGAGACTTCTCTCGGCTACGAGCGATGAGGGACTAAAAGAAGATGATGGTCAGAATACAACAATATGCGAAGAAAGGAAAGGGCAAGAAGCAGGATCAAGCAAATACCTGGCCAGCGAGAACGACAACGTCGGCCAAGGCACCCTAGGCATGGTCTAGGGCTTCGAGCACGGACGCAACCCCCACGTCGAGGCTCTCCCACTCCATGCTCTCGGCATCATCGTCGAGGGTGAAGAGTGTCGACTCTGGATCCTGTGGATTTGTCCACCGGAGTAGGGGCTCGCCCTATGCAAGTGAGTCATCGCCCACCGATGTTAGGGCCAGAGATGACCACCACCAGCTCCAAGCGTTGCCGAGCCCTCTCGCCACGACGTTCACGATGGGACGCCCCCTCTGGTGATAGAAGGGGTCAGTGGTACAGGCACCGACCTCTCTCCCAGCACCATGATGTTCAGGGACCCCTCGGCCGTGTCCCTCTCCATTCGGCCCATGCCAGATTCCATCGCCTGGGCTACCGACGACGCGGGTCACGCTGGTACCTCAGGCGCCACCATGATAGTGTCTAGCAATAACCTGCCTATCACAGCCGCCGCCACCTCCACCTGCGTTGGCAAGGTCACGATAGGCTGCGTCACACCCACCGTGGTTGGCAAAACGAGCGCGGTCGGTAGCCTAGTGCGCCTCGTCGTTGGCAGCGGTGTCGCCGCCATCACCGGCTGCTCGGCGACCTCCGAAGGTGCCCTTAGGCCCCCACATCCACCCGTTCCATCAAGGACACGGGTGCCACCATGGGCAATGCCTGTCCGACCCTCTTCTTTGGTGCCAGCATCAATGGATTACGCTTCTTTGGTGCCAGCATCAATGGATTACGCTTCTTTGGTACCAGTCGACAGCTACCGCCTCGCTTGAAGGGCGACCCTCTTCTTTGGTGCCAGCATCAATGGATTACGCTGCCTCTCGGCACTACAAGAAATGAAAAAACATAAGTCACGATGAAATCCACCCAAAACAGAGGAAGCATGGGAACTAATAACTTACCTCAGCATCGTCGAGTGCATATACATTTGTTGGCAAACCCTCGACCTCTGCTCCACCTCATCAGGGCACGACCGCTTCGAGCCTACCCCCTGTTCCTGGGCAGAGGGGCTCACTCCCCTTGACTCTTGGGGGCGGCAGTGGAGCCGCTCGCCTCCACCGGCATCTCAGGCACGGTGGTAGAGCCACCTGCCCATGTTGACTCATGAGGGAGGCCTGTAACACCCTAGGTGTTAAGCATGCATTTAACCTTGACATTGCATGAGCACAAGCATCATTGAGCATGCATGAGCATGAGCATCTCAAATAGTATCCCTTTGTTGGCTTATATTGCATGTGTTGTTACTTAATTGCCTTACTTATGTTAGGGTTTACATGTAACCAATGTATAAATTGTTTGTGGAACCTTGGGAGTACCTTAAACATTTTTAGAATATCATAAGGAACAACTTTGGTATTCATGACTAAGGCTAGTTTGGTCTCTAAGTCATAGTTATTGTGTAAGTTATCAATTTTAAGTGGTATGTTTGACCTCAGTTGAACTATGTCATTGAGTGTTTGCATGGTAGTGCACCCTTAAGCAAAGTTGTAGTACTTGATTAGAGCAACAACTTTTATTTTTGGGTCATGAGCTAATTCAGTGCCTAGCTTGGTCATTTTGTGCTCACAAGAATCAATAATTCACTGTTTTTGTAACTTAGAAATTTGTCTAAGTCCTAAGTGGGTTTTCACTTTGATTTGACTGACTTTGTGCTAATGTATCTTCCTAACCGTTGAGAATTAGACTTTCATCATTTAAGCAATGTTGTAGCCTGTACATAGCTCTACAAATCTTGTTTTAACATCGTGCCCTAAATCACCGTGGTTTAGGAGCTTAGAGACATTGTTTTCGCGCTGTCAGACTAGAGATCGGAGCTCTGATGACGTCGTCGCGTCGTGTCGTCGTGGCCAACCGCCGATAGGGTTTGGCCGCGGCATGGCCGTCGCTAGCCAACATCAGGCCCCCGCTGTAGCGTGTTGGTGTGCGATATAGGAGAAGCTGTGCTGCTTGATTCACTCACTCACTCGCGCTCCCTCCCTCTCCACTGCTCTCTCTTCCTCTCGTCGCGGAAGCACTCTCACCGACGCGTCGTAGCTTAGCTCCACCGTCGCCTAGCACCCACGCCATCACACCATCACCGTCTCCATCTTGCCAGCAGCTGCGTAGTCTTCCTCTCCACCTCCTTGACACAACCATAGGGCCGGATAAGCTTCGGTGAGGGTGAAATCGCCATTCTTGCCTCATCGGAAAGCTTGGCTTCCATGGCCGCCTTCACGGCGAGCTCGCCATCGCTCAGCTCGCATGCGCATTTTTCCCTCTTCCTCGCATTAGGGCTTGGCTAGGATGTGTGCTAGCTTGTGGCATGACGTTACTGCAAGTCGTTGCTTTGCTGGCATGGAACACGACGACCCGCGCCGCTGCGCTCTCACCGTCGCGCCACCGCGCACGTGGTCGGAGCTCATCGGAGCATCTCGCTTAGCCTAGGTAGTTACAATAGAGTCGCTCGGTCACCGTGGAGCTCATGTGCTTCTCATCGGGTATTGCCGTGGCCAGCAACGCCCGGCGTACCTCAGTGCAGCGCCGCCGTGCTACCATGGCCGGCGACGAGGTAGCTCCGGTGCGTCCGCGCTGCCACCATGGGTATCAATCGACGTGGGTGAGTGAGGAGAGCACATAGGTGGGGTTGGTTTCACCGGAGAGCTCATCGTCGGTGAACTTTGGCCAGTCAGTCCCGATGCTTTGCTTTGTGCCTATGACAGGTGGACCCCGCTGACTCGTGGGTCCCTGATGTCAGCGACAACAATTAGGGTTTTAGTTCATTTCTTTCTAGATATGTATGCAAAATTTGAAAAATCATAAGTGGAGTTGTAGATGTCCAATTTTGGTGACTCAAATTTTGTTGTATTCCTCATGAAGTGTAGTATTTTATGAAAATATAAAATATACAGTTTCTAGTATTTTTCATGGTGATTAAAATGTAGCTAAATAAGTGATTTTTGAATGTTAGCAATCTTGTAAAATAGATATCTTGAGCTAGAAAAGTGATAAAATTTTTATTCAAATTTTGTTGGTCTTGTGTTGACATGATCTAGCTAGGAAAAATAATAAACTTGCTGTAAACTTGATTGAAGTAGGGTCTTTCTATTTATCTATTAATAAATTGTATTTTCTGAGGAAAAATATAGGGATAAAAATAAGCAACATATTGCCATGGAATTTTTTGTACAGTTGTATGGCACTAATGTAAAGCTCAGAAAAATATATGATCTGTTGTTTGACACTTTTCTATAGGGTTAATTATTTTCACTAAAATAGACCATGCCAGCTTGTCATTTTTGTCGAGGATGTTATACATGTTCAAATGGTATGAAATTTTGATAGTAGTCTATTGGGAGCACGTGGAAGCCACTGTAATTTTTTGAGAATTTATTGTACAAATTTGGTATATGTTTGTTATTTCACCTAATTATCTAATTAAATTAATAAAGACATATAAATAAATAGATTGGGCTTGACTATTATGTTTTCTTGGGTGTATTTGATATTCATGAACTATTGGTATGCTTGGTTATGTCCAATTTTGAATGCTCACATGCAATGAAAATATTATTGCTCTATAATTCAATTTAAAGTGGTTTGAGGACAGATTCGGTTGTTGGGTATGTTACGTAGTCTTAATGATGTTTACTGTAAAAGTGGTTAATAACAAAGTTGTAGATAACTTCTTCATCTATCTTGTGTTAAAATTTCAGGGCAATTGGCCAAATGGTTTAGGAGTTATAGCTGTTTAAAGTTGGTCTTCTGAAATGCTTGTTCTCTAGAATTTCTGGACAGAACTGAAAAGATTGCCTATTTTGGTTAGGATAGAATTTGGTGTTACTTAACCTCATTATCATAGCATGTACATTCCCCTATCACATCATCCATGATCCTTATGCATTCATGGGACTTACTTATGCATATGCATGCAATAGGTGCAACCGAGGAGATCACGTTGGTGGAACTCGACGTCGATCCACAGGAGGAGAACCAAGAGGTGCATCACCAGGAGGTTCCTGGAGAAGGAGAGCCTAAAGCCGATCACCTTCCCGAGTGCCTGGATCACCAGCCTGCAATGTTCGTGAAAGGCAAGTCCCAGAGCATTATAAGTCTCCCTACTTTATTAATGTCACCTAAAGTTATTCATATTGATGCATTACGTGATAGGAGTTATTTGGAAACACTTGCTGCATATTACCTTTCCTTGTCCAAAAATATCTACCATGAATCCTATTTAAGTACAGGAATGCTTATTATGCTTAGCTATGCTTAGACCGGTAGAAGTTGGGTGATTTCCTGTCACCTACGAGCTATAGGTTATAACTTGATCACGGTTGGCTATATTGTGCTATCGTGGAACATAACCTGATGATGTTGAATAATTGGAGACCGGGCAGAGTCTTATGTTGTGGTAATCATAGTGATTCCATCTGTGTCGTTTAAGGACCGGCCGTTGGAGGTCATCTTGTCATGTTGAATGCATGCCTCTCACATAGTTGGCCGGATAAGTCGTTCCAACCGCGAAGCCGAGTAGCTCAACTTAGGCCAGGGACATGAGCAGTTAAAGTGCGCACCCTGGAGGTAGTAGGGATGTGCGAAGAGCCAATGGCGTAAGCCCAAAGGTGGGTTAGAGTCCCGAGCCTCCTGGCAGATTGGTTGTATCTTTAAGGGTGCGGCGCTGGTCCTACCCGTGATTATACTTGAGTTGTACCAAAGGTGACCTAAGACTACCTTGGCGCAGGTATGTCTGGGTGTGTGTTAGGAATAATTCCCCAGCTGGGTAGGAATCGATTTGAATCACCGTCTCTCCCGGATAGTGAGAACTTGACAGGAGTACACTTCATCATAGTAATTGATGGAAGTGTTGGTTATGAGATTATGAAAGAACTCAACTAGATATCATTATTATTGTGATGACTTAATGGTACCAACATGTTTGGCATAGGATAGTTGCTAATCTAGTATGATATACGATTAATAACTGGTGATTCACAATTAAAGAGATATTGGATAACTTATGCTTTTATGCAAATAAAGTCTACCAGCTATACTGATAAAGCCTTGCATACTCCTTGGCATCTTAGTATATTAGTTGGATGGATAAGTCTAGCTGAGTACCTTCTCGTACTCAGGGTTTTATTCCCATTATTGCAGATAATGTCATGTATCATGGCTACTACAAGAATTGCTTTGCTCCTGTAGTGGATGAGGACTAGGACCATGGGCTTGGTCACTCCGTATATCATCTCATCCTTGTGCTTTTGATTGGAGATTACTATGAAACTAGCTATGTATTAAACTACGTGTGATGTTGATGTCAAATTACTTTGCTTCCGCTACTTTTAAACTTGGTTTGTAATAACTATGTGAACTCTAATGTATGTGAGATATTTGTGAACTGTGATGTAACATGTGACTGGTTATGTTGAATCATTATGATCTTGGTTTGTATGTTGGTTGTTTGAGATCCTTTGAGATTTCATTGGACTATAGGGTTTATATGGGCTCAAGTATGATGGTTGGATCGCTTCGGTGATTGCTATTTTACTTGTGCTCTTATAAATTGGACAGTTCTGTGACAAGGCAGACAGTACGTCCCGCCTTCACCGGCTCCCCGAACGTACCCTCCCCTCCGTGGAATGGAAAGGGTGCTAATCCTGCAAGGGTGAACCACTACCTATCAGCGCATCTTCGTTCTCTAGGATGCTCCACTCGACATTGTCGGCTACCTCGTCGTCGTCGCCATCATCATCGTCGTTGTTGCTATTAGTGTCCTCCCCCAGTTCCCACGCTTGCTCAGTCATCGCCTTTTCCTCCTCTTGTCCTCCTTCGCCTTCCTTAGCTGCTCGCCCTTGGCATGATTCGCCGCCCTCACAGATGAATCCCTCGGCAACGGAGCCGGGTGATTCGTGAAGATGAGGTCCCTCAGCTGGTCCCATCCCCCTCAAAGTTAATATTAAGAGGTCAGGAAATCAACTGAAGAAAAGATAAGGAAAAGGGAAACTTACGAAGACGATGTAACCGGGCTCTGGCCGCATTGGAGGATGCCCTAGCTCCCGATAAACAAAATTGAGGGGCGCGCCCGTGTCATCCCACGAAGGCTCCATCACCTTGTTGATGCGTTGTGCGATCTTGGAGTTGGAGAGCGCCCCCTCAGCAAGCGCCATTCCATCGAACGACGCCTTAGGCGCCATCACATATAGCAGGAGCGTGCGCGTCATCAACGACGCCACCCTCCTTACATGATGGGCCTTGATGACTATGGTAGAACCTCCTAAATTATAGGGCCCACATTCACCTGTCACTGTCCAATGACCTCTGACGACAATGCATATGTTCCCGGTAACTTAAGAAGATTGTCGGGTGTCCCCAGGGAACCCCGAATCATCCATGATTTTCCGAGCAGGATCCCATTACAGAGTCATTACAGTATTATAACAGTTTATTCATTAATATACATCAGAGTAAAATAGCGGAAGTCTTACAATAACTTAATTTACAAAATAGTTATTTCAAACCTTATAAACTAAGTACGATGATTATTACAAACCATAGTAGTGGAGTGGCATAAGTAACATAAAATATAACACATAAAGGAAATACCCTGCCCAAGGGTCACACATTTACTTATCATCATCGACTTAAACAACAGTCATGCAGCACGGTCCAAGACAGACCTGCCCATGAGGCTCACCTGCAACAAGGGTTAACGAACCCTAAGTACAAAAGTATTCAACAAGACTTAACTGAAATAAAAACGGAGTATAACTCAGGTATGCAGGCTCAGGGATTCAAGGTAGGGCTTTAGCAAGAAACAAGGTTCTTTTGCGTAAGAGCTCTTTAAAAAGATTATTTCTCTCAATAATTAATTCTTCATAAAGACCATATATGAATCTGCCATGATCCGTAATGAGATCATGAACTTCATATCAAAACTCTTTCTCAAATCTTCCTCAAGTTTCATTTATTAACTACGATGATGAACAGTGAGTTGAGTCTCCATAACCGAGGAGCAACGACGATTCGAACTGATTATAACCCAGCTAGGGATTCCCAACCACATGACATATGCAGGTCCTCGACCTACATATACCAACCCACCCTTAGATCCTCTAAAACAAGAACGGGTCCGCGCCACCTGAGAATACAGTACTCCACCATTCTAGCCCATTGCCACGTGGGTACACGCTACTCTCGCCATCTCTCCACTCCCAGTGCGCGAGTAGCCATTCTCATAATAGAATAGCCAAGTTAAGGCTTACCGGAGTATGTGATCGGTACTACAATGTCTCACCTCATGCAATTCCACAACGAACGTGTCTTAATCGACACAGACGGAAAGAACCCGCTCATAAGACCTCCATGTCTTGTGGCTCCCATACCCCGAGTCTGCCCAATCTAGATTAATTACTCCACATGCTCATATCTCATGATCACATAAATAACCAGTCGTATCCAAGAAACCATTTATATCTCGCAGGTGACCGATGATCACCCAACTTGTACCGTTCTAAGCATGGCTAAGCATAAATAAGTATTCTCGAATTGAAACAGGTATCAAGGTTGATATTGAAAAACAAGGTTGGTAATGCACCAATTAGGTTTTCACTCAACTCCTAACCACTTAATGTAGTATTGAAAAGCAAAAGCGATAAAAACTTGTAAAATACAAGGTAGGTTTAAATGCATCCGGGGCTTGCCTTGGTTGACAGAAAGGTCAGGTTCCAAAGACGTTCCACAATTATCAAACCCGACCTCAACAGACGGATTAACTTCCTTCTCAACCTGATTCACTACCATGTTCTCGCTTTCGTTCACTACACGTAGTAACAATGACATGTTTAATATGATGCGCGATATGAAACATGATGCTTGACAATGGATGCAAAAATTAACAACTTGAATACAACTTTCCTTCGCGGTACAGTTGCAAACCAACAATTACTTAAACAATTTCATAAATTCAAACATTTACTTTAAATATCAAGAATTATTCTATACTAATGACCCAAGGTCATCACTCAATCCAAAATTCAAACAAAACCTAAATTATTAAGGTTTACTATTTGCTTTTATGAATTAATTATTTAATTAAAAGATATGAAATAAATCAACTTTCTCCAAATGAGCTCAAAATTTTTATGAAGACTTATCCCATGATAACTAAGTGGCAAAACAATTTTCATAATTTTTGGATAAATAATAAAGCCTAGAAAAATCATGGAAGCTCATTTATTAATTAATTAGAGCAATTTTTATCACATTCAAAATCTATTGAAATTAACATTTAATATTTTTCCTAAATAATTTACATCACATAGCGGTCACACAAATTTTCATAATTTTTGGAGCTCTAATTAATTCTATACAAAAATAACAAATCATAGCACTATTCATTCAATTCTGCAAAATAGGAAAAAAATCCATTTTCAAATAGCGGTCACTGACAGGGTGACCCCACCTGTCAGCGTCGTCCTCCCGCACTCAACAGCGACGACCGTGCTTTGACCGGAGATTTCTCGCCGTCGGTGAGGTCAACGGCGACGGAGAGGGTACCAACGTGACCACCACTACGAGGCGCACCTATGTGCGGCACTAATTGCACCAATTACAGCTCAAACCGAGCTCGACGCCGGCCATGGCGGCCACGACGGCGCGGCTGCGCTACGCCGGCAAAACCAGGCCGGTAGTGGTTAAATAAAAGGTCTAGGAAGCACTAGGAGCTCACCCCAAACACGCTCGAGCCGAAGGATGGACTGGAGGAGCAGCGGTGAAACGGGTCGACGATCACAGTAGCCACGGCGGCGCGAGCAACATCGACGGCGGTGTTCTAGTGGCTACGGTGGACAAAAGGCTCAATCAACAGGGCACAAAGCACCATGGCAACAAGGCAAAGCAGGAACTACGCTGAGCAAGAGCCAAGACGTACCGAGGATTGCTGGCCACGGCGACGCGCACACGACGGTGGTGCTGCCGGCCACGAGGAAGAAAGGCACGCTCTGTAGTTTCCCGGCGAAGTCAAGCTTCAAGAGTTGGTCGGCTGGTTGCGCGAGGAGCAAGCGGAGCTATGATGGCTTTGCTGTGACTAGAAAGGCGCTACGGCGAAAACATGGGCTCATCGGAGTTGGGCGGTGGCGACGGGAAAAGCAGAGAAGGAGAAAGAGCGGCGACGACGGCATCTTGGCCTTCATAGAGTGGCAAAGAAGCAAGGAGATGACACGCAACAGCCTGCTCATGCCAGTGCGAAGCCGGAGAAGGCCACGGGCGCGACTGGAAGCCAGAAGAAGGTCACTGGTGGTGAGGTGTCGCCCGAGGCTACTGTTCACCGAAATTACAGAATTGCCACTCGCCTAATTTCCCAAATTACTCCCAAATTTGTATGGTAACTCAAAAATCTCCAAAAATAAAAGTTGTTCCAAATTCAAATTTGTACAACTTTGCTTTAATAACCATACCCAAATTATGTCTACATTTTGAAATGCAAGTTTAAAATCAAAAGGGGACACTTTAAGTACATTTCGCCTTTTCAAATTACTTCAAAATTTATATAACAACTTTGAAAACTCCAAAAACAAACTTTGTACAACTTGACAAGATCTACACTTTTGCTTTTAGGCTCAACCCCAAATTGTGCTTAGATTTTAAATTAGGTTTTTAGGGTAGAATTTAAATACTAAAAATCAGGGTTTTCGAAAATTTCAAAGCAATACAAAGATTTTGAACTGGATTCAAACCATACAAGTCAACACATATACATAAATGTAAACCTATTTTAATGTATGCATATCAAAATTTTTACTAACACTAAAATGAGGTGCAATACATATGATGACATGGCAGGTTTTAGTATTTAAACACCCGAGGTGTTACAACCCTTCCCCCTAAAAGAAATCTCGTCCCGAGATTTAAAGTCCGAGGGTAAGTAATGGAAAAGGAAATGTGTCAAGCGAACACATTCAAAACTTGTCCATAAAACAGCTAAGGTCTCTTTACAAAACACGATTTGTAACGACAGAGCACAACTAACATTATTCTATATTGACACAAGAAACTCCAGAAACTTTTCTAACAAGTAATCTTCGGATTCCCAAGTAGCCTCTTCTTCAGAATGTTGATTCCATTGTATCTTGTAGAACTTGATTGTCCTCCTTCGAGTGACATGGTCTTTCTGATCTAGAACTCGGATAGGATATTCAGAATAGGTCAAATCAGGTTCAAGTTCCACTCCTTCAACCTCAATATTCTGCTCAGGCACTCGAAGACACTTCTTTAATTGTGAAACATGGAACACATCATGCACAGCTGAGAGATGTTCTGGTAACTTCAAGCGATATGCCACCTTTCCATACCTCTCCAAAATTTGAAATGGTCCAATATAACGAGGTGCCAACTTGCCTTTAACACAAAAACGGGTAACTCCCTTCATTGGTGATACCTTCAGATATACAAAATCTCCCTTGTTAAACACTAATGGTCTACGTCGTTTATCTGCATAACTCTTTTGTCGGGACTGAGCTATCTTCAAATTACTTTGTATCTGCCTAACCTTCTCTTTTGTTTCCTTCACAAGGTCAACTCCAAAGAACCATCTTTCCCCGGGTTCAGACCAATTTAGCGATGTTATGCATCTACGACCATAAAGTGCTTCAAACGGAGCCATCTTAATGCTATCTTGATAACTATTGTTGTATGAGAACTCAGCCAAAGGCAAACATTCATCCCACTTATTGGAATAGTTAAGGACACAACACCTTAACAAATCTTCAAGTACTTGATTTACTCTTTCAGTCTAACCATCAGTCTGTGGATGATAAGCTGTACTATATAGAAGTTTGGTACCCAACGAAGCATGCAATTGTTTCCAAAAGTTGGAGACAAACTATGTACCTCTATCCGACACAATGGTCTTTGGTATACCATGTAAGCTCATGATTCTTGCTAAATACATCTTGGCATATTGGATAGTAGGATATATACTCTTGACTGGAAGAAAATGTGCTGACTTAGTTAGTCGATCTACAATAACCCATATTGAGTCAAAACCTTTTGATGTCTTGGGTAGACCGACGATAAAGTCCATACTAATATCCTCCCACTTCCAAGCTGGAATAGGTAATGGTTGTAACTCTCCAGCAGACCTCAAATGTATAGCTTTTACTTTTTGACAAGTATCACACTTGGCTATATATCGAGCAATCTCTATCTTCATTTTGGTCCACCAAAATCTCTGTTTCAAGTCATGGTACATCTTATTACTTCCTGGATGAATAGAGAACCTGGTGGTATGTGCCTCTTCAAGAATTGACTGTCGCAACTTAGGAACCTTTGGTACCACTAGGTGATTCTTAAACCATAACACACCTGCATCATCTATCCCGAAGCATGTTGCTTTTCCCTTCCTGACTCTTTCTTTGATATGGGCTATACCCATGTTTTCTTTCTGAGTGGCAACAATTTGATCTCAAATAGTTGATTCAACAGTTATATTGGTCAAACTTCCTTGTTGAAATACCCCCACATTCAACTTCTCCATCTCCTGACATAAAGTCAGATTCATTGTTTTTACTATCAGACAATTGCAATGACTCTTACGACTGAGGGCATCTGCAACCACATTTGCCTTACCAGGATGGTAATGCACCTCCAAGTCATAATCTTTAATCAATTCTAACCATCTTCTTTGTCGCATGTTCAATTCTGATTGAGTAAAGATATACTTTAAACTCTTGTGATCTGTATAAATATGGCATGTATTACCAAGCAGGTAATGCCGCCAAATCTTCAAAGCATGGACAACTGCTGCTAACTCCAGATCATGAGTTGGATAATATTCTTCATGTTGCTTAAGTTGTCTGGAAGCATAGGCAATGACTCGGCCTTCTTGCATTAATACACATCCAATCCCAATACCCGAAGCATCACAATAAACGTCGAACGGCTTCTCAATATCTGGCTGTGCTAATACTGGTGCAGTGGTTAATAATCTCTTCAAAGTCTGGAAAGCTTCTTCACAATCAGATGACCAGACAAACTTGGCTTGGTTCTTCAACAACCTAGTGATGGACTTGGATATTCTAGAGAAATCTGGAATAAAACAATGGTAATAACCCGCCATTCCTAGAAAACTCCGAACCTGATGAACAGTGGTTGGCGGTTTCCAATCTAGTATATCCTTAACTTTGTTTGGATCCACTGCAACTCCTTCAGCGAACAAAACATGTCCTAAAAACTATATCTCCTTTAGCCAAAAGTCACACTTACTGAACTTGGCATACAACTGATGTTCTCTTAGGCGGGTCAGAACAATTCTGAGATGTTCCGCATGTTCTTTCTTGTTCTTGGAATATACTAAGATGTCATAAATAAACACCACTACAAACTTGTCTAGCTCAGGCATGAATACTGAATTCATCAGATACATGAAATGAGCTGGGGCATTCATCAAACCAAAAGACATTACCAGGTATTCATATAATCCATATTTGGTGGTTAATGCCGTTTTGGGAATATCTTCAGGCTTAATTTTGATTTGGTGGTAACCTGACCTCAAATCAATCTTGGAGAAAACTTTAGCTCCAACCAGTTGATCAAAAAGTAAATCTATCCGAGGTAAGGGATACTTATTCTTAATAGTTACTTCATTCAATGGACGATAGTCAACACACAATCTCAGGGTCTCATCTTTCTTTTTCACAAAAATTGTAGGACATCCCCAAGGTGATGAACTAGGTTGGATAAACCCTTTATTAATTAACTCTTGCAACTGAGTCTTCAACTCGGCTAATTCCTTGGGAGGCATCCTATAAGCTCTTCTAGAGATCAGAGTTGTTCCAGGTTTTAGATCGATGTTAAACTGAACATCCCTATCAGGTGGTAGACCGGGTAAATCTTCAGGAAAAACATTCGGGAATTCACAAACTACTGGGATATCTCTAATCTCCTTGATGGAAGTTGCACAAACTTTTTCCACTGATCTCCTTAAGGTTGGAAGTTGGATAAGAAGCTGAGAATTACTATCTGGCAAACTCACCCTTATTGTCCTATTCAGAGTATCTACAATAGCTTTATGCTGACACATCCAGTTCATTCCCACGATCACATCTATGTCCCGATCCTTTAGAATAATCATGGTGGTGGGAAAAATGTGCCCACCCAGGTTTATAGGTACCTGGTACACCATTTCCTTAGTACACAGACATCCCCCGGGCGACTATATATAGAAACTTTCCTTTGTTTCCCCAATTGGAATTTCATGCTTTATGACAAAGGTTCTATTGATGAATGTATGAGATGCACCAGAATCAAAAAGCATAACTATAGGATGATCGGCGACAAGAAACATACCCAGCATCACGGGTTCCCCTTCTGGAATCTCCCCAGCTTGAATATAGAAAACCCGCCCCGTCTTCTTTTCATTTTTGCCCTTCTGAGCATTATGGTTGTTGTTCTTGTCCTAAGCTTGACCCTGTTGTTGATTTCCAGGAGCCTTCTGAAAATTTGGGTTATACTGCTTAGGATACGGACATTCCCTAGAGAAATGACATGACTTCCCACAATTGAAACATGGATAATGGTGGCCTTGGGGTGTTAGAGCACGAACACCAGGAACATTTATCTATTGAGAGTTCGAGTAAGTTATGGCAGGACGGACATTTGGTTGTTGACCGGCTTGGAACTGTGGCGGGCGATAAGGAGGGCGATAGTGATTCACTGGATGATAGATTATCTTCTGCCTCTTTTGATTCCCACCAAAAGATCCAGATGGCACACTCTTTTTCTTTTTAATCTCCTTATGCTACCGATATTTCTCCTCAGATGCAATAGCAATGTTGACTGCCTCATGATATGTGACATTGGTGCAGGTAGTCATCATGGTCTGAAGTTTGGTATTTAGGCCACGCATGAACCACTTCTTCTTCGTGGCATCTGTGTTAACATGTTCAGATGCATATTGTGAAAGGTGATTGAACTTGCCCACATACTGCATGACCGTCTGATCACCTTGCTTCAAAGCAAGAAACTCATCAAGCTTCATGGCTATAACTCCCTCCGGAATATAATGGGCACGGAAAGCAGTGCGGAACTCAGCCCAAGTTAACTGAACACCTGCTGGTTGCATAGCCACAAGGTTTGCCCACCAAGCACCTGCTGCACCTCTGAGCTGTTGGGTAGCAAACATAGGCTTCTAGAACTCAGTGCATGGAATAAGGTCAAACTTTTGCTCCATGGTATGAAGCCAATCATCAGCTTCAAGCGGTTCGTCAGCCTTGGTAAATACTGGTGGTCGTGTATCCGTGAAGTCAACATATGTAGCTTCTTGCCTATGATGATTACGACCACGGTTCCCTTGCATCATATTCTGATTGCTTTGAGCTAACTCCCGAAGCAATCGAGCATTCTCCACAGTCACATTGACTAGTGCTGCGATAGCATCAGCCAAACTTGGTGGAACTGGTGGGGGATCAGGAATACCATCCTCATCTTGCGAAGAACCAGGAACATTCGAACCCCGAGTACGACGCATCTGTTCATAATAAACCAAACTTTATTCACAACCATTTATTGAACTGTTAAAAGAGCTTGCTACAAATGCATTACATAGGGCTCACTTATTTATACACAAGTTTGCACTTAAGCTAGACTACCCAACTAGACTAGAACTCACTATATTATAACTCTACTCTTCTCCTCGATCACCTCAAACCTCGTGATCGGTACCCATTCCTGAAACATTTCCACCTTCCTCATCACTTTCGTTGACCATCAGTTCTTCTTCTAGATCTTCTTCTTCTTCTTCCGCTTCATCATCATCTGCTATGATGACACCTGGGTCCATTGCATCAGCTTGAGGCTCATGATTTGGATTCAAGAGATTATTCAGCCTATGGACTTCTTCATGCAGATTGGTATAATATTCTTCTAAGTCTTCTACATAGAACTCTAACTCATGAGCTCGGGCTCTAGCTACATCTTATCTATGCCAAGCTTCATTTCTTCCTTCCACCATACGAACTAACATATGCTCACAGTTCTTATGAGCGGTGGTGCGACACCTCAATTGATCCTTTAACTTGCCCAAGGCCCTATCTCTAGTAGTCTGTGCTAACTCTGTTGAAAGCCTCTATACCTCAGCCTGGGGATCAGGCCTAAAGCTGCTACTGCTAGCACCATCACTCCTAGGGGCAAGCTGGTGACGAGGAACTCCTTTGGGTCCAATGGACTTACGGGGCGTTATCTTAGTACGAGCCATACTGTAGAAAGCAAGATTTCAAACTGTAAGACGATCTGATAAAAGTCTAAAAAGCAGCAATGATGGATTACACTACTCAACCCAGACTCAGAGGGAAAGTAAGTAACAAGTGGATTAATCATGATGCATGAATTGTCCTTACGAAACTTAAACATCAAAGCTCCTAAAGTATATAAACAATAGTTCTTGTTATATAGGGCATAATAAGATTACTACTCCACCAACAAGGCCTTTTTAATCAAATAAGGAATGGCAAGAATGAATTAAGATAAGTCAGAAGCAATTTGGACAAAATTACAGTTTAAATTTATCTATCCCAAATCGTTTTGAAGTTTTTGTAAAACAATACTACAAAAACCTTGTAATGATCGCTCTGATACCACTCTGTGGTAGAACCTCCTAAATTATAGGGCCCACATGCACCTGTCACTATCCAATGACCTCTGATGACTATGCATATGTTCCCGGTAACTTAAGAAGACTGTCGGGTGTCCCTAGGGAACCCCGAATCATCCACGAATTTTTGAGCAGGATCCCATTACAGAGTCATTGCAGTATTACAACAGTTTATTCATTAATATACATCAGAGTAAAATAGCGGAAGTCTTATAATAACTTAATTTACAAAACTGTTATTTCAAACCTTATAAACTAAGTATGATGATTATTACAAACCATAGTAGTGGAGTGGCATAAGTAACATAAAATATAACACACAAAGGAAATACCCTGCCTAAGGGTCACACATTTACTTATCATCATCGACTTGAACAACAATCATGCAGCACGATCCAAGACAGACCTGCCCATGAGGCTCACCTACAACAAGGATTAACGAACCCTGAGTACAAAAGTGCTCAACAAGACTTAACCGAAATAAAAATGGAGTATAACTTAGGTATGCAGGCTCAGGGATTCAAGGTAGGGCTTTAGCAAGAAACAAGGTTCTTTTGCGTAAGAGCTCTTTAAAAAGATTCTTTCTCTCAACAATTAATTCTTCATAAAGACCATATATGAATCTGCCATGATCCGTAATGAAATCATGAACTTCATATCAAAACTCTTTCTCAAATCTTCCTCAAGTTTCATTTATTAACTACGATGATGAACAGTGAGTTGAGTCTCCATAACCGAGGAGCAACGACGATTCGAACTAATTATAACCCAGCTGGGGATTCCCAACCACATGACATATGCAGGTCCCCGACCTACATATACCAACCCACCCTCAGATCCTCTAAAACAAGAACGGGTCCACGCCACCCAAGAATACAGTACTCCACCATTCCAGCCCATTGCCACATGGGTACACGCTACTCTCGCCATCTCTCCACTCCCAGTGCGCGAGTAGCCATTCTCGTAGTAGAATAGCCAAGTTAAGGCTTACCGGAGTATGTGATTGGTACTACAAAGTCTCACCTCATGCAATTCAACAATGGACGTGTCTTAATCGACATAGGCGGAAAGAACCCTCTCATAAGACCTCCATGTCTTATGGCTCCCATACCCCGAGTCCGCCCGGTCTAGATTTATTACTCTACATGCTCATATCTCATGATCACATAAATAACCAGTCGTATCCAAGAAACCATTTATATCTCGCAGGTGTCCGGTGATCACCTGACTTGTACCGTTCTAAGCATGGCTAAGCATAAATAAGTATTCTCGAATTGAAACATGTATCAAGGTTGATATTGAAAAACAAGGTTGGTAATGCACTAATTAGGTTTTCACTCAACTCCTAACCACTTAATGCAGTATTGAAAAGCAAAAGCGATACAAACTTGTAAAATACAAGGTAGGTTTAAATGCATCCGGGGCTTGCCTTGGTTGACGGAAAGGTCAGGTTCCGAAGACGTTCCACAATTATCAAACCTGACCTCAACAGACGGATTAACTTCCTCCTCAACCTGATTCACTGCCACGTTCTCGCTTTCGTTCACTACACGTAGTAACAATGCCATGTTTAATATGATGCGCGATATGAAACATGATGCTTGACAGTGGATGCAAAAATTAACAACTCGAATACAACTTTCATTCGCGGTACAGTTGCAAACCAACAATTAATTAAACAATTTCATAAATTCAAACATTTACTTTAAATGTCAAGAATTATTCTATACTAATGACCCAAGCTCATCACTCAATCCAAAATTCAAACAAAACCTAAATTATTAAGGTTTACTATTTGCTTTTATGAATTAATTATTTAATTAAAAGATATGAAATAAATCAACTTTCTCCAAATGAGCTCAAAATTTTTATGAAGACTTATCCCATGATAACTAAGTGGAAAAACAATTTTCATAATTTTTGGATAAATAATAAAGCCTAGAAAATCATGGAAGCTCATTTATTAATTAATTAGAGCAATTTTTATCACATTGAAAATGTACTGAAAATCAACATTTAATATTTTTTCCTAAATAATTTACATCACAGAGAGGTCACACAAAAATTTACATAATTTTTGGAGCTCCAATTAATTCTATACAAAAAATAACAAATCACATCACTATTCATTCAATTCTGCAAAATAGGAAAAAAATCCATTTTCAAATAACGGTCACTGACAGGGTGACCCCACCTATCAGCGTCGTCCTCCCGCGCTCAACAGCCACGACCGTGCTTTGACCGGTGATTTCTCGCCGCCGGTGAGGTCAACGGCGACGATGAGGGTACCAACGTGACCACCACTACGAGATGCACCTATGTGCGGCACTAATTGCACCAATTATAGCTCAAACCGAGCTCGGCACTGGCCATGGCAGCCACGACAGTGTGGCTGTGCTACATCGGCAAAACCAGGCCAGTAGCAATTAAATAAAAAGGTCCAGGAAGCACCAGGAGCTCACCCCAAACACGCTCGAGCCGAAGGATGGACTGGAGGAGCAGCGGTGAAGCGGGTCGACGATCACAGCAGCCAGGCGGCGCGAGCAACGTCGACAACGGTGTTTCGGTGGCTGTGGTGGACAAAAGGCTCAACCAACAGGGCACAAAGCACCACGGCAACAAGGCAAAGCAAGAACTACGCTGAGCAAGAGCCAAGATGCATGGAGGATTGTTGGCCACGGCGACGCGCACACGACGGTGGTGCTGCCGGCCGCGAGGAAGAAAGGCGCGCTCTGTAGTTTCCCGGTGGAGTCAAGCTTCAAGAGCTAGTCGGCTAGATGTGCAAGGAGCAAGAGAAGCTATGACGGCTTTGCTGCGACTGGAAAGGCGCTACGGCGACGACATGGGCTCGTCGGAGTTGGGCGGTGGCGACCGGAAAAGCAGAGGAAGGAGAAAGAGTGGCGACGACGGTGTCCCGGCCTTTATAGCACGGCAAAGAAGAAAGGAGATGACACGCAGCAGCCTACTCATGCTAGCGCGAAGCCAGAGAAGGCCACGGGCGTGACTGGAAGCCAGAAGAAGGTCGCCGACGGCGAGGTGTCGCCCGCAGGTACTGTTCACCGAAATTATAGAATTGCCACTCGCCTAATTTCCCAAATTACTCCCAAATTTGTATGGTAACTCAAAAATCTCCAAAACTAAAAGTTGTTACAAATTCAAAGTTCTACAACTTTGCTTTAATAACCATTCCCAAATTATGTCTACATTTTGAAATGCAAGTTTAAAATCAAAAGGGGACACTTTAAGTACATTTTGCCTTTTCAAATTACTTCAAAATTTATATAACAACTTTGAAAACTCCAAAAACAAACTTTGTACAACTTGACAAGCTCTACACTTTTGCTTTTAGGCTCAACCCCAAAATGTGCTTAAATTTTAAATTAGGTTTTTAGGGTAGAATTTAAATATTGAAAATCAGGGTTTTCGGAAATTTCAAAGCAATACAAAGATTTTGAACTTGATTCAAACCATACAAGTCAACACATATACATAAATGTAAACCTGTTTTAATGTATGCATATCAAAAATTTTACTAACACTAAAATGAGGTGCAATACATATGATGACATGGTAGGTTTTAGTATTTAAACACCCGAGGTGTTACAATGACGCTCGACCCCTTCAGGCCACTCTCCTTCAGGATGTGGATGGCGGTGATGTGATCCTAGATCTTCTTCTTGTCCTTCTCCAGGATGCCCCACTTCCTCTATGACTCTAGGTCCTCCTCGATTAGGCGCCCAATCAACTCTAGCAGGGCGGTGGCGGCGTCGTTCTTGAGGTAGAACCACTACGAGTGCCACCCCTTGTTGGATGTCAATAGCCGCATCAGCGGGCACTTGCCGACCCAATTGTTCTGGAGCTGGATGCCAACGCACCCCATCGGCATGTGCAGCTCATGCCTGCTCTTTTCTCCCTCTTCTTCTAGAGGGTGACGGCAAAGAAGTACCTCTAGAGATCAAAGTGGAGGCTGATCCCTAGGAATCCCTCACACAGGGTGACAAACGCCGCCATGTGCTGGACCCCATTGGGATTGAGGTGCTGCAACTCGATCTTGAAGTAATGCAGCAGCCCTCGAAGAAATTTGTGGGCGGGGGTAGCGAACCTGCGCTCATGGAAGAGCGTGAACGACACCACGTAGTCATCGGGTGGTGACGGTAGATCCTCCTCGCTAGGCAGCAGAGACTCCTCGGCTGAGGTCCGTGCGCAGAGAAGGCCACGATGGACGAGGCCCTCCATGTGCTGGAAGGTGATGTCAGAGCAGCACCACGAATCCATTGGAAGATGGGGGCGGGGACACGGATGCAGGAAGCCTAGGAGATTGGCGGTGGTGGTTTTAGATGTGAAGGCAACAAGGCAAGGTATGAAACCCGGGGGGCGAACCCTTTGGTTTTATAGGGGCAACGGGCGTGAGGAAACCAACCACCTGCCTAGATCTCCGCGCCTACCACGATTTGCCACAATGTTACTTCATGGGATATGCGCACGCAATCTCTATCTGTTCCCTTGGAAAACTCACTAGACGTTTTGCCTCTCCAGATGGGTCATGACTGAAAGGATCAAGATGCCCAAGAGGGGGAGGGGCGATGAATTGGGCTAATTCTAAATTTCTTTGCAATAATTAAACCCTACGATTAGCCCAACTTCACCCCTTGTGCCTAGAAAGTGTTTCTAATGTTCTACCGCACAAAAATTCTTGCAACCTTAGTTCCAATCCTACTCTAGCATGGCAATTCTATGAATGTAAAGACAAGAATTGAATTGCTCAAAGTAATTGCTCAAAGTAAAGAGAGAAGGAGGAACGCGGCGATGTTTTGCCAATGTATCAGAGAGTCACCACTCCCCACTAGTCCTCGTTAGAGCACCCACGCAAGGGTGTAGCTCCCCCATGATCCGCGCAAGGATCAAGTGCTCTCTATGGGTTGATTCTTTGACAATCCGTCATGGTGAATCACCCACAACCGCTCATAACTTGAGTTGGGTCATCCATAAGCTCCACCGGATGATCACCAAGCTCCCAATCACCACCAAGCCATCTAGGTGCTGGCGATCACCAAGAGTAACAAGCACGAACTCTCACTTGACCATGACAAGCCTAATGAGAAGGGTGGATGCACACTTTGCTACTCTTGCTTTCACTAATGAGGGCTCTCTTTTGGATTCTCAAATCTCAATCACCTCACTAGGACCTTGCTCTTCTTGGCACTCTCAAGGGTGTTTCTCAGCTGTTGGAATGAGCAAAAGTTCCCCCTCACACGAATGGAGGAAGCATTTATACACCCCTATTCAAAACGAACCGTTATGTGCCTCTACGGGGTGACCGGACGCTTCGGTCATGTTGATCGGATGCTCTAGTCAGTTCTCCCCAAAACCCAGTGTTTAAGTTGTGACCGGACGTGTCCGGTTACGATTTTACCTCTCTGGAACCTTACTGGAGTCGACCGGACGCTGGCACCCAGCGTTCGGTCACTCACCTCTCAGTGTCCGGTCGCGCTAGACAATTTCACCTTGATCAAATGAACTGACCGGACTCTATGCTAGCATCCGGTCAGCATTTGACCCTCCATTCACTTCCAACTCTCAATCATACGTGAATGAAGTTTGCTCCAAATGATCTAAGGGCTTTTTAGGAGCTACCTAGTGCTAGATTTAGCAAGTGTGCACCACACCTAACCCACTAGACTCACCTAGGTCAAGCTACCCGTCCATACCCCCCTTAATAGTACAGCCAAAGGAAGAACAAAGTCCTAAACTACTCTAAGTGTCTCTCCAACTCCAAACGACACTTAGAACTAGTCCATCCTTAACCTTGTCGTCCATCCTTTGAAAACCGAAACGATTTCCATCGTAGGGGCATGACAACCATGATTGCCCAATTAATCTCCATTACCATGACCTAACTTAATTGCTCTGCAAAACACACGTTAGTCATAGTAATTACGTATTGTCATTAATCACCGAAACCCAACTAGGGGCCTAGATGCTTTCAATGACTCATTGCAAGTGCGAGGATTATGGATCTAAAAACACATCTACGGCCCGTCTAGGCCCAGTAGCTCAAAGGTTGGCCCATCGATGGGTTCGATAACCGCACTGAGCACCTACAAGGTAAGGAAGTAGAAAGGGGTGGATCAAAGGTGCGACTATAGCTCCAAACCGAATCCAAGGTCGCGGGCTCCACCTCGCCTAACCCTAAGGTCGTGCGATCCGCTTTACCTGACCTCTAGGGACGGGCTCCGCCTCACCCGACACCGAGGCCATGGGCTCCACCTCGCCCAACCTCTAAGGGCGGGCTCCGCCTCGCCCGACCTCTAAGGACGGGCACCGCCTCGCCCAACCCCAAGGTTGTGCTATCCACCTTGCCCGACCTCTAGGGATGGGCTCTGCCTCGCCCAACACTGAGACCATGGGCTCTGTCTAGTCCGACCCCAGAGAGCGGGCTCCACCTCGCCCGATGTCTGAGGACTGGCTCCGCCTCGTATGACATTTGAGGGCGGGCTCCGCCTCACCCGATCCCTCGAGCATAGCTCCTAACAGAAGCTCATGCCGCCGCCAACCACTATAGGCCAAAAAGTATAATCCAAGGTCAAACTTCTGGCATCATGCAGGGAGCGATCACATCTCAACATGCCCCATCCCCACGACATGTCTTTCCAAGGAACTCACATCGCCCACAGTGACGCGTCCGATCATGATTTTCCCTCTCTAGAACCTTACTGGAGTCGACCAGATGCTGGCACCCAGCATCCGGCCACTCACCTCTCAGCGTCCGGTCGTGCCAGACAATTTCACCTTGATCAAATGAACTGATCGGACTCTATGCCAGCGTCCGGTCACACCAGAACCAGCGTCCGGTCAGCATTTGACCCTCCATTCACTTCCAACTCTCAATCATACGTGAATGAAGTTTGCTCCAAATGATCTAAGGGCTTTTTAGGAGCTACCTAGTGCTAGATTTAGCAAGTGTGCACCACACCTAACCCACTAGACTCACCTAGATCAAGCTACTTATCTATACCCCCCTTAATAGTATGGCCAAAGGAAGAACAAAGTCCTAAACTACTCTAAGTGTCTCTCCAACTCCAAACAACACTTAGAACTAGTCCATCCTTAACCTTGTCGTCCATCCTTTGAAAACCGAAACAATTTCCATCGTAGGGGCATGACAACCATGATTGCCCAATCAATCTCCATTACCATGATCTAACTTAATTGCCTCTGCAAAACACACGTTAGTCATAGTAATTATGTATTGTCATTAATCACCGAAACCCAACTAGGGGCCTAGATGCTTTCAATCTCCCCCTTTTTGGTGATTGATGACAATACGACCTCAAGTATGTGAAAGAGATGAGGTTTTTAACATGCTTGGTTCATATAAGCTTTTGTTAATAAGAACAAAAGAGTTAGGCAAGCTTATATGACCCAAGCCAACATAATGTACTCCAAAGATATGAAATTAGCATGAGTACAAGTAATAAAGCTCATTTGCATCGGAGTAAAATGCGGAAGCAAAGCAAATGAGCATAACACAAGTGATATGACATATAAATAATTCAAAGTAGAGAGCACACATATCAAATATCACGATCACGTAGATATCACTATCACATAAATATAGTTTGATGCATGAAAGTAAACACATGAATGCACAATAGTGTACCACACATAAAAAACCAAATATAATAGATAAACTAAGCTCCCCCTAAGTCTAACATACTTGATCCCTCTCCCCCTTTGGCGTCAAACACCAAAACCTAAGGGTCGGTCGGCGGGGCTGCAGCGGACGAGTCAAGCATTGAGGTATGAGGAGCGAGCTAGAACTGTGTGCCATCATCATCTGATCCTGAGTTCTAAGCTATCTGACCCTCTGTAGCTAGAAGCAATGCTGAAGCGGTCTGGGTCAGATCAGGGACTGGTGCGGCCTGAGACTCTACAGGTATGACTATAGCAGGCGGCTCTGATGATGCAACTAAAGAAGGGAGTGTCTATGTAGTCCCGATAATAGGTGCAACTGTGGAAGGACCTAGGACATATAGATATGACGGAGTAGGCTGCCCGGTCAACTCATTGAAGGTAGCACCAAGGCTCCTAGAGACTGTAGTATCTGGCACAAGCAGCGATGAAGTCTGAGTCGATGTGAAGCCCGTCTGAAAAGGTGTGAACTACAGGGCTAGCACTGGCAAGGCAAACCACTGGGACACCTGCTCTATAGGAGAAGGAAATTGTGCTGGTGGTTGTCCCTGACTCTAAAGCCCACTGGGCTATAAAGCTAGAGCCATAGAAGTGGTGGCAGGCTATATAGCCTGCTGCTGTCGCTTGAACTCATCATACCTAGTCTGAAACTGTGCAAATGTAGCAGCGGTCTCCTGAGCCTGGTGAACTTGATCCTGCCTCATCCGCTCAAGGATAGCGAGTAGAGCGGGGTCTGTCTATGGTGCAGGTGGAGCTGAACTGGAGCTACTGGCCTCATGGTCATGTTGTCATGGAGGCACCTGAGGGATAGCCTAGTAGTCATCATCTGAGCTGTCACTAGGATCGCTCTCGACCATCCCCTCCCGCTGAGCATCAAGCTCCTCCTCCTCTATAGTTGCTATACCCCTGATGGTCTCATCCTGCTAGGCTACAGTCTTTGGCACCTCTAGATGATGGCTCAGCTGGCTAGGTGGCCTCACTGCACTGTGGCGGAGCATCTGAGTCATGTTGTATGTAGGGAACTCTGTAGTAGCACTGAAAGGTCCTTGTGTGGTTTTGGTAATTGAGTGACAACCCTAGGTGGACTAATTATATTTATGTGAGATACACGGGTGATTAGTCCACAAGTACATGTGTGTGAGCAACATATGCCATGAAGGTGAAAATGGTTTGGAGATGTTGCAAAGCTCACACATGTGATGATGAACGAGCTTATTGCACACGAGACATGACATTGAGTCATGTGATCAAGGTAGAGAAGATCAAGACAAGACTTGGCTTGATGGACCGGTTGGAAACGTGAAGAGCAAGTCGGAGGCTTTGGAGCGATGGACCGCGTGGTGGTGAAGCTTGAGCAAGACTTGGCACCGATGGATGAAGGCAAAGGTGAAAAGCAAGTGAAGTCAAGATCGATGAACCAATATGATCACATGATGATATGAAGTGGATCATATCATTGTTGATCATATTGGTGCATGTGTTGCATCGACATTGGAGGAGATGGAATGGAATGCGCAAGGCAAAGGTATAACCTAGGGCATTTCATTTCACCGGTCATAGGTGTGTAGAGAAGTTGATGACCGAGTTTAGGATAGATGGTCGTACTATCAAGAGGGGCAAACTTGTTTGCATATCGGTCATCTAGTGCCACTCGAGTGATCTAACTTTGCATCATCGCTAGGATCGAGTGGCGTGGCAAGTTGAGTGACTAATCCTTTGGAAAATGTTTGTGAAAAGCTAACACACATACACATGGTGATGCACACTTGGCGGTGTTGGCACATTTGCAAAGGAGAAGAAGTTAGAGTTGTTATGAATCAACTTAGAGAAGAGAAAAAGGTTTTTCGGTGTACTCCGAACTATAGGATGGTCCTTGGATTGGAATACTGTTTTGATCCATTGTGATTTGGATCAAGTATGCATGTGGGATGTGTAGCCCTCTGAGTAAGCTTTCCAAAATGTCCAAGATCATCGAAATCGGAGTTCGGAGCTAAGAGTTAGATGTTGGCGCGAAAAACGACCGGACACTCAGGGTCTGCGTTCGGTCAGCACTTGCGAGTCCGGTCAGTGTTTTTAGCGTGTCCAAAAGCGACCGAACGCTGGGAGAGTCTGGTCAGTGATGACCGAACATGTCCAGTCGCTGAAAAACATCTCTGGAACCTCTCTGTAAGTGACCGGACGCTGGGGTCCAGCGTCCGGTCGTTATGACCTGCGCGTCCGGTCAGTACACGCTTTGCCCAGTGAAGGGGTAACGGCTATTTTAGCCCTTGGGGCTATAAAAGGAGTGTGTGGCCGGCCTTGGGCTGCTCGCTGAGCACCCTCACACCTATGTGGCTTGTGTAGGAGTGCTTGGATGCCATCTAACTCACTTGTGCTTGCAAGAGTGCGAATCGATTGTGAGTGAGTGTGATTCTAGTGTGTTGCATTGTGAGATTACATCGAGTGGCACTAGGTGATCGAGTTGCAAGCCGGTGGTGCATGTTACTCTTGGAGGTTGCCACCTCCTAGACAGCTTGGTGGTGGTCTCCGTCGAAGCCCACAAGAAGCTTGTGCGGTGCTCTGGAGAAGAGCTTTGTGAGGGGCATTGTGCTCGCCCCGTGGGAGCCGCGAAGAGCAACTCTAGTTGAGCGTGTCATTGAGCTACCCTTACTTTCGGGGTAGGTTCTTGTGGTGCCCGACGTGCGGGCTTGGCGGGTGATGCCAATTAGCCGCTGAACCACCAAGTGAGCGGTCGACACAACGGGGACATAGCGTGTTGGCAAGCACGTGAACCTCGGGAGAAAATCACCATGTCAACCTTGTTCTTCCCGTTGGTTTGCAATCCCCTTACACAAGCTTGTGATTACTTTTATATACATTGTGCTTGTGTAGTTGCTCTTGTGATTAGTTAGCTTATGTAGCTCACTAGTTACCTTCTTGCTTGTGTAGCATAGAAGTAGCTCCCTTACGTGGCTAATTTGGTTTGTGTAACCTTGTTAGTCACTTTGCTTAGGTTGTGTAGCTAAGTATTTTAGCTCTCTAATTTGGCATTGGTTGCCTTGTTATTGAGCATTGCTAGTGAGCTTAGTTGGCTTTGTGCTTTTGCTTACTAGCATGTGTAGGAGCTCCCTCATTGCTTGAAATACTAGTGGCATATGTTTGTGTGACCTTGCTCCTAGAATTGGTTAGGTGAGCTCTAGTTAGCCCGACACCTTTGTTGCTTAATTAGGATCTTTGCAAGGTGCTAGAGAACATAGATAGAGGGGTGTAGTCTTGGCTAGACTGATAGTTTTAATTTTGCACTTGTTTCGGTTAGCCGACGTGATTAAGTTTTAGTAATGACTATTCACCCCCCCTCTAGTCACCATCTCGACCCTTCAAACACCACTGTACTCTGCTAGCATCTCTGGAGGCCTCACTGTCACTGCCCTGTGAATCAAGAATGTAATCCAGTGAGCATAGGGGTGACATCTGAACCCCTCTACAATAGTATCCTCCATCTCTAATAGTAAGAGATCCTAAATATCAAAAACAGTCTGCTACATCAGAGAGTTCAGTAGCCATAACTGTATGCGAGTCAGGCCCTCATGATATCCCATCCTCGAAAGCAGGGTCCTCCTCATAATAGCATCAAGCACTCTAGCTATAGGACTGAGGTCTCTGGGTGTCCTACTCGACTCCTCGCCGAAAGGCTCTGTGAAGCAATGGCGGACTAGATCTGTAGGGGGTACAAGACCACCGTGAGGGCATCTAGGAGGCTCTGTCTATCCATAGCACACCTCATGTAGCCAGATGGGCTGCTCCTAAAGCCTGAGTATCTCTCTAACCCTAAAGCTCATCAGCCTGTAGTCTCTGCCTCTGAAAGCAAAATGTATAAATTTGTGCTGTGGGTCAATCCAAAGTATAGCATAGAACTCATGGACCCAAGATGGAACATATAAGCCTGTCTGTTCGAGTAAGTCTATCAGCCCTGGCAAGTATGATAGGTAAGGGCGAATATGCTCTCTAGCTGCTGTTACAATGGACTCAATGTTGCACACCCTCTGGGCCTTCTTGTCCACACTCAAAACACTTCTTTGGCTTTGGCTTTTGTTGTTGTTGTTGAGCTTGAGCCTTCTTCTCTTTATTTGCCATGTACCCAATGCCACTTCTATCCATCTTCATGACGGTGTTCATTAGTAGCTCACTTTGAAGATGCTTGCCTATTGTGAATTTGCTCAATCCAATCTTAAGATGCTCTTTCTCCAACTTGAGCTTCTTGTTCTCTTCCTTGAGTGCATCATTGTTTTTCTCTTTCTTGAGTTTCTTGTTCTCTTCTTTGAGCTTCTCATTCTCAAGAATCAAATCACCATCATGATCAAGAGTTTCTAGCACTATAGTGTTGGTGGTTTTGAGCTCTTCAAGGTCTTTCTTGAGCTTTTCATTATCATTCTTGAGCTTGACAAACTCATCATAATTATCGGTCTCAACCACTTGCTTGCCCTTGCTACTAGAACTTTGCTCAATGCTCTCAATGATCAAATCATCACATGATGTAGCTATATCAATCTTAACAACATCGTTAGTAGCATCATGTGGCTCATTGGATAAAAATTCTTGAGCAATGACAAGATTATCATGATTAATCTTAAGAGTGGTATATTCTTCTTTTAGCATATTATGGCTAGTGATGAGCTCATTGTGTATCCTCTCAAGTTTATCATGTTTATCTTTAAGCTCTTTCTTAGAAGATTTGACATCCTTGAGTTTGGATGTCATAGCATCATTTGCTTCTCTAAGCTCAACACTAGCCTTTTCGGCTACATCACATTTGGCTAAAAGAGAGTCATTCTTAGCTTCTAGCTTGTCATTCTTAGCTCTAGTCTTTCTAATGATCTTAGTATATTGATTTAGCAATTTAACAAGATCATCATAAGAAGGTGATTCATATTCATCATCATCACTATCACTATCATCATTGTTAGCATGATCATCACCACTACTATCATCATCATTTGATACCTTGCGTTCACCTTTGGCCATAAGGCATAGGTGTGTAGAGGATGATGGTGTGTTGGTGAAGATGATGAAGAGTCAATCACAATGGCGGCCACCTTCTCATTATCACTATCATCATCACATGAGCAACTTGATGAATAAATGTCCGTGAGCCAATCACCGATGATGTATGCCTTGCCATTCTTCTTTTTCTTGTGGAAGTCCTTCTTGCCATCCTTCTTCTTGGTATGGCTTTTTTTTCTTCTTCTCATCTTCTTCTTCATTACTTGAGTCATCTTTCTTGCCCTTGTACTTGTTCTTGTACTTGTCTTTCTTGGGCTTTGTGCATTGGTGTGCTAGATGACCAAGTTCTCCACAATTGTAGCAATCCATCTCTGAGATTGGCTTCCTTCTAGAGCTAGTGAAGAACTTCTTTTTCTTGCCATCAAACTTGATACCACTCTTGTTGAGCTTCTTTAGCATCTTGGCGGTTCCTCTCACCATGAGAGCAAGACTTGCATCATCAATTTCATCATCACTTGAGCTCTCATACTCAAGCCTTGCTTTGCCCTTCTCTTGGCTAGCATTGAATGCTAAGTCCTTGTCTTTCTTCTTGTTAGAGGATGAGCCATCTTGTGGTGTGATGTGCATGTATATCTCATGAGCATTGATCTTTCCCAAGATTTGTGTTGGTGTAGCGGTGGAAAGATCACCTTGATGAAGCACGGTCACAATATGCCCATATTTTTCAATGGGGAGGACACTCAAGATTTTTCTTACAACGTCAGATGGTTGTATTTGAGTAAGTCCAAGTCCATTGACTTCCTCTACAAGAACATTCAAGCGTGAGTACATTTCATTAGAACTCTCTTTAGGAAGCATCTCAAATGAATTTAGCTTTTTCATGACAAGATGATAGCGTTCCTCACGCTCGCTCTTTGTTCCCTCATGGAGCGCATAAATATCCGACCATAGTGCATGGGCGTCTTTGTGGTTCCTCACCTAATTAAACACATCTTTACAAAGGCCTCTAAAGATGGTGTTTCTAGCCTTTGCATTCCATTTTTCATAATTAACCTCATCGCCTTGTAGGTGTGTGGCATCCCGAGGTTTTGGGAAACCTTGTGAGGCGGCTCTAAGTATCCCAACATCTAGAGCTTCTAAATACGCCTCCATGCGGATTTTCCAATAAGGAAAATCATCCCCCTCAAAGATAGGAGGAGGTCCATCCCCGTGAGAAATATTTCTCTAGGCGGTTAAGCCTAAATACGTGAGCACAAGGCTCCGATACCAATTGAAAGGATCAAGATGCCCAAGAGGGGGTGAATTGGGCTAATTCTAAAATTCTTTGTAATAATTAAACCCTACGGTTAGCCCAACTTCACCCCTTGTGCCTAGAAAGTGTTTCTAATGTTCTACTGCACAAAAAGTCTTGCAACCTAAGTTCCAATCCTACTCTAGCATGGCAATTCTATGAATGTAAAGACAAGAAATGAATTGCTCAAAGTAAATGCTCAAAGTAAAGAGAGAAGGAGGAACGTAGCGATGTTTTGCCAAGGTATCAGAGAGTCACCACTCCCCACTAGTCCTCGTTGGAGCACCCGCGCAAGGGTGTAGCTCCCCCTTGATTCGCGTAAGGATTAAGTGCTCTCTATGGGTTGATTCTTTGACACTCCATCGCGGTTAATCACCCACAACCGCTCACAACTTGAGTTGGGTCATCCACAAGCTCCGCCGGATGATCACCAAGCTCCCAATCACCACCAAGCCATCTAGGTGATGGTGATCACCAAGAGTAACAAGCACGAACTCTCGCTTGACCATAACAAGCCTAATGAGAAGGGTGGATGCACACTTTGCTACTCTTGCTTTCACTAATGAGGACTCTCTTTTGGATTCTCAAATCTCAATCACCTCAGTAGGACCTTGCTCTTCTTGGCACTCTCAAGGGTGTTTCTCAATTGTTGGAATGAGCAAAAGTCCCCCCTCACATGAATGGAGGAAGTATTTATACACCCATGTTCAAAACAAACCGTTATGTGCCTCTGCGGGGTGACCGGGCGCTCCGGTCATGTTGATCGGACGCTCCAGTCAGTTCTCCCCAAAACCCAGTGTTTAAGTTGTGACCAGACGTGTCCGGTCATGATTTTCCCTCTCTGGAACCTTACAGGAGTCGATCAGACGCTGGCACCCAGCGTCTGGTCACTCACCTCTCAGCATCCGGTCGCGCCAGACAATTTCACCTTGATCAAATGAACTGACTGGACTCTACGCCAACGTTCGGTCACACCAGAACCAGCGTCCGGTCAGCATTTGACCCTCCATTCACTTCCAACTCTCAATCATACGTGAATGAAGTTTGCTCCAATGATCTAAGGGTTTTTTAGGAGCTACCTAGTGCTAGATTTAGCAAGTGTGCACCACACCTAACCCACTAGACTCACCTAGGTCAAGCTACCCGTCCATACCCCCCTTAATAGTATGGCCAAAGGAAGAACAAAGTCCTAAACTTATCTAAGTGTCTCTCCAACTCCAAATGACACTTAGAACTAGTCCATCCTTAACCTTGTCGTCCATCCTTTGAAAACCGAAATGATTTCCATCGTAGGGGCATGACAACCATGATTGCCCAATCAATCTCCATTACCATGACCTAACTTAATTGCCTCCGCAAAACACACGTTAGTCATAGTAATTACGTATTGTCATTAATCACCAAAACCCAACTAGGGGCCTAGATGCTTTCAACGACTCGTTGCAAGTGCGAGGATTATGAATTTAAAAACACATCTACGGCCCGTCTAGGCCCAGTAGCTCAAAGGTTGGCCCATCGACGGGTTCAACAACCGCACTGAGCACCTACAAGGTAAGGAAGTAGAAAGGGCTGGATCTGCTAGCGACCAGCACCTAGGCGCACAAGTGTTATGGGCATCCTGGCCCACATTCGAGTCTCGGTCGGATACGATCCATGGTTTTTTTCTAAGGAAGGCGGAGAGCCCTCGGGACCGGTAGAACGGACACGAGAACTATATGGATTGATCGCTGAGAATCTAGATTCGGTCATCAGCTGGCCCTAGCCGGATCCCCACGAACGGGATACCGAGGCCCCAATCAGGAAAGACCTTTTTTCCAAACCACCAAATCTCATGGCCATACCCGCGAAGGGTCTGGTCTCGACGAAAGGGAACCACCGTTCCCAGGTTACATCATAGCCTATAGAAGAAGGCCAAAGCCCTCAGAGTCCTCCCGTTTAGAAAAGCCTCCGAAGGACTATTCTACTCCTCCGAAAGCTAGGGGGCTACTATCAGGGACCAATACTAGGGTACCTAGAGAGGAGGGGCTAATGGTCGTTATACGTTAATCCATTCAGACAGTCAAAGGTGCGACTATAGCTCCAAACCGACACCGAGGTCGTGGGCTCCACCTCGCCTAACCCTAAGGTCGTGCGATCTGCCTTGCTCGACCTCTAGGGACGGGCTCCGCCTCACCCGACACCGAGGCCATGGGCTCCGCCTCGCTCGACACCGAGGCCGCGGGCTCTGTCTAGTCTGACCCCGGAGAGTGGGCTCCACCTCGTCCGACGTCTGAGGGCGGGCTCTGCCTCGCCCGATCCCTCGGGCACGGCTCCTAACGGAAGCTCACGCCGCCGCCAACCACTACAGGCCAAAAAGTACAATCTAAGGTCAAACTTCTGGCATCGTGCAGGGAGCGGTCACGTCTCAACACGCCCCGTCCCCGCGACATGTCTTTCTAGGGAACTCACATCGCCCACAGTGACGGGCGATGTGGTCACTATGTTGTCTACTCCCTGTACGGCCGCTGATCAGCACGCTGGTTCGCTGCGTCGCCCGCCGGGGCGGAGTGGGACGTGATGACCCGCTGACAACACCAGGGCATGGCATCATCGGCGGACAGGCGCCCGGTGTGGAGCTGTCCCTATCACCACCTGTCGTGTCAGCGGGGCCCGCGCAGAGGAAAAGAAAGGTCCGACGACCCTGAAGGACTTCCTCTCCCTCTCGTTCTCCTCTTTTCTCCTATTGTAACCCGTGCTTTCCCTTGGCCTATAAAAGAGAAAGCAGGGCGTCCCACTAAGGGCATCGCACGAGAACTCATCGCACCGCATCAGATCAAAACCACTAGCATCGAACCTCGAACACATAGCCGAGCAGCAACCGAGCTCTCGGTACCCATTCGTTATTGCCACCAGAGACTTGGGACATGTCCCTCTCTCGCCCGTTTGTAACCCCTACTACGAACTTTTCAGTGTTAGTAACATGGGCAGCAGCAACGAACTAGACGTAGGGATATTTCGCCTGAACCAGTATAAACCTCATGTCCTCTTAGCACACCATCCAAATCAAACGCGCAATATTAGAAATTTACTCGTTGGAAACACCAACACTATGCCACATTTTATGTTCCGACAAACGGCTCAACATATTAGCAGTTCCGAACTCAATTAAACTATGGTCACTTGGTCATCTGCACATGCCTTCATTATTTTTTTTAAAAAAAACATCAGCCTAGATGCCTATTTCGTTGGATACTCATGGGACAAAACCAAATAAAACTGTGACAGTGAAAGCGTACTATTAGTACCAGTAAAATTGCACAAATAGCTTAGAGAGGGATCACATGCGCTTTCCATAGGGGGGGAATCAGGGTCGAGCAACTCAACAAGCGGCGGTCTGCCTGCCCTAGTCCTCTTGACACTCCCTATTATTTTTATTATTAATAGAATAACAACCGGCATCATCCTCCAGAGAGCTATCAGACCAATTTGACTGAATCAAGTTTACAAAACCAACCCATAACTCAATTATGAAATAAAAGAAGGATGCAGAGACCACGTTGTAGCATTCTTCGATTTTCAGCATGTCTTCAGCAACAACTCCTTTTGCACCTTACAGTGTTGCAACTAGACCTAGAACGAAAGCCAATATGGTCCCATGAACGAAAACATACAAGAGAGTTTTAAGTCGACATTTATTAAAAAATAATGTGGAGCAAAGACACAGACTTCCTTGGAAGGTGTGCGAGACTATCGCAGAGAGACTCACTAGCGAGTTCATTTTTCCTGTCTTCGCTCCTCCACGTCAGACATATCCTTACGTCAGCCATCGATTTTGATAGCTCGTTGGGGGCGTCCTTAGTTTGCTACCCACTAACACTCTTCTAAAAGGATCACTAATCAAGGGTCTCCTTGACACTGTGAAGACTCATAAAAAAATGTAAGTTGCATGTCTTTTTACAAACTTCGGAAAGTTTTTATTACCTTTAACATACTTATTTCTCAAAAGCTTTTTGCCAAACTCCATATTCATATATATAGCTTAAAAGTCATTTGTTTAAGAGACATTTATTCTTTATATCGAAGTTTTGAATACCTAAACCTGTCTTGCCCTGCTTTTTGCGAGATTATGACCAAGTCGGAGGCATATATAGGAATCCAGAGGAACACGTTATACACCACTCCTACAAATGATGATGCACACACTTGAGGTCCAAGGCAATACAAAGCAAATTTGATACGTGCAGGCGTGCTCGAATAAAACGACGATTCGATCGGACGGTTTCACCTAAGGGGTCGACTGTGATACAGGTCAAAGTAATTAATATAAAACTACATCCAACAAACTTGTGCGAATTCTGGTTCTTGACTTGAATTCTACGGGAGATCCATGGAGCGTATGACCAGGAGCTCCTGTCGATCTTTCAGACTCTCTCAGGCAGGGAAGTGGAAGCAACATGATGTGGCAGACAGAGATTTTGTTTGCACGTCTCTTTTCGCCAATATTTTGTTTGGCTCCGGCGTTGCGTGATCGCACACGTGTGACTGTTGGTGTCGCGCGCGTTGCTTGCTTCTCGCCTGCGAAAGAGACAAAAAGAGGGGACGCAGAACGCCAAACACTGCCCGGTCATCAGACTACCCTGTCGTCGATTCGATCGCAGCTGGAGCGCAAGCAATTCTGCTGTGCCGATGCACAGTGACAGTGGCACTGTCGCGTATGTACAGGGCGCCACTGTTGCATTGCATGCTCGCTCCAGCTGATATGTACGTATACTACGCGCGTACGTGCCACCAGTATCCTTGTTCCTTGGCCTCTCACGCACTGTATACTCTGACCCAGAAACGTGTAGGTGTAGACCTGTCAGGTACTGTACCGCGATCGCACAGTAAACAGCACTGTGCCGTCGCCATGCATGCGGGGCCCCGTGCCCGGTCTTTTCTCGCGTGCACCGGTGCACGTACGCGCGCGTATCTTCCTGGTATTTTCCCATATCGGAGACCTGAGTTCCTGATCGGTATGATGACGTGAACAGCGAAAAGACGGGGTTAGATTCGATGACAGGAGTGGAGTGGGAGTTGTGAGTGATGCGCCGCACAGTGCGTCCGTACGGAGGGCAGGTGGTCAGAGAGGCAGCCACCTCCACAGATGGCGCTGATCAGCAGGGACGGAGACAAACACGCCAGGGATGGAGACAGACACGTCAGGCAAGCTAGGAAGCCAAGCATCTCGAGTGCGAGAGAACACCCCCATGCATGCATGCATGCTCTCGGTCTCCATCGCTGCACGATCAGAATGGGAAGCAACTAACGATATTTTTTTTGGCGAATCAAATGTATAACCAGGCAGTATTTGTCCTTGCTTCCACTGAAAAAGAAAAGAAAAGGGAGGGGGGAGAAAAACCGGCGTCCCGGGCCATGCATGTTCCATCTTTGACCGGTCCACTCAGCAAACCATCATACCCGTTTGGCCCAATCGGGGCTTTAATCAATGATCATCCCTCGGCAAGCGCCTGTGGATGGATCTCACCAGCAGCTCCATGCCGCAGCTCTCTTTCTTCTTCTTGGACCGGTGAGAAAACGGCTGGTAGCCGGAGGGCGTGGAGCTGCCGTTCGGTCGGTGGCAAATCAGTTTTTTTTCCCCGAGCGGGTCGGGTGGCTCATGAAAAACAATGATTACATTTGGTTGCCCAACTTGGCTAGAGGTTGCTCATCTTAGTTTTATCTTTATGTGGCTATAGGCTCTGTTCGGCTGCTATTATAAACCGGCTTATCAGTCATAGTACATTATTTTTCTCTTCCAATAAATCACCCGTATAATTCAGCACAAGCAGCTTATAGACCAGCCGAACAGAGCTAAAACCCTCAGCGCGCATGGGCGTGCGGTGCAGGGCAGGGCATGTTGGCGTCGATATCCGGCCCTTGTTTAGATCTTCCGCCAAAACTTTACACCATATCCCATCGAATATTTAGACACATGCATGGAGTATTAAATATAAATTATAAAATAACTAATTGCACAGATTACAACTACTTTGCGGGATGAATCTTTTAAGCCTAATTAGTCCATGATTTGATAATAAAGTGCTATAGTAACCCATGTGATAATGATGGATTAATTAGGCTTAATAAATTCGTCTCGCGGTTTACCGCCGGATTCTATAATTTGTTTTTTTATTAATATTCGAACACCCCATGCCTCATCCCATGTAACGTCCGATGTAACACCAAAAACTTTACGCCGTGGATCTAAAGACCTCGATAGGGCACGGCGGGGATTTTTTTAATATTTTTTAAAATATTTTTAAAACTGACACTGTTTTTTTTAAACTAACACTTTTGGACGTGTCAACTGACATGCGTGCGGCCAAACCACTCTACCGCGCCATGCATGGCGGCGCGGCGAGGCTGCCACCGTGGCAGCGACTCGGGCGCTGACCGGTGACGTGTCCTAGCTCTACCGCGCCACAGGTCACGGCGCGGCACCGACGCACCATCACGCACGACGCGTCAGGTCACAGTAAAGGCCCGCGACGCGGCTCTCGCTTACCTTTCTCTCTCTCTCGCTCGGGCCATTTGAAGCAGAGGCACGGCCGCCGCGCCGCGCCACTGCCGCCGGCGCGCCAAGCACGCCCGCAGCCTAGGCCCGCCCGCTGCGCCACGCACGCCCGTCGCCGACCGCCGCGCCACGCATGCCCGCCGTGCCCGCCACCGCCCTCACTGTCGCGCCATGCACGCCTGTCGCCCGCCACCACCCTCACTGCCACGCACGCCGCCACCGCCGCGCCAAGCACGCTGCCGCTATACACCGCTCCCCACTGTTGCGCGCCCCTCTCTCTATCCCGCGTCCACCCCCGTCGCTGCCACCGCCGCAGAGGCCAGCGCCCTGCGCCTCCCCCCGCGCCGCCCGTCTCCTAGCCCGGTCTAGCGCACCGCCGCCTTGAGGACGAGAGCACGCTGCTGTCGCGTGGTACTCCCCTTGTGTATTTGTTGATTGAATCACAAATTTTGTTACTTAGGGTTAAGATGCAAAATTAGTTTGAATGATTAGTTAGTATAGTTAGTATAGTAAATTAGTACAATAAGTAAAGTTAGTATAGTTAGTAAAGTTAGTTAGTTTAGTTAGTATAGGTAGTATAGTAAGTTAGTATAGTTAGTAAAGTTAGTTAGTTTAGTTAGTACAGTTAGTGAGTCTAGTTAGTTATTGTATTTAGTATAATTAGTTGTTGTAGTTAGTCTTGTATAGGTGTTAATATTAGATTAGTTAGTATAATTATAGTTAGAATAGATATTAATATTACTATGGACAGTACATACGACGATTTCGATGACCTGATGAAGTTTCTGAAACGCTTTTGTAGATGGATTGTTGTGTTAGAGTTTTCTACGGAGGAAGTGTTAGGAGAGAAGATGGTATGCTTGAGGATATGGAAGAAGAATTGGAATGGTTTGATGAACCTCCTAGCTTCAACGACCTTTGTGTCCGTTTGAATACAAAGTTTGGCGGTAATTTCACACTGAAGGGGAGGTTTGATACTAGGAAGACTAGGGCACACTATGTCCTGATGCCTTTACGCGACCCTGCTCACTGGTCCTGCTACAATAGGGTGCTCTAAGGTTCCAATGTGCCCATGGCTGAGGTGGTGATGGAGAATAGGTATAGGATACAGGGTGTCCTGGACAGGCCGTCCATTGATAGTGTTAGAGGCAATGAGCAAGAATTGGGAGTCGAATGGAAAGCAACTCAGGGTAACATGGATTTGGACGGTCAGTTGACGTAGGAGCAGTTCATTCAAGTCAAGTAGGTTGTATAAGCAATAATAGAAATGGGGATCCCGATCTTCCGTCAGGTGATGGTAACTATCGTTGTGGCGGAGAATGACATACCGATCCGGCTTCAGATCGAAAGATCCAACCCTGCAATCTTAGCACCACAGCTCCTCTGGTTATCAACCAAGTCACGGACCAGGTTGACCTCGCCAAGAAGGCTAATCCTTGCCTGCGCAACGAAGAACACAAGCAAGAACAAGAAAGAACACAACCAAATTACAGATGAAAGATTATCTCACGAAGTTGGGGTCTCACAAACCGATGAACGGCGAAACTGTTCTTGACAGAATAATCTAAGCAAAACCCAAAACCTAATGACGGTGGCGGTGTATGATTATAAAGGTCTTAGGATCATCGCCTACCCTAGACGCGCCCCCTAATGGGCCCAAACACGATACACGGTCCAACGGACCAAAAGAAGGTGTCACAGCACCCTAGCAGATTCTGGACACTGACTTGTTTCGACGATTCCTATTGATTCCGAAGAGATTTTGATGTGAAACCACTTGGATTGGCTTCCTTATCAAATTATATTTCCATCCATATATGGATCATCGAAAACGGAGTCCGGATGCATCCTAGGTGACCAGTTTAAGGCAGACTAGTCCTGGATTCCGAGACAAACTCGAACTTGAGTTGCTTTGGGCCTCCACCTCGGGGACTCAAACCGAATTAGCCTTGGGCCTCCTTCTTGACTTGGACACCCTTGTTGGCCTCCTTCCCCTCCATCCCATGCGCCAAACATGGTCATATGCATGGGTGTCATGTCCTCATCATCCTCCCCTTCTTGATGAAAAGCCGTCCTCGGCGTCGATTATGCTTGAAACTGATCCTGCACAACATAAAGGAGAACGGGGTTGCGAGGACAAAGAAAACTAAAATAATTAAGAGAAGGAACGTGACCATGTTTCCAAGTTTCTAGCATGTCATCTCGCATAAAAATTTCAGTAAGCATGTAGACTCCATGATCCAAATACACATGATGTATGTCAACACTATCCTACAAAAGATTAGAACTAACCAAAGACAATGCAGGAATAGATGGTCGAGCAGACATAGGTAGCAACCAATAATGCTCCCCTTCTTGGAAGTGAACTTGTTTCTTTAAGGAACATGAGAAAATGTTTGTATTATTATGGTTGCCCTCTAAACGATCATAATCTTGTACAACAAAAGGAGAATTCATATTATTACGAATGTATACTCGATGTATCATATATTGTCCCTTGTTGTTATATCTGCCAATAACATGATATGTATGTTTAGAAAACCAAGGCAAATCAACATATTTAAAACGGCTCTCTTCCAAATAATCTAGGTTACACAAAACACCAAATTCAATGTAACCCAAAGTATGTAAAGAAGACAACAGTTTGAACTCATCAATTTTAGTAGCAATATGAATAACATGTTTATTTTCAGCACAAGTAACTGGTTCCAAAACATGTAAAACTGAAGCATCTTCAACCAATTCATCTTTGTCACAAGGAACATCAAGCAAATTATCATGGGACAAAGATAAATCAAGAGAGGGTTCCACTAACAATTGCTCTATGACAGCATGGTTTGTGGAAAAATTTAGTACATTAAGACAATTTTCACCTTCCATGAGTATAGGACCATGGGCATTACCTGTGTTCTCAGCAGGAGTAATAGGTGCATGGTGAAGTGATGGTTCTGAATTTGCATATGAGGTTGTGAGCTCCTCATTTTCTTCCACGTCATCCTCTCGCTTATGTATATTATTCTGCATAAGGTTAGTCATAGCAAGAGGAATAACAACATACTCTTCCTCTAAATGGTGCACCTCAGCATATGAAGTCAAAACAGGAGGTGGATTAACAAAGGTTTCTCGCATAAGGAGTTTCATATCATTCCAAGTTTGAGGTTTATCAGAAGGATCTAAAGACTCCCACCAAGATAAAGCAGAATGTCACAAAACACTAGCTGCATTTTTACCTTCCTCCTTGGACACATAAAGCGAGTAGCAAATATGTTGTCGATGGCAATTTCCCACTCCATGTACTCATCAGCACCTATACCATCATAAGTCGGTGGATACGAACAACCTGTCATTGTTAGAAGACAGCAAAAGACAACACAAAAGTATTATCCCTATCAACTACTTAGGTTGTGGAGTCACTTTTTACAGCAAGTGAAAGCGTCTTACCAAGCTCTTACAAAGTTCTTATCAACGCAAGCAGTGGGCGATACAACTAGCGACTGGTTTGTGATACCTATGAGGCAATAGTACCGAGATTGCAAGACCCTTTGTCTGTACTGATCTGAAGAGTTTGTAGAGCTTGGAAGGCACACAAAGAGTAATATGTATATCAGGCACACAAGTCAGTAATAGAAAGTAATGCTGAATTATAGTCCAAAGTACTTGTTCTCGTTGCTGGTCTAAAATATTCCAAGTACCAGGTGTGTGACAAAAGTATGGTGGATAGCAAGGTGACAGGTGTATGAAAAATAAGTATGGTGGATAGAAACAGCAACACAAACAAAGAACCAGAAAGCACACGCTATCACAGCTCACTTTGGTCTTCTCTATGTGCTCCTCTAAATATTGTTCCTCTTTTGCCCCTCTCTTTTTTCTATTTTTTTTGCTGTCGTTGTTTTTTTCGGAAATTTTGACTTTTTTATTTTATTTTTTTGATATTTTTCCTTTACTTAAGAGCACAAAAGAAGTAACCACAGAAAATATGAGATGAAACAAGTGAAAGACGTGGCCTGTGGAATTTTTAGAAAACTTGCTCAAAATCGACAAAAATCTTGTGACCACGAAAAGAGGATCTTGTGACCACTTTTTGACCAATCTAAAATTTTCAAACCCTGCCAAAGTTGGGGATGGACGGATCCAAAAAAAATTTCTGATCGATTTTGATATATGGAACGTCGAAATCGGAGTCCGTATGCGAAAACTAGACCAGTTTTAAGAATTGGCTCTGAATTAGAGGATAAAACGGGAACAATGTGCGCAAAATTGGTCACAACAGCAAAGATTTGATGGAAACGATGAGGGAAAACACACGAACTAGACTCTAAGACGACCTAACCAGCAACAAGACCTCGACCCGGACACAAACTCAACACGACGGACTCTGAAACTAAAATATGCAAAGGCTATGGCGCGGAAGGTTCTAGGACAGGAAAAACGAGTATGGCATTGGACTATGGGACGAATGAGAAACACTCAAAACTAGGGAATAAAAGTGAACCTGATGGTATACCTTAGCTCTGATACCACTTAATAGAAACGGGGACCCCGATCTTTCGTTAGGTGATGGTAACTATCGTTGTGGCGGAGAATGACACACCGATCTAGCTTCAGATCGAAAGATCCAACCCTGCAATCTTAGCACCACAGCTCCTCTGGTTATCAACCAAGTCACAGACCAGGTTGACCTCGCCAAGAAAGCTAATCCTTGCCTGCGCAATGAAGAACACAAGCAAGAACAAGAAAGAACACAACCAAATTACAGATGAAAGATTATCTCACGAAGTTGGGGTCTCACAAACCGATGAACGACGAAACTGTTCTTGATAGAATAATCTAAGCAAAACCCAAAACCTAATGACGGTGGTGGCGTATGATTATAAAGGTCTTAGGGTCGTCGCCTACCCTAGACGCGCCCCCTAATGGGCCCAAACACGATACACGGTCCAACGGACCAAAAGAAGGTGTCGCAGCACCCTAGCAGATTCTGGACACTGACTTGTTTTGACGATTTTTTTTATTCCGAAGAGATTTTGACGTGAAACTACTTGGATTGGCTTCCTTATCAAATTATCTTTCCATCCATATGTGGATCATCGAAAACGGAGTCCGGATACATCCTAGGTGACTAGTTTAAGGCAGACTGGTCCTGGATTTCGAGGCAGATTCGAACTTGAGTTGCTTTGGGCCTCCACCTCAGGGACTCGAACCGAATTAGCCTCAGGCCTCCTTCTTGACTTGGACACCCTTGCTGGCCTCCTTCCCCTCCATCCCATGCGCCAAACATGGTCATATGCATGGGTGTCATGTCCTCATCAAGCAATGACTTCGATGTGAACGAGTTCAAACTGAAAGAGGAGGACAGGATCAGTGATGTAGTTAGCAGTGATTCGGACAATTCAGATGATGACTAGGGAGGTAGACATGCTATGCCCACACCAGTTGATGCCATACCAGTACATGTTCATGGTATGCCATTACCAGTACCAACTGAGGTTTTGCATGCTATCCAGGCTCAGGGTAGACTAGTCACAGATTTGTTAGCAGATGATACCCCCTATGATTCATGGGGTAGAATTAGCGAAGCGCAGCAGTATATTCCACCACCATCTTACACAGCGACTGAGCTTGAGCAACTAAGGTCGATGAACATACCTTTAAGGGGTGTTCCGAACTATAGGGATGTCAGCATGATGGATGTGGCAGTTTGTGACACCGGTCTTCAGATGTGTAAGAAATCATTGTATGACCATAAGAAAGAAATCCTTAGTAAGGGGATGATATTCAATACAATGTCAGAGATAAAGATCTTCCTTCAAGACTATGCTGTGTATTACCATAGGCCATATATCATCACTCATTCGGACCAGGAGTTGAGGTACCACGTGATATGCAAAAACGTTTGTATTAGGAGGTTAAATGCATGAAAGAGACAAAGTGATAGCAAGTAGAGGATAAGTAAAGTGGTTGAACCCCACACTTGCCTAACAAATAGGGGGAAGGAAAATTATCAGCAGCTCACTGCACGTTACCTTGTCCATCGTATATTGGGGCTCATTGATGACAATAACGACATTTTGGTGTCTTCGTTACAAAAGTCCATATCTAGATTCGTTAAGTATGATGTGAAGTATAGAAAGGCTTGGCGTGCTAAGCAAATTGCCCTGGCGATTCGTTGGGGTAGTTGGAAAGAAGCGTACAATAGGGTGCCCCGCATCTTATGTGCAATGCATTACTACACCCCTGGCTTGAAATGGTTTGTGGACACCGGAGAGATGTATTTTTGGGACCCATTGAGGCATGTCCTATATCGTGTGTTCTGGTCGTTCGCGCAAACAGAACATGCATTCTAATTTTATCGGTCAGTCGTACTTATTGATGGCACTTTCCGGATAGGAAAGTACAAGGACACCTTGATGATGATTGTTGTTGTTGATCCTGAGGACCAGATAGTACCCATGGCTTTTGCTTTGGCAGAGGGAGAGAACAATGAATCGTGGTCATGGTTCATGCGACTTCTACATGTCCAAGTGCTTGGCCCATCTCGCACTATATGTTTGATCTCGGACCATCACCTAGGGCTTCTTAATGCTACAGCTGAACATATAGATGGGTTCTCGCCTCTAGTGCACAGATGGTGCATGAGACACTTGGCTGCTAATTTCTAGCAGTTTTTGAGGAAGAAGGAGGTATGTGACAAGGTAAAGGCTCTATGTTGTGTACGTACAGAACACTAGTTCAAGGAGACAAAGAGAGAACTAGACAAGATGCTAAATGAAGCGGAAAAGGCCTGGTTAGAGGTGTAGATGGAACAGAAGGCTAAGTGGGCGTTAGCATATGACGAGGGGGGTTTTAGGTATGACATCATGACCACTAACTCCTTGGAGTCTTTCAACTGTGTATTCACTAGAGTTCGATCGTTGCCTATGTCTGGAATTGTTGAGTTCTCTTTTCATAAGTGTAACGAATATTTTGTCAAGAGGTGGGAACTTACATAGAGGAATATAGCTTAGTAGGGGCATTTTGGAAAGGCCAGAGCAGAACATTTGAAGGAGACCGAGGAATTGGTAAAGCAGCACACCGCCGAGCCGTATGGACCCCACCGCTAGATCTTTAGTGTATGGGGCAAGGGTGGCACAAGCTTGGGCGGCGAACGTTATGGTAGACAAAACTACTGAGTTGATCTTAAAAAAGTAGAGTGCAGTTACAACGTCCCTCAGATCATGCATGCCCCTTGCTCTCATATGATCACGGCCTGCAGGGTTTGTGGGTATAACTATGAGGATCTACCATATATGTCACCCTTGTATCTCCGTTCGAACACCATTAGTATTTGGGAGAGGAGCTTCGAGCCATACCTTGACCTGACACAGTGGCCACCTTATCATGGTTATGACTACGTGCCGCATCCGGATCTAATGAAGGTAGGCAAGGGTAGGAGGAAGAAGAAGCGACTCAAGGGGAACATGGACGCTATGAGAGGGTACGGCGAAGACATGTATGGAGGGGGAGACTTCAACGAGACCCATGGCAGAAATCTTTGCTCCATTTGCAAAGAACCTGGTCATAAGGCTAGCAGGCATAGAAGACAAGGGCAACAGTTGCATATAGCATATATTTTATTATATTAATGTTAATTATTTGCTATGCTATTTAAAACTACTATGTTAGTACATTAGAACCTTGGAGCTATGTTTATTATGATATATGTTTATTCTCTAATTTTGCATAATAGTTTATTTCTTTTATATTTATTTTGTTTTTATGCACTAATGTTCCATCATATTATAGTACTCTTAATGTTTGCTCTAACATATCCATTTGATATTTGAACCAGGATGGGGGATCATCATCCGCAGTACCCCATTCTTGAGGTGCACTACGACAAGGACCACCGAGCCAAGCGCCTATCGGAGCTTTAGGAAAAGTTGGTACCTCTTAGACTACGCACGCACTAGCCGCACCGCTGGGATGAGCGATACCGGCCATACATACAGTGTGCCGGCTTTCTTGAGATCGTCCAGGTCTTCAACACAGGGCTACCGATCCTCGACCCTGCACTTCTCACTGCTGGTGTCGATAGGTATGATTTGATACACGTTTGCGACAGTACAAAGCATTGATTTGTCTCATTGTTTGAATTAAAAAACTTCTTGTATTGAATTAAAAACCAACAGGTGGAGGCCAGAGACCCACACCTTCCACCTTCCGTGCGGTGAGATGACTATCACGATGCAGGACGTGAAGATGATATTGTGTCTGCAGTTGGGGGGTCTTCCAGTGACTGGGATCCTTGATAACGATCACTAGATGGACTTGGTGGAGCAGTTCTGTGGCACAAGACCACCCGAGGACGAGGATGCTAAGAGAGCAAAGTAAGAATTTCTACGTTCTAAACATTTACTATTTTGACACCAGCACATATTCTACAAATTATTTTGCTATTTAGATGGAGGGTGTAGTACATAACTTTTATGATGCGTATTGTCTTTATCTAATTTAATGTTTATTTTTGTTTCCTCAGCTCTCATGTAACATCTAGTGTCAGCTCTAATTTAATGTTTGCAAAATATTTTAGGAAAACATCCGGTGTCAGTTCGGTCTGGATAACAGAAAACTTTGAGGCACCGCTGCACCCAAACGCTCTAGAGCAAGAGATCGAGAGGTATGCTAGGGTGTGATTGTGGCACTTCTTAGGCGCCTTTCTGTTCCCCAACGTGTCGGGTAACACCATCAGCTGAGCCTTCCTCAACATACTGAGCCAGCCATGGGAGAATATAAGAGCGTACAGCTGGGGCAGCGTGGTCCTAGCACGGATCTATCGTTAGCTCTACGTTGCCTGCCGACATAGTATAGGAGGTGCCAACCTAGGAGGTTGTTCCCACCTACTACAGGTTTGGTGTTGGGAGCGATGGCCAGTCGGAAGCCCCATTGTTCACGGTTTACCTGTAAGTGCATTGCTTTTTTATTTTTTCCTCAAACTTGATGCCACACATGTGACTGACTATCCTATTCAATGCAGGCATGGAATCACGTGGACGTAGGACCGACTACTCTGTACGTCTAGCAAGAAGCGGAGGTAGTTAGAGGGAACCCAAAGCGGCGGTACAGGCAGTACTCGGACATGCTAGACGTCCTGACACAGCACTAGGCAACAACCACTTTGATACTGCTAGTCGGTGTTGCTTTTTTATTATTCAAAAAACCTAGCTGTAGTTACCTAACTTTCAGGTGAATTGGTGTCCTTGGTCTAGATTCGAGCTAGAGGGGTACCTGAGTCCTCGCACTAAGGAAGAGCCGGACGAGTGGCTTTTTAACGGGCCATGAATTTTCTTCCACGTGGTCGAGATGCACTACCTTATAAGGGTGTATAGGCAGTTCGGAAGATTGCATCCATGCCTACCACCGCTGTACACAACCAACAAAAAGTTGCACAGGTGCGACAACTAAAACATAATAATTTAGCAGTCATGTGCATACATACAACCACTAACTTACGTTAAACTTGTAGGTACGATCGAATGAACAGGTATAAGGAGAAGAATTGGGCCGTGACACACGCCACGTTCATCCACGACTGGGAGAGTCGGCAAAGGGTCCTGATCGGCGAGATACTGCCGCATGACCAACACATCTTCGACCACTACCTCTAATGGTTGCAGGAGTACCCGCACACATATGCAGGCCCCCTACACTAACAAGCCAATTGATGAGGATGAAGACGAGGATGACATCGCTGATACATACGATGAGGCGACAAGAATGGAGACACAGCTTCAGAGAGCCCCGCTACAGAGATATGTGGTAAGAAATTTGAATTTCAATACAACTGTACGTCGGTGTTCCTATGAATTGTAGTGATGCGAACTTAGCTCGCTTGTGTATGCAGGCATCACAGTTGACAAGTCTATCCAACGAAGCAGCCGTGTGACTTCATGAGACCAGAGGAGAGCCACACGGCATTCTACACGTCTTTGTCGATATACATTCTATTCTCAAAGCCATGACAGTGGTTAAATGGTTCCCATAACTCATTCATCTGTGTTTTCTTTTTTTTGCAGAAAGTGAGGAGGAGCTGCAAGAAGCTGGCACAGAAGCTCAGCTGTGTGGATACTCCGTGGGAGATGCCCTATGACCCAGACCTATCTAGTTCCTTATGCTCGAGCACTATGCCGACACGAGCAGGTTCCTCCGACACGATGGCTGGTGAGACGTCTTATGTTCATACTCCTGGTAGCGCAGGCAAGGGTCCTGTAGAGCATAACGTTGAGGAGGACGAGGATGAGGAGGAGGACTACGATGAGATTGGGATGTCTAAGCTTGGTGATGCACCATTTTCTACACAGTTCGATGAACAGGTACTTGAAACAACCATTCGCCATATACGTCACAATTACTTAAACGTTGTAAGTAACGATGCCTATATTGTAATTGTAGGGTCCTATTTACACTCAGCAGTACCGCCGGGTGTACCACCAGCGAGACCGTACCGATGTTGGGTTCACCCCTAACATGTTGCCTTCATGTCCGAAGAGGCAGCGATGTCCGCGGTACCCATATACTCCTGGGTCGTAGGAGTTCTTTAGGATGACATGATGCACTTGTACTCGGACACCCATAACTGATGGAACATATAATATGTCGAGTAATGTCAAACTTATGTATTGATGAACTTGTGTCTAGTTATGACTTGCTGAACTTATGTTGAACAGAGGTATTGTCGAACTTGCGATGAACTTGAGACGTGTACAAGTTAGTATTGCTAAACTTGTGTATTGATTGTCTCGTGCAATTAACCTTCCTATTGACCTATTCATTAAACCAACACAACAAAATAACTTCGCTCATGTGAGAACATAATAGAAATGCCTTGTTCCATTTGTTGCCGCTTTTTACCGCCGCGCCATGGCTGGGGCGCGTCAGCCTTGCCGCATCATGGCGGCTGGCGCATCAGACTTGCCATGCCATGGCAGCTGGCGCATTAGCCTAGCCACGCCATGGATGGTGGCGCGGCAAACCCATGCTGGGCGCTGGCCAGACTCCCTTCTGAGCGCATCAACAACAGCAAGATTTTGATGCATATAATTTAGAGGGTTTCAAAAGATCGCAATGGTGAGAACAGTATTCTAGATAATGTTTAGACAAGATGGGCACCAAACTAAGACCCAAAAGTAATACCTGAATGTGTGACAATGACAAAAGCAAAAGCATTATGTATCGAGAACGTAACAAATACATGCAAATTGTAGCATTGTAATACCATTTTTTGTGGCGAAAGTTTTATGAGATAACACAATATCCGTTACAAAAATAAAGCAATGTTTGTTACATGGGCACAATACATAAATAGTTCAAATAAAACAAAATACAGCACCGAGAAAGTTCTACTACAATACAAATACCAAATCTAAAGTATTGAACTAGCACACCTGTACCAATCCTCTACCACACCTATACCAATCCTCAGTCTGAAACATACTGAGTAGGCAACTCGTCGTCCGAGTACCAGTCCTCTACCACAACCTCGTTGTTGTGGTTAGGCTCACCTACATTGCCCTGATCTGCTTATCGCCTATAGTAAGCTACCTCTGCTTCACCTACGGCCTCTGCGGCCTAAGTCAAGAACATGTCCTCCTCTGTCTGGCTTATGTGGCTAGGCTCACCTGCATTGTCTTGATCTGTCAATTGCCTGTAGTAAGCGGCCTCCGCTTCATCTACGGCCTCTACGGCCTGAGTGAAAAACGCGTCGCGCCTCTGCTAGAGCGATGAGCTCTCTCAGTCTGCTAGTGTCGTCCTCAACCTCCTCTGCCTGTAAGCCCGCCTCAGCAAGAGCGATGAGATCGCTCAACTGGGCAGTATCGTCCTCATCATCAGCCAACACAATCGGAGATTGGACGGTGTGATCAGCTCGCGTTTGTGCTCATCTAACTTCTTTTTCTCATACCTTGCACGGGCCATCTCTGCGGCATGGTCCTCGCTGCATCCAATCCCTTCATGTATAAAATGCAAACAGTTAGCAACGCGATTATATTACATTTAAAATCACGCAACGAAAATAAAAAGGCTTTCAAGCACTCACTGGCACACAATGCAACAACATGGTCATTCAAGGCCTGCATCTCTACTCTTGTCTCCTCCCTTGCCTCCTTCCTTGCCCTCTCCTCCTCTAACGCCCTCTGTCTCTTTAATTCCCATTTGTCAAGCCCAACATCGATTGGGTTACGAATACCGCGCTGTCTAGCAAACTCACGCATCTTATTTTTGTGATATTTAATGAATAGGTTGACGTAGTCAGGTCCATATCCCCTCTTCCATGCAATTACTTGTCTCCCCTTCAGTTCATCCAAGAACTTAGCTTGACCATTGTAACATTCCCACCTGCATTTCCTAGTGCTCTGTTCAAACGAAAAATTATATCATATATGTCTTAGCAAAAGAAACAAAATACGATTTTATGTTTCCACAAAAATAATCAACCTCATTATAGTCAACCATATGGCCACAATAATGGCTTATTCCAAGCTCCATAGGGACAAGACCGTAGTTGAATTTAACACCACATTCACACTTGACTGGAGGTGCTTTGTAAATTAACCTTTCTTTCTTGTTTTCCTTTACCTTTGGTAGCTCCGGCCATTGATTCTTAGGACCGTAGAGCCACTCATTGAAACGACACTTCGCAAATCCATAACGCTACAAGAGAATACATTAGTACATGCATACATATAGAGATAAACATTTAAACATATACACTTTCCACTTACTTCATGTTTGTTCGGACATACAAACTCCAACGTATTCTCAAGGTTTATCACAGCCCGATCTTCGCATTCGCATAGAGGAGGTTCCTCGAGTCGTCTAACTATGGCTAGGTGCTTCTCCTTAGCTGTCATTGACGGGGGGTTAGGGGGGTGGAACCCACCGCTGGAAGTGCTCACGTGGATGTCTCCCTTTTTTCCTAAATCGTTAAAAAGGAGGTACCTAGGGTCAAACTTGTCCACACCGTCGATCCACTGAAAGAAAAAACACCTCTCATGGGTCTACACAACAAGATTCCAACAAAATATTAGTAGCCTACTTACACAAATGAAGAAAAAAGATAGTGAAAACAATTACTTACATTAAAACGACTGCATGTGTAGAAGCAACGCGCCGCTGTGTCTAGATGTCTCGATTGAAACACGTCGGCCGGAAAACCACAGTCACAGTTAGAGACAGGGAGGTCAGGAGGGACGGGGGGGCATCTTTGCTAGACGTGTCGGGGTATAATTCTCGAGGACGACCCCGTTTTCGCCAAAACTCCGCCCGATACATTTCGTGCATCTAACAAAACGGTTGTAATTTAACAAATAAAAATCAAAACATCACAAATTAATGCCAATGAGAACCATTTGCATTACAACAAATAAAATATAACCTACACTTTGCTGCAAACTCTATCTTAGATGCAAATATGAAAACTATATAAAAACTATACTTTGGTCAGTAAAAAATAAAATTTGGTACATCAACAGTGTGTCCATATATTTATTCACATATAAAAGTTGTGATGCAAACTCAAACAAGCAAAATTCTTATAAAAATTGACCTTAGAATACATTGTAATTATAATTCTAACTAACCGATTAAATTTAACATTGGCAATCCTAATCCTTCAATCCAACGTTCTAACGAACTTATATTTTTCTCCATACCTTAACTACTCATTCAAATCCTTCTATCCACCGTTGCGGCCGAGGAGGACCTTCATTACCTTGACAAGGCCAAGGAGGAACTTCGGAGAAGGTAGGGAGGGGCTCGGCAAGAAAGGGTGTGACCAGCGGCTGCCGGCGGTGGGCGTGGGCGTCTGGCGACGGCGGGCGCGTGAAAGGGAAAGAAAGGAATGTAGAGAGAGAGCCGCGTCGCGGGCCTTTACTGGGGCCTGCCGCCCCTTGCGCGATGGCGCGGCTCTGCCGCACCGTGATCTGTGGCACGGCAGAGCTGGGCCACGTCACCGGTCGCTTCCACGATGGCAGCCTGGCCGCGCCTCCATGCATGGCACGGTAGAGTGGTTTGACCGTGCCATGTCAGTTGGTGCGTCCAAAAGTGTTAGTTTTGAAGAAAAAAAACAGTGCCAGTTTTAAAAATAGTTTAAAAAAGTGTTAAAAACAAAAAAAAAATCACGGCGGGTGGGTACGCTGTTGTTTTTGACTCGGACGACGACGGCGTCATGTAGCGCGAGGGCCGGGCCCGTCTCGGCCGCTTGGGCCGCGCTGTGGCCAGGGTGGCCGACCGCCCGTCCATCGCCGCCTTCCCGAGTCGGAGGACGAGGAGGACTGCGCCTCTGCGCCCGCCTGTAGCCGAGCCGAGCCGAGAGAGCACGGCAGCTGGTGGTGCTGCTGCTACTGCTGCCGCGCTGGGGTGGGTCATGGGAGCCCCCCACAACCGCCCGCTCGCCCGGTCCACCACCGCGCCAGTCTGCCCGCCTCGCTGCCGTGCCAGTTCGGTTCGCGCGCCACAGTGTAAAGATGACGCCACTCGGCTCCGCTGCTGAGCGCCCCACCCCCACGGCCCACGCATTGCGCTGCGAACCCCACCCTCACGTACGGCCGCGAGCTCCGTCGCGACGCATTGCCGGCCGGTCGCTCGTGATCGTGATGCAGGCTTTGCGACTCGTGAGGAGACGGACGGACGGGGCGGCTCTTTGAATGCACGCCGCACGCCGCACGCCCACACCAGACACCACCAACACCAAGGGTGAAGCCGGTGGCGCTCAAGGGAGAAGCGATCGCGCTATGGATGGTGTGCCGTGTGCACGGGCGGCGTGTCCGTGCGAGCGACCTGACCAACCTGCGCGGCTTTACCTTTACCCATTTCGAGCCAAAGCTTTTGACCTCGCGCACGGGCCACGGCGGCCCACGGGGGCGCGGACGGACGGCGACGGACACACAGAACCTTGCGTCTGCACTTCTGCACTGCCCGTGCGTCTCCGTGTGCGTGTGGGGGCCTGGGCGCCTGAGGTGTGGCTGGCTGCTTCGTGTCTGAAACTTTGAATATTTGCATGCTGCATTGCATGCATGAGCTTGCCATGCGTCTGTGGCTTTCGCGCTTCGCTAGTCAAGTTTACTGTTCTATATGTCCCTGCTTTTGTAAACAAAAAAAAAAACTCGATTCAGTGGTTCTTTGTTTTACAAAAAAAATATTTGAAGTGACGGTGACCTATAAATCTGCAGGCTTGTCATTTCTCCGACACTTTGTTTGCTGCTCCACGTCCACGTGTTCGCGAAAAAAATAAGGCCTCGTAGTTCCTCGTCAAGAGTTTACACCCTACCCCATTGAATGTTTGATACATGTATGGATTATTAAATATAGACTAAAAAATAATTAATTATACAGTTTGCGACTAATTTAGGAGACGAATCTTTTAAGTCTAATTAGTCTATGATTCGATAATGTGGTGCTACATTAACACATGTGCTAATGACGGATTAATTATGCTTAATAAATTCGTCCGGCAACGAATTATGTAATTTGCTTTTTATTAGTATCTAAACGCCCTGTACGACGCTCTATATGACATCTGACGTGATATTCCAGAACTTTAGATTTAAACAAGCCCCTAAGAGAAGACAAGCAAGGCGAGAAAAATTGTCCCCATGGGGACGAGAACGAGGCAGAGCAAAAGAGGTAGCGGCAGCGCACCGCCGAGGTCAGAAAGGCTGCAGATATAGAAAATGAAAAAACGAGCGTGAACTCCGAACAGAAAAAACCCTGCGTATACACACAGAAAAACATCAAGTGGGTCCTTTTACTTGAGGGCGGGCGGCTACAGCCACGCACCAAGGCTCCACTATATAACCGGCTATGCCGCTATGCGATTCCTCCGCATACAGAACCACCTCCAGATCACACATCTCGCTCGCTCATCTCACTCTACTGATAACCATCATCCTCTTCGTCGGGCGAGAAGGGACGGCCTCCATCCATCCATGGAGCTCTTTGCAGCAGCCGAGGAGAAGCCGTGCAGCAGGCTGTTCAGGAAGAGGAGCGGCGGTGGCGGCGCGAAGGCGGGCATGGGCGCCATGCGCGGCGACGGCAGCGGCAGCGGCAAGGGCCGATCCTTCTCCGGGCGGTGCGCGCGGCTCGTCAAGGAGCAGCGCGCGCGGTTCTACATCATGCGCCGGTGCGTCACGATGCTGGTGTGCTGGCGCGAGTACGCCTGAGTCCTGACGGCGGCAGAGGCCGCGGCGCCGCATGCAGGATGCAAGCAAGCAAGCTGAGAGAGGAGGAGCAGCAGCAGCAGCCGCCGAGCAAAGTCAAGATGCTCGATCCGTCGCCTCGTTTAATTAGGAACCGAGAAGAACCTTGTGTAAAGAGAAGATTTTTTTTCTCCCGCTTTATGCCCTCGTAGTCTTGTTGTTTCAGCCCTCGCAGCTGTATGTTCCGTCTGGCCAGTGTAGGATCTTATTAGCCGACTTATCAGCTAAAATCTACTATATTTTTCTCAAAAAAAAAAATCAGCCTCAGTTATCAGCCGGCCCGCCGACAGGCCCCACGGCAAGTGCTGCGCGTTTCTGCTGTTCCAATGTAGTAGTAACGTGAGCGTCTCAGGAACTTGAGCTGTATACTAGACGCTCACATTACTGTGCATCTGAGCCCCTTGTCTGGCCTCCCTCCTCGATGCCGTGCGGTGATTCCTCTTCCTCATCGGAGTGCGATTCCACTGTTGCTCTGCTATTTCTTTACAGTTTTTCCCCTGTACGTAATCCGTGATCCTGAAAAGCGACCAGAAAATTATCACCAGTTGCTACAGCTTCTCACTGCCAAATGCATGTGTCGGATCGGCGATCGCCATGTTACGGTTAATCTGTGCTGACCGTAGCTGTAAGCATACAACAGCTACACCTTGACACTGACAGGGTTCTACGGGAAATACTTAGTACTCCGTAATTATCTGGAGTTACCATAATGGCATAATATATATAACAGTAGTCAAGGCCGACGAAGGTTGTAGGAGGAGCCAAAAGAGGAGGAGGGAAATGAGGCGAGCGAGAGGCGCTGCAACACGACCCTTCCGCGCCGGGAAGACGTTGCTGGTGGCGGACTCCCGAGGCCGGGGGTGTGCTGACGCGCTGCATAATTTATTCCCAAAACGACGCCTCCGTATCTGAGCGCTCCTGTGCCGGCTGTAGGCTATGGCCTGCACGCCTGTATTTTTTACATTTTGGTTTTTTTTTTCAAAAGTTTCTCATAAATAGACCCACGACGGAAAGAATTTAAAAAATAGACCCTTAGCTCAGCGTCATTGGTGCTGGCGCCGAGCTAACACGTCTCGGCGTCAGCGTCTCTGGCGCCGAGCTCCTGGACACGGTAGATGACATGGCAGTAAGCTCGGCGCCAGTCACTCTGGCGCCGAGCTCGGCGCCGTAGATCTTAGCGTCGAGCCTTTAATACCTATGGCCCGCGCCTCTCTTCCTCTCCCTCTCTCGCCCTAGGATAGCCGAGCTCCGCGCCGCCGCCGCCGCCCGCGCCCTTCCTCCACCGGCCGCCCGCGCCGCGTCGCGCCCGCGCCCAAGCCCGCGCCGTGCCTGCGCCCCGAGCCCCGCGTCCGCCCCCCGCGTGCGCCCCGCCTTGCCGCCCTCCACCACCGCCCTCGGCCGCGGCCGCCGTGCCTCCCGCGCCCGTCGAGCCGAACTCGCCGCGCGGAGCCCCGGGCATCCCGCGCCCGCCGCGCGCCACCGCCGACCCTGCCACCTGCAGCGCCCGGCCGTGCCACCGCTTGAAGTGCTCACGTGGATGTCTCTCTCTAAACCAATCGTCGAAAAGGAGGTACCTATGATCAAACTTGTCTGCACCGTCGATCCACTGAAACAAAAAGCACCTCTCATGGTCCTACACAACGAGATTCCAACATAATATTAGTAGCATACTTACACAAATAAAGAAAAAGGATAGTAGAAACAATTTCTTACATTAAAACGACTGCATGTGTAGAAGCAACGCGCCGCTGTGTCCGGATGTTTCGATTGAAAAACATGGGCCGGGAAACCACAGTCACAGTTAGGAACAGGGATGTCGGGAGGGACGTGGGCATCTTTGCTAGACGCGTCGGGGTATAATTCTCGAGGACGACCCCGTTTTCGCCAAAACTCCTCCCGAAACATTTCTTGCATCTAACAAAACGGATGTAATTTAACAAACATAAATCAAAACATCACAAATAAATGTCAATGAGAACCATAACTACAATACAACCAATTTCGTTCTAAGAACCCAAAGCAATTAACATTAAACCATAAACCTAGGGTTTCCCATTTAATTCACAACAATGAACCCATAACATAACTACATGCACCTAGGTTTGCTAGCTTTTCCACGTCTTGACATCATCCTACGGTTGTATAATACATATATTGATGGATACAATGAAACCCTAAGTGATGACGATTATTACGTTCAAAAATCCAACTAATACATACCGAATCGATGCGAAAAAAATTAGGAGGGGAGCGAGGATACCTTGCTCTCGAAGATATACAGATCAAATCAAAGTTTTCAAGGTCCAATATGCTGATTCGTGAGGTAGGGTGAAGTGGGAAGAGAAAAAAACCCGAGAGGGAGGAGAAAGAAGAGGAAAAATGCTCGGGCAGGAAGGTTGGCCGGGGTTAAATGGCAGTGAGCTCGGCGCCAGTCACTCTGGCGCCGAGATCACTGCCATGTCATCTATCGTGCTCAGGAGCTCGGCGCCAAAGACGCTGGCGCCGAGCTAAGAGTCCATTTTCTAAATTCTTTCTGCCACGGGTCTATTCGTGAGAAACTAAAAAAAAATGCCAAAATGTAAAAAATTCGGCCTGCATGCCACCGCCTCCTCCCACTTGGTCCAGTTGCAATTGGGAGCGCACCGTACTTGCAATGCAATCCCTCTCATTCATCTGCCGCGTCTAGCTACGATACATATATATACTAGCATGCAGACTACGACGACCGCTACTCTACAGTCGTCTACTACTTACGACGAGCATCCCAACCCAGAACCCACTGTTCAATGTTCATCCAGGGGGCAGGGGCACCAGTATTAACCGGAGTAAGTAAGCGTCATCGTCCATCCTTGTATCTGCTGCAATGACGACCTCTGTCAATTGACAGGAGAGATGCAATTTTTTGGGAGGCCTAGCTCTGACCTAGTAGTATGGCTATAGATTACGGCACCAGTTTTTGCATTGCTCCACGCATATTCTCCTGCCCATGCTTCCTCTTGCTCTGCTTCTCGCCCTCAATCTAAACATGACACGCTGCTCCTTCCTCTTACGTCGGAGCGGGTTTGTTTCAGGAGATCCCTTGTTTCAGCGATCCATCGATGCTGAAGATGCCAGGGACCCATGCTCGCTCGCTGCCCTGCCATGCTACTAAACGCTTGCATTGCATTGCATGCGGCGCAGGATCATCAGCTGCACCGGCGCGCGCGCAGTGGCTGCCATGGCAGTGGTCCTGCGATCCGCCTACGGAGGTGGAGCGAGTCCTCGCTCCCTCCCTAGGCCTTTGCAGGTAAACCCCCGGTCCGGTGTAAGCCAACAGAGGATGCACGACGCAGGACCCCCACGTCGCGCACTGTCTCGATGCAAAAGCCCGCAGAGCCCCAGCACGGCCGCCTGCATACGGCTTCTGGATGGATGCCTCTGTGCTTTGTACCGCAAAGCCGGTCCTTCCGGAGGCTTCATCCATATCCGACATGTACTGTCTGGGTGCTAAATATATTTTTTTATCAAAGAATTTCGAGGAGGACAGACATCGGCTTTCTTCGGCTCGCTGGTTTATAAGTCGCTTGTATTGATTTGTTGAGAAAGAAAAATATTATACCATGGCTGATAAACCGGTTTATATGAGCAGCCGAACACAGCCCACATCATTCGTGTACATAAACAAATAAATATTCTGGTTTTCATCGTCGTCATTAGTGCTAATTCAGTTTATGTGCATGAAAATCCTAGGCTTACTCAGGCATACTTGAATCTTATATGGCTTACTGAGGCAAACTGAAGAAGTAAACGTCAGTGTTTCACTCCTGACTGAAAATGGTTGTGGTTGAAGTTAGTCGTTGCAGGGTAGCCTAATGCTCGGTTTGCTCGCCTTCACAGCACGCACGGCCCTTCTTGATGCAGAGCTAGCCGTTGCTGGCGCTACGGATTTAACCGTGGATGGCGGTGCTGTTAAGACGGTGATCAGGAAAGCAAAGGCGGACGCTGTTGCGCCTTCAGACATCCTTCCCCTTGTCGAGGGTATCTCTCTGCATCTTGCTGTATCCAGCAGTAATCTGTGCGGCCAAGCGCTGTTCCCTGATGCCAGACTAGCCTCTGAAATGCTCAGCGATCATAGATTTATGCAGACTGTTGCCTTTTTTTTAATAAAAACACATAGATAAACGGCAGTAAATCAGCCATGAATACATACTGAAATGCAACGAGGTCAGCAGTTCTGACAATACATAAGAGCTCTATATGTAGTACAAAAGCCTAGATTCATTCTTCATACTTGTACCTTGCGTGCATTGCAGTTCATTACGAAGGTACGCTTTCTGAGAATGGTGAGGTTTTCAACACTACTACGAAGACAACTCTGTTTTCTCATTTCAAATTGGAGATGGGACTACCATCAAGGCACGCGATATACAGTAGCTGTCAGAACTACGAAAGTGAATGCATGCTCTGAGATCGCTCGTTCAGTCGTTCATAATAAAAGCCCTGTTGGCTGATTTGTCGTGAAAGAAAAATACTATTCGTTGGTTGAAAAAGTACGGCTTATAAGCTAAGCGAACAGGGCAAAAGCATAGCCATCTCTTAAGCATTTTGTTCTGTTATAATTGCATTATCGCACCGATTTGTTGAAGATTGGAGACGTCGCGGGAATCAGATGTTAGCCACAGTATGTATATGGAGCTCCGGGATCACTTCCAGGGACACCGCCTTACAATGCTTTTCGCTTGAACTTCACAGGCATTAAAATTCCAGTTTCTGAAATTGCTAGTCCAAAGGTAACAATAACATCATATTTCTTGCGGTGCAAGTCTCATGCTTGAGATGGAACTAGTGGCATGTATGCTGAGGAAACTCTGAATATCTTTTTTTTTTCCTTTTTTGTGCTATAGTCAATTCCGAATTCACAGGCGGCCTCAAAACTTGGATAACGGTGTCGTTCAGGTCCGTAATTCTCAAATTTTGTTATTTAAGTCCCCAAACTTGACCCCAATTCTATAATTTTGATATTTGGGACCCAAAACTTTATATGGTGGTGATCCAAATGAACTCTGATCCGATCTAGGCATTGGTGTGGCGCGTCAACTGTATGTTAACGTGGACCCGGCATGTGAAACCCATGTATCAACGTCTCTCTCTACTCGCTCTCAAAGCTCATCATTCCCCATTGCAAGCCAGACATGGCTTCCCAAACACCAAACCTGGTGACAAGGGGCCTGCCATCACGATATGCTAGTGTGGCCACGACCGAGAGGAGATGTGCCAATTTTGTGGCCGGTGGCTTAGGACTTAGGACCATGGAAGCCGAGACCAGATATGCATGGAAGGGCAGAAGACAACAAGCACGAGAGAGGGCCTGCTGCGTGCTAGCATCCGTGACCAAGCCACTGTTGGTCGAAGCGAGCTTGCCATTGCCGGTAAGCTGTGAGGGAGGAGATAGTGAACTCATGAGAGAGAGAGGGCACGAGAGGATGAGAGTGGAGCGTACCACAACTTGTTTGGACCAATATTAGCACACGAGATAAGTTCAATGATATTGGACCCAAGTATCAAAATTCGGGAGTTCGAAGCCTAGTGACACCGACACATAAGTTCAATGACTCTTAATCAAAATTCTAGATCTAGGACCTGAATGACACCTCCATGCAAGTTTAGTTCTCATTCCACAATGTGTTAGTGTAAACAACAATGTATGTGAAATTTAGCATATATTTTCGTCTGCAATTGCAGATTTTGTATGGGTTTGACTGTATTTGTGATGACATTGAGTTGAAGAAGCAGATGGAGACTGCTACTTGTAGCCAAAAAGGAAGAAAATAGGAAATGGGAGGAGGCAAAAGCAGCCGCGGCTGCCCGCGTGCAAGCAAGAGGCAAAGAAGGGCACGGGGAAAAAGGGGCGAGTAGCCGCCTGCTGTTTGTCCCTGACTAATACGAGTATGGCGTATGGACCAGAAGTCTTCGAATGTAACGCAAAGAGCAGAACAAAAACATGCAATAGATGAACCTTTCAAAACTACTCCCTCTGTTCCAAATTATAAGTCGTTTTGACTTTTTTGGTTCATCTAGACATAATATTATATCTAAATATATAGTAAAATAGATGTAAAAAAATCATGACTTATAATTTAGAACGAAAGGAGTACTATGCTTATACCTGTTTTCTACAGCATTTTATCTGTTCGAAATTCTGGACGGCATGTATGCAAATCCATGCGTGGCTGCGTGCCTTTACAGTAAAAAGGCATACGCTGCTGGTCAACAGACAACAGAGGCACTGCTTTAAGGTCTGCGCAAAGCCTCCGAGTATGCCTGCAGACTATTCCGGCTCTCGCTCAGGGTTCAGCCAATGCAGGAAGTGATTCGCTAGTCCAGTCTTGCATTGACTATAACGCTGTGCCAGACGATTCCTACTCTGCAGGGTCATTCTCAAGGTTCCTAGCCAGACGAGAGACGGCCTGTGGAACTGTAATCAGGAACATGCAGGAATACAGATTCCTGGCAAGGCGGCAGAGCTAACAAGTAAAGCGTCCTTGTTCAGCTAACATAACAGCTTCAGGCGAAAAATAGAAATTCAACACTTGATGGAAAAAAATAGGTGCACGGTATATGGTACAACTCTATGTGCAAACAGCTATACCGACGTGTATTTCTCAACAACTGTATACAAATAATCTTGGTTGATTGTCCTTAACTCATTATGTACTATCTTACAAAATAATACATGAGCTTTCAGGACAAAAAAAACCAGTTTGGGCATAACTTTACAACAGAACAACCTTAAGTACAGTTTTCCTTCTTTTTTTGGTGTGTGTTAGTACAGCCCACTCTAGTCTACTACACAAGCAATAATTCCTTCTTTGATCAAGAATGTCCAAAAAAAGGGAGGAAAACCTAAGCATGTCAGCTTCTCTAAAAATCCTAATGACAGATCCCACGAGGCTTTAGGAAATTTAATCCTAAAGCTAATCTTCATGTATCTAGCAGTATCCTAAACACACTGGATTTGATGTAGCACAACCTTACTACAAAAGTTCAAGCATTGGAAAACACTGTCCTTTTAAGGATAGACAAACACTCTGGTTAAATGCTAAAAATCAAAACTGTGAAGAATAGCACATCTAGCACTTGTGTGGGCACCTGAGTTTCTTTTGCAAATTAACAGATACTATCCAACATGAGTGTACCCTTATATGGTGTGCATCACATTGGTGAAGTTGATAGTGGAATCTCATATGATGTGCGGAAACGAACACCATTTCCTATGTTCCTTGATATTGGGCAGAGCCAGCACAACATGTTAGGTCCTAGCACCTGTATAAGAAAAATAACAAAATGTTGGGAGATCTGTGGTAATAATTGTTCACCTCCTGTATTTAAGCAATGAACCAAGAAAAAACTTTCAAGAGAATATATTTGTAACATAAGCTTAATATGAAAATCCCAGTAAAGAAATGGATATGTGAAAAACAACATAAACCACACCAGATAACTAGATAAGACCTGGACTTCAGTTAGTCCTTTGAATAGTCAAATATAAAGCCCAGTCCATGGTAATGGAGAAGACACACTAGTGTTATTTCAATCTGGGAAAGGATATTTATGTTTAGTTATTTACATACCAATGCACTTAGGCTGATCTCTCTGTTTTTTTTTTGTTGGCAAAAATCTTAATAATAGAAATAAAGAAGTGTTCTCACCGAAACTAGGTTCTCATAGACTCCAAGGTTATAAGGATGATGATAAATGTTTCCAGCCTTTTCAGCCAACCACGTAGCCCTAACTCCTTCATGATACTGCAAACCACCGATGTAACTACCATCACACAAAATCTACAAACAATGATATCAAAGACAGAGATCATATTTCTCAAACCTCAATAGTAGTCTTATTATGTAAGATGAGGTAAACATGCCAACCCAATAGAATCATCAGTGCCAACGCTAAAGGGCACAGAAGAACCCCACAGACAATCTGTAAAATATATAACATCTGAGTTATTCAAACATAACTTCAGACGAAAATTCAGATGGTGATTGATTTGCTCGTAGCTCAAACATCCTTCCAGGGTACTTACAATAGATGTTCTAGAAGAATCACTGCCTGGTTGTTCATCTTTAGGTATATGCACAGCACCACCTATAATGAGAACCTGATGTAAACATCAATAACTTTATGCTCAATCTTTGAGAAGCTTTGGTTGCTCAAGAAAATCAAGGATAACACAGTACCATAGAATAGAAGCTTGCAATTACAGCATACAGAACAAAAACTAGGAATATCTTGTAGTTCTCATGCCCAACACAGTTATTAATCCATATACAGTGGTGGTCCTGCACAGGAAAAGTTGTTAAATGCAGATTAGAATTAAAAATACAAAAAAAGAGGAGTTGCACATAGCACTAGTCAGTACCATTCTTAGAACACATCTTTTGCAGACACGACAATGGTGCGCTCGAGGAGGTTTATAATGGGAACATTTCTGGCAGTATCTCAAATCACCACCCTGCAATGTTCTGGAGTAAGTTAGCACACAGTCCCCTGTACTAGTCTGATTTAGTCACAAAGATTCCTTTTTAACATTCCTCACAAAATAAAATTACTACACTAGGATGACACTGCCCAAGATGAGATGGAGGATAACCAGCGATATGCAACCCGCTGAGATGCTGGCAAAGTGGCAAACTCATATGCTAGTTTATAAGTAGTCAGAGGGAACTATTCTTCTAGTCCCACTGAATGACGCTTTTGTGCGGTCTGTTTGGGAGTCCTATACTTTGAGTTCAGCTAAGCTATTTGTCTAAAATGTTGTCAGGTAATTGCTTTGACATTCTGTTTCTGATTGTAATACTAATGGACCATGGCCCCCCTAGAACTCTAAAAAAACTAGAAAATGCATGTGAATGTGAATCTAAAAAGAATGTACTCTTAGTTCTCCTTTCGCGCCCAGATTTTTTTTGCAGAATGGTGTGTAATCAATTCAAGGGCAACGGCAGTACACAAATTCCAGGACCAGAATACAACTTGATGGTATATTAGAGTTAAGTAGCATACTAGCAATATAACTACAGCCACTATAGGAAGTACAAGAAAACGTGCACTCTATTATTTTCCATGTGCACTCAATTAATACGACAGTGCTTATTCAAGGAATGAGATCATGTGACAGGCTTAATAGGCAATATTGATATGAATTCCTGAGAGTCCTGGGAACAGTTGGAGTATCAAGATTCTGAATTGACCTAGATTTATTTTATTTCTTTTCGAAGCTTAACTGATTGGTATGATATTTTTTTCCCAAGCAATTGGAGTATGTCATTTCTTCTTGTAAGTCTACATATAGGATGGTACCAGGTACAGAGCCCTGATGCTTAGATCTAGACCATAATACCAAAGCTATGCACACGAACAAGAGTAGATTCCCAGTTCCCACTTGGTGTAATTTGGAAACCAGTGTCACTCAATCCGAGTACCGACGATGAGTGGACAGTGCAAGGATTCAGAGCAAAGATGTTAACGCACACCTATACACAGTTCCTGGCTCACCAAAAAATCGCAACACCGAGGCGCTCGGCGCGCCAATAGGTATAGGACCATTCCCGTGATCCCGACTAAGAATCCAAATCTCACGCGCGGAACTACGAACTCGACGGACGCCCGGACCTTGCTTGGAGGCAATGCCTGCTCGAAATCTAATCCCAAGATCTGAACTCGTAACGAAGTTTCTGATTCTACACGTATGACTACCATCCCAGTACGTAGATCTAAACTTCACAGCACGCGGCAGGGGCCTCCGCGAGATCTGGAGTGGTCCATGGCCCAGACGGATGGAGGCAGGGGGCGTGAATAGAGTACCTTGCGCTTGATCTCGTGGATGGGGCTCCCGGCTTCCTCGACGTCGGGCACGAAGGACGCCGGCACGCGGCCCGGGTCGCGCGATACGGCGATGGCGTAGGTAGCGACGCAGGCGGCGGCGAGCGCGGTGAAGACCGCGGCGTTGGCGAGCCCGGCCGCCGTGGAGAGCCCCAGCCACGCGGGGATCGCCAGGAACACCGTGGTGTAGTAGACATAGCAGATCGCGGCGAGCACGGAGAGTATCGGCACCGTGATGTACCCCGGGCGCCCCATCCGAGCCGCCGCCTAGTGCTCCTCTTCCGCCCGGACGGGGCGGCAGAGCATTCCGGGGTAAAAGGAATCCCCGGCGGCGTCGGCCGGGAGAGGAGCTCGTCCGTCTTGCACGATGGTAGGCAGCGGCACAGGCACAGCGAGCGAATTGGCTTGCTTTGTACTCTAGTTAGCTCGCTTGCTGCCGCGCTAGTGTTTGGCGCGGGGAGAAAAGTGCGCAGGTGGGAGAGGTGATCGCCGTGGCAGCGATTCAGCGACGGGTTGAGTGCGGTGAGCTGGGGTTGGTAGCGCGTGGACGTCCGGGCGCGTGGTGCCGTGGCCGTGGCGCCGTGCGTCGTTGATGCGGTTGCGGCAGGGACGTCTGAACTTGCGTCGACGCGACGGCTGCGGCCTCGCGGGCAGCCAGAGAGGAGAATGTGAGACGATATATCGGCCCCGTTCGGCTTACATCACGGCTGGTTGGTTTTTTTCACTCGAAATAGTATTTTTCTCTCACAACAATTCAGTCTGAACAATATTTTTCAGTCATTTTCAGCCAAGTTTCAGACCAGCGAACGGGGCCATCGTCAAATACATGATGATGATTGGACTATTGCAATATAAACCTAAGGACTAATATTTGGATATAATTATTTATTTTTATGGAGTATAATCATATATGAAATCTAGTTTTCCCCTTATTCGTTAACTGTTCCGCCTACAGGGAAATCATCTCAGACGAACTTTCTTTCCATCGCGTCAGTTGGTTTCCATCCTTATCAGTTTCTTCCGTTCCATGTACTCTTCTAGGACCGGCCCTTCCCTCAGACCCCCACGCACATCATCTCTCTCTCCCTGTCCCGACATCTTTGGTGCTCCCGCCACCCGCCTCCACTGCCTTCACTGTCGTCCGCCCACCCTCTCCTTCCCCGCAGTACCATGCGCCAGCCTGTGCCGTCGGAACCCGACGGCAAGAGCCGGCCCTACCACGCCGACGCCGGTCGTGGCGCCCTATGCGACGCGTCTCCGGACCTGGCGCCTAGTCAGGCACTATCCATCAACTGTTCCACCTACAGTGAAACCATCTCAGCCGTTTCTTCCTATCCATCGCGTCCGGTGGTTTCCATCCTTATCAGCTTCTTCCTTTCCCCGTACTCTTCTCTCCTAGGACCAGCCCTTCCCACAGACCCTCACGCACATCATCTCTCTCCCCGTCCCGACATCTCTGGAGCTCCCGCCGCCCGCCGTCGTTGCCTCCGCTGCCGTTCGCCCTCCCTCTCCTTCTCCCTGCGCCGCGTGCCAACCAGTGCCGCTGGAACCTGACGGCGAGCGTCGGCCCCACCATGTCGACGCCGGTGATGGCGCCCTATGTGACATGTCTCCAGATCTGGCGTCCAGTCAGGCACTATTCATTAATCGTTCCACCTAGAGTGAAACCATCAAAGCTGGTCATTCCTATCCATCGCGTCATTCCATCCTTATTAGCTTCTTCCGTTCCCCGTACTCTTCTCTCCCAGGACCGACCCTTCGCTCAGACCCTCACGCACATCATCTCTCTCTCTCCTTCTCGACATCGAGCTCTCGCCGCTGCCTCCGCTGCCGTACGCCCTCCCTCTCCTTCTCCCCGGCGCCACGCGCTAGCTTATGCCGCCGGAACCCGACGGCGAGCACCGGCCCTACCATGCCAACGCCAGTCGTGGCGCCCTATGTGACGCGTCTCTAGATCTGGCGCCCATCGCTGCCGCCACCTCCGGCGCCCCCTCCCTCCCTCACCTCCACGCGGCGCGCACTCCGCGCAGCAGCCTCGCGGCCACACCGTTGTCCTCTGCTCCACACATTGCACGCGCCATCGTGTGGCACCGCAGCTGTACCGCCTCAGCGCTCTCCTGCCGTCTCCTATATGGCACGCTAATCGGTAGCCTCCTCGATTCTTGATTTCATTGTTGTCCTTTTACCATATTATTTGCCTTCCTCTTTTATGGTTAGGGTTTTGACCACGTTAATCGAGTCTACACCCTGAAGTACAGTGTTTATGCATTGATTTGTTCCTGTTCAAATATTTCTAGGATTCTTACACTTATCTATTCATGTGCTTCTTTCATTTACAACAACAACAAAGCCTTAAGTCCCAAACAAGTTAGGGTAGGCTAGAGTTGAAACCCAGCAGAAGCAATCAAGGTTCAGGCACGTGAATAGCTGTTTTCCAAGCACTCCTATCTAAGGCTAAGTTTTTGGGTATATTTCATCCTTTCAAGTCTCCTTTTATTGCCTCTACCTAAGTCAACTTCGATCTTCCTCTGCCTCTCTTCACGTTACTATCCTGGCTTAGGATTCCACTACGTACCGGTACCTCTAGAGGTCTCCGTTAGACATGTCCAAACCATCTCAACCGATGTTGGACAAGCTTTTCTTCAATTGGTGCTACCCCTAATCTATCACGTATATCATCGTTCCGAACTCGATCCCTTCTTGTATGACCGCAAATCCAATGCAACATACGTATTTCCGCGACACTTATCTGTTGAACATATCGTCTTTTCGTAGGCCAACATTCTACACCATACAACATAGCAGGTCTAATCGCCGTCCTATAAAACTTGCCTTTTAGCTTCTATGGTACCCTTTTGTCACATAGGACACTAGATGCTTGGCGCCACTTCATCCACCCTGCTTTGATTCTATGGCTAACATCTTCATCAATATCCTCGTCTCTCTGTAGCATTGATCCTAAATATCGAAATGTATCCTTCTTAGGCACTACTTGACCATCCAAACTAATATCTTCCTCCTTCTGAGTAGTAGTGCCGAAGTCACATCTCATATACTCAGTTTTAGTTCTACTAAGTCTAAAACCTTTGAACTCCAAAGTCTCCCGCCATAACTCCAGTTTCTGATTCACTTCTGTCCGACTTTCATCAACTAGCACTACATCGTCCGCAAAAAGCATACACCAAGGGATGTCCCCTTGTATGTCCCTTGTGACCTCATCCATCACTAAGACAAACAGATAAGAGCTCAAAGCTGACCCTTGATGTAGTCCTATCCTAATCGAGAAGTCATCCGTGTCTCCATCGCTTGTTCGAACACTAGTCACAACATTGTTGTACATGTCCTTAATGAGCTCGACGTACTTCGTTGGGACTTTATGTTTGCCCAAAGCCCACCACATAATATTCCTTAGTATTTTATCATAAGCCTTCTCCAAGTCAATAAAAACCATGTGTAGGTCCTTCTTCTTCTCCCTATACCGCTCTATAACTTGTCTTATTAAGAAAATGGCTTCCATGGTTGACCTTCCGGGTATGAAACCAAATTGGTTCATAGAGACCCACGTTATTGCTCTCAAGCGATGCTCGATAACTCTCTCCCATAACTTCATAGTATGGCTCATCAACTTAATTCCCCGGTAATTAGTACAACTTTGAATATCCCCTTTATTCTTGTAGATCGGTACCAATATACTTCTCCTCCACTCGTCAGGCATCTTGTTCGATCGAAAAATATGGTTGAACAGCTTGGTTAGCCATACTATAGCTATGTCCCCGAGGCATCTCCACACCTCGATTGGGATACCATCCGGTCCCATAGCCTTATCTCCTTTCATCCTTTTCAACGCCTCTCTGACCTCAGATTCTTGGATTCTCTACATAAAGCGTCTATTGGTGTCATCAAAAGAGTCATCCAACTGAAAGGTTGTGTCTGTATTCTCACAATTGAACAATTTATCAAAATACTCTTGTCATCGATGTCGGATCTCATCCTCCTTCACCAAGAGATGCTCCCTTTCATCCTTAATGCACTTAACTTGGTTGAAGTTCCTTGTCTTTCTCTCACGAACCCTAGCCATCCTATAAATATCCTACTCTCCTTCCTTCTTACCCAAATGTTGGTAAAGATCCTCGTATGCTCTACCCTTTGCCACACTTATAGCTCGCTTTGCAGTCTTCTTTGCCACCTTGTACTTCTCTATGTTGTCCACACTCCTGTCATGGTATAAGCATTTATAGCATTCTTTCTTCTCCTTAATAGCCCTTTGGACTTTCTCGTTCCACCACCAAGTATCTTTAGCCTCGCCTCCACTTCCTTTGGTTACTCCACACACCTCTAAGGCCACCTTCCGAATGTTGGTTGCCATCTTCTCCCACATATTGTTTATGTCCTCTTCTTCCTTCCAAGAGCCCTATTTGATAACCCTTCCGTTGAATACCTCTGTCTTTCAATTTCCATCACTTTGTTCTTTCAATCTTAGTTTGTTTATCCCTACGGGCACGTACCTGAAAACGAAAGTTTGCCACCAAAAGCTTATGTTGAGAAACAACACACTCCCCTGATATCACCTTGCAACCTAAGCATGCTCGTTTGTCATTTCTTCTTATGAGGACAAAGTCAATCTGGCTAGAGTGTTGTCCGCTACTGAAGGCCACCAGATGAGATTCTCTCTTTCTAAAGAAAGTGTTGGCTATCATCAGGTCAAAAGCTACTGCAAAGTCCAGAATTTCCTTCCCCTCCTGATTTCTACTACCATACCCAAAACCTCCATAAATTGCCTCGAAACCTGCGCTTGTAGTACCTATATGACCATTAAAATCTCCTCCTATAAAAAGCTTCTCACTACTAGGTACAGCTCTAATCAGGCCATCTAAGTCTTTCCAGAAATGTCTCTTAGCACTCTCGTCGAGGCCTACTTGGGAGGCATACGCACTAATTACGTTTAAGACCATATCACCAATGACAAGCTTGACTAAGATAATCCTATCTCCTTGCCTTCTCACTCCCACCACATTATTATTGAGGCCCTTATCAATCAAAACTCCTACTCCATTTCTATTCGCGACTGTCCCTGTGTACCAAAGCTTGAAACCTGTATTGTCCACCTCCTTCGCCTTCTGACCCTTCCATTTAGTCTCTTGAACGCATAATATATTTACACGCCTCCTAGTCGCGGTATCAACTAATTCTCTTAACTTACCTGTAAGCAACCCTACATTCCAACTACCTAAACGGATCCTAGTTGGTTCGACTAGCTTCCTTACCCTTTGCACCCGTCGACTCAGATGTGAAGACCCTTGCTCATTTTTCACTACACCCGGACGCCGATGTAGCGCGCCACTAAGGATAAGACGACCCGATCCTTGCTCACTTAACACCGTGCCCAGATCGCGACACGACGCGTCACGGGGGTGACGACCCGACCCTTGCTCATTTAACACCATACCCGGGTTTCGATATGACGCGTCGCTAAGAGGGTTACGCCCCAACGGTTTTCTTTCGGGTTTCATCTCCATTAGAATGGCTAGGTTTAACGTTGGCTCACCACGCCTATCACAACCCTCCTTCTTTACCAGGGCTTGGGACCTGCTATGTTGAGACAACACCATACCCATGTGCTTCTTTCATTTAACCTGATTTAATTATTTACATGTATTTGGTTGCCAGGTGTGAAAAACATCATCCGGAGGTTCTTCGAAAATAGCTCCCCTGGGTATGAAAACCAAAATCGATGGTATGGTCAATTCTGCGAATTTGATATTCAGACCAAAGTATCATACCAAATTTGCTTTGGCTTTCATATTCTCTCAGTATCTTAGTGCAGCATATGGTGACTTTGGTCAGGACTTCCTGCTCTTTATTGTCCTGCACCCCATGCTACTTTCGTTAGAGATGGAATTTGGCAAGAACATCTTCTGTTAGTAGTGATCATTATGAATCCTAGGTGGCCAAGACTGTTAATTGTTCCTACTGACACACGATAGCAGTCCAAGGTTGCTGACAGTTGGTAATTTATCTGTCCTTTTGCTTCTCATCCATGTCTTACCAATAACTGCCGAATTGGTTTATGTCAGCAGAGCATTATTATCATACATTCTGCCATGTCATTTGTTTTTCTTTGATGCTTATTTACCAAAGTGGTGATAGATATTCTTCTTAGATACGATGGCCTCCAGGTCATATAATGTATCAGTTTGTGTGCCTTACATTATTTTCAAATGTTATTCTAACCATTCAGTAACAGGATCCATGCATCGTGTATATTGCCACGTGTAAACGGATAACTGGGGATCACACAGTTTCTTCATATTTTGCATTTGTCTTCTACTTTGCAGGTTTGCCTCATTTGCCTAATAGCTAGACATACATGGATTTTTCCATTCTGCTGATACCAGTTAAGGTACTAAGCATATTATATGCCTTCTGGATTTTTCCTTCACATACCTAAGGTCAATTCTTACCCCGAAAAAACTTATTTGTCAGACATGGTCTTTTAGTCGATAAACAGAGACTAAAGAGTGAATTTGGGTGATGGCAATGGATGAGGTCAAAAATAGAGGCAAGGCTTCAACATTTTTGTATAAGCCCAGACCTCACTATATTTTGTCTCTCTTTATCTGCATGGAAAATGACATATAGAAACTGAAAACACAGGCATTTTTTTGTGAAAACACAGGCTAGAGCTTGAGTCTTGACTGTTTTGGAAATGTACTACATAGACTTTGTGCTGATTGCATTACTTTTATTTTCTTTGATTACTTCTTAGATCCCAAAAAGTCATCAGTCATATTATTTTTGGTCAGGTCACACTATTTGGCCTTATTTTCTGAACTATTGCAGGGCTACCTGTGATTCTTGCAGGCTGCTAATTTTTTCCCCTGTGTATCTCATTATTATCCCATCAAATGCCTATGTTTGTGCCTGGGCATGATAAACAACATTGCTGCCCTGGGATAGGTGTTGCTTTCCTGCTTTTATCAAATCACCTTGGTATATGACAGTCATGTATCAGTGATAACAATGCAATAAGGCAGTCATGTCTGTAGATATAGATTCTACATGGGCTTTCGCCTAGCAGATGTCACTTGAACTTTTAATCTTGGTCCAGGGGGAAGGAATGTTATGGTTCTATTTCTGCAGCTATACTCTTTTTTTCGTTGATTTTGTATTTTTTTTGTTTCCAAACATTGTATCCTTAGCGATCGTGTTTTCTTATGTTGCTAATCTTTTTTGTGACCTATGCATACACAGCACTCATTCCACGCTGCCAGGCTGTTGACCTACCTCCCCGCCCCTGTCCGCTCCGAAGACGTCGTGGAAGGAGTCTGAGAAACGACATCAACCTTGCAACACAGGATGAAAGGTGGTTCCTTCTTTTTTCAATCATTGTTCCATATGTTAATGTATCGTCTTCTTTCATATTACTTCAATTTCCCATTTCCTCTTTTTTTTGCTAGAGAGAATCAACGGTGAAGCTTTCTATGATGTGGCCATGTTTAATTGTAGATGCTTCAGTTAGACGTATAGATTTCAGTGTTGTTGGTATAGAGATTCATCATATCCCAGATTCCAGCTTCTGCTACACTTCTACACAACGGTTCTTCTCGGTTCTAACCGTGCTTCTCGCAAATTTCAGATGATGCCCGAATCTTTTGGAACATTCTTGCCTAATATAAAAAGGTAATCTCTGATATTTTTATTTGGTTTCTTTAGCTGCTAACCAACTAGGTACAATGTGCCATCTGTGAGCGTATATCTTTCACCGTCCTCCTGCCCCAGGTTTCAGGAGCTGCTCCTGTTGTAGCTATAAATGGGGTGCACGGTTCAAGTTCCTCCCTTTTGTAAGAATATATCTTGCTTTGCTTTTGCATCCTATTTGTGCATGTCTCTGTGGTGTAGTAAACAATCTTTTCTTGCTCCTACTTTTCTATATTTTGTCATGTTACTGTTTCTTCGGCTAGTGTATTTTTAAACTGATTTCGGGTCCCTATTTTCTGATTCTTGAGCATAGATACGTAATCGAGTTGATGTGCGATTTCCACAGTTACTAATGTAAAATTTCTTTTTACATGTGCAGGTTTGCTTACATCCCTTTCTAGCACACCGGGCATACTTATGCCGGAGCTGGTGTACACTCCTGAAATGTCTAAAACACTAAAGCTGAATAATTAGAAATAACGTGGACCTGCTTCATAACAGCAATCGCTTATATAGGTTTCGACCATGTCATAATGTGAATATTGGGAATTGAAATGTATGTACTCTTTGTGGCTTCTGAATATCACACGGTTTGTTGGCCAAACAAATGCTTTGGTATCTATAACAACGCCGATACAAAAAAAAAAACCAGCATATTATTGGCAAAAATTCAAAGGTTCTGTTCAAAAGTAGACTGCAAGTGTCTCATTCCTGAAACAAACGTGACGGACATAGCAAATGCAGTTGAACTTAGACCGCGGCAACGCGCGGGGTTCCTGCTAGTTATTTATAATTACCGAGATAGAAAGCGATAATGATTACAAGTGGATCGTTTTACCTTGGCGAGTAGCCGCTGCTCTCGATCGCTGATCTTCAAGATCCTGCCCTTATCAGCACCTCGCACCCGCGCTCGTCCAGCTGCCCGATGCTAACAATGCTTGAGCTCAGCTGGGATGTAGTAGATGTCCGTCAGCGCGTGGTGCTCGCCGTTCTGGCACCGGAAGATGACGGTGCCGCAGCCTCGAATCTCTACCTTCAGCCGTCCCCGAACCTCACGGTCCCTGTCGCGCTGCCCTCAAGCTCAAAGAAGGCCACCTTGGAGCCGGTCATGTGATTGCTAGCCCAGGAGTCTAGGTACCACCTCTGCTCCAACTAGCCGCCCACTCATCCGAGATGAACTTGGGCACGCGGCTCGTCGAGGGCGATGGCCTGTGATGCCTTTCCCTGCTCCGTAACCGCCACCTCCTCTACTTTCTCCTCTGCCTCGACATCGTGCAGCGCACAAAATGTCGCCATCAGGAGAGTACGCTCGTCGTCGTCCACCTGTGCTAGGTGAGTCTCGGCCTTCTTCTCCTTGTTCGGGCACTCCTTGGCCTAGTGGCCAGTCTTCCCGCAGCGCCGGCAGGCGTTGGGGTCGACCTCCTCCTTCTTCTTCTGTGGAGCCTTGCCGCGGCGCTTGCCGTCGCCGCCGCAGCTGGAAGAGCCTTCCTCGGACCGCCCCTCCTTCATCCGGGCTGTCCACTCTTCCTCGGTCAGCAGCAGCTTGCCGCTGTTCGTCGTCGCCGTCGGCTCCGTATGCTCGTCCACCGCCCGCAAGCGCCCGGTCAGGGGTCGACAAGTCCTGCATTGTCTCAATGGAGAGAGCGATCTGGGTGTACTTGGACGGCACGACGCGCGGGTACATGGAGATCGCTTCTTCGCCGTTGATGGTGATGTCGTGCGCCGCCAGCTGGCTGACGAGCGACTGCAACCAGAGGGAGAAATCCTCAACTGCCTCACCGTCGCAGAACTAAAGGTTGTCGTACTGCTACCGCAGCTGCTGCGCCTTCGCCTTCTTTACGCGATCAGAGCCGATGCGCATGGCGGCGATGGCGGCCCAAGCCTCCTTAACGGTCTTCTTTGCCCCCAAGTTGCTCCCGATACTCCTGTGTCACGGAAGCCATGATTGCTTCCACTGCCGAGCAATCCTCCTCTTCGTCCTCGGTGCCCTGGTCAATATATCGCCTTCCAGAGCCGTCGGGCTCTGAGCTTGACCTTCATGGTCGCCGCCCACTCGACGTAGTTGGTGCGGGTAAGGATCGTCTAGTTAGCCCCGCTAACCTCCTGGCGTGGCTGAGCACCGATAGCATCTCCACCGCCGGTGACCACCTTCAAGCCAGCCTTATGAGCCATCGCCGGTGATCAGCCGGGCAATGCAGGCAACATGTCGGCTCCGATACCACTTGTTGGCCCCTCGATCCTCTGCACAGGTAAGCAACTAGTTTACCAGCACCCCCCACACACACACTTGGCTAGAGGTAGAAGACGAGATGAGCACAGCACACACACATAGTCGAGCAGCAGCTATGCAGCTCTAAAAGTGGCTTCAGCTGAACTGAATTCCATTGGCTTTGGGTGTAGTATATATACAACCTACAAGTACCATACTAGGTACAAAGGTACAACTACTGCAATGTCCTATGGGACATGGCTGATCTCAGCCCACTACTTGGTTTGGCTGAGGTATGCCAATACCAACTAGGCAACTACTGTACTAACTAGTACTAGAAATGGCCTAATGCCTTACTGCTACAACAACTAGGACAACAGAGATTGACTGAATGCCAACTCTACTGTGTAGGAAATCAGAGAGAGATCAGCAGCAGGTTATGTCTTACAATAATAAATTCACAATCATCGTTTGTTTATTACATACTCTTTAAGGTTAAATAGTACATAATCTTAGATGAAAAGGCTTAATCTTGATACACATCTTTTGAGAATGTTCATGGTTAGGTCTACTATTTACATATTTTTTTAGTCAATCAATTTGAGGGTAAATACCCACAGAATTCTTGCAACATAATGTTCTAAAGCTTTTATTGCACACAGCATTCTAACAGTGCATGTTAGAGGTGTGGATTTAAAGAATAAATCTACTTGGAGAGGATATCTACATCTGATTGATCTTGCTGGGAGTGAAAGAGTTGAGCGGTCTGAAGCAATTGGAGATAGATTAAAAGAAGCACAACATATTAACAAATCCCTCTCTTCTCTTGGCGATGTGATTTTTGCTTTGGCACAGAGAAATGCCCATGTTTCATATCGAAACAGCAAGTTGACTCAAGTTCTACAAAGTTCTTTAGATAATATATAATTGTTCCTCGCAAAAAAGTGGCACCAAATAGTTGTTATTGGTTTATGTATGCGGAGTTCGAAAAAAAGTTTATGTATGCCACATTAATTACTTAAATGATAATTCTCTTCTGTTTTCGTGCAGGTGGACAAGCAAAGACACTAATGTTTGTTCACATTAGTCCGGATATAGAATCATACTCAGAAACAAAAAGCACTTTGGAGTTTGCTGAACGGGTTTCTGGAGTTGAGTTAGGTGCCGCAAGAAGCAACAAAGAGGTAAAGATATAAGGCCGCGTTTAGTTGCTGGCCGAAGTTGGCGCCGCCGGAAAGAGAGGTCACTGTAGCGCACTGTAGCATTTCGTTTGTATTTGGTAATAATTGTCCAATCGTTGACTAATTAGGCTCAAAACGTTCGTCTCGCAAAGTACAACCAAACTGTGCAATTAGTTTTTGATTTCGTCAACATCTAGTACTCCATGCATGTACCGTAAGTTTGATGTGACGGGGAATCTTCTTTTTACATAGTGCCAAAGTTTGGATTTTGGTGGAACTAAACGTGGCCTAAAAGAGCTATTAGAGCATATAGGTTCGGCGTCCTATGATTATCTTGTTTCAGAAGTCAATCATTTTTGTGTCCAGGTTTCATATCTGAAAGGCACAATACAATGGAAAGATATGGAAAATTGATGAACTCCGGAAGGACAAAGCCAAATCTACAAGTTCATCAATAGATAGAAATGACAGTAGCCAACAGATCCGACTATCACGTAAGGAATTTATGTTCTAGTGACAGAATTTCATTATGCCCTCAAAAAATCATTGTGTGGCGAATGGAATCAGTAATGGACGCACTTCACCCTCTAATATATAGATGCTGTTGGATCAGGGGCGAAGCCCAGTATAGGGGGACCATGACGCTTAAGAGGGGGGATGAATTAGGCAACTTAAAAATCTACTCTAAACTATTGTCTCTAATTCCACCTTAGCAAAATCTATGCAAGAAAGTAATCTATCTAAATGTGCAACTACGGTTTTGCTAATATGTTGCTATCTCTACCGCAAAAGAGTCTTGCATCCTAAGTTCCAACCCTATCAACTAGCCTATCAACTAAGCTAGGAAAGTAAAGCACACAACCTAGGTAACAATGTAAATGCGAAAGGTAAAGATGAGGTAGAGATGCAAACTCCCATCGACGACTCCGGTATTTTTACCGAGGTATCGAGAAGCGTTCAAGCTTTCCCCTAGTCCTCGTTGGAGCCCCTCGGAAAAAATCCCTCGCAAGGGCTAAGCTTCCGGTCGGGTAACTCCGTGGATAGCCCCAGGCCTTCCCCACGCGCAAGTGGGTCTCCGGTGTGCCTTCCGGCAAGCCTCTCCTGAACCGCTCCCTGCCGTCTTCACTATCAAGCTTTCAGCCGAAACATCGCGGGCTTTGTTACCTTCGGTACACAGTGGCGGCCACACTGCAAACGTGGTTGGTGTAGTCTCGTAAGACTACAAGCTCCGCCGAGTACAAACACGGTGCGCGCAAGCACCTTGGGTTTAGAGGTATGCAAACCTCACTAGCAACTAGACCTAAGCCTAGAGCAAGCACATATGACCGTGGTCTAACTAACCTAAGCCTTCGCAAAGCACCTACGCTAATCACCAAGTAATCTTTAACCTCTATGCATGTGGAGAGCACAAATGAGGTGTAAAAACACCCTCCTATCTTCCCTCAGCTCCCTCACTCTCCAAATGGCTAGTCGGGGCAAGTATTTATAGCCCCTAAGTCGAAACAAGCCGTTGTGGCTGAGATCCTCTTCTCTGCGAGGTCACCGGACAGGGTGATGACCGCCACGTGGACTAGTCGTTGCTCACTGACAGACCGATCGTTGGGGGTACTGTTCATAGGGTAGTGCACCGCCACCCATAGGGCGATGACCAGGGCGGTGCCCGAGTCCCCTTTCGCAGCTCTCTGAAAAATTAGGGCGGTGGCACCGCCACCGCCTGTTCGGTGCACCGCGACCCCAGTGCGGTGACCAAGGCGGTACACACGGTGTTGTCCGGTGCCCATCTTTCTCCTAGCTGCAGCAGCCCTCTGTTTGGTGGCACCGCCACCCCCTGGAGATGCACCGCCATGCCTAGGGTGGTGCCCCCTCTTGCTGTTTCTTTGTGTTTCTTTGTCGGGGCTTCGTTATCTTCGCATCTTGGACTCCTTGCTTCTCTCCTAAGCTATCAACACCTCCTCCAATGTCTTCTCTTGAGCGTTGATCAATTTTGTCATGTTCCAAAGTTGGTCTAAGTCCGCATTGCATCCTATTAGACTATAAAATAGACACTAGCAAACACATTAGTCCAATTTGGTTGTGTTGATCATCAAACACTAAAATCCAAAGTAAATGGGCATAGGGTCCATTTTCCTTACAATCTCCCCCTTTTTGGTGAGTGATGACAACACGACCAAAGCAAGCAAATAATAATAAATGCAAAAATTTAAAAATTACCTACTTGCTAGGATGCAATGCAAAGGCAAGTTTATATGATGCAAAAGGATACCACTTGTGAAAAACTTTGGAAACTTATCTTGCCCTTGCAAATGTCCCCAAATGGCATTATGGACTTAAGCCTCCCCCTAACTCTATAATCCACTATTCTCCCTTTTTCAAACTATTACCACTTGTAAATTATTATGATTGGGCTTGCTTTTGGTCCTACAAATTCTCCCCCTTTGAAATCAAACATCGAAAAGAAAGACATTAGTAGCACAAGGGAGGGTCAAACTTTGTGATCTTTTGTATTTGGAGTGGAACGGGTCACAAAATTTGACTCTCACATTACATAGACTAAGCTCCCCCTAAATATATGCATACATATAATGGAGGGTGAAATATATGCATAATCAGTAAATTAATGTACAAGGGAGTTTAATCTATATAATGCATGGAAAAAGCATATAAATATCAAATTGAAGTCAACACAATGATATCGGTTAGGAATACCACATGTAGAAACCAATTTGATTGACACCACTTGAAATGGGTGTTGATCATTTGAAGTTTGATGCTTATCTTCGGGGACTCCATTTTCCTTGCAATGAAACTACTACACACATGATAGGCTTGAAAAGGTGTTGGTCTCAAAGTATCCAAGTTGTAGAGTAACCTCCCCCAAAATTTGTGCACACAAGTATGAAATACTTGTAGGAGACATGCACATTGATTTTGGAATAAAAAATACCACTTGAAAAATGACATCACATGAATGTGAGAATCATTTTGAAAAATGGTATTCAGGGGAAAATATCTACAATTTAGACTTTGGCACATATTAGATAACCAATTGTAAAACAAGCTATGTGTCGTGCTCCTAAGCAATTTAAACCATGTAGGTTTGCTCTAAGGGTAAGAGTGATACTGAGCAAGCCTACCATAAGATATACCTAGTGTATGCATGACAAAAGATTAAACATGCAATTGCAAACCTAGGCACAAAAAGGAACTAGATGCTAATTGAGATTGCAAAAAATTAAATCTAGTTACCTAACATGGGGAGGGGAATTTGGGTCCATAGTATTCACTAACCCACTTGGCAATTACCTTGACCATCATGATGCACCCCATGAAACGCACCCAAATTATACCAAGTCTCCAAATTCCACGAAGTCCATCGGACTTCTCACTTTCCCTTCGGGATCCAAACCTTCTTAGTGCTCTTCATGTTGGAAATGATCTCCTTTGGCACCCAAATGCGTTTGGCCCCATTGTTGGCTTGCTTGTTCACCTTGATGGCCACCACCTTATTATTTTTCTTCTTCTTTAAGAGATAAGGTGTGGAGGTCTTTTTGTCCACCTTGTTAGTGTAGGTGTTGGAGAGCTTGCTTGTTTTCTTTTTGTTTTTCTCTTTCTTCTTAGCTCCTCCCCCATTCTTTACCTTGCACTCATAGGACTTATGGCCTTCCTTGTGGCATATATAGCAAACCATGGTTTGTTCTTCATCAAGCTTCTTCACTCCCTTAATGGTGTTATCTTGATAAAGTTGGGCTTGCTCCGTTTTACCTTTTGCTTGAGTCAAGTCCTTGGTAAGGCGAGTCACTTCTTGCTTGAGTTGCTCATTCTCTATTATGATGTCTTGTGCGCATGTATCTACAACAACTTTCTCAACACAAACTTGGTTGCACAGGAGTGAGTCTAAATATAAATCATTACAAGAAGTAGAGGCATCCTTTTTAGGCATGTGAAAAATTGAAAAAAAATTAGGTGCCTTGGTGGGGGTTGTACCGATGGCTTCAAGATTTATAACTTTATTAGTTAGCTCATCACAATGTTTGCATATGGTTTTCATTTTAGCAAGCAAGCTTTTATAGGCATCTTGTGAGCTAGCTAACTTTTCTTTTATTTTTTTATTTTTCTTTACAAGTTGCTCATCATTAATTGTGCATGTATTTGTTGTTGCACTAGCCTCAAGTGGCTCAATTTTAGTAGATAGTTTAATATTGAGATTAGCAAATGTCTTATATTGTTCAAGCAAGGTTTTATATGCTTCTTGTGAACTATCTAGCTTTTCTTGTAACATTTTTAGCTTCTTTTATTGACTAGTGCAACTTTTAGCATATTTAAGATTTTCTTGCACAAGTTGCTCATAAGAAGGTAGCTCATCGTCACTATCACTATTATTGTCACTATCACTAGGTATAGACTTTTTGTTACCTCGTGCCATAAGGCACACTCATGAAGTGCTTGATGATGAGTGCTTGTACGCTCGCCTCTTGTGATGGTCTTCTTCTTCACTTGAAGAATCATCCCATAACCTTATTGATGTGAGGGCTTTGTCCTTGCACGCCTTCTTCTTTGTCTTAGGTGTGAGCTTGTTTGGACAAACTTCCACAAAGTGCCCCAACTCGCCGCATCCATAGCATCCTTTCTTCATTTTCTCATTTCTTTGATTGGTGAAAATGAAATCTTGAATTTGGATGGGCACACCCTTAACATTGAGCCTTTGGATCATCTTCTTCACCTTATTGATAAGTTTAATTGATTCTTCATCAAGGTTGGAGGTAGAGGAGAAAGATTGATCATCACCACTTGATTCTTCATCATCATCATCCTCATTATCTTCTTCTTCACTTGAGGAGCTTGAGTTTGAGCTTGTCTCAACTTGCTTCCCTTCATCTTTTTGTGCTCACTACAAGTGAGAGCTTTGCCTTTGCTTGATGAAGAGGCTTCTTCGTGACCCATCTTACATGACATCTCAAATGCAACTATCTTGCCAATGATTATGGCTGGAGTCACGGTGCTCAAGTCCTCTATGTTGTGAAGGATGGTGATGATGCTTGCATATTTCTTTTGTGGTAGCTTGGAGATGATCTTCCTCATGATATCCGTATCACCTAGCTTTGTTAATCCTATAGAATTGAGCTCATTGATAATTAGATTCAAACATGAATACATATCACGAACAAGCTCATCATCATTCATTTCAAAAGAATCATAACTTTATTGAGCTAGGCAATGTTTTTTCTCACGAACATTACTTGTGCTGTCATGGAGCTCTTGTAATTTTAACCAAATTTCATGTGCCATATTTAAAGTGAACACTTGGTTAAACACATCTATCGATATTTTACCACCGATAGCCTGCCATGGGAGTACCCGGGACAGTTGTTCGGGCTTCAGCAAATAGCAGAATTTGGTAGTTATGCAAAGAGACTCACAATTTATACTGGTTCAGGCCCTCGACTTGGTCGAGAAATAACCTTACATCCAGTTTTGGCGTTAGCCTGTTTGCGTTCTATTGCTTTGAGTATCGGGTATGCGTTCTCTTCTTACAATGGATACCCTCACCAGCCCTTTATAGTCCAGGTGCTGAGAGGTATTGTTTGTGTCCTATTCGAATACAAGGTCAGAGTCCTAAGCTACGCTTCAGGCGCCTTTCCTTGTATAGTTTGAGTTGGAGTTTCGGTTTTGCACGTTGCTTTGCTCCACGTTTTTCTTGGTGATTGGGCTATAGGCCTTGTTACTAAGGCCTACCTCCCTGCAGTATGGTCTATGGGGGGGCCATAGGGTTCCCCATCGGTAAGCCCTCGAGCATTTCATGATTAAGCTTCAAGGGTCGAGTTGTTGTAGTCTTGATCTGGGTCCTTCTTGAAGTGAAATCTTGAGATGGTCTTCTTTGATTCTTCTTTTGGCTGATGTGCACTTTTGCTTGATGTCCTCCAGGTTCTTTTTCCTTTGAGTGCAGCGAGTGCAATTTTTGAGTGTAGCCCCCGAGCCTCTTGTTTTTTGGTACAAAAAGCTGGAGGGTCAAAAATTTTGAAAATATGTTTTTCTGTGGTAGGTACTTGCAGCCCCCGAGCCTTCTCTGGGTTCTTTTCTGTTGAAAAGAAGCCGAAAGAAGGGTCTTGATTTGTACTCCTTTGATCTTTGTCTTTTGCTAGTCACGGATGGGTCTTGTATAGCCATGAGTGAGCGTCTTCTTTTACTTTTTGTTAGGAATCTTGCTTTTGGGTACTATTTGCCTTTGTTGCTTTGCTCTTTTGTTCTTTTCCTCTTTCTTTCTTGTGATCTTTAGCCTTATTTATCTCTGGTTTGCTACAAATACCTTCTTTGTTGGTTGTGGTTCTTCCTTGAGTAGGAAATTTCTTCTTTAATTCTTTCTTCATTCGTAGATATGCTGGTGTGTGAGGTTAAGCAGCCCTCGGGCTTATGCTTGCTTGGTAATGAACATGCTGCTCTATCTGTTCTTCTACGTCCGGGTTGCCGCTGCTGCCGCCACTGGGTTCCTTGTTGCACTATTTAAGAATCTTGTCTCTATCTTATGTCTGAGTTTATCCGGTCCTGTTTGGCCATCTATAACCTTTGTATTTGTCTTTGATCAATGAGATGTATAATTTTTCTCTGTCCGAGTTCTTTTTTGACTATAATCCTTTGACATTGTAATTTTGTATGTGATCCTTCATACGTCTCTGAGTTGTTTGTTCGGTTACTTATTGCTGTTGTCATTCTGGTTGTTGGAGAATTCAATGCATGTCTTCATGGGTTGTATTGTTGCTTGTGGAATATTCTCTTGGATATGCTTGTCCTTGAGTGCTGTTCTTTGGTCGAAGTAGTCGATTGTACCGCTCTTAGGGTAGACGATCGAGTTGTTGGAGTGTTTGTGCCCCTCCTTGGGCAACGTAGTCAATCATGCCGCTCTTGGGGTAGGTGACCGAGTTGTTGGAGTGCTTGTGTCCCTTTTTGGGCGAAGTAGTTGATCGTACCACTCTTGGGGTAGGTGACCGAGCTGTTGGAGTGCTTGTGCCGCTTCTTGGGTGAAGTAGTCGATCGTACCACTCTTGGGGTAGGCGACCAAGTTGTTGGAGTACTTGTGCCACTTCTTGGGTGAAGTAGCCGATCGTACCACTCTTGGGGTAGGCGACCGAGCTATTGGAGTGCTTGTGCCGCTTCTTGGGTGAAGTAGTCGATCGTATCACTCTTGGGTCACCCTGGGCATTCGATCAGACCGAACCAATCGATTCGGTTCTTCGGTCATTCGGTCAGTTCAGTCATTAGAAACCTGGGACTGATCGGTCTTTGCAAAAAATGAAGACCGAGGAAGTTTGGTCTCGGTTAGTTCGGTTCGATCTCGGTCACGACCGAACTAACCGGACCTGAGTAGCAGCCACAAACAATAGCATAATCTATAGCAATTTTCAACAGCATGCTTGCTATTTGAAGGCAAAAAAATAACAACACAATATATAAAACAAACCACACATTATTATGACAAGTTCTAGCACACAACTTTCTCAGTTCTCACAAATCACAATCACACATAATGACATAATAGAAGTACAGAACAAGAACTACGGTCAGTTCGGTCACTTCGGTTAACCGACACATATGACTGAACTTCTATCGGTTACTTCGGTTAGTTGGGAGCCAGGACCGAACTCATGACCAAACTTTTCGGTCTCGGTCTTTTCGGTCTTGGTCTTGGTCTTTTTGGTTCGGTCTTCGGTCTTTGGTTAATTATGCCCAGAGTGACTCTTGGGGTAGGCAACCGAGTTGTTGGAGTGCTTGTGCTGCTTCTTGGGTGAAGTAGTCGATCATACCACTCTTGGGGTAGGCGACCGAGCTGTTAGAGTGCTTGTGCCGCTTCTTGGGTGAAGTAGTCGATCGTACCACTCTTGGGGTAGGCGACCGAGTTGTTGGAGTGTTTGTGCCGCTTCTTGGGCGAAGTAGTCGATCGTACCACTCTTGGGGTAGGCGACCAAGTTGTTGGAGTGCTTGTGCCTCTTCTTGGGCGAAGTATTCGATTGTACCACTCTTGGGGTAGGCGACCGGACCCGTATAGCACAACCGTTTCTGGGTTGGCTATTTGCAGGGTAAGTAAGCAATCATACCAGCTCTTGGGGTAAGTGATTGCACCCATATAGCAACAACCATTTCCGGGTTGAGCTATTTGCAGGGCTGCCCCTTTTTCCCCAACCTGATTACGAGTTGGTTCTATCCGTTGGATAGGGCTGTCAGTCGTACCATCTCTTTATGGTAGAGTGACAAATGCTAGCTTGGGTCTCCTTACCCAAGAAGCTATTTGGCCATTGGCCGTCAGTCAGACCATCTCCATATGGTTGAGTGACAAGATTGCCCATGTAGCGCAACCGTTTTCGGATTGGCTGTTAATAGGGAAGCCCCTTTTTCCCCAACCTGATTATGGGTTGGTTCTGTTCGTTGGACAGGGCTCATATTTGAAGCTATTCTTCTTGAATAATCTCTGTTTTATTTCTCTTGAAACTTGAGTACAATCTGTTGTACTTAATTGTAGAATCTTTTGAGCTGGCTGATATACCAAGTGTTCTTTACAGGTATTTCATCTGGAGTCATCAACTCGTATGTGCCGGGTCCTGTTGCTGTCTTCACGATGAAGGGTCCTTCCCATGGACTGAGTAGTTTGTGTCGTCCATCTTTCTTCTAGATTAGTCATAGTACTGAGTCCCCTGGCTTTAGTGATTGGGGTTGAGTACTTTTGTCATAATGTCTTCATAACCCTTACTGATATCTTGCATTTTGTATGATTGTACTATCTCTTATTTCTTCTATTGAATCAATTTCTAACCGCCTTGTTTCTTCTGCTTCGCCTTCTTCATATTGTTCTATTCTTGGAGATAGCCATATTAAGTCGGCTGGTAGTACTATCTCTGATCCATAGACCAGAAAGAACAGTGAGTATCCAGTTGCTCTACTAATCTAGGTTCTTAGACCCCATACTACTTTTGGTAATTCGTCGATCCATTTTCCACCATAATCTTTCAAAATTTCATATAATCTTGGTTTTAAACCTTGTAATATGAGTCCATTTACTCTTTCCACTTGTCCATTGGCCTGCGGGTGTGCTACTGATGCAAAGTCGATTTCTATCCTACAATCTCTTACCCATTATTAGAATTCTCTTGCTATAAATGGTGAACCAAGATCTATAATTATTCTGTTGGGCATGCCAAACCTATGCATGATGTCTTGTATGAATTCCACTGCCTTTTCTACACTGTATTTGACCAAAGGTTTGTATTCAATCCACTTTGTAAATTTGTCGATTGCCACAAATATGTATTTGAAGCCTCCTTTTGCTTTTTTGAGCGGTCCGACTTGATTCAGCCCCCAGCATGAGAACGGCCAAGCCGGCGGTATGTATATTAAGTTGTGAGCCGGCACATGTGATTGCCTAGCAAACATTTGGCAATTCTTGCATGTTCTGACGAGCTCTTCTGCATCTTTGAGTGCTGTTGGCCAATAGAAACTGGTTCTAAATGCTTTGCCGACTAGTGTCCTAGAGGCTGCATGATTTCCACAGCATCCTGAGTGGATTTCGTCCAAGATTTCCTTTTCTTTATTTGTCGGAACACATTTAAACAGTACTCCTGATGATGCTGCTCTTTTGTATAGTTTATCCCCCACCAGAACGTAGTTTTTGCTTCTTCATACAACTCGAGTTGCTTCTGCTTTGTCTTCGGGTAGTTTCTTCTCTTTGATAAAATCAATGTATGTTTATCTCCAATCACTTTGTATGACCATGATTTGTCTTGACTGGTCTGGTTCTTCTGCTTGATCTATTTTCATTGGATCTATTGTCTCCTTCTCTTTTTCTGTGTTTCCGAGTAGTTTGATGGATGGGGCTGTGAGTTCTTCCACAAATATACCGGGTGGTAATTTTGCTCTATCTGATCCTAATTTGGCTAGCACATCTACTACAACGTTGGAATCTCTTAGTACATGATGGATTTCGAGCCATTGGAATTTTTTCTCCAATTTTCTGACTTCTACAAAGTACGTATCCATATTATCTTTTGTACAATCCCAATCCTTGTTGACTTGATTGATTACTATAGCTGAATCACCGTAGACAAGTAGTCTTTTGATCCCAAGTGAACTTGCAACTCTTAGACCGTGTATTAATGCTTCGTATTCTGCCTCATTGTTAGTTGCCTACCAAAGTATTTGTAGCATATATTTTAACTGTCTCCCTTCTGGTGATATGAATAGTACTCCTGCTCTAGCTCCTCCTAACTTTAGGGAACCGTCAAAATACATTTTCCAATGATCAAGTATTGGTTCGGGTTCTTTTTGACTGATTTCTGTCCATTCAGCAATGAAGTCAGATAATACTTGAGATTTGATTGCTGTTCTTGGTTTGAAGTCTAGGTTGAGAGCACCGAGTTCTACTGCCCATTTTGATATCCGACCTGTTGCATCTTTGTTGTGTAGAATGTCTTGAAGTGGAAAATTGGTTACCACTGTAATCTTGTGTTCATGGAAATAATGTCTCAGCTTTCTTGATGATATCAACACTACATAAAGTAGTTTTTGCACGTGTGGGTATCTCACTTTTGATTCTGTTAGTACTTCGCTTATGTAATAGACTGGTCTTTGCATTTTGTATGCGTGTCCGGGTTCTTCTCTCTCAACCACAATTGTTGTGCTGACAACGTTCTTGGTTGCTGTAATGTATAGCATCATGTCCTCTTTGTCTTTTGGTGGTGTCATTATTGGTGATGATGCCAAGTATTCTTTTAACTCTTGGAATGCTTCTTCTGCCTCTTCTATCCATTCAAAATTTCCTGCCTTTTTCAATAATTTGAAGAAAGGTAGCCCTTTTTCTCCTAGTCGGGAGATGAATCTGTTGAGTGTTATCATGCATCCTGTAAGCTTCTATATGTCTTTAACTTTCTTTGGAGGTTTCATATCCATGATGGCTTTAACATACTTTGTGGGGTTTAGCTTCCACTGCCATGCTTTTAGATTCTTGAAAGTCTCCTCGAGGTCTTCTATCAATGATCTGGGTTCTTTTGTCTTGATTACTACATCATCAATGTATGCTTCTGCATTTCTTCTGACTTGACTCCCCAAGCAAGTTTGAATTGCTCTTTGATATGTTGCCCCTGCATTTTTAGCCTAAAAGGCATTGATTTATAGCAATATGCCCCAAAGGGTGTAATGAACGAAGTCTTGCTTTGGTCTTCTTCTCTTAAGGATATTTGATGATAGCCTGAATAGCAATCTAGAAAGGAGAACAGAGCTGATCCTGCTGTCGAGTCGATGATTTGATCAATCCTTGGTGGGACATATGGATCTTTTGAGCAATGTTTGTTGAGGTCTGTGTAGTCGATGCATATGCGCCATTCTTTTGAATTCTTCTTCTCTACTAGGACCGAGTTGGCAAGCCAATCTGGGTTGATTATTTCTCTGATGAATCCTGCTGCCATGAGCTTGGTGATCTCTTTTTTGATTGCTGCTTTTCTATCTAGAATGAATCTTCGTAACTTCTACTTAACGGGTTTGGACCCTTTGTTCACATCAATTATGTGCTCAGCCAACTCCCTTGGGACCCCTAGCATGTCTGCTGGCTTCCAAGCAAAAATATCTTTGTTGTCCCGAAGAAAGTTGGTGAGCGCAAGTTCCTATTTGGGGTCGAGATTTGCACTGATGATTGCCGTCTTCTCTGGATCACCAGTCAGTAGGTCAATAGTCTTGGTAGCGGCTTCTTTTGGTGGTGCGAAGTTGCTTGGCTTCTTAGCCGGTATCTTAATCTCATCTGGGTTCATTTCGTTGGCTAGCATTGCAATCTCCTTTCCTTTCTTTATATCTTGTAATCTTTTGGATATTTGTACTGCTTGTATGTCGCAATCATGTGCTTTCTTTAGATCTCCTTTCAATGATAATACGCCCTTTGTTGTTGGCATCTTGAGCAGTAGGTATGGATAATGTGGTACTGCCATGTATTTTGTTAAAGCTGGTCTCCCAAGTATTGCGTGGTAGCATGATTCAAAGTCTGCAACTTCGAATTTGATGAATTTCATCCGGTATTTGTCTGGTGTGCCAAAGGTGACGGGTAGGGTTATCTATCTGAGGGGCATAGCTGCCCTGCCGGGTACTATTCCATAGAATGGTGTGCTTGTGGGTGTTATTAGACCTTCACAATCCAGATTCATCCTTTTGAGAGTATCTACGAAAATTATGTTAAGCCCGGCTGCTCCATCGATGAGTACTTTAGTTACTGCTACTCCTGCGATAGTTGGACCCAGTACTAGCGGGTAGCATCCTACGTTTGCTGCACTGGTCCATTGGTCTTCTCTTGTGAAGTGGATGGGGTACTCTAACCAATCTAGATATCTTGGGATGGCTGGTTCAGCTGCCATGATGGCTCTGTGAGCTAGTTTCTCTTGTCTTTTGCTTTGTGTGTTAGGAACACCTGAAAATATCACTGCTAATTGGCATTGGGGTTCTTGATAATCTCCTTCAACTCTCTTTTCCTCCTTCTTAGATTCTTCTTGCTTTGGCTCCAAGTTGTTTTGATTCCTGTTTTCTCTCTTCATGAATTGCCGCTGAAAAGTGCTGCATTTAACTAACTTGTGTCTAGCCCCTGGGTGTATGTGACACGGCATGTTTTCTATGTCTTCCAGCGCTCTTCCTCGGTAGTTGTTACTCTGATAGTTGCTATTACTGTTGTAACCACTGTTGTTACGGTTGTTGCTATTGTTGTAGTTGCCATTGTGATTGGTACCATTGCTATCATTGCCGTTGCCATTGTATATTCTTTTGTTGTATATGGTTGCCACCATATTGTCCTGCCTTGGTCTTTTGTCTTGCTGTCTATAATCAGGTCTTCTATTCTCTGGGTTGTCCCTAGCAAATCTGTGCCAAGTTCTTTCTTCTGACGAAATTAGCTTCTCAACAACCCTCTTGAAGTCTTCATTTGTTCTTGGGTTCTCATTGAAATAGTCCTTGTATTGCCAGTTTGCCCAGATTCCTTCTTTAAAGGCCTCTATCACCTCCCTATCAGTAATGTCGTGGACTTGAGCCCTGAATTCTCTAAATCTTCTATAGTATTCCCTTAGACTTTCTCCTCTCCTTTGCTTTACTCCTTTCAATTCGGCTGCAGTCATTGGATGGGTAATAATGCCTGTGAAGTTGTTGTAGAAAGCTTCTTGAAAGTCTTCCCAATACCTGATTGATCTTGGCCTCAATTTGTCAAACCATTGTAGCGGCATTGCTTCAAGAACCATTGGGAAGAATAGAGCCTTGATGTCGTCGTCTCCTCCAGCTAATTCAATAGATTGGGAGTAAACCCTTAGTCATTGTCTTGGTTTGACTTTGCCATCATACTTGGAATGATTTGCTGGTTTAAACTTGTGCGGTAGCTTTAAAGTTTGTAGTCTTCCTACGAAACAAGGGAATCTGTCGTATGGTTCCATTCTTCCATAATCTGGCGATCTTGCCCTTCTGTAATAAGACCTGTCTTTTTTTAACTCAGACTCTCCATAGTCATCTTCTTTGTCAAATCTTCTTGATATTTCTTGGTAGCATTGGCTCAATTCTAGTTTGTCTCTTTCTTGTTGCTTTGAGTAGTGTTCCTTCCTTTCATTGATATCAGCACTTTCTACTGGTCCTATCCTTTGAAAATTCGATTTTTTGGGTGGCTGCTCCCTTTGTGGCTCCTATGGAATTTCTTCGTCGGGTTGTTTTTCTGATCCCCTGACTTCTTTCTTCTGGTCTTCCTTTACTTTCCCGTTATTCATGAGGGTGTACAACTCCTTTGTTAATTCTTTAATTCTTTCCCTTTTGTATTTTTTGTGGCTTCTTTTTCTGCCTTCTTTCTGTTGTATTCTGTTAGCTCCGCTTTGTATTTATTCCAGACTTGCTTCCTTTGTTTAGCTCGATTCCTCCTTCCAGCTTTCAATTTGTTCTTCTTTAGCCTTGCTAGTCTTTGCTCACCATTTTCGTTGCTGTCGCTTTTCTCATCTGGCGAGATGTTGCCTTCTGATTCATCTGAAGATTTTATATCTGGTATCTGTGGTGGTTCCAAAGGTTGTTCTAACTGCTCTGCCATATATACAGTATACCTCTTCTGAGCTCTTCTTGTATGGTATTCCATCCTTCGTTTGGTTGAGCTATCTGTAGCTTCTGAACTGGATCCGAGTTATTTTCCCTCTTGATAAGATAGTTCTTCAACGCGCGTGCCAGTCTAGACTTTGCTTGAGGTGAAAGAACCTGGCCAATGCACCACACAATCTTGCAGGGTCACTGTCATGATCGTCCCTTCTTGTGCTCCCTCCAGGAGTATTCTTCTTACTGAGTTCATCTTGTTTTGGGTAAAGTGTTGATAGACTGATGCCGCGTCGCGTAGTCCGTAAGTTCCCAAGTTCTTCTTTGAGTTGTACGGGTTGTATCCCTTCGCGATCATTGTTGTGTCTTCGAGTCCAATTAGGCTTGGCTCTTGTGCCGTGAAGATTGTCTTGGAATCGGGTTGTATCTCTTTTTTAGAGTCGGTTTCGTATCCGCTTTCTTCCTTATTCCGAGTTGTATCCGAAGTTGAGAGTTTCGTCATCTTCTCGGCGAGTTTGTACTGAACTTCATCATCGAATTCTTTTTCTTCTTGGAGACGGGTACGAAGCTTGCCGTCGCCATCAGCCTTGCAAATCTAGGATCCGAAGACAAAGGTTGTTCCCGCCGAAAAGGTCATCTTGAGGTTGAGGTCCGCCGAACTCTTGAGAAACAATTCGTCGAAAGCCCCTACCTGGCGTGCTAGCTATCGATGTTTTACCGCCGATAGCCTACCATGGGGGTACCTGGGACAGTTGTTCGGGCTTCGGCGAATAGCGAAATTTGGCGGTTACACAAAGAGACTCATGATTTATACTGGTTTAGGCCCTCGACTTGGTCGAGTAATAACCTTACGTCTAGTTTTGGCGTTAGCCTGTTTGCGTTGTATTGCTTTGAGTATCGGGTATGCGTTCTCTTCTTACAATGGGTACCCTCACCAGCCCTTTATAGTCCAGGCGCTGAGAGGTGTTGTTTGTGTCATATTCAGATACAAGGTTAGAGTCCTAAGCTATGCTTCAGGCGCCTTTCCTTGTATAGTTTGAGTTGGAGTTTCGGTTTTGCACGTTGCTTTGCTCCACGTTCTTCTTGGTGATTGGGCTATAGGCCTTGTTACCAAGGCCTACCTCCCTGTAGTATGGTCTATAGGGGGGCCGTAGGGTTCCCCATCGACAACATTCATGCTAAAAGATTCAAACAAGCAATTTTTAGCTCTAGCATTGAAATGAATTTTTTTCTTCACTCTTTATGGGTTTATCGAGATTCTTAATGGGTTTCATCCTATCATGAGTGACTCTCCAAACATCCAAATCTACCATCTCAAGGTGACAAGCTATTCTAGCTTTATAGTAGGAGAAGTTAGTGCCGTCAAAGTGCGGAGGCCTAGAGGTATCCATCCCAATCACTCTAAATAGCATCGGCTCAACGGCGGTAAAGCCAAAGGTCCAAATTGAGCCAACTGGCTCTAATACCACTTGTAGGGGACCATGATGCCAAAGAGGGGGGGGTGAATTAGGCAACTTAAAAATCTACTCTAAACTATGGCCTCTAATTCCACCTTAGCAAAACCTATGCAAGCAAGTAATCTATCTAAATGTGCAACTACGGTTTTACTAATATGTTGCTATCTCTACCGCAAAAGAGTCTTACAACCTAAGTTCCAACCCTATCAACTAGCCTATCAACTAAGCTAGGAATGTAAAGCACACAACCTAGGTAACAATGTAAATGCAAAAGGTAAAGATGAGGTAGAGATGCAAACTCCCATCGACGACTCTGGTATTTTCACCAAGGTATCGAGAAGCGCTCAAGCTTCCCCCTAGTCCTCGTTGGAGCCCCTCGCAAGAAATCCCTTGCAAGGGCTAAGCTCCTGGTTAGATAACTCCGTAGATAACCCTAGGCCTTCCCTACATGCAAGTGGGTCTCCGATGTGCCTTCTAGCAAGCCTCTCCCGAACCACTCCCCGTCGTCTTCACTATCAAGCTTCTAGCCGAAACATCGCGGGCCTTGTTACCTTCGGTAGACGGTGGCGGCCACACCACAAACATGATTGGTGTGGTCTCATAAGACTACAAGCCCCACCGAGTACAAACACGGTGCGCGCAAGCACCTTAGGTTTAGAGGTATGCAAACCTCACTAGCAACTAGACCTAAGCCTAGAGCAAACGCATATGAGCGTGGTCTAACTAACCTAAGCCTTCGCAAAGCACCTACGCTAATCCCCAAGTAATCTTTAAGCTCTATGCATGTGGAGAGCACAAATGAGGTGTAGCAACACCCTCCTATCTTCCCTTAGCTCCCTCACTCTCCAAATGGTCAGTTGGGGCAAGTATTTATAGCCCCCAAGTCAAAACTAGTCGTTGTGGCCGAGATCCTCTTCTCTGTGAGGTCACCAGACAGGGCCGTGACCGCCATGTGGACTAGCCATTGCTCACTGATAGACCGACAATTGGGGGTACTGTTCATAGGGGCAGTGCATCACCACCCTTAGGACGGTGACCAGGGCGGTGCCTGAGTCCCCCTTCTCCGCTCTCTAGAAAATTAGGACGGTGGCACCGCAACCCCCTGTCTAGTGCATCGCCACCCCATGGCGGTTACAGGGCGGTGCACACGGTGCTATCCGGTGCCCACCTTTTTACTAGTTGCAGCAACCCTCTATTTGGTGGCACCGCCACCCCTGGCGATGCACCGCCATGCCTAGGGCAGTGCCCCTCTTGTTGTTTCTTCGTGTTTCTTCGTCGGGGCTTCATCATATTCGTGTCTTGGACTCCTTGCTTCTCTTCTAAGCTGTCAACACCTCCTCCAATGTCTTCTCTTGAGCGTTGATCAATTTCTTCATGTTCCAAAGTTGGTCCAAGTCTGCGTTGCATCCTATTGAACTATAAAATAGACACTAGCAAAAACATTAGTCCAATTTAGTTGTGTTGATCATCAAACACCAAAATCTAAAGTAAATGGGCCTAGGGTCTATTTTCCTTACACCCAGTTGTTGACACCATTTTTTGCACAATGATTAGAGTGAGCTAATCGGCAGGAAGAAAGTTACTGTATACACTGACAGTCGATGAAAAACAGCTTGTAAAGATAATTGCCGATGAATGGTGGTGATCGATGGAGAGGTTGATTTAGACTCGGGCGTTGCCGATAAGGTTGGAGATGTTATTGTCGATGCCGATGAAGGAAGGCTTGAAGGCTACTGCCGATGAAACAGGAAGTATGCCGATGGAAAGGAGGTCGGTAAGATTTCCATCATAATCGAGGCGAACAGGGAAATAGATAGGAGTTGATTTCCTTTTTTATATTTGTTAGAGTGTGATTCATGTAAGAGTCGTGTGTTTCCTTAGATTTGGACTTGGTGTCCTAGTTGTGTTTGGCTATGCCTCTTTAGATCAGGGTATAAATATAGATTGAGGGGCAATGTAAAAATAAGATATCAATATCAAAACCAATTTTACTCCTATTTTGCATCTACTTACTTTTCGGCGATTTCATCAATTTGCATATTTTCCCTTTTTACGAGTTCTCATTGATTCGGCGAGTTGCATAGCTTTAGTGCGACCTTCGGCGATTCTCGAGTTCCGCGTGAGTACCTCTTGGCCGTGGCTTCCAGGCATATCGCTGTTGTTAGGACCAAAGTGCTCGTATCTTCATCCTTGTCGATTAATAGGTCAAATCGACTGGCATGCTTTGGATATCGATTCGAGTATTAGCCCTTTGTGTTTGTAGATCTACTTTTGCATCAACACATCTTTTGGCACGCCCAGTGGGACCAATCAATCTGATCAATATGTTTAATTCCGAGATCAATTCAGAGAACATTATCGCGGTATCAGAAGAAGATCTTAAGGAAGAGTAGAGGCAGGCTATGGAAAAGGCTGTAGAAGAATACAGGCAGCTTTATCTGAAATTGTTTAGCCTGAACAAGAGTGAACAAGTCATCCAGAAGCAAGATTTGCCATTGCCTTGGTAGGTTACCTTTGACTCCAATCCTGGTAAACTTCAAGAGATGGTTAATTCTGTAGTAAATCATGCTTTAATTAATCATTCCAATGTGTTGTCCAATACTATTCATAATGCTGTGGTTCGAACTCTTAAAGAAGGACAAATGGCACCGCATTACGTTGGGCCTACCTATCACCAACCAGAGCCGGCATCTGTTAATACTCCATCGGCTCCCTCGGCCGTTGTGGGTATAGAAGTTACTTCTCCTCTAGTATCGGCAGGCTTACCTAATATTCAATCTACATCGATACGATCAGATCCAGTACTACCAGGAGGACGAGTTCAGCTTAATACAGATCTATCGGCATCAGCTATGTCAGGCCCTGTGTCTCAGAATAGCCAGATTCCTGCTAATTGGTGGGGATATGGTATGCCTCCAGAGTCATCTGCTTTTAATCCTGGGTTACCTCAAGTATTTAACGTAGTAGGAAAAGCTCCTATACCATCGGCTGTTTTGCCGATGGCTCAAGTGCCTCAATATGCCACAGCAACTACTGTGCAACCAACTCTAGGAGGTTTCCAGATGCCTTTGGTTCAAACACCCAATTCAAGTCCATCGGCAAGCTTACTGCCGATGCAGCAGAAAGCCCTTGCTATGAGTCAAACTGGGGTTTAGTTCATGCCTCAAGCTGGTTATAATTATCCAACAATGTCAGCCAATTACCAGCCATCGGTAAGTTTTGTACCGATGAGTTCTAATAATGGTTGGCCAGGACAGTTACCTGTTCAACATACAGTTCATCAAAATCAGCAGGTTGCAGGGGTTCAACAAGGTCATGTGCAAGCTGGTTTCCAGAATCAAGCATCGGTAGCTCAGCCAATGAATCCTTTCCAGCAGGTTAATGGACCACAAGTAACGGCAAATATGCCGATTGCTGGAGGTCGTGGGCCACAAAGATATGTGGAGGGATATCAACATGCACCTCCTGTAGAAATTCAGCCAGTTTGTTAGCAGGAGGCTGGTGCTTTTTGGGCCGATAAGATAGCAGAGATTATGAAAGATCAGTTTGGGATAAAGCCCAAGGTCAATACTTATTCTTATCGGACTCCTTACCCTCCTGCATATGATTTAATTCCCTCCCAAATCGGTACAAGGTACCAGATTTCACTAAATTCTCTGGGCAAGATGATACATCAACAATGGAACATGTCAATCGCTTCATTATTCAATGTGGAGAGGCAGGTAGCAGAGATGAATTAAGAGTTTGATTATTTTCACCATCTTTGTCTGGATCGGCATTTATATGGTTCATTTCATTACCATCAAATTCTATTATTACCTGGGCTGATCTAGAAAAACAATTTCATAAGTATTTCTTTGCTGGAATTCATGAAAAGAAGCTTACCGATTTAGTAAAATTGAGACAGCGTAATGATGAATCGGTAGAAAGCTTTGTGCAAAGGCTACGAGATGTAAAAAATAAGTGCTACAGCCTGGTGCTGGATGATCGGCAGCTTGTCGATTTGGCTTTCTAAGGGTTATTGCCACATCTCAAAGACAGATTTGCTTCTCAGGAGTTTGAAAGCCTCAATCATCTCGTGCAAAGGATCTCTGATCAAGATACTAGGGTTTTTGAACCTAAAAAGAATTGGAGTAAAAAAGTATCATTTATTGAAGAAGTAGGAGATTTTGATTCTGATGAAGAACCAGTTATCAGCTTAGCTGAATGGGTTAAGAATAAAAAGTTGATATCTTATCCCTTTGGTCAAAAAGAGCCAGAAAAGTTTACCTTTGATATCACCAAGGCCGATAAGATATTTGATCTTCTGCTTCAAGAAGGCCAAATTAAGCTATCACCTAATCATGTGATCCCATCGGCAGAAGAGTTGAAGAAGATCTTGTACTGCAAATGGCACAATCCAACTTCACACAGTACAAATGAGTGCAAGGTGTTCAGGCAACAGTTACAATCGGCTATTGAATCTGGGAGAATTAAGTTTGGTACTTCCAAGGCCCAGAAGCCGATGAAAATTGATCAACACCCTTTTCCAGCAAATATATTGGAGGCCAAAGGGAAGACCAAGGTATTAACGTCAGAGGCTACTGAGAAAAACGCATCAGTGGATCCCCAACATCGGATAACTACCGATGATGCAAAAAGTAAGGGTTTGCTGGGAGAAAACAGTAGTTCCAAAAATCCTCCTCGACCTGGCATTGTGATTACCCATCGAAGGCAGCAGGAGAGTTGGCGTCAGCAAAATGACCGATATCGACAACAGCAAGAAGAGAGACGTCGGGAAAAATGGCATCGGCATAAAGATCATTGGAGGTGCCCATTTTTCATCTATTGCTGGGAAGAAGGTATTAAATTGCCAACTATTGAAAATTGCCCTGAGTGCAATGGTTATTATGGGGTCAATCGGTCAGAAAGGAGGTTTCAACCTAGCGATCAGGGTTTATTTATTAATGAGCTGATCAGAGGCAGAGCATCAGTGCATGATCGGCTGGGGGGCAGACTAAGTGTACATGAGAGGCTTGGTAAACGCGCTGGATATTTTCTAAGAAATCAAGAGGAGCTTGAGGAGATGGCAAACGCAAGAGTTCCCGATGAAGAAATATTCTATAGGGACCCTAATATACGCCGTGTAGAATCAACTAGGACCTGTTATCAGCCAATTTGGAAAACCAAGTTTCCTTGATGGTGCCTGGAAGGTCTGACAAAGACACAGAGAAGGAGGATGCAACGTGAGCATCAGGAGGATTTATACCGAGAGGAAAATTCTTCCAATGAGAGGTCCGGTCATCAGCAGTGGCAGGTAAAACACAAAAATAAGGGTCCATCGGCAGATGTTAATATGGTATTCATGTTGCCGATGGAGTTTTTGGCACTATCTGATAATGAGGAAGAAGTTGTTCTCTCTGATCAAGTAGCTTAGTTGACACTAGATCCAATGATGGTAGTTTTTGAGAAACCTACTGATGACGAGAGACAGCATCTTAAGGCTTTGTTTGTGAAAGGTAGAGTTGATGGGCAGCCTATATCTAAGATACTTATCGACGGAGGGGCTGCGATTAATATTATGCCTTATGTGATGTATCGGAAACTTGGTAAGGGAGATCAAGACTTGGCCAAAACCGATATGATGCTGAAGGATTTTGAAGGCAATGTGTCACCGGCTAAAGGGGCGGTATGTGTCGAATTGACTATCGGCAGTAAAACCTTGCCGACGATGTTCTTTGTTATTAATGGTAAGGGTGCATATAATCTGCTTCTAGGGAGGGATTGGATTCATGCTAATTGTTGTGTTCCTTCTACAATGCATCAATGCCTCGTACAGTGGATTGGGGATAAGATTGAGTTTGTCCCTGGTGATTCTTCTTATATCATTGCATCGGCAGAAACAGATACTTATGAGCGAACTAAGTGCATATCAGGAGAAGTTTGGGAAAAAGAGTTCCTTAGAGTTGCTGATTATGAAATTCCACCGATCTAAGCAGTCGGTTATGAAGAAGAGTTTTAATGGATAGGTTTGCCGATAATGGAAAATTAGGTCAAGGGTTCACATCGGCAGATGATTTAGTAGAAGTAGATATTGGTGATGGCGATAGGCCAAGACCTACTTTTATTACTGCTAAGTTAGATTCCAAGTGTAAGCAGCAAATGACTGATTTGTTAAAAGAGTATAAAGATTGTTTTGCTTGGGATTATACTGAAATGCCTGGATTAGACCGATCGATAGTTGAGCATCGGTTACCTATCAAATCTAGATTTCGGCCACATCAGCAGCCAGCGCGCCGATGCAACCCTAATATACTTCCTGACATTAAGGCCGAAATAACTAAATTAATTGAGGCAAAGTTTATTCGGCAGTGTCGATATGCAGAGTGGATCTCTAATGTGGTTCCTATTTATAAGAAAAATGGAAAACTTCGTGTTTGTATTGATTTCAGGAATCTTAACAAAGCCACACCGATGGATGGCTATCCAATGCCGATTGCTGATTTGTTGATTGATGCTGCAGCCGGACATCAAATTATCAGCTTCATGGATGGTAATGCAGGTTACAATCAAATATTCATGGCTGAAGAAGATATTCCCAAGACTGCTTTCAGATGTCCAGGTCATGTAGGGTTGTTTGAGTGGGTAGTCATGACGTTTGGTTTGAAAAATGTCGGCGCTACTTATCAAAGAGCTATGAACTTTATTTTTCATGAATACATTGGCACATTAGTGGAGATCTATATTGATGACGTAGTGATTAAGTCTGGAGATATCACAAAACATCTAGCCGATTTATGAAAGATATTGGAGTGCACAAGGAAGCATGGATTGAAGATGAATCCTAATAAATGTGTATTTGGTGTATCGGTAGGTCAATTTTTGGGTTTTATGGTGCATCAGCGGGGCATCGAAATCAGTAGAAAGTCTATTAATGCAATTAACAAGGTGGTTGCTCCTGCCACTAAAACTAAATTACAGTCTTTGATCGGTAAGATTAATTTCATTAGAAGATTCATATCTAATCTGTCGGGAAGGATCAAGGCTTTCAATCCATTACTTAAATTGAAAGCCGATCAGGAATTTGTATGGGGAGCTGAGCAGCAGTTAGCCCTAGATGAGATTAAGAAATATTTGACAAATCCTCCAGTGCTAGTTCCACCTCAACACGGGAAACCTTTCAGGTTGTATTTGTCAACTGATGATACCGTTATCGGTTCGGCTCTTATTCAAGAATTTGAAGGGAAAGAGCGTGTTATTTATTATTTGAGCAGAAGATTAGTGGATGCTGAGACCAGGTATTCGGCCATTGAAAAATTATGTCTGTGCTTATATTTTTCTTGTGTCAAATTAAGACATTATTTGTTATCTGCCGAATGTACAATCATATGCAAAGACGACGTAGTCAAGTATATGCTGTCAATGCCGATATTAAGTGGTAGAATCGGCAAGTGGATTTTAGCATTATCAGAATTTGAACTACATTACGAATCAACTAAGGCAGTTAAGGGGCAGGTTATGGCTGATTTTGTCACTCAACATTGTAACACAGTGGACTCTCTGGAGGTTGCTCCTTAGACACTTTTCTTCGATGGGTCCACATGTGGCGAAGGAGCAGGTATCGGCATTGTGTTAATTTCACCTCAAGGAAGGAAGTATGAGTTTTCATTGCCGATTGTTGCTACATCGACAAACAATCAGGCTGAATACCAAGCCTTGATAAAAGGGTTAGAATTGCTGAAGGAGATACGTGCCGATGCTATTGAAATCTTTGGTGATTCTATGCTAGTTATAAATCAATTGGCTGGGATTTATGAATGCCGAAGTGAAGTTTTGATTTCGTATTATGAAAGGTGTTTGCAACTGTTGAAAGGATTTAGAGATTTTCGTCTTGAACATATTTCTCGACTGCATAATGAGGAGGCTAATCGACTAGCTCAGCATGCTTCAGGGTATCAGCCTATTCAGGAAGTGCTAACATCGGCAGTTGATACCGATGACTGGAGGAAGGAGATTGTCGATTATTTAAAGGATCCATATAAAAAGGTTGAAAGACGTATAAGGTTCCAAGCTACCAAGTATGTGCTCCTCGATGATGAATTATATTATCGAACTATAGATGAAGTTTTACTTAGATGTGTTAGCAGTGATGAATCGAAAAGCTTGATGGGTGAAATTCAAGAAGGAGTGTGTGGGGCGCATCAATCGGCTTTCAAGATGAAGTGGATGATCAGAAGGAATGGGTACTATTGGCCGACTATTCTTGAAGATTGTTTTAAATATTTTAAAGGATGTCAGGGGTGTCAAAAGTTTGGTAATATTCAAAGAGCGCCTGCATCAGCTATGAACCCTATAATCAAACCTTGGCCGTTCTGGGGATGGGCTATCGATCTCATTGGTCAGATTTATCCGCCATCAAGCAAAGGACATAAATTTATTCTGGTTGCTACCGATTATTTCACAAAATGGGTTGAGGCAATTCCTTTAAAAAAGGTGACATCGGCTAATATGATCAATTTTGTGAAAGAGCATATTGTTTACCGATTTGGTATTCCTCAGACTATCACTACCGATCAGGGCACTATGTTTACATCAGGAGAATTTGATGAGTTTGCTGTAAGTATGGGAATTAAAGTTTTAAATTCTTCTCCATATTATGCTCAAGCTAATGGTCAGGCTGAGGCTTCTAACAAAGGGATCATCAAACTCATTAAGCGCAAAATTGAAGAAAATCCTAAGAGGTGGCATACAGTATTAAATGAAGCCTTGCGATCATATCGGATGTCATATCATGGTGCAACCAAAGTGACGCCTTATCAGTTAGTATATGGACACGATGCAGTATTGCCTTGGGAAATTAAAACTGGCTCTAGGCGAATACGTTCTCAAAATTAGCTGACAGCCGATGATTATGATACTCTTATGAAGGATGAGTTGGAAGATGTGGCGGGTCATCGGTTAAGGGCTCTAGTTAGCATCGAAGAAAATAAGAGAAGAGTAGATAGATGGTATGACAAGAAGGTGAAGGTAAAGGAGTTTGCCGATGGAGATCTGGTCTGGAAATTAATTTTACCGATTGGGACTAAAAGTTCAAAGTTCGGAAAGTGGTCTCCTAATTGGGAAGGTCCATATCGGATAAATCAGTTTGTTTATGGTAACGCATATATTCTAGAAACCCTCGAAGGGGTCATGTTTTCCAGAGCGTTAAATAGAAAATATTTAAAGAAATATTACCCTAGTATCTGGATGGATGCATAAAAGTATAAGTGCCAATAACAGTCCTATCGGCTAGAATTATACAAGGATGTCAATGTTTCGTAAAGTGCCGATGCAATAGACAAGATTTACAAGTTTAACAAGGATTAGATAGCCAATATCGCACGCAGGCGAATCTGGTCGGCTTCCTTCATTTCTTTGATGTCTTCATCGGCAGCACCTTCCACAGGCTTGAGTTTTTTCTTCATGGCCAAGGCTTTGCGAGCCTGGGTGTCTCTTTCTTGCTAAAGGGCCTTAATGGCATTGGGTAGCTGGCTTTCTTCTTGTTGAGCATGAGTTAAGGCTGCCTCAACTTCTTTCAATTCAGCCAATAGGGCCATCTTCTTTGCCGATAAATCTAAGATTTCCTGCTTAAGTTCAGCGCCTGAAGTCTACAAGTTGCCGATGCCCTTGTGCTTCTCATCGGCAATTTGTTTCAGTTGTAGCATCTCTTCTTTGAGTTGAGCCTAAGCTACTCTATTGGCAATGCGTTGAGCAGCCCGTTGATATTGTAGTTGGCGGCTTTCTAAATGGGCTGCTGGGAAGAGTACTTCTTCAACATTGGCAGGGACCTGGCCATGGATTGTTTTGAAAATTGCCTTTGTGGGGTCCGAGTCATCTACAGTTGGGCGGTATCCTGCTGTAACAAGTTCAGGAGAGCTTCCAACTTGGACTTAGTTTCTGCCGATATTGTTCCCAGTGCAAGGGAAGAACTTGTTTCCTCTCCATCATCGTCAGAAACGTCAATGGCAAAGGAGAATAGGTTGTTTGGGGAGTCTTGTTCCTGAGGAAAAGAAAAGGAGGTCAGTTAAGGATAAGTATGAGTATTATAAATCAACTAGGTCGATCGGTTTACCTGTTTTAAGGCAATTTCCTGTGCTTGACTGGAGGAAGCAGCCTGGAGTATGCCATGTGGAGGATCGGCTGAGCTTGCCGATGGGATATCCACTGTGACCTCATCGGTGGTTGGCTCTTGGGGTATGATGACCAATGACATTGGGGCAAATGTGGGGATCGGCATGGACTTCTGTCGTTTTGGCTGTGCCTCGGCATCTGTTAAGGCTTTGCGCTTTGCTTGGGCATCAGCAATGGTTGGCTGGGGGGCATCGGCACTTGTTGGTTGTGAAGCTTGGACATCTGGTACGCTTGTCGATGTACCCATTTGTTGCTGCAAAACAAGTGTAAGGTATGATATTTAACAGATAAAATGAGAAATCAAAGGGATACCTCTGAAGGTTTGTTAGAAGAAGTGGTGCTTGATATCGGAGGAATTGCCGATGACGATCCAGCAGCGGCTCTTACCCCCTGATGATTAATGTTAATACAGTTTGTGATCGGCATAAGTAGAAATAAACAGGGTTATTACCTTGAATGCCTTGACCAAGGTTGTAGCAGCAGCCGATGGAGTGGCCCTAGCTGTAGCCAATTTGGACTTGGAGGTGATGGTCTTGGTACGGATCTTCTGGTGAGTCAAAGCAGCTAAGGTGGGGGCGTTGTAGCCGATCGGTGATATCGGGGAAACAGGCCAAAGATCAAAGGGTTTCCCACTTTTGCTCATAGTTGGTGCTGGGTTGTTAACCTATCACGAGAAAGTTAGTTATCGATATATGAAAGGAAAAAGCAGAAGGGAGCTAAAAGGAACTTACTGCGTCATTAGGAATGACGTATTCAGGGTCGATCATGTGCCGATATGTGTGAGCAGATGTTGCAAACAGTTGTTCCCTCCACTCTCGCCACCATTGCTTATATGATTCGGTGATGAAAGATACTGGCGTCTAGACGGATATATCGACATTTGTAGTATCGGCATCGGGGGAGAGTTGCACTACCCTACTCCAATCTGTTCTGCAGGTGATTATTTCTCTAGGTTTGATCACATCGTTAAAACAAAGTTTGATTGGCAGTTGCCCAAAAGCCAATTGATGGGATACTGCCGATGGGTTGTAAAACTCATATGTGATATTGGTGTTTTTCCCGCTACCGAATGTGTTTACTGGAATTGCCCTAGGAGTAATGATGGCCATCATGAGTTCATTATCCTGATTCAGAGTGTCATCGGCAAAGTTAAAAAGAAGGGGGAATCTATTTTATTCGTCAATGTAAGGTACCCAAGCCCTATGATCACGAGAAAGACCATTGTAGAAGCTTGAAAGAATCTGTCGATCTGGTCTTCATTGGCCTCTGTTCTAGGGAGGACAATTATGGCTTCACCAAAATTGAGGGGTGAGCGTGTTGCCGATTCCTCGTCCCCAAGCACATGGTCTTCAGCAATTTCTCATGGGAATTGTTGGGCAAAGAAGTCCCATTGCAATCGTTTGTGCATATGGGTATTCAGCCATATGTTGATGAACCACCACGGGCCTCCTAAGTTGCCGATGGGTTCGCCAAGCAAAAGTTTCTGAGACACTTGATGAAGAAGATGATAAGTGGAGCTCAGAAGGTATCGGCCAAGAGGGAACCTTACACCATTGGCCAAGGTTCAGCAGCGGGGAGGAAAGCGTTGGTTGGTCCAACTGATCAACCACAGAAGATAAATTTTTCTAACCACATATTCAAGAATGTGGCATGTTCCCTCTGGTTAACTGTCCTAGTCTTCTGGCATTCTTAAATGTATCCTGTCCAACTGCCGATGTTGCGGGTATTCACCCTATATTCAGATTTTCTGCCATAGATGGAGCCTTCATCGGCAGTTGAAATATCCAAACCAGTGAGCATGTAGACATCGGCAAGTGTGGGAGTAGCTGGGCCATGTCCAAACATAAAAGTGTTTGTTGTGTCTGACCAGAAGTAAGCAGCTGCAATCATCATTGACTCATTCTTCTGCATATCGGCAATAGATAGCCTAATGCATTGGTCTAGCTTCCGTTCTGCCCAGTGTACTTGCATTGACCTATTAACCCTCAAGTACCAATCTTTCCACCCTTTGGTGGTTTTGGGCCAAGATCGGAATGTATCTTTCCATAAATTCAGAGAGAAATTTTGGGCTCTAAAGGGGATTCTGTTAACCTCTGCATTAATCAGATCAGTTGGATCTGGGTTGCCCATTGGTCCTAGGCATTGGACATACGGCTGATCGGTTGGAATAACTAATTTGTTGTGCAGTTCCTAAGTTTAAAGGATTCAGAGAGCAAAAGAAAAGAAAAATCACCAACTGTATGAACTTGCAAAAACTAGGGGAATCAAGGTAAAAGGTAACGGAAGTGGAACAAACCGTAGGGACGTCGAAGTTGATTGCCATTATCCTGAGGAAGATGGGGGCACGAGCCGGAGACTTGAGGTTAACGCTGGAGAAGAGTTCTTGTTGGTTGAGGTCGCGTAGTTGTTCGTCGGAGTCGCCGCCGGAAAGAGAAAATGTCAAAGATTGGAGTCTGAGGGTAGAAGACGAGCGTTCCAGAGAAATCTATTTATAAGCCGCTTGGAGTAGGGGTATTTTGGACTTATCTCTATGCCGCGCGCAGGTAGGTTGAGGTGGTTCAGATGGATATGGTAACTGTTCGCACGATAATCAGGGAATTGTACAGATGAGTTGATGGCAAGTAATCATGACTTGGAAGAGATATCGGTACAGGATATTTTAATTCTGAAAGTGGCAGCATTATTATGTTAGAATCTTGCCGATGGATTATTGTTTCGGTATCTTAACCATAATCAAGGCAAGAGTGGTTGGCGATTGTGTGATATTTGCTGAGGTGCGTGAATCAGGATTAGATTTGATTAGATTTGATAACAGATCAAGTTTTGGCTTGGAGGATGAGTTACGATAATTGGGCGAAGGCAAACGTTATCTGGAGTAAATTTCAGAGCATTAATGGTTTTATACTCTGAAATTGGGGGGCATATGTTGACACCGTTTTTTGCACAATGATCAGAGTGAGCTAATCGGCAGGAAGAAAGTTACTGTATACACTGACAGTCGATGAAAAACAGCTTGTAAAGATAATTGCCGATGAATGGTGGTGATCGATGGAGAGGTTGATTTAGACTCGGGCGTTGCCGATAAGGTTGGAGATGTTATTGTCGATGCCGATGAAGGAAGGCTTGAAGGCTACTGCCGATGAAACAGGAAGTATGCCGATGGAAAGGAGGTCGGTAAGATTTCCATCATAATCGAGGCGAACAGGGAAATAGATAGGAGTTGATTTCCTTTTTTATATTTGTTAGAGTGTGATTCATGTAAGAGTCGTGTGTTTCCTTAGATTTGGACTTGGTGTCCTAGTTGTGTTTGGCTATGCCTCTTTAGATCAGGGTATAAATATAGATTGAGGGGCAATGTAAAAATAAGATATCAATATCAAAACCAATTTTTACTCATATTTTGCATCTACTTACTTTTCGGCGATTTCATTAATTTGTATATTTTCCCTTTTTACGAGTTCTCATTGATTCGGCGAGTTGCATAGCTTTAGTGCGACCTTCGGCGATTCTCGAGTTCCGCGTGAGTACCTCTTGGCCGTGGCTTCCGAGCGTATCACTGTTGTTAGGACCAAAGTGCTTGTATCTTCATCCTTGTCGATTAACAGGTCAAATCGACTGGCACGCTTTGGATATCGATTCGAGTATTAGCCCTTTGTGTTTGTAGATCTACTTTTGCATCAACACCAGTAAAGGCCCGTGGGTGCCCAGGCACCCCCTCCAATTTTAGAATCTCTTTAGGACTGGCAAAATTTGGCCCTATGGGCACCCCCCATGGCCCAAGATGAGGCACCCCCACCAGCCCAAAAAGCCCATGTCTACGCCATTCCTTCCAGGCTCCAGCCGAATCCACACAACGACGGGAAGTTTCGCTCGTGTGGCCACCCCGTGTGACGCTTCGCCTGACGACATGGCTTGTGGACGTCGGACATGGGATTGCGGACACCTCGGCCAGTCGCCCTCGCCTGCCTCACTAGATCAATCTCTAAGCAGCCATGGACATCGCGTTGCGCGGTCCTATGGCCTAGCCGTGCCGCCCGGCGGCCGTCGCAGCTGTCCACGAGCATAGAGTCGCCCTTGCTCATTCGCTCAGCGGCCCAGGCACTAGGTACCGAGCGTTCGAGCAGGAGCCACCATAGAATCGCCGATCCCCTGTCCGTGTCCCCATCGCGGCATCACCCAACAGTCGGTGCCCAGTGAGTGTTTATCTAGTTATCCTCAAGTTAATCCCCAACCAAATTATTTATATGCGAAATTGTGAACTATAATTTGGTTAATCCCCAATCAAATTATTTATATGTGAAAGTGTGAGCTGCAATTTGATTATGACCTATTTATATGTGAATTTAGAACTGCAATTTGATTAGGATCTCTAAGAGGTAATGCAATGTATCTACTTTCATCAATAGTCAATTCTACATCTCCTTTGCAAAATAAATGACTTATTTGTTCTCTTTTCTTTGGACCACATATTTTGCTATATGGGATATCTTATGTTATAAATATCATTTTTATTTTATCATAAATGGTGAGTGTTATTGTTCTTGCCCCTACCATTACTAGAAGTTGAATTTTAAGGTAAAAAATTGCGATTTAGTTATGATATTTGTTTGAACATTATATAGGTCACTATATTTATGATGAAGTTGGGCAGCCCCACCCATTTGCTCTAGCTTCGCCAAGGCATCCGTCACTCTGAATGTCGCCCGCCCCACTCCACCGCGCTACTGTCGCCTACCCCCACCACGTGCCCCAACCCCTACCATTCGCTCCTCGCTCCAGCAAGTCACGTGCCTCTCGCTCCTCCGTCCACCTGCCCCCTCCCCCGGCCTGCCCGACACTTGCCGCACCCGCACCGCTCGCTCCCATGTCGACGCGCATGCTGCCTATCTCTGCTCTCCCCAATCTCGCCCTCCCCACCTCTTGATCTCTTTCTCACGTTCGCTGGCAGAAGAGCGCCTCTCTCACCTCTTCCCCAACCCTAGTGTCATCGAGATGCCTCGTCGCTGTGGGCCACTGCCACCGCCCCTGCCGATGGCCGCTAGGTGCAGGTGCCGGGGTGCTTCATCTCATCCCCGGTCAAGCCAAGGGCACCCACAAGCGTGGCCCGATGCCTGTGGTGCTCATGCGCCGCCACTCGCCGTCCGCTCCCACCCGATGCCCGGAATTGACCGGCCCTAGCCCCCCTATGTTGCAAATATATGTTATAAGTGTTTCAGTTGTTTTAGAGATATGTTGCAAGTGTTTCATATGGATGTTACAAAAGTAGATCGGGATGTTGCATATGTTACAAGTATTTCAAAGGTATGTTGCAAGAGTTTGTTCAAAGTGTTTAATCTGTTTCAGACATATGTTGCAAGTGTTCTATCTAAATGTTGCATATGTTGCGAACATATCGCATGCTCCAAATGTTTTATCTGATTCAGTCATATGATGTAGCAAATGTTTCATATTGCAAGTGCAGATCGCCGGTGTCGGTGTTGACGAGGGTGGTAGGGCCAGGTTGTGGCCACCGACAAGAGGAGGAGGCACAAGCCTTGTGGTACCGTAGGGGAAAAATGCGGAGGCGAGTCATCCGGGTGCCATGGAAGAGGCGAGCGCAGGCGGTGTGGAAGAGGCGAGAGCAGTGCCGTTGTGAAAGAGGCGGGGCAAGTCTTTCGAGCGGAGTGGAAGTGGGCGCGGGAAACGGAGCAGGCACAAACGGAGCACGAATCCAACCAGACGGGGTAGAGTAGGCGCGGACGTCCAGGCGCTAGTCTCAACGGTAAGAAAGTCCAAACAGCAGACCCTACACTATAATAGAATGGTCCAATAAGGCCCATGTAGATGTCAGACGAGCTCACACTTTGGGCCGATAGTGGAACTGGATAGGACGATATAATAAGGCCCAAAAAGAATAAGAAGGTAGCTCCTGTGGACGTCTCGTCAAATATATCCAATCGGTCATTGGTTCTCTGAGCAGGCAAAATACATCGCGCGTTGACTGTGTCGGTAACAGTGTTCTGTGAGAGGAGACGGAGTTCTTGGATTGCACGCTTATTATACTATTGTATAGATGTCTGAGAGGATGGTCCATCTAGATTCAAAAGCACAAATTATGTATGAGTTTCAAAAGAAAATGTAAAGAATTATCTCCGTACATATTCATCTAGTCCTCTAAAAGCACAAATTTCTTTTGAAGTTTCCATAGACTCCAAAGAGCAACCGAAGAGAACATATATATATGACACCATTTCTCTTTTTTACTTAGCCAAAATTTCCCTATAGAATCTAAAAAGCCTCCAAGATCTCTCCCGAAAACCTTTGAGACGTCAGCCCACAACTATTTAGGGTCTGTTTGGATTCATAGGGCTAAAATGTATAGCCTGTTCATTTCGGCTGAAACGATAGTGGATTATTACTGTTGGCTGGTTTGGTGTGAGAGAAAGCCGATCGTAGATTATTACTGCTGTCTGATTTGGTGTGAGAGAAAAATACTGTTATGGCTTATAATCTACGATTGTTTAAGCGAACAGGCTATTAGTCCACCGCTTTTAATCACCTTTTATCCCTCGTGCCCTCATGAATCTAAACAAGAGAACTAATAGTGGGGCCTAAACTTTAGTCCACTCGTTTTTCATTATCCCCTCCAAGGTGGGCTAAAGAAGACTAAAAGTAATCCCTTCGTAACAAAAGATGCATATTACCCTAGCCACATTCTCTTAGGTAGTGTTTAGTTCCCAAATTTTGTTAAGATTCACCGTCACATCGAATCTTTGGACGCATGCATGAAGCATTAAATATAAATAAAAAATAAAACTAATTACACAGTTTAGACGAAATTCACGAGACGAATCTTTTAAGCCTAACTAGACTATGATTGGACACTAATTACCAAATAACAACGAAAATGCTACCGTACCATTTTCCCAAAAAAAAATCGCCATCTAAACAAGGCCTTAGTCATGTGTACTTGAGTATGGACAAATAGGTCATGATAGGGTACATAACTAATCCCATAAATCAAACAACCCCCTAAACTTTAGCTCCTTCATTCTGGCTAATCTTTAGCTTAGGACCAAAGTTTAGTCTTATGAATCTAAACAGGGCCTTAGCAATCGCGCAATCAAAGAACAAGTGATTGACATATAACTTGAGTTTTTCAACTGAACCCTGTCAAACATATCATGACCATCTTATACATAATGCACACCACGCGCTTAGTTGATCTTTTACATCTTCTACAAGTTGATATTTACAAAACAACATATACAACACTACTTGTTCAGTAAAGTAAAGAAGCACATCACTACACTACCCTTAGTTTCCAGTTTACGCTAAACACCGTACATGCCACACGCACGATCAAAGGTTATCCAAGTTTTCCTTCCTTACATGAAAAAAGGATAAACAGGTTCCAAACTTAAGAAACGTTTGGCAGGTTAAGGTTATGGCCACTGGGGGAACGGTTACGGTTCGGCGGTTCGCCAGGACGCGTCACAGCATGAGGCCGAGCCGCTCGCTGGCGACGTCGCACTTGACAGGCGCGAGCCCGACGCGGCCGCGCTCCAGGTCGTACTCGACCCACAGGTTCATCTGGTGGTGGTGCCCGATTACGTACGCCGTCAGGGGCACCATGTCCGCGTTCCCGAACGTTAGGCACCACACGCCGTCGGCTCCCCGGTGCTCGCCGGGCACCTTGTACAGCAGCCTGTCCCCGGCCACCGACATCTCCGCGCCATTGAACATCAGGGTCACGGGCGGGAGCCTCGCCGACGGCGGCGAGCGCCCCGCGGGCACGTGGAAGCAGGTGTCGAGCGCTTCTTGGAATGCGAAGCTGGGGTCGTCGAGCGCGGGGAGGAGGGGCTTCGTTTGTTTCAAGAACTCGGCTTTCAGGGCGGAGTATGCGTCCCCGAGGAGGAAGGTGAACTGCGTGCCGGAGTCCACCATCGTCTGCCCTGCGCCGGTGTGGTCCGGCGCGAGCACCGACGCCGGGATTGGCAGAGGCTTGCCGCCGACGCGGATGCCGAGGAGCTGGACCGAGTAGGCCACGCGGTCGAAGTAGGGGAGCGGCAGGGTGGGCTGATACAGTGGCGTGTAGTTGAGCGGCAGAAAGGGGAGGTCGCTGTGGCCGAGGAGCAGCACGCCGGCGTCGTCCCGGTCGGAGATGCAGTACGAGAAGCGGCGCGTGCTGGCCTGCGTCACGAAGGAGAGCGTGCCCCTGTTCATGCCCAGCAGCCCGGCCGTGGCGACGCCGTCGGGGGAGGAGTCATACGCGGTGGACATGCAGCCGAACGCGGACCGCAGCGGAGGCGCGTCGCCGACGGCGAAGACGTCGGTGGCGAGGGCGCCGTCGGAGGCGGACCCGTCCGCGTAGGACAGCGACACGCGGCACTGGCGCGAGGCCCCGTCGCAGGACGGCGGCGCCGGCAGGTCCCGGGAGCTGCACTGCGCGGAGCCGCAGGGCACGGCGGCGAACGTGGCCGAGGCCCGCGGGCGGAACGACTCGCCCATGGCGGCAGCGCCGGCCGCGGCGCCCCCCTGGCGCGCCGTCGCGCAGAGCAGCCAGGAGAGCTCGCTGCCGGTGTCGAGCACCATGGTGACGTTCTGCGGCGGCGTGCCGACGGCGAGCGAGACGGTGAGGCTGACGTTGTGGTGGAACCGCAGCTTGCTCGGCGGCCGCGGCAGCGCCCCCGCCGGCACCTGCCGCGCTCGCAGCGGGAACGCACGAGGCTTCGCGCCCGGCCTCGGCGGCTCGCCGGCGACGGACCACGGCCGCGGCACAGCGACGAGTAAGACGAGGAGGAGACAGACGAGCAGCGGAGGGGGCATGGTGGTGATTGCGACCTGCGGCCGGGGGGCTATGCGCGCATGTGATGCGAGGGTGGTGATGGGTTCTTGTGTTGGATTCGCGGGTGGGGTTTCCGTTTCGCCCGGCTCGCGGTGGATTTTATGGAGGTGGCGCGCGCGAGCTAGGCGCGAGCGCGCAGCGCAGCACAGTGGTCAGTTGAGGGGTGGTGACGCGGAGTGATGGGTCATGGGATGGCCGGATGGAGGCGAGGGGGGGGCAGCCTGCCGGGGCGAGACGCGTCACGCGTGCCTATCGCAGGGGCGAAGCGGCCGCGTCCTTCTGCCTGTCGTCTTGTGGTTTCGGTACTGGCGACGCCAGCAGGGCTAGTCACGGATATTTTTGTAGCTTCCTGCCACTCTGCGATGCAAGTTCTTAACCGCTCCAAACTACTGTGTAGTACGGGTCGTAGCCCTTAGGAGTGCAAACGTCACGATAAAAATCTACACGTGCCCCACGACATCTTGCAACAGTAGGTCATTTGTCAATTTGGTGCCCCTGTTGGCAAGCATTGGTGGCGATTGATAAAAAATATGGCGTGTTTCTGGGAGCGGACGCAGTGCGGTGTCTTTGGTGCACTGCGAGCTCGACAGGTATCGATCGATGGTTGCGCTCCACCGTACTCCGCTTACAGGTTCGACTCACTGATGGTCTTTCCGCACGGCCGCAACTTTGGCCTATTTTGCGCCGAAAACAAGCACCTTTTGCTAAAGCACTTCGACTAATGTACATCTCATGATTAATTCGCCGTAGGTACGTATTGTCCGGAACAAAAGAGCATAAAAAGATACTAGGCCTTTGGCCGGTGGCATCATCGGCAGCAACATGAATCGACTGTGATCTTTTTACCGTGAGGTAGAAACCATAACGATTTCAATTTCCAGTTGAAACTTGCCCAACCAATTGTCCAATCACCCCATCCCCTCCGTGGGAGTACGTCGATCCATCGGAGTTATGCTCTCATCTAGCGCCCAGGACTCGGCAGGGAGGGATCCATGGAATGGAAGCTCCCAGTGGCCAGTGGTGGTAGTATAAAGTATACGCGTGCAGCTCGCATGAAAAGGGTGCGGTAAATGCGATGCCTGCCTTCCGTTCCAAGCAGGGGAGGCAGCGCATTGAAGCTACCTAACCAAAGCAAGAACCGCAGATTAAAAGGCGAGCTCAAGCCTGAACCTTTTCGCCCTGGGTGCAAGCCATTTGCCCATTTATTATTCGCCACCCGTCAGCGCGACGCGGTGTGCCGGTTTCTGCTCGCCGTCGCGCCGACCCTCGCTGATGCTCGAGTTCAACAGCTCACCGCCGAGCGACCGCTCCCGCGCTCTGGAGTCCGAACACGCCGCGCGGCGGAAGCAATGCTCGCCACGCGCCGTCCTAACCGGCGTAGTCCGGGAGCTTTTGTTAGCTACAGTAATCATGGCCCTCTCCACCAGTCCCAGCTCGATTACACACCACACACACTGCTCCAGCTCTACTACTGACACTTTGATTATATATTTAATGGTAGGTGTGGACGTGTGGTACGTGTACGTGTCTTGGTTAGCGCGGGCATAAATTCGAAACCGCCGGTACCTCCACAGCACGCAACGCATAGGACACTGTAATGTGCAGAGCACGAGTTAAGAAGATTTCCTCCGCTGTCTGTCCTCACTCGCTTTGATCACTGTAAACAAAACAGAACGGAGAACGTGCACGGTGGGGGCACCGGGGCCGGGGGATAGAAGCAGGAATGGCCTCGGAGAAGGCGGCGTATCGTGTATTATTTGCTACTAACTAGTTTGATGTAAGAGAAAAATATTATTACTCTATTTCTATTTCTAATACAAAAAGTCAAAAACAAAAGAAACGCCGATATCGTGGGGAACTTACAGCTTGCTCAAGGACCGAGCCCACTCGTGGCTGCACTGCACGCACGACGTTACAGATCCGTTGTTTCAGGGGCCGCTCTGCAAGGAAGAGGAAGGGTGCGTTTGGTTCGTACGGGAAAATTTTAGTTCATGTCCCATTGAATGTTGGACACATGTATAAAGTATTAAATATAGATGAAAAAATAATTAATTGTATAGATTGTGGCTAATTTGCGAGACGTATTTTTTAAGCCTAATTAGTCTATGATTTGACAATGTGGTGCTACAATAATATATGTGCTAATTACGAATTAATTAGGCTTAATAAATTCGTCTCGTAAATTAGTCTCCATCTATGTAATTAGTTTTATAATTAACTTATATTTAGTTCTTCTAAATAGCATCCGAACATTCGATGTGACGTGGACTAAAATTTAGTCACGGAACCCAATACCCCCGAAGTTTTGCCATCCATGGCCGCTCTACGGTATAGCTAGGTGTAGTGTAGGGGTAGCCGCAGCTGGAAACAGCGCAGCTGCAAAAAGGTTGATGATGCATCCGGCTGCTTTCCGTCCTGGGCCTCGTTTAGATTGCGAAAAAATTTCAACCTGATAAATAGTAGTATTTTCGTCTTATTTAACAAATATTGTCCAATCGTAGATCAACTAGGCTCAAAAGATTTATCTCGTGATTTTGAACTAAACTGTGCAATTAGTTATTTTTTTTACCTACATTTAATAGTTCATGTAAATGGCTAAAAATTGATGTGATGGAGAGAGAGTGAACAAACTTAAAATTTGAATGGCATCTAAACAAGCCCCTAGGACACATTACCATGTTCAATGAGCTTTCCAAGGTGATATGGATCCAGACATTCAGGTAGGTACGTGACACGTCGAGCGCGCCGTGAGCCGCCCAGGTTGACGGCCGTCCAGCACTCGCTCGCCTTGACTTGTCGGTGTCGCCCACGGGCCATGGTCATGGTCCATGCCCCTGCTCCGCGGCGGTTGTTCGGTGAGGAAGACAGCGGCAGCTCTCGCGGACTGATCGGGATCACGTTCAACGTACCACTGGAATTAATCGGTCGGCGACTCGGCCGTCCCTAATTGGCAGCTAATCAGCAACCGAGCAACGAGCCAAAAGATACAAAATTAAATGATGTTGTGTTTAGTGTTTAGTGTTTAGTTCGTGAATTTTGAGAATTTAGCTACTGTAGCACTTTCATTTTTATTTGGTAATTAGTGTTCAATCATTGACTAATTAGACTCAAAACGTTCGGTCTCGCAAATTTCCAATCAAATTATGTAATTAGTTTTTTTCGTCTATATTTAATGCTATATGTACGCAAGATTTGATGTGACGACTACTGTAACCTGTGTGGAAAACTTTTTGGCTGCTACTGCTACGACAATAGTAATACCATGCATAGCCACGTTCGTTTCTCTTACAAAACGTACTATTTCAACAGTTAAAGGTATGGCTTTTCACGAACTGGGCCATCATGACGGTCGAGCTCATCATTCGACTGGTATAGCCAGGTCCATCTCATCGCCTCATCGGCACGGGATGACGGGACGGGACGGGACGGTCGAACGATGTCGTCACTGACATGTGATGCATGCGCTGTTCTTGCACGATTGTTCTAGCTAGCTTCTGAATCGGGCCGGGCCCAGGGGTAGGTGGAGTAGTATTGCCGCTGCACAGCACGAACCGGCAGGCACTGCTGCTAGTCGGTCGACGATGAGTGGGGCCATGAGTCATCAGTCATGGACCATCCATGTCCGGCCGCATGACTAGCAACATCATGCCATAAAGGTCATGGCTCGAACCCGCGTAGCACGTCAAGGGATGCGGATGAGCGGAAGGACCAAGGGCGCCCGGGCGGTGCACAGGTGTGGCGCTGGATCAGCTCGATCTAGTTGCACGGTTGGGAGTCGCTCTTGCGAGGCCATGGCTGTCTCTGGCAGTGGCGCTGCTGCTCCAGGGGATTCCCAGAAATCATGGCGCGCGCGCGCGCCCGGTTTTACTTGTCGACGGAGGAGCGAGCGGCGGCTGGACGGGGAGGTCAACTAACTGGGTCACTGTGTGCGCGCGCTTGTGCATGCGTAGCAAAGCCCAAAGTGCACGGGGCGTGGGCGCAGTCCTAACCGCTACGGTGTGTTACTGTTAGAGCAAGTACAATAGTATATTATAAACCGACTAAATGCTGAAGTGGAGAAGAGAGAAGATGAGCGGACTGTAAGCTTACAGCCGGCTTGGGCACACAAGAACTAAGAAAGTCTGTGAAAGAGACAAGTGGGTCATGTATTAACTGTAAAGAGCCAACTACTATATGAGTGGGCTGAGAGAAGGCTGCAAAGAACCTTACAGCCAATAAATCGGCTGTATTATTAGCCTTGCTCTTAGGTCGCAACAAGGTTGGTTGTGTTTGTTAATGTCACTACACGTGTGCACTTCGCACTAGTTTTTTTAGTACCGTACTTCCTAAATAATGGCCTCATTTGGCTTACCCCATATTCAGCTTATTCGGCTTGTTTTTTCAGCCAAAATAGTGTTTTTCTCTTACAACAATTCAACCGAAACAATATTTTTCAGCCAGTTTCAGCCAAAATTCAGACCAGTAAACGAGACCAATAAACCTAGCTAGCTAGTACCAGGGCTTGTTTGGTCCATTAGACCTAATTTTAGTTCTTGTCCCATCGGATGTTTGGACGCATGCATAGAGTATTAAATATAGACTAAAAAATAACTAATTATACAGATTGCGACTAATTTGCGAGACGATTTTTTAAGCCTAATTAGTCTATGATTTAACAATATGGTGCTACAGTAAATATGTGCTAATAACGGATTAATTAGGCTTACTAAATTTGTCTCGTAAATTAGTCTCCATCTGTGTAATTAGTTTTATAATTAACTTATATTTACTTCTCCTAATTAGCTTCCGAACGTTTGATGTGACATGGACTAAAATTTAGTTCGTGGAACCAAACACCCCTAGTTCTCTTGCATGAGACCACTCTCTAATCTTGACAGTTTCATTAATTAACTAATTCAAATATGCATATAGTCCGTGCTACCTAGGGTATCTTGGTTAGCGCGGGCACAAATTCAAACAAGGAAACAAAAGAACAGTATGGCAGTGACCACACTCTGCGAAGTTGACAAGATTTTGGCCCCGTTTGGCTGGGCTCCCGCGTGCTCCGGCTCCCACACTGTAGCAACACTGTAGCCAGAGCCGGAGGAGCCCAAAAACAAGCTTCTCCAGCTCCGGTGGTGTTAGTGAGAGAGGAAACGAAGAGAGAGAAAACCGGCTCTGATGAACAGTATCCGCACAGGACGATGAACAGCTCACAGCAGAGGGAGCCGGAGCCTCCTGTAGCTGTACCAAAGGGGGCCTTTGTTTCGCTCCGGAGAAGCAGGAGCCTGGTATCCCCGTAAACAACACTGCTGTCAGCGGGGTTACAAGCACGGATAGACTCACAGACAATGTAATCCCCTACTTCTATTATAAGAACTAGCTGAGGCGCACTGGACACATATGTTAGGTTTCACTGAAATGGTACGAAGCATGGAATAGAGCGGTAAATACATAGGATGACATCTTGCGCATTCACGTCAAACTAATACGTACAGCAAAAGCGCTCAAGAACTGGAGGAGGAAATCTCTGGGTGGGCACAAGATTACTTGGGCAATTCTCAACATAACACTGGTGTGGGGGTACGATCCTGGATACCCACGGCAGACTACATGGGCTATGCCTCCAGAGGCAGTCCAGCCCACAAGACGAAGCCTTGTGGGGCACGACATTGCTTGGCGCGTCCCGCAAGACACCGAGAAGATATCCTGAAGATACTACAAGATCTGTTATGATACGTATGATCCCATGAATCCTGTAATCTATTATTACTTTTCAGTTATCTTCTAAGTCTAACCGGCTTGTAACCCTGCCCCCAGACTATATAAGGCGGGTAGGGACCCTCTCTAATTACACGCAATATCATACGATAGCCAATACAATCCAACAGACAACAGGAGTAGGGTATTACGTTGAGCAGACGACCCGAACCTGTCTAACTCTTGTGTCTCTGTTGCCTTCTTGTTCTCGATTACACGCATTTCTACCGATCAATCTACCTTCGTGGGATACCCCTCGGAGGACTATCGATGATATTCTATCGATAGTTGGTGCGCTAAGTAGGGGTGTGCGTGTTGTTTCCATGTCGAACAAGATGGTATGTTTTGTAGGCTCTTCGTCTCTCCCACAGCCTGGCCAGATCTTCATGGTCGGATCGATCTCCTGGATCATCAACACTGATGGAGTCGGAGAGCTCATCGAGCCGGTGCAGATCAATACTGCGCCGATCACCCCAATGCCTGCGACTATAGATCCAATCTCAGAACTACCTCCAAGGTCGCCTTCGTCGACAATTCGCTGCCTACTCCCTCGCTACCCAAGAAGGCAAATCAACAACGACAATCTGATCGTATCCATCAATCAGGTTGGCCAGAAGCTCACCGATTGCTGCTCCGTCGTAGAATCGGCTCTGACCACTCCGATCCAGCGTCGACCATCCTCCAATTCAGATCTATCGGAGGTGGATTAGGAAACTCCAGTGGTTATGGCCCTACCCTTTGGGCTCACCAGCATCACCGTCGCCTATCAAGATGCCCTAAGGGGCAAATTCGCCGATCAGGTGGGAGATATCCAAACTCTCGCCGACCAGATCGTCGACCAGCTCTCGCCGGCTGTCAACATGCTACACGTCGCCCGACGCCCCAAAGCATCCCTCCAAACCATCCTGGAGGAAAATCTAGACTCCGAGTCCCATGGCTCTACGGAGACTATCACCGAAACCACCGTCGTACAACCTCCTTTCCCTCCCTTCCATGGAGGCAGAATTTTCAACGTCAGTGTCGACAGTCCCCCACGGGATGGGAAAACCGAGGAGGACCGCGTCGCCCGCATCAACAGGAATGTTAACCGTGCGTAGCGCAGAGCAAATGAGGCTGCCATTGTGCTAGCCGAGGCTGCTCGCAACAATTAGCTCGACTCGCAAGGACGACCACACCCACTCCAATGCAACCTCAATGATGAATTTGTCCGTGTTGACGTCCGTGACATCTATAAGACCCCGAGCGCCAACTTGGTCGTGACCACCAACGAGCTCGCCCGGCTCCCGCAGACACCGGAGGTCGCCAAGGTCGCTGCTATGCTTAAAGCAGCACACTGCCAGGTCAATGAGATCCACCAGGATCATAGACCTTCCTACTCGACGAGCTCGATTCGCTGATCCACCGCACCAAGATCTAATCGCCGCCCCAGCCAAAGTCGTTTCGCCGACCAGCACCACGATGATGGACAACATCTCTAGGACAGAGCTAGGGGCAATCGCATCGACCAACCTCGCTAACACGACTAGGAAGTCGACCAGGACGTCCGAGCGCACATCAACAATCTCTGAGATGCACGACGTCATTTCGACGAGCGCCGTTTCTCTCACCACAAAGAAGAAGTACGCCGCCATCAAGTGTACGAGCAAGAGTTCAGTAATCCAGACTCAGCCCTCTAGCCGCTCAACATTAGTAACACCGCAGATCATGATGGCGACGATCCCGAAGGGCCCTGAGCTTTCACGTAAGAGCCTTTGAATATCAAGTTAGAGCCATCTACACTTATGATCTCTACATCATCTACCCCAAATATGCATTTGAATCAAAGATCACACAATTGAGCCACTGATAGCAAATTGAAGTTCAAGCTCTCAACTAGCAACACATTGGAAATGCTCATGTCATTGGATATGTAATCTTACTAAGTCCTTTGATCTTGCCTTTGCCATTATCACTAAATGTGATACTATCATAACCATCATTGCCATTGGTATTGATTGAGTTGAACATTCTTGCATCACTGGTCATATGTTGAGTGCACCCACTATCAAGAACCCAATGTCTTTCTCCAACTTTGTAATTGACCTACAAAAAAAGATCAATTCTTTTTAGGTACCCAAACTTGCTTGGGTCCTTGAAGGTTAGTAATCAAGCTCTTTGACACCCAAATAGCTTTCTTCTTTGAGCCCATCTATGGTGCACCAATGAACTTAGCCTTCACACCATTTATATCCTTAGTAAGCACTTAGAAGGAGTCAAGCTTAATAGAGGATACATTGGCTTGAGGCCTCTTTTTTATGCACTTTTGCTCTATATGACCAACTTGCTTACAACCAGTGCAAAACCAATAATTGTTCTTCACAAAACTAGTCTTGTGAGAAGCAAAGGCCGTCTTATCTTTCTTGGGGGTATAGACCAATCTCTCTTTATAGAGAGAAGCTCTTTGGCTACCCAAATATATAAGCAAGCAGTCCTCACCACCATAGGCCTTAGCCAAGGTGTGATTGAGCTCTTTTACCTCCTTCTTGAGTGTCTCATTCTCAACCATTAGTGAGGCATCACAAGTGAAGCCATCACCACTAGATGAGCTAGAAGTGGATATGCTATAAGAAGGGTTAGTGGGAGCAACAATGATAGGCTTATAGAATGATTCATCAAGTATATCACAAGTTAAGCCTTTGTCACATGTTATAACATGTTCCTTCTCATTTTGCTCATCAAGTAGAGAGGAATGAGCTTTTTCAAGCTTCTTGTGAGCCTTGCTAAGCTTTTCATAGGCTTCCTCTAGCCTCTCATGAGATGCATTGAGCTCATCAAAGGCTTGCTTAAGGGCTTTTAGTTCCTTTCACAAGACTTTGCATTCCCTTCTCTTAATGTCAAAATGTTCCATAGCATCATCTAACATGTCAATTAATTCATCTTTAGTGGGTTCATCATCATCATCACTATCACTTTTCATTTTTATCATGTTCCTCATCATCACACTCATCATTGGATTGTACCTTAGTGGCCTTAGCCATGAAGCATGATGGAGTGTCAAAAAGAGAAGGCTTCTCATTAATAGCAATGCTTGCAAGAGCCTTCTTCTTGGTGGTCTTGTCATCATCACTATCATCATCATCACTTGAAGAAGCGTCACTATCCCAAGTGACCACATATGAACCCCCCTTCTTCTTATTCTTGAAGGTCATCTTATCCTTCTTCTCCTTCTTGTCCTTCTTGTCTTTCTTCTTGCTCTTCTTGTTATCACCATCATTGTCGCTATTGTATGGGCATTGGGCAATAAGATGATCCTTGCTTCCACACTTGAAGCATCTTCTTGACTCTTTCTTGTTCTTGGATGAAGACTTCTTCCTTCTAGCATGGTAGCTCTTCTTCACCATGAACTTGCAAAGTCTCTTGATAAAGAGAGTCATCTTCTCATCATCATTATCATCATCTCATGAGCCATCATCTTCACTTGATGTATCTTGCTTGGCCTTGCCCTTGGATGATGAACCAGCTTTGAATGCCACACTCTTCTTCTTCTCATCCTTCTTCTCTTTGTTATTTTCTTCCTTCTCATCATCATCTCTATAAGCATCATCGGTCTTGATATCTCCCAAGATTTGGTTTGGTGTCATTGTGTCTAAACCGGTCCTCACCAGCAAGGTGACCAACATGCCAAATCGTACGGATAAGCATCTCAAGAAGTGTCCGGTACACTCTCATCTTCCTAGTGCTTTGAGATCATTGACAAGCACTTCGATTCGATAAAACATGTCTGGTACACTCTCATATTCCTTCATCTTGATGTTCTTGATTTGTTCAAATGTTCTCTCATCAGTAATGTCATGAATAGCACTAAGAGCAATGTCATTATTTTGGAGAAGCACTTCTTCGGTTGCGGTGGGATTCTCTTGATCGGCTATCTCAATTTTAGTCTCCGCCACCTTCCATACTCTTCTATTGATTGACTTAATATGAGTGGTCATCTTTGACTTTCAATAAGGATAATTTATGCCATCAAATTAGGGTGGCTTCTTGGTGTTGTTAATTTGAGCTATTTTGACACCGAAGGTTGTAAAGCAACAAATCATGGTGACCATGGTTCTGATACCACTTGAAAGGTTCTAATGGCTAGAGGGGGGGTGAATAGCCTATTAAAAATTTCTACAACAACACTTAGCAAAGATGTTAAACAATTAAATGGCGAAGCGAGTGTTGCGCTGGCCTACTAAAATACAAGCCACCTACCGTAATTCTAGTATCTATGATCTCTAAGCACACAATGGCTATATCAATACACTAAGTTAGTGTGCTCTCAAAGACTAACTAAAGAGCCATACTAACCACTAGACCCTACAAAAATTTGCTCTCAAAACTAATTACACTTAAGAGTGAAGCAACACTAGAAATGTAAATGCAAGATAGGGAATGTGATGATTATACTGCCGTGTAGAGGAATTGAGCTAACCACAATGATGGAGCCAATCAATCACAATAGATACCAATGAATACCAAGGAGACAATCAAGACATAATGAATTTTCCTCCGAGGTTCACTTGCTTGCCGGCAAGATAGTCCCCGTTGTGGTGATTCACTCACTTTGAGGTTCACGTGCTAATTGGCATCACACGCCAAACCTACAATCGGGTACCGCACAACTAACACAAGATGAGGATCACACAAGCTATGAGCAATCCATTAGAGTACCTTTTGGCTCTCCACCAGAGAAAGGTCAAGATCCCCTCACAATCACCACGATCGGAGCTAGAGACAAGCCCCTTCCTCCGCTCAATGATCCTCGCTGCACCAAGCCATCTAGGTGACGACAACCACTAAGAGTAACAAGCGAATCCCGTAGCGAAACACGAACACCAAGTGCCTCTAGATCCAATCACTCAAGCAATGCACTTGGATTCACTCCTAATCTCACAAAGATGATGAATAAATGATGGAGATGAGTGGGAGGGTTTTGGCTAAGCTCACAAGGTTGCTATGTCAATGCAAATAGCCAAGAGAGTGAGATTGAGCCAGCCATGGGGCTTAAATAGAGAGCCCCCATGAATAGAGCTGTTGGGCTCCTCACTATAGCTTCCTCGAGCTGACCGAACGCATCGGTCAAGCTGACTGGACGTAGATCCCCAGCATTCGGTCACTGGATGTGCTCCACGTGTTCCCCGCTTTAAACCACTGCCGACCGATCCCAATAGTCAAGTTCCAACGTTAGTGCGGTTAATGTGAGACCGGATGCACTACGGAGATGACCAGACACACCCTCGCTTGGAGTCCAATAACTTCTAGTAAGCATCCAGAGAGGCAAATTGTGATCGGACGTGTCAGATCATGCATGACCGAACGCGTCAGTGAGTCTGGTCACCACTGCCTTGCTCTGATGCTTGCGTCAACGTACGTCACAGCCTGACTGGACGCAGGCCCTACGTGTCCGGTCACTTTCACTGTTTAGCGTCCGGTCAAAGGACTAAGGGCGGCCTTCACTGCGCGCCACTAACCGGACACGGCTGCTGAGTCCGGTCACTTCTAGAACAGCATCCGATCACCTCAAGAGAACCCCTTCTCCACTCCAACTTTGCCACCCTTGATCAAATGTACCAACCACTAAGTGTATCACCTTGTGCATGTGTGTTAGCATATTTTCATAAACATTTTCAAGGGTGTTAGCACTCACTAGAATCTAAATGCATATGCAATGTGTTAGAGCATCTAGTGGCACTTTGACAACCGCATTTTGATACGAGTTTCACCCCTCTTAGTAGTACAACTATCAATCCTATATGTGATCACACTCGCTAAGTATCTCGATCACCAAACCAAAAAAGCTCCTATCAAGTTTCACCTTTGCCTTGAGCTTTTTGTTTTTCTCTATCTTATTTTCCAAGCTGAGCACTTGATCATCACCATGGTCACACCATCATCATGATCTTCACCACTTGCTCCATTACTTGGAATGTGCTACCTATCTCATGATCACTTTGATAAACTAGGTTAGCACTTAGGGTTTCATCAATTCACCCAAACCAAACTAGAGCTTTCACCTAGGCCAAAAGTTGCACTTTTCTTCTTTGCCATTGATGTTGAAGCGAATTTCTCTAGCTCCAACATCAATCTGTGCTCCCACAATGCTAAGGAAAGGTCACCCAAGGATGAGGGGCGATTCCTTCATCGTTTCCATATCTAGCACCACAAAGTCAACAGGGACAAAGTAACCCCGGATTTTCACTAGGATATCTTCGGCAATCCCTGCCGGGCAACGGACCATAGAGTCAGCTAGCTAGAGCATCATTGGTGTCAGCGCAAGGTGGGTGAAGTTCAACTTATCGAAGATGGTCTTGGGCATAATGCTTACGCTTGCCCCAAGATCGCATAAGGCATGGTCGAGCTGCTAGGTGCCAATGGAACATGTGATAGTGGGGCACCCAGGGTCCTTCTTCTTCTTAGGTAGACACTTAGTATAGTAGCACTACTCTTCCATTAGCTTTACGGCCTCCATGGATGGCAATGGTCGCTTGTTGTTGATGATGTCTTTTATGTACTTTGCATAGGAAGGTACATGTAAGACGTCCATTAGTGGAACGCTGACATGTCCATAAAGCGAGCAAATTGCTCATCCATGACTTGCTTTCTTTTTCTTATAGGAAACAGCAAGTAGCTAGTGTCGACGAAGTCTTGCTATGCCGTTTCCTCCTCTTCATGATCTTTTTGTGTTTTTGTAGATGGTAAAGGTCTATCCTCCTATTGCCCTTGTGCTTTTCCTGCTTTATGGTTAGGGTTTGGTGGATCACGAGTAGACTTACCACCCCTTGTGGTCACCGCATTAACTTTTTCAAGAGGATTCTCAAGTTGCCCCGGGATCTTTCCTTCATTATTAATAGGAAAGGAAGCAGTAATTTGAGCTAATTTTGTTTCTATCATTTTGTTAAAGCTCAATTGATTTTGAACAGAGGACGTTAAACCTTCAATTTTAAAATTAATATTTTCTAGCATTTTTTCATTATAAGTTAGCTTTTTAGTGAGATTTTTGTTTATTTTAGCCTGGCCTAGGACCAAGTCTTTCAAGGTAGGTTGATTCAAATTGAAATTTGAGTTGAAATTCGAATTACCTCCTTGCGGGCGAGACTGATTGTTCCACCCGTTTTTTGTTACCTTGTTAGAACCCGTTTGTTGATGTAAGATGCTTCTTCACGGGTCTTGGGGCAGTCATTCCCCAAGTGTCTGACTTCTCCACGGACTTCACATGTCATGTTGAGTCCATGGCCTTGATGGTGCCCTTTATTGCCTCCTTGTCTGTGGCACGCTCGTCAAGTCTTTTCAATAACAAATCCATTTTTGCGACAAGCATATCAGCCTCCTTCATAGTATGCATGCCTTTTGTTGTTTGTGTTCCTCCCCCCAGTTTTGATTTGCCACCATCTTCTCGATGAGAGCTGTGGCATTAGCGACGGTGAGGGAAAGGAACGCTCCTCTAGCAGTGGCATCTATGTGCCCCTTTGACATGGGCATGAGCCCCTCGTAGAAATTCTAGAGCACTAGCCAATCCTCCATTCCATGGTGTGAGCAAGCTTGGATGTAATCCTAGGGCCTTTCCCACATTTCGGGGATGGATTCGAGTGATGATTGCTAGAAGTTTCAAATTTTCCCCCTCAGGGCATTAGTTTTGCCCATGGGGAAAATTTTTGCGAGGAATGCCATGGAACATTTGTCCCACGTGTTGACAGCTTCCTTCTTATAAAACCACTATTTTGCCTTCCCCGTGAAGGAGAAGGGAAATAGACGGAGCCTGATGCTAGTTGGTGCGACGTCTTTGATGACGGTTGTGTCGCACAGCTCAAGGAAGTGTTGCAACTGTGTGTTTGGATCCTCGCATGGCAAACCACAGAATTGGTTCACCTGCACCATCATGATCAGGCTAGTACGTAGCTCAAAGTTTCCAGCTCCTATGTTAACAGCAGGCCTAACGCGCACGTTGGCAACAATGGGGGTGGAGTAGTCATGGAGTGACTTGGCCATAGCAGTAGTAGCGAATAGTACGAGGGTGACTAAGTCAACTTTCGACGAAGTAGCAGAAGAAGAAGCGGTATGGGACCGACTCTTCCTTAGTAGTGCCTCTGAATTATCGGTGTACTTGTTCGGTAGATCAAAACCATTCATACACTATCCTATTTTCATCCACAATAGGAAGAAAACAAGCAGAATTAGCCTACATAAACAATGGCTACCATTACATGCATGTGCTCATGATCATGTCCTACTATATTCTTTTCACCTATGCTCTCACCAACAATGGCGCCAGAAATGCTTGTTAGCATTTCTTAGCACAATCACCAAGTGAGGAGGTTTTAAGTCCATCACCGACAACGGCGCTAGAAATGCCTGTTGGTATTGCTTAACACCATTACTAAGATTAAGTTAATCTTAGCATCACTGCCAAGAAACATCAACTACGATAGTTCTTAACGATTACAGAGAATATCCGCAAGCGCAAGGATCTATCGTTGTAGCATTTCTCCTAAAAGTATTTAAGGTATCGTTATTTATATTTTCTCAAAGGAGGACAAGGTATTAAGAGTCTAGCATGAGCATGAACAAGATTACATTCTTGCATAGTGGACCATAGTGCATGATAGGGGTAAAAATGGTATATTGAGGATAGTGGACACACATCTGGGCCAACCTCAAGGGTAAAAGGAAAATAAAGAATAAAAGAATGTTCCTATGTGGAGCCGGCATGTTCTAATATAGCCGTGCAAAGAATAGTTAATGATCATACAAGTTACATGACTAGAGTTAGAACTAAGTGTGAGATGGACGGGGAGATCTCAGAGCACTGGTCTGCCAGCAAGCGCGAGAGACTTTAAAACTCCTAGACAATACCCGAATGTGGGGTTACAAGGGATGGACAGGGCTATCACCACCTCCTGCCTATCCCTCAACCATGGGATACCGTCATATCTGAAGGTTCCTATGTACCCGAGCACCATGCCCATGTACAAAGAAACTACCCATATCACCCTAGGACTCCAACCCTATGGATCGATGTGGTAGAACCACCCGAAATAACGCACTTACAGAGGTGCTCATCTTCCTCTAGACACTAAGCACCCCAAGAGCGAGCTACATCGGGCGGATTCCGTCGAGCACACCCCAAGGGAGAGCCTGAATAATCTACATTTATCCCGTAAGATCCAATAATGAGAATGAGTTTACATTACTTAGTCCATTTCATACATCCAGAGTTCTTAGAAATACCTTATTACAGTACCAAATTCAGAGTGCGGAAATTAAACAGTGGAATAAAAAGAAACATCTATCGATAATATACAAGGATCCTGATGTGCCCACTAGAAGAATCCTTCACATAACGGCTACTCCTCAAGCTGCACCTACAATAGGGGTGAATAAACCCTGAGTACATAATGTACTCGCAATACTTATTTGACTAGTGGGAATAATTTCCTGACTCCAAGGGATATGATAAGCTTTATGGTTTGCTGGGTTTCTTTTTGTGGAAAGCAATACTAATAGTGAATCCTTAAGTATGCTTATTATTAGCAGCCAGGATTAGTTTATTCTCTAACCATTCTATGTAAGCACCTGTTCTACTTTCAAGCAAAGGTTGAGCAAATAGTTCCATTTCATCACATTTCCTTTTTTCAATTCTTACTACGGTGCTAGACTATAGACAAGCCATACTGGATCGCCCGGTGATTCATGAATCAATGTGCCTAGCTGGGTACCCCAAAACACACGCCCTGTTTGTACCCTAGGCATAAGTAGGACCAACCCACCACTTTCCCGTCATGGGGTCTAGGTCCCCATCCAAACTTGGACTCCAAGCCCCCGCTCCTGAGTCTTGGACTCAGTGTGGTGCCTAGACCTCCACCATCTCCGCCTCCAATCAGTCAGTCCTGAAAGAGCCAGAACCCATGACAAGAGGGCAACAAGCCTTCCCTACGACCATACACAAGTATGTGTTTGGAAGAATAAGTCTGTGACTTGCCTAGAATCCAATGCAATGGTCGGTCCTTAACCGACACAGACAGGAAAATATTTTAACCAAGCTATGCCCCATTGGCCCTAGGACACAACCTCTTACACCCACCAATACCCAAACCATATCCCTGCCTGGTCTCTATTTTCCCTTCACCATTTTTATCATGAGTGATAATAATAACCACCTATTGTGAGTAACGGCAGGTTACTCACGCTACCAAAATCCTAAGCATAGCAACTACTTGACCTATGCTAGTAGGACTCATAGGTAGGTATATCTATGCACGTAATTTCTAGAAAATGCCTGTAACATAAATACACATCATATATATACTCAGTGATCATTCAAAATAAGGATTATGCACTGGGGCTTGCCTTGGGTAGGCGGGGTGTCAACAAAGTTAGCAATTGACGGCTCCGGGGCTCCCTCCTATACGAGAATCTCCTCCTCATACTCCACGATGATCTTCTCATACTCCTGCTCGCCCACAGGCACTTACTCTACCAACTCGTTATCTACATGCATGAAATGATGATGCAACACGTAATATTACGACAACAGAAACTCTTAAAATAAGAATACATCTATCAAGCTACTAAGCTAGCTCTATCGACTAAGACACTAATTTACCTATTATGACCACTAAACAAGTATGAAACATTACATGTATTATCTTAGCAACTAAAGGCATCCTTATTCTTATTATCGATTTAATATATATACTACAATAGGGAATACTTAGCTACCATATTTCTCAATATATTCCAAGGCTACAAAAATTACAGTGAGTACCTAATAATGTTATGAGTCTACTATAAAATTTTTAGAGCTAGCACTTCTACCATTTCATCACTAAAATTCATTCTCTAAATAATCATAATAACAACAAGCATTCAAAAACAAATAAAATAACCCTAAGGATACCACAGAACTGTATGAACTAAATACACTAAGAGATAGATCATGAATTGAGGAACCTAACAAAATTTACTTCATAATTTTAGGACACTTACATAATTTTATATTAATTATCAAAGATCAGTTCACAATTTAAATTAAAAAAGCATTAACTAATTCATTAGAAAAGAAAAAGGGCGAAACAGCCCAGCGCGGCCCATTGCGGCTTGGCCTACGCACGCGCAGTGCGAGCATGCGCGACCAGTCGGCATGGCCCACGCGGGGCGCAGCCCAACCGCGCGGCAACAACCCACAATAGGGAGGCCCGCGTGTGCCGGCAACTTCACAAAAACCCCCTTGATCTACCGATGATTCACCCCAAGGTCCATGACACCATTTATATAGTCTGCTCTTTTACAAATACGCCCCTCCCCAATCACGTCTTTACCATGGGCGGGTCCTCCAGCCACCCCCGCGTGCATTGGCTCAGTGGTGATGGCACTAGACTGTCATGTCGGCCATTCGGGCCCCTCCCCACCCTCGATAACGAGCCGATGCTCACATAGATGCAAACGTGAAGCGGTGGAAGGTGAAGCGATGAACGGAGACACGGTCAAGACCTCCCTCCATGCCGATAGCTAACCTACGACGGTGGCAACCCTGTTCAGTCGAGCTCCACCACCAAAGAGGAAATACGGACAGCGGAGGAGCATTAGGGTCTCATCGAGATCCTACACAAAGTGGTGGTGCGGCCGAAGACTACCCTAGTCGAGCCAACCACGTGCGCACGACAAGGGTGATGGTGGCCCACGGAGGAACGGCCGTGTCAGCACCACGAGGGAAGCAGTGAGGGAAAGGCTTAGGTGCGCACATCGAGGAGGACTATGAGGCAGGGCTAGGGGTGCAACCAATTAGGCTCGGGATGACAAGGTGGGTAATGCCCACAGCAACGGCGGGCTTAGCCTTTAATGGCGCGATGGCGGAAGCCCGACTCTAAATTGGAGCTTGCCAAGGCGTGATTGGACATGGTGCGGGGTCAGTTGGCTAGCAGGCTCCAAGACGGAGTTGAGGGCACAACGAATTGAATGGACATGACCCATCCATGCCAGATTGATGGTGTGGCATGGCTGGCCTGGGCAATAGAGGAGGGAGGGGAAAGAACGGGGATGGGTCCGGATGCTTGCCCAAGCCTTGGCGGGACGCGGTGGTCGTACACGTGCAATCACTGCAAGCCACCATAGCTAGGAAAGGAACGTGCATGCAGAGGCAGCATGGCAGGGCGGCCGTGGTGCCATCAATGGCGAACGACACGCGAGTGGTCTCGGCAAGCCTACGTGCGTGAAAGCGGGACGGGCAGCGACGCAGAGGCACAGGCAGACGCGACGCAACGCTGTGGCACGGCGGTGACAGCATGGTATAGCGAGCTAGCGTGCAGCGTGGTGATAGGACAGCGGCGATGCAGTGGCACTGGCGAACGTGACGTAAGCGGCATGGGCGCACACAGGCGACCCAGCAAGCGCGACCACAACCGGCAGCAGCGGCAACGCGACGCATGCAGTAGTGAGGCAAGACAGCTGCCAGCTAGGGCTCGGCTAGACATGCGCGAGTGCGTGGCAGGCACGCCGATGATGGCACAGGAGCACAGTGACCGCGTCAACGCGAGAAACCCAACCTAAACGTGCCATGCACGCTTTTTAAAGCATCCCAAAAATCCAATTTGTTAATTCAAACGCCAAACCACCTATGCTATTCTTAAGAGAGCATGTTAGGCTACTAAAATAAGCCCTAATACCCCATCACTCCTTAACCCAATTACTCTACAAAAATTACCAAACTTAGCCTTGTCAAACCATTTTCCGACTTAAAAAATTTGACTAAGTGTTGATCGGATTCGCGTTAAATTCGATTTCCAAGCTATTAGGTATGTTAGCTAGTGAATTCATTTTTCGACCACACGTATTTCATCGTCATCTACAAAGTTTGTACTTCTATCTTTATTAAAATTCTGTATGTACGTTCTATAGTATTTTCATTCAATAAAAATTCACGAACATCCTTACTTGATAATTTCATAAGTCGCGAACAACCTTTCGTTTCGCGTTTCCGTTGATCGTTTCGAGTTACGGAAATTGATCTACACTCTATATTACATGCATCAACACATAAACATGATGCTCATGTAGTGTTTTAGCCAATGATTTACAGTGTAACACCGAGGGTGTTACAATCAACAAGCAAGAATATCGACAAAGCCGAAGGAACGATGAACCATCACCCCAACACTAGCTCTACTTCTACTCATACAAATCATATGAATGATTAAGCATGAAGTTGAACATGTTAAGATCATGACACACAAACTATATGCTAGTTCATATATCAAGATTATAACAAGACAACTACATTCTAGTTCACATGCATTACTATATAAATAATATGAGAGCAATACTTTGGAAAAACTCTTCATAGTATTATTCATACCGCCACCCTTCTTTTAAGGAGACAAGCTCTCCAAGTAGCTCTTGCCTTGCTCCAATACTACTACTAAGAACTAAAGGAGTACAAGTAGAGAGAGGTGAGGTGCTTGGGTCCAAATGATTGTGTGTCTTGAAGGTGAGCTCCTCCTCTTCTTATATAGTGAAGCATGGTCGATTTGGTGTAGAAAAATTAGGAAACAATGCTGAACCGCCATAGCATGCCGCCATGCATCAGTCGGTGGAAGCTAGGCCCAGGTGGCAGCAGTAGGGGTTCGGCTGCACCCCTAGTGCACCCGTACCTAGGTGGGGCCGGCTCATGACCACCTTCGCGTGGTCGGTTCCTAGGTGGGCCTGGGCCCCTTCCACGTCGGTGCTCGGCCCAGATTTGATGTGTAGGTGGGCTTCTTCATGTATTTCCTTTGCGTATTTTTGCTTTACGCTTTCTTCTTTGCGCCTTTTGCTTGGTTTTATTTATTTTCTACTTGTATTTGAATGTATGCCCTACAAAACATGTTTTCTCCAATACAAGTGGAACTATGTCAATAGTTAGGTATATGTGTCAAAAGATTATTTATTTCTCTCATTTTGCATTATAATTGGCGGTCGAATGTTGTCATTGGCAGGCGATTTCTAAACATTACCAAAACGTTAACAATCTTGACATCCCTTGTAATATTCAAAACAATCTTCTAATATTGTTGGCCATAAATATGCAGACCTACGAATAGCCCATTTCATTTTATAAGCCGATTAATGAGCTCTGCATATTCCTACATGTACTTCTCTCATCAATACTCTTGCTTCTTTTGGACTTAAACATTTATGCAAAACTCCATCGACTATTTTGTAATACAACTGATCATCTAACAAAACATACTTAGTCAATTTATATCTCAATTTTCTAGTAACCTTCTGTGATGGATTCTTGAGGTAATCAGCTATTTCAACTCTCCAATCATTAGCCAAGGTCTCACTACTTAAGATTTCTTGGAACACTCGATAGCCTAACGCATTCTGAGCTAATCGATTGGCCTCTTGATTCTGTGCTCTTGGAATATGCTAAAGAGAAGTAAGGGGAAACTTCTCAAGTAACTTTTGACATTCATGATGGTATCCTTTTAGAATATATTCTTTACATTCATACAAGCTGATCAACTAATTAATAACTAGCTGTGAATCTCCAAATATTTCAATTGACTCGGTCTTTTACTTCCTAAAGAAGTTGAAGTCCCTTAAGAATAGCTTCATATTCTACTTGATTATTGGTGGTCATTGGTTTTGTTTGAAAGGCAAACTCAAAACTTGCCCCCTGAGGCAAAATAATAACAATACCAATGCCACCACCTTGCTTGCACGATGATCCATCAAAGAATAATGTCCAAGGAATATATTCCACATAGCCGATGCTTGGTTTATGGTGTTGACTAATAAAATCAGCCATCACTTGCCCTTTGACTGATTTAGCTAATTCATACCTCAAGTCAAATTCTGATAATGCAAGAATCCACTTTCTCATTCTCTCATTCAATATTGGCATTGACAATATGTGTTTGATCACATCAGCTTAAGACACAACTATACACTCAGCCAATAATAAATAATGTCACAATTTAGTGCAGGAGAAATATAAGCATAAGCATAACTTTTTAATAGGAGAATATCTTGTTTCTAGATCAAAAAGTCTTCTACTTAAATAGAAAACAACCCGTTCCTTTCCTTCAAACTCTTGCATCAAGGCCAATCCAATCGTTTGGCTATCGGCCGACACGTACAACTTAAAAGGCTTACCTTGCGGAGGAGGAACCAGTACAGGTAGAGATTTCATATACTCTTTTATCTCCTTAAACGCTTTTTGTTGTATGTCACCCCATTTAAATTCTTGATCATTTTTTAACTTCAAAAAGGAGAAAACGGCAGAATCCTTTCTGGCGTATTTGAAATAAACCTTCTGAGAAAATTAATCTTACCAAGTAAAGATTGTAATTATGTTTTATTAGTTAGAGGTACTACCTCATCAATTGCTTTTATACTTTTCGACCAATCTCAATTCCTCTCTCGTGGATATGGATGTTTGTACGAAAAGGTCTGCCCTTTTTGTTTTAAACCAAACTAATTTTTCATCATTTCGATTACTCTGAGCAACAATTCATCAGCATTTGAGTTTGTATTTCTTAGCAATTGCTGACCCATCTGCAGATTGAAATTCTGAGTGCCATGATATCTTGGATTTGGAATCATATTGAGGGTATTATAATCTGAACCATAATGATATCCTTGTGGAATATCTATCTGCCGGTCCCCTTGCTGATTTAATGTTTGAAATCTCTGATTGAAAACATTAGGATCTGTATCGCTATGAATCCTTTGACCCGATGGTGCTATTTTTAAGGGTGGAATTTGGCCTGATGTACCAAAATTAACTATCTGATTCTGAACTTGCCCTATCGGCTGTTGCGCATGCTGCACTGATGATCTAAGATTATTTTGCATTTGATTAGTAGTAGCACCTTTAATTTGCTCAGATGAATTCTAAATTATCTGGGCATAATCACTCTTAGGTAGTGCTGCTTCTTGATGGCTAGTATCGGCTTGATTAGTCCCCTGAGTCGACGAATGCAGAATACTGTAATAAGCCGGTCCAACCTGATCAAGTGGAAATCCATGAGACACCTCCTTCATGGTATTGTGGAATATATTCAAGAAAGCTGTATTATGATTCAGTATTGCATCATGAACAGATTTGTTGATAGCTTCTACAAAGAAATGCCTATCATGAGCTTCGTCTGTATTTGACTATCCATACATCAAAACTCTCGGTAGTGGATATTTCTGAACAATTTTATTGTCACATGTTTTGGTGTATGATAATAAGCACGTGTTCTGAAACTCCTCTATAGCCTTACTAATGACATCTTTATCCTCATCAGGTAAGTCTTCATATGGTACCATAAGAGTGTCCTTGTTGTTGTGAACCGCTATGACGATTGTGGTCCCACCAGGCGTGCCAAAAAGCATGTTGACACAAAAATATGGCGATGTGATTAACATACAGCAAGCCAGGAGATCTGAGAGGAACAAAACTAGAGATCTACTTGGCTTCAACACAGAACCAACCAATTCTGAAAAACCAATGATGTGCCAGTCAATTTGACCTACAATTGACAAGAATAAAAAATCTTATCAGTAATTTAAGGTGGAACATGTTGGTGTTGCACCAGATAGTTCCAAATGTATGGCTAGATAACCGATTCAATAAGGCTATCGACTAAATAGTCGATATCCGGCGTATCCATGAAATGAATATCTTTAAATCAAGGATTATCGACTAATATTAAATGATAATGGTATGAATCAAAATAATCGATGCTCATGGATCATAGCAGATTTATGATGACTAATTAATATAGACAAAAACAAGTATAATACACCCAAATACAAAATCAGAAGATCTTTCCTTCAAATTCCAATATATGTGACCAAATGGTCGATTGGTGTCATTGATCGATTAGAGAATTGATAATCAGCAAAGAAACAATATAAGAAAGCATCATCAGCTAAATGGAACATGATCGATATAAAGCGTCGAGCCGATAAGTTTGATGAAAAGAGTATAACATGCGAATAAATCGACTGTCTAATATAAATAAATCTACAAATAGTTTGAATCTAATCTATTATCATCAACGGTGTGGTTCAATCAGATCGATGCAGCTATGATAATGATAATAAACTAAACCCAAAGAATCTATAAAATCTTCTATATGAGATTCATGAAAACATGCTATATGCGTGAGAGTATAGCTAAATCGGCTAAAATAGCCGATGCAGTCATAGTAAACAAACAGAGTACATATCTTGATCATGAACAAAACCACAAATTGATAATTTCTAATCTAAAGGCTTACCGGTGAGGTTCGACCGGATCGATGCAGCTATGGTAGTGTCATTAGATTAGATATCATTAACAAGTGAGTTTATTCAAGATTGAAACATGTCTTTGGATGCATACTATGTTTGATTAGAATAGAGATAAAACAATCGATCTAGCAGAATTAAGCCATCAATTATAAGATTTAAAGCGTGACCAGATCAAAGAACGACCAATTAAGATGATATGATGTTAATCTATCTCTATCTCAATCAGGTGATTTGTTATAATTAATAAAACATTAATTATAACAAGATCAATAACTAGTGAATCAACCAAAAATAGCAAGAAAAATCTTACTAATCTTAGCAGATTTGATAACTAGTGATATTGTATTAAACAACAAGTTATTTAACACAAGATCAATAATTTTGATCTATATTATGATTCGTAAGAGATCAATCAGCTAATGCAACCTTACAAACTATGATACTGATCGATAACTAACTTATATTATGGCTCATAAAAGATCAATCAGCTAATATAGTTTTACAAGCATAATACAAGTCATGACAGTACTCATAAGTAAGCTAGAGGTCGATTAGTCGATGTAGCCCTGTTTGTTGAAGAACTTGCCAAGATCTACAGTACTCCTACTCCTAATACGATTGCGAAAGCCAGAAAGATTATATTGATTGAGTGTTCATCCTCTTGTACAATAACCAGGGTCTAATATTTATACCCGGAGCCTAAATATGAATCCTACTCAAATACGACTCATTACAAATTCTTGGAATAAAAGAAAACTTCCTAACTTAATAATAACTTGGACCCTAATTTTCCTTATTTGTAGAGTCTGACATATCTTCCTATCGCCATTCAACCATAGCCCATTAATGCTGTCTGCTGATGTCATCTATAAAATGGTCGATTCTAACATCGCATCTAAATTAGCTGATACCGATTCATATCTAATCAATTCCTTGATGACACAATCCTGGAAGCTTCGAGTTCCCGCGTTCTTCTTTCCAAATTTTGGTGTAAACACCGGGTTTAGGATAGATGGTCGTACTATCAAGATGGGCAAACTTGTTTACATATCGGTTATCTAGTGCCACATGAGCGATCTAACTTTGCATATGTATTAGGATCGAGTGGCGTGGTGAAAAGAGAGCTAATCCTTTAGAAAAATGTTTGTGAAAAGCTAACACATAAGCACATGGTGTTGTACACTTGGTGGTTGTCGGGGACTAATACTAGGGTACCCAAAGAGGAGGAGCTAATGGTCATCAACATTGATTCATCCGAGCAGTCAAGAGCGCGACTATACTCCAACCAACCCCTAGGTGCGTGGGCTCCGCCTCGCTTGACCTCTAGGGGTGGGCTCTACCTCGCCCGACCCCTTAGGTGCGGGCTCTTCTCGCTCGACCCCAAGGACATGGTTTCTGCCTCATCTAAACCCTTGGGTACGGGCTCCATCTCACCTAAGGCCTCAGGCTCTGCCTCGCCTGACCCCTTGGGTGTGGGCTCCGTCTCGCCCGATGAGGACCCATTCCATCGCCAACCACTCTAGGTCCAAGCATATGAGCCTGGGTCAAAAGTCTAACACCAGGGAAGAGACTGACACAACTCGATGTAACCTGTGGCCATGATGGGCCATACCTAAGGATTTATATCAAGAATAGCATCGGGTGTGCCGGTGCTGTTCTACCTAAAACTCCTACGAACGCTGACAGGCGCGTCAGTTCACCACAATGTCTGCCGAGATGGAATGGAACACCATGATCGGTAGACGATGCCTGCGCACAACGCCAGTGGTGAATAGGGCCGTGATGTGAAGCCATCCCTATTGACATCTATAAGATCAGCGGGACCCACATGGAGGAGAAGAAGGACCCGGCGACCCTGGAAGCCTTCTTATCTCTCTTGTTCTTCTGTTTTTCCTCTGACTGTAACCCATGCTTTCCCTTGGCCTATAAATGGGGAAGCAAGGCACCCCATGAGGGGACCCAATAGATCCAGATCCCCATGAGATCGAACCACGAGATAAAAATACAAGAGCATGACATGAGCACATGGCTGAGCAGCGATCGAGTTCTCAGCACCTGTTTATTCCTTTTACCAGATACTTGGGACCCTTTCCCTCTCTCAAATGTTTGTAATCCCTACTGTAAACCAAGTGCTGGTAACACAAGCAACAACAAACTAGATGTAGGGACATTCTACCCTAACTAGTATAAACCCTTATGTCCTCTGAGCACACCATCCGAGCTAGACGTGCAAATACAAATTTACTCGTCGATGGTCCGAAAACATCGACAGTTGGCACACCAAGTAGGGGCTTTTTGCATGTCTTGACGTCCACATCAGGCCTTGGATGGCTAGTCATGGTGTTAGCAGGGTCCCAAAAGTGCACGTGTGCTTCAGGAACCTAGACTTCATCATCACGATGGAGGGAGAGTTGATGCAGGCTCCCGTCGCTGTCCAACCTCTCCACTCCGCCAGCCTCGACGTGATTGCTAAGGCACTTGAGGAGCTATAGCTGCACGCACTAGAGGCCTGCACCCCCGGGAGCGACCAGCTCCTTGGCTTCGATTATGGGAGGCTAGAGCGCTAGCTCGGTGCCTTCCTAGGACCCCAACCGTCCTAGGAGGACCTGCACCACCTTACCTTCTCATTTGTCAATGTCATGATGCAACTTGCCAGAGGAGAGCTGCTCTCCTCATAATACCTCATATGGAGCGCCCCGACGATGCTCCCATTTGGTCTACGTAATGTCATGGAGACCGTTGGCCACCTTGTGGCACAACGCACTCCCTCATCCCCTACGAGCGACGAGTTCATGGGGATGATTGAATATGTTGTGGAATCTTTCTACGACCTCATCGTAGGAGAATTGGAGTTGCCCTCCAGCTTTGACTCCAGTAGGTGGAGCCATCACCCCTCTCATGAATGTTTCATGGTAGGTACCCTCAAGGGACAAGTTGAAAGCATCCACAAGGGAGAGGCTACCCCAATGAATGACCTCAATGACGAGGTCGAGGGGGATGTTGGGACCCCACCTCACCTATGGGTAGAGCAGCTGAAGGTCTAGCACTAAGAGATCGAGGAAGCACGACTCCAGCTCGAGCTAGAATGCGTGGAGCTCGAGTGCCATAGAGACGGTGGGCATGCACGCACCATGGATCATGATATGAACCGGAGGATCATCAAGGACGATGAAGCCCTCCCACACCTCACCCGGTGAAAGCTCTAGTTTGGTTTTGGTGAATTGATGAAACCCTAAGTGCTAACCTAGTTTATCAAGTGAACATGAGATAGGTAGCACATTCCAAGAGATGAAGCAAATGAAGATCATGACATGATGATGGCAATGCCGAGGTAATGATCAAGTGCTTGGACTTGAAAAGAAGAAAGAGAAAAACAAAAGGCTCAAGGCAAAGGTATAAGTGGTAGGAGCCAATTTGTTTTTGGTGATCGAGACACTTAGTGAGTGTGATCACATTTAGGATCGATAGTCGTACTATTAAGTGGGGTGAAACTTGTATCGAAATGCGGTTATCAAAGTGTCACTAGATGCTCTAACTCATTGCATATGCATTTAGGATCTAGTGGAGTGCTAACACCCTTGAAAATGTTTGTGAAAATATGCTAACACACATGTGCATAAGGTGATACACTTGGTAGTTGGCACATTTAGGCAAGGGTAAGAAACTTCACCGGTGGAGTGCGAACATTCCAATGGTGCCACCGGCGCACTGTACAGAAAAAAATAGGGTTTCACAGAGCGTAACGGACGTGTCTGGTGGCTTAACCCAGGTCAATGGAGGTCACTGTAAGTGACCATATGCTGGTCTGTGTAGGACCGGCGTGTCCAATCAGTGACAGCAGTGAGCGTGCGGTTTTGGTCTCATGACCGGACGCTAGCACGAGAAATGACTGGACACTCAGAGCCTGAGTCCGGTTAGTATGACGTATGCTGACATGGCAGCGCACAGAGGAGACGTTGAGTGATTGGACGTTGGGTGAGTCCGGTCAGGCATGAATGGATGCGTCTGATCATGAATTTTTGCGAATGGTACCTTACTGGAAATGACCAGACGCTGGTGTTGGTGCATCCGGTCACTTTGAGTAGTGCGTTTGGTCACTACTTAAATGTACTGATGACCATTAAGATCGGGCGATTAGCATTTGAAGCCAATGACATGTGGCAAGCATCGAGCGACCGGACGCTGGGGTCCTGCGTCCGGTCGATATGATCGGAGCGTCCGGTCACCCTGTGTTATGCCCAGTGAAGGGGTACAATGGCTCTATTTCATGGGGGCTTCTATTTAAGCCCCATGGCCAGCTCTAGCTCACTCTCTTGGCCATTTGCATTTACATAGCAACCTTGTAAGCTTAGCCAAGGCCCTCTCACTCATCTCCATCATAGATTCAACATCTTTGTGAGATTGGGAGTGAATCCAAGTGCATTGCTTGAGTGTTTGCATCTAGGGGCACTTGGTGTTCATGTTTTGCTATGGGATTAGCTTGTTACTCTTGGTGGTTGCCGCCACCTAGATAGCTTGGAGCAGTGAGGACCGTCGAGTAGAGGTTGGTAATTGTCTCCGGCTTCGATCATGGTGATTGTGAGGGGTTCTTGACCTTTCCCCGGCGAAGAGCCAAAAGGTACTCTAGTGAATTGCTCATGGCTTGTGTGATCCTCATCTTATGTTGGTTGTCCGGCACCCTATTGAGGGTTTGGCATGTGAGGCCAATTAGCGCGTGAACCTCTAAGTGAGTGAATCGCCACAATGAGGACTAGCTTGCCGGCAAGCAAGTGAACCTCGGTAAAAAATCATTGTGTCATCATTTCATTCCGAGGTGATTGGTCTTCATTGGTATTCTTCTTTATGATTGATTGGTTCACTCCTCGATACGGTGGTATAACTATCTTGCTCTCTCTCTTTACAATACCGCAAACTAGTTGTTAAGCTCTTTAGTGTAGCTAGTTGTGAGAGCTTGTTAGTTTGGTTAGTGTGGCTCTTTAGCTAGCATTTGAGAGCGCACTAACTTAGTGTACATAGCTATTGTGTGGATAGAAACCATATAAACTAGAATTGTGGTTGGTGGCTTGCAATTTTAGTAGGCTAGCGCAACACTTGCTTCGCCTCATAATTGTCTAACTGGTTTGTTAAGTGTTGTAGAAAATTTTAATAGGCTATTCACCCTCCTCTAGCCATTAGGACCTTTCACCCGGGCAAGCCAGAACATCGCCGCGGCAGCGGCCTTGCTTCAGGGGCTTTCGAGGCCCATGACACTAGAGGATCGTCGGACCCATCGCGAGATTCGCACGCTACTCAAGCGTGCGGCGGTGCAATAGGCCGAGAACTCGTTGTCCCGACGACGTGAGCTCAACGCTAGCCAGCGTGCGCCCTTAGAGCGACCCAACATGGACGTGTCAGTCCACCAGGCGCAACAAGGCCATAGGCCACGCACTGCGGTCCCAATGCATGAGCGTCTCGGCCTTCACCGTGACGTGCATGACACCCTCGATGCCCATAGACATACCCACGGTGATGCAACGGAGGGGGCAAGCCATAGCTACCACCCTCATCGTGGCGGATGCTATGATAGCGGCGAGGATCGAAGCCCAAGCTCTGACTTGCCGGGACCTCAGGCCTGTGGCCGATAGATCCTCAATGCCATCTTCCCACTGCGGTCCCGACCGCTGACCAACATCCCAAAATACTTTGAGGAAACGAACCTCGAATTGTGGCTTGAGGATTATCGGCATGCTTGCCAAGCCAGTGTAGTGGATAATGATGATTTCATTATTCGCAGCTGTCGATGCGGAACCCACAGGATACCCCACAAGGGAGAGAGAAGATCTAGTCCAACTAGGATTCTTCCCATGTAATCTTAGTAGTAGAACTATTAAGTAATCCTACTAGGAAATCTCATTGTAAACCGACTAGGACTCTGGCCTCCTGACTATATAAAGGAGGGCAGGGCTCCTGAGAGAAAGAGACGACAATTGTACAACACAACATATCACAATCAATCCAATGCAAAGGCTAACGCCGACTGGACGTAAGGTTATTACTCGATCTACGATCGAGGGCCTGAACCAGGATAAATCGACTGTCTCTTGTGTTTACCGTCGAGTTCTGCATACGCTGAAGCCCGAACATACTGCCCCGGGTACCCATGTGGTAGGCTATCGGTGGTGAAACATCGACAGCTAGCGTGCCAGGTAGGGGCTTTCGGCGACTTTGCATCCGAGAGCTCGATGGACCTCGACAACATAATCTTCCCAACAGGATCAACTTTCATCTTCAGCTCATGGATCTGCGAGGCAGACAACAATGGCAAGCTTCAGGGCCATCTCCTCAAAGATCTAGATCATCATAAAGAATTTCCTATTTCAACAACTACGATGGATCAGCTCACCAGAAGATTCGCACAGCTCATAGTATCCGATTCAAATCAGATTTCACAGCCACGCGTATCCAATTCGAATTCAAGTTTCAAGGCGAAGTTTTATCCGAGTGCTTTCAAGAAACCGAGTTCTTTTTTGGCAAGATTCCAGAGCACAAACCAAAACAACTCAGATTACCCTCAGAGTTCTTTCAAGAAGTTGAGTTCTTTTCCATTTGGGCTCGACAACATGGCAAAATCCTATCAGGGACAGTTCGAAAGATCCTTTAATCCAATGTTCGGGATACCACTGATAGGAGCCCAGGAGGGTCTCGTACTAACGATAACATCGCAAGACTGTATCATCCACTGGCCAGGTTCCATTCCTAAAGATAGCGGAACCCAACTAGTCGGCACAACAACAACAGCTATTCTACCTTACCAAGAAGGAGACTCGATCTACGACATCGAGGCACCTACTAAAGTTATCAGCGACTCTGATAGCATGAAAACTAACGCCGATAATAGAACGGCTCACACACGAGAAGTGCTCATGGTTCGACGTCCTCGGTCACCATTAAATCCCCCGGAAGCACCTAATGTCAGGTCATCAGATGAATCAGAATCCAAGATATCTCCCTTTGCCCAGGGCTATGATGGAGAAACCGAGAGTCAGAAACAAGCTAGAGAAAGAAAAAACAAGTTGAAGCAAGGGCGCCAACATTGTGCTAGGCAGCGCAGGGAAGCTTGGATCAGATATGAGTCAGAGTTGGCTGAGTACGACAAAAGAAAAATGCAATGAGAAGTCGAAGGAAGACGCACGGCAAATACGCCTTACGATAAGATTCGAGAAGCATTAGAAGAAGTCAGAGCAACTTCACATCCCGGTGAGAAGTATGAACAGCTCCAGGACTTGCTCCGATCGACGATCCCGAGAATGCATGAAGAGAGAGCTCGATCAAGACTACCCGCCAGATCAACAACCCACAGGCAAGAAGATCAAAATCAAAGGAAATCTGCTTTCGAAAGACTTGGGCCGGGTGGAAGCCATGACGGAGGAAGTAGGAAGGAATATAATCAAGGCCACCGATTTGAACAACCAAGGAAGACTAGGAGTAGGGTACCTACCTAGATGACCTTGCAAGATTATTCCCATCAAAACGACAGTTGGCCAGAAGAAGGTGCCGAATCCAAATTCAAAGAAACCAGGACACACGACAGATTCCCCTATTTCGCGAATAGGCTTGCATTGGTACGATTACCTCACAAATTCAAACCGTCTAACCACTCCAAGTATGATGGCAAAACTAAACCAAGGCAATGGCTCAGAATATATTCACAATCAATTGAACTAGCCGGAGGAGACAACGATATCAAAACCCTGTTCTTTCCCATGGCACTGGAAGCCATGCCCCTCTAATGGTTCGACAAACTGAATCCAGGATCTATCAGAAATTGGGAGGATTTGCAAAGAGCTTTTTGTGAGAATTTCGCAGGAATCATTACATACCCAATCACTCATGCAGAACTAAAAGGACTCAAGCAAAAGGAAGGTGAAAGTCTTAGAAATTACTATCGACGATTCGGCGAACTACGAGCTCAAGTGCATGACATAACCGAACGAGAAGTAATTGAAGCTTTCTCTCACGGAATCATGGCTAGGTGGCAATTTCAAGACTTCTGCAAAGAAAATCCAAGAAATAATGAAGAATTCAGATGAACAGTAGAAAAGATGATTATTGCAGAAGAAAAAACACGAGAGAGGTTCCCGGACAGAAGCAACCAGGACAACTCGGATAAGCAAAATCACTGAAATAGCAGACATCAAGAAAGAAAACGTAGACCAGACAATACTATGGCAATGGCCGACAAATCAAAGATGTTTTCCAAACCTAGAAGATATGATGACATTGAAAACATACGTTGCCCATTGCACCCTAATGGGAGGCACACCATCGGAAATTGCTACACTTTCAATGATCGATACACAAGAAAAGATAGTAAGGAAAACACCAAAGAGGACAATCAGAAAAGAGATGAAGACAACCACAAGGACAAAGGATTCCAAAAACCCAGGGGAACGGTAGCAGTGATCTTCTCAGGGGCTCCGGATTGCAGAAGTAAACATCAAGAAAAACTAGCACTACGGACCATTATGACAGCAGAACTGGCTACACCAAGATATCTCAATTGGTCACAGTATCCTATCCAATTTACCAGAGAAGACCAATGGACTAGCATGGGAAACGCAGGCCATTATCCACTGGTTCTAGATCCAACTATTGCTGGTATGACCGTCACCAAAGTACTAATCGATAGGGGAGCTGGACTCAACATCATCTTTTCAGAAACTCTAAGGAAGATGGGATTACAACTCGCCGAGATGATCACGCCAACAAGCACACCTTTTTACGGAATAGTACCCGGCAAAGCAGCCATGCCACTCGGACAAATTACTTTACCCGTTACTTTCGGAACTCCTTCAAACTACCAAACAGAGTTTATCAAATTTGAGGTCACTGACTTCGATTCGTCATATCATGCAATCCTCGGACGCCCAGCACTGACCAAATTCATGGCAATACCACATTATCCGTACTTACTGCTTAAGATGCCAGGTCCCAACGGTATCCTTTCTCTTCAAAGTGATTTGAAGCGTGCTTTTGACTACGACGTTTAGGTGATCCAAATTGCAGCTAAAGCACAAGCCGATAATGGAAGAAAAGAAATAGCCGCAATCGCTGCAGAGACAAGCCAAGAAGAATTAGAAATACTGGCTAAAAAGCCCAGCATCATCGCACCACCAAAAGAAGCTGACGTCAAGCAAATCGACTTAGGCATAGCCGATACCTCCAAGACAGGAACCATCAGTGCTCACCTCTTGGCAAAATAGGAACTCGCGCTCACCAACTTTCTTCGGGACAATAAAGATATCTTCGCTTGGAAGCCGGCTGACATGCTAGGAGTCCCAAGGGAGTTGGCTAAGCACAAAATTGATGTTAATGAAAGCTCCAAGCCTGTAAAGCAACAGCTACGATGATTCTCACCTGACAAAAAGGCAGCAATTAAAAAGGAAATAACAAAACTGATGGCAGCCGGATTCATTAGGGAAATCCTTCATCCAGACTGGCTAGCAAACCCGGTCCTTGTGCAGAAGAAAAACACGGACGAGTGGCACATGTGCATCGACTACATAGATCTCAACAAACATTGTCCAAAAGATCCGTTCGGGCTACCACGCATTGACCAGATAGTTGACTCAATAGCAGGATCTACACTATTATCTTTTCTCGATTGCTATTTAGGGTATCACCAGATCGCACTAAAGGAACAAGACCAAAGCAAGACATCTTTCATCACCCCGTTTGGTGCCTACTGCTACAAGACCATGTTGTTTGGACTAAAGAACGCTGGCGCCACGTACCAAAGAGCTATCCAAACTTGCCTTGGGAATCAAATCGGTGAAAATGTGGAGGCATACGTGGACGATGTAGTGGTGAAGACAAAGAACCCAGACACTTTGATTGAAGATTTAAAGCAAACCTTCGAAAACTTGAAGAGATGGAGATGGAAATTGAACCCAAACAAATATGTATTTGGAGTTCCCTCAGGACAACTACTCGGATTTTTGGTCAGTCAGCGCGAGATCGAAGCCAGCACCAAGCAAATTCGAGCTATAACAGAAATGGGCCCACCTAGAAGTATCAAAGATGTGCAGAAACTAACAGGATGCATGGTGGCCCTCAACCGTTTCATATCAAGACTCGGCGAAAAGGGGTTACCTTTCTTTAAACTACTAAAGAAGACAGATAAGTTCAAGTGGACAATAGAGGCCGACGAAGCTTTCAAAAAACTTAAAGAATACCTCACCTCGTGTCCTGTCCTGACACCTCCAAAGAAAGATGAAGATATGATGCTATATATTGCGGCGACTTCTACCATAATCAGCACGGCAATAGTCATAGAAAGAGAAGAACAAGGGCACGTGTATAAAGTGCAGCGTCCCATATACTACATCAGTGAAGTACTGTCAGAATCCAAAATCCGGTACCCGCATATACAAAAACTACTCTATGCTCTACTCATCACCTCACGCAAGCTTTGCCACTATTTCGAAAGCCACAAGATTACTGTGGTGACAGATTTTCCACTCGAAGACATCCTACACAATAAAGATGCCACGAGGCGCATATCCAAGTGGGTAGTTGAAATCGGAGCTCTTAACATCGATTTCACCCCGCGGAAAGCAATCAAATCTCAAGCCCTCACTGATTTTGTGGCCGAGTGGACAGAGATTCAACAACCTTTATCAGATACAATCCTTGACCACTGGAAGATGTACTTTGATGGATCACTCAAACTAGGCGGGGCAGGTGCAGGTGTTCTCCTCATTTCTCTAGAAGGAAGACAACTCAAGTACGTCCTTCAGATATTATGGCAAGCTACAAATAATGAAGCAGAATATGAAGCCCTCATCCACGGGTTACGAGTGGCAATTACTCTCGGAATAAAGAGATTACTCGTATACGGTGATTCAGCAGTAGTCATCAACCAAGTCAACAAAGATTGGGATTGCACCAAAGAAAACATGAGTGCTTACTGTGCTAAAATACGGAAACTTGAAAAACATTTTCAAGGATTAGAAATTCTACATGTCCTGCGTGATTCCAACATTGCAGCAGACGTCCTCGCCAAGCTCGGATCAGATAGAGCGAAGGTTCCACCCAGCGTATTCATAGAAGAGCTATCAGTGCCCTCTATCAAACAACCCGGTGAAACAACCCATGAAATTCAGGCTAAAGGCATTTAGATCTTGGTAATCAACACTTCATGGAGCCAAGTTTTCATCGACTACATCAAAGAAAATAAATTGCCAGCAGATAAAGCAGAAGCCAACCAAGTTGTTCGTAGAAGCAAAAACTACGTTCTAGTAGGAGATAGACTTTATAGAAGAGCAGCATCATCAGGAGTACTCCTAAAATATGTCTCATTTGAAGAAGGAAAAGAGATCCTAGACGAAATACACTCAGGTTGCTGTGGAAATCATGCCGCTTCAAGAACACTAGTTGGCAAAGCATTTCGCACCAGATTCTACTGGCCAACCACTTTGAAAGACGCATAAGAACTTGTCAGAAAATGCAAAGGTTGCCAAATGTTTACAAGATAAGCCCATGTGCCAGCTCACAATCTTATCTGCATCCCACCCGCTTGGCCTTTTTCCTGCTGGGGGCTGGATCAAGTAGGACCTCTGAAGAAAGCAAAAGGCGGCTTCGAGTACATCTTTGTAGCAATCAACAAGTTCACCAAGTGGATTGAATACAAACCACTCACAAAATACAGCGCAACAAAAGCAGTCGAGTTCATCCAAGACATTATACACCGCTTCGGGATGCCCAATCGAATCATCACAGATCTAAATTCCCCCTTCACGGCTACAGAATTCAAAAGCTGGGCACAAGACTGTGGTTTCAATATAGACTACGCGTCTGTTGCACATCTAGAAGCCAACGGACAAGTAGAAAGGGCTAATGGACTCATACTAGCCGGATTAAAACTAAGATTATACGAAGAACTAGTGGACTATGGAGCCAAGTGGATTGAAAAATTACCTAAAGCAGTATGGGGGCTACGAACTCAAATGAGCAGAGCAACAGGCTACTCACCCTTCTTCCTAGTTTACGGGACAGAGGCCGTACTACCTGCCGACTTGATCTGGACATCACCAAAGATAGAACAATACGATGAAGGAGAAGCAGAACACACAAGAAGATTAGAACTCGACAGCTTAGAAGAAGTTAGAATAAACGCTATCCTCCAATTAGCCAGATACCTACAAGGTTTAAGACGACACTACAACAAGAGTACCCATCCTCGATCATTACAAGTTAGAGACTTAGTGCTAAGAAGGATACAAAAGACTGACGGACGACATAAGCTACTCAGTCCATGGGAAGGTCCGTTCATTGTCACAAAAGTCATCGGACCAGGCACATACAAGTTAATAACCGAAGATGAAAGAGAAATCAGCAATACATGGCACATCAGCCAGCTAAGAAGATTCTACGCGTAAAAACAACTCAAGAAAAAACAGATATGCAAGTCATAAGGGACCAACGTTCACAATCGACGAAGGACAATATTCTTCGACAACATATGTATTAGTTTATATTCATGATCAATAAAGATGATATTCATCCACAGCTTCTTTTGCCACGACTTTCAATGAGTTGTTGTACCGAAACAAGAAGCAAAATGGCTGAAAACATGCCTGAGCATTCCGGCCGAGAGCAAAATAGCTGAAAAGATGCTTGAGCCCGCCGATGAGGGTAGCTAAAAGCTAACACCCGAAACAAAAAGCAAAATGGCTGAAAACATGCCTGAGCATCCCAGCAGAGAGCAAAATAGCTAAAAAGACGCTTGAGCCTGCCGATGAGGGTAGCTAAAAGCTAACACCCGAAACAAGAAGCAAAATGGCTGAAAACATGCCTGTGCATCCCGGCCGAGAGCAAAATAGCTGAAAAGACGTTTGAGCCCGCCGATGAGGGTAGCTAAAAGCTAACACCCGAAACAAGAAGCAAAATGGCTGAAAACATGCCTGAGCATCCCGGCCGAGAGCAAAATAGCTAAAAAGACGCTTAAGCCCGCCGATGAGGGTAGCTAAAAGCTAACACCCAAAACAAGAAGCAAAATGGCTGAAAATATGCCTAAGCATCCCGACCGAGAGCAAAATAGCTGAAAAGACGCTTGAACTCGCCGATGAGGGTAGCTAAAAACTAACACCCAAAACTAGTCGACCAAAATCAAGCTTAAAAAGACCCTCCAGCTCTTCGTTTCGAAAAGCAAGAGGCTCGGGGGCTACATCCAAATAGGAATACTCTTTTCCTTAGAAAAGCACAAGCACCACTCAAGAAAGCATTCGGATGCCGAAGTTCGTCAAGGCAACATTCAATGCCGAGTTATTTTACATAGCGCGGACGAAAGGTTGTCAATGCAAAGATCTACACCTAACAAGTCTGCCGAAGTTTGCCAAGCGCGGACAAGGTACTCGGCGGATCACAAAAGAGGAAGAAGAGAAAAGTACTCGACAAATCGAGTGATTTCGTCAGGATAACACACAGGGTTGAGCAGAGACGAAAACAGGACAAAGTACTCAGCAAGTCAAGTAAATCCGACCACACCTGGGCAAAGAATACATCAACGAAAATAAAGAATCTTCATTTTAAGAGGAATGTAATATTACAAGAGGCTGATCAATTGGATCAAGCATTGTCATCAGGAAGGGAAATATCAATGTTAAGACTGTCTACAACCCTACTGGCTAAACCTTCGACCTCAGACTCCATCCTCTCAACAGCATCAAGGTATTCTTGGCTATCAGCTTCCTCCGCTATCTTGGACAGAGGCGCCTCTGGAGCAAGGACCCGGACCTGGGCCAGCACATTCTTGGTACATACTTGAGCGCACTTCTTCGTGAACTCTTGGAAACAAGTCGGAATCCGAGGAATGAACTGAGCCCAAGATTGCCCGTCATCCGCTGGAGTCCGGAGAACATCAGCTACTGAACGGAAAGATTTCCACAAAACGTTCCAATTTTCAGTAGCCGTCGCCAGTTTCCCAGACAAGCCTTCAATAGTTTTTTGGGCCTGCATAAGATCTCTGTCAGCTCCACGCCTAATCAGCTTAGCAAGGGCGAGTTCTTCCTCAGTATGAGTAATTACCTCCTCAGCCTTATTATGACTGGAGTGGACAAGAGCCTTCATTTCATCGATACTCTCCGAGAGCTTCTGCTTCTCAACTCGGAGAACTAGACAAGACACCCAAGAATAAGTCAGCAAAAAAAGAAGTCAAAATACAAGAAGAAACAGGCAGAACCCGCGGCACCTTTGCATTCATTCTTTGCAGACTCCACCGCGACATCTCTCTGCTTCTCCGTCTCCACTACCCGGGCACGAAGGGTCTTCTCCTCCTTTTGGTGCATTTGACGCTCTATCTCCAACTCAGCCTGGAGAAGGTCGAGATCGGCTTTCAGAGTGTCCACCTCAGAAGACAACTTTCTCTCATTTTCAGATGAGAAAAAGAAGCCAGAATGATCACGAGAGAAAGACTGAGCGAAAAGAGGCAAAGAGAAACAAGGCGTAAGGACAGAAGAAAAACAAGCACACAAAAAAGGAGTGGCAGTAAAACCTACCTAGTGCTTTTCACCAAAAGAAGTCGTGAGGGTCGACAAGCTCCCCCAGGCTGTGGTCAGCTCCGATAACCGATGGGTGGCGTCGAATTGTTGCACCACATCACTGGAAAAAGAGGGATCGCCGAAAGTAAGAGAAGGGGAAGGAGAGGCCGGCTGGGGCGAAGAAGGAGCAACCAAAACAACCTCCAGGGAAGCCGGAGCCAAACCCTTAGAAGGACCCAGCACGACGGCCACAGTCACCACCAGAGCGGCCAAGTCCGCAACTTCGCCAGGTAGCTCCAAAGCCCCCGCAGCAACTTCATCAACAGAATGTTGTGAGTCCTAAGGCTCAGAACTCGTTGGCATGGCGGGAGGCAGAGAAGAAGTCGATGAAGAAATAAGAGAAGACGAAACACTAAAAAGTGATAAAAGGAAGCACCGATAAGAACCAGAAGAAGGAAGATAGAAGCCAAAAGAGATAAAAGCCAGAATCTACTCACCCGACCACTTTCTTCTTCGCGAAGCCAAAAGAAGGCCTCACAGGGGGAACCACGACGGCGAAAACGTCCCCGCCACCCGGCGACGGGAGCGGGGTAACCGACAATGGAGCCATGGAAGAAGCTGGGGCTGGAGTTGTGAAAGAACTCTGCATTAGAGGAGCGGTAGAGCTCGGTACGGGGGCCACCAAAGAACTCGACACCGGAGCTTCAGAAGAAGTCAACACGGGAGCCTCGGAAGAACTCACACCCGACCTTCGATTACCTCAAAAAGTTCAAGACTAAAAGTCAAGACAAAGAAGAGAAATTCAATGCAACAGGAATATGAAAAACAACTCACTGCCGCATGATGAGGGGTACTTCATCATCCTCTTCTTCCTCAGCCAAAGAAACCAGAGCACCTGCTGAAAAGAGGATAAAAAGTACTCGGTTCAAGAGAGAAATAGGAAAATAAAGGAACAAAGAGTATTAAATGTGCTCACCTAAGAGCATGCTAGCAACAACTGGAGTACCTGAGGGAGTACTTGGTTTGCGAGGCTTCTTGGAGACAGGCAGGCCAGATGAAGACCCATCCGTTCGCCCCCTCTTCGGGACACTGCGAGGACCGCGAGGGACTAGACGAGGAACATATTCTTCATATACATCAACAAATCCGGAAGAAACCCCAGGAAGGGCTATAGAGGTTTGGGACTTACTAATTGCAGAAGTTCTAGCTAGACGATCCCCAGTCTCCGCCACGGCAGGGAGAACATCAAGGGGGATCGGGTCAACAAAGTTCCGCCCAAGCTCCTACAAAAAAGGATAAAACACCGAGACAAAGAAAAGCTAAGCAAGAACGGATGCAGTAAGAGTACATAAAGTACTCAAACAAAAAGATAGACAACTCACAGCTGGGGGCGGGTTGTTGGCTGAGAACTCAGAGACAGCAGGAGGAATGACGCTCACTCCTTTCAACATCTTCTGGAGACGCTCGAGTACCTCCTCACCGGTCAGCTCAAGAGCTGGGACCATGCGTGAAGGATCCTCGGCCCCAAAATACTCAAAGCCAAGATGCTCCCGCTCTTTCAAAGGCTGAACCCGGCGACGAAGAAAGCTCAAAACAATTCCGAAGCCGGTCAAACCCTGCTGCTTTAGCATGCTAATCCTATCAAGGAGTGGCTGGATCACTTGAATCTCAGTAGGTGACTCAAGCTTCTTGTCCCATCGGTCATTCACCACAGGACCAGATCCAAAGTGGACGACGAGGGAAGGGATCAAATTGGCAGCGTAAAACCACTCGGTACGCCAATCTTTTACAGAATGACTAGGTCATAGTCAAAAAACTTAATCTTGAGACCCTAGTGAAACTGAATCCCGCAACCACCAAGAACGCTGGTTTCTTCACAACGGGGTTGAGGTTTCAGACGAAAGAAAAAGCAAAAAAGAGATAGAGAAGGAGGGATTCCAAGGAAAGCTTCACAAAGATGAATGAAAACAGAAAGATGGAGAACGACATTGGGAGTTAGATGGTTCAGACTAACCCTGAAATAACCAAGAAACTGATGAAGGAAGGTGGAAGCAGGAAGGCAAAGTCCGGCACGGACAAAGGAAACAAAGAGGACAATCTCACCAGGACCCGGAGCTGGAACCTGATGCTCGCCCAGAACTCTCCATTCAGCGATGACTTTGCTTTGGATCAAGCCGTCGCTAACAAGCTCGTGCAGCTGGTCTTCGCTTGTTGTTGGAGCTGGCCAAACCTTCTGAGTAGCCCTCATGGCCACGAACTCCTGGTTTTCGATCAAAGAAAGGGATGACTCCTCGTCCACGAAGCTCGCCTGAGACTTGCTTGCGGTTTTCTTCTTTCCCATGAACTAGCGGAAGCAAAAAGGCACTAGGGAAGATGAAGCTAGGATGGTGGTGCTCGGGTGACGGCGACGATGACGGCGGTGGATTTCTGAAAGCTAGGGTTTAAAGGCAAGAGCTGGGCAGCAAAGGAAAGGAAGATAAAAGGTCTTTAAATAGATTTTTCAGTGATAAAAACGGCCCACGAAGCCCATTAAAACACAGTGTGAGAACGCAACAGTCCATTTACTGACGCAGCTAAAACAACGGAGGGCATGAATCCACACAACGGTACAAACCAACGGGCAGATTTTAGACTTATCCGTCCAGCATCACGGTAGGGTTATCAGATCGCTACAAGAACAACTCGTCAAACCAAGAAGAAAGAAAGGGCTACCTCGCAAGGAACAAAGGAACCCGGTTATTTAAGAAAGAACTCGGTAATCTCATGAACAACAGGGATCACAGCAGAAAAGTAAAAGACAACTCAGAAGACAAGATTTGTTACATTACAAGCGACTTCAAAAATAGAAGATTACAAATCTTACAAGACCCAACGAACTCGGCACCACAAAAAGCAAAGTAGCAAAGTGAACACGGACACGGCTAGGCTCTGGAACAACTACGTGTCCCAAATTGCTACTCAGAAGGACAAACCGCCATCAGCTACACTGTTTTCTTCAAAGAACGGACGTAGCGCATCCAAGGCGGAAATCGGCAGCACAGTAGGGCAACATGGAGCAGAGAAGGCTGGTGGGCATCTGTCTATCCAAGACCGATGTGATGCTGGATATGGTGTTGATCTGCACTGGACAGTCTCAAGACAGGCGACGAGGATCAACCCAGAACTGCCGGATGAAGGAACGAAGCCCACATCACAAGACTTCCTCCAACTACCACCACGTATATCCTGGCACAATGCTGTCGCGGGATTAGCCTACCTCTAATACCTATCACAAGACTTCCTCCAGCTACGATAAGACACACAGGAACTACAAAATATGCCTGGGGGCTGCTCTACTTCACAAACTACCATATTCATAACCGCGAAGGTTTCAACAGAATGTCCAATGGATGAAAACAAGCACTCTGGGACAGTATTTATAGACCAAAGGAGCGGCGCACATGGACTAGGAGTACCAACAAAATAAGCCTAACAAAGGACACAGTGAAAAGACAGGACTCAATAATGGATGACTCAGGCGAGAGGAAACAGTACTTGAAGACAGGCATATTCGGAAGAATATACCAGCACAGTACAACCTGTGAACAAAAGGCATTTACACTCAACCACCACCATACAACTACATCTAACAACAGCAGACTATCAAAGAATACGCCAAGACCTCGCATCCGAGTTCTTCCTGAACAAAACAACATGGATATATGCTCGGGGGCTCGGCCAACATCATAGTTTAATCAACACTAAGCTAGGAAGCTTGGCCTTCATTTCAACTACTCTCGGAGGCTCGAAACCAAAGACAAAGGACCAAGAATACAAGAAACTCAAGACTACAACGACGACGACACATCAAGACTCTTCATCCGACTTCTTTTCTAAAGAGAAGAACTCGGAGAAAGCACGGGGCTGCGGGATACATAGCCCCAGAATTTTTTGAAGACAAGAATTTGGACCCTCTAACTTTTGCAAGCAAAAGCAAGAGGCTCGGGGGCTACACTCAGTGAGTGCAATTTTTTCGAAAAATTGCACCCACCCAAAAAGAACCCGGACATAAGCTCGGAGGCTACATGCTGCGAAACTACTCGGATGATGGTTTAATCTAAGACTAAAGGGCCGCTTTGGAAAGATGCCACAAAACTACTTGGATGATGACATAATCCAAGTCTTGGGGACTACTTCAGGACACAAATTTTCAAACAACATAAAGGATCAAGACCCTCCAACTTTTTATTCAAAATAGCAAGAGGCTTGGGGGCTACACTCAGTGAGTGCACTTTTTCTTCGAAAAAGTGCACGTCACCAAAAGACTTCCTCAATGCAGACCACTTCAAGACATTACGACAAAAAGAACTCGGAACGAGCCATATTCGAGTTCTTTTTGATAAAACTTCAACGAACAATCAGAGCAACTTCAAGACAAGATCCTCCAGCTCCTTGTTCCAAATAGCAAGAGGCTTGGGGGCTACAACCAGATGGATGTACTTTTTCTTCAAAAAGCACTCACCACTTGAAGATCCCAAGAAGCGCTACAAGGTTTCACTCTAGAAAGCACTCGGATGACATTTTGTTCCTACTCAACAAGACTTGAAGGAGCAAAGCGAGACTTTTAGAGCTCAACCATGAAGTGCTTGGGGGCTTGTCGATACGGGACCCACAGGATACCCTGCAAGGGAGAGAGAAGATCTAGTCCAATTAGGATTCTTCCCATGTAATCTTAGTAGTAGAACTATTAAGTAATCCTACTAGAAAATCTCATTGTAAACCGACTAGGACTCTGGCCTCCTGACTATATAAAGGAGGGCAGGGCTCTTGAGAGAAAGAGACGACAATTGTACAACATAACATATCACAATTAATCCAACGCAAAGGCTAACGCCGACTGGACGTAAGGTTATTACTCGATCTACGATCGAGGGCCTGAACCAGGATAAATCGACTGTCTCTTGCGTTTACCATCGAGTTCTGCATATGCTAAAGCCCGAACATACTGCCCCAGGTACCCCCGTGGTAGGCTATCGGTGGTGAAACATCGACAGCAGCCTTCCATTGTTCCTAGCCGATTCAGCACAAACGTGGTTGGAACACCTTCCGCCCAACCGAATCCAAAGTTGGGCGGACCTAAAAGAGATCTTCGTGGGAAACTTTTAGGGCACATATGTGCACCCTGGGAACCCATGGGATCTCAAAAACTACAGACAGAAGTCCAGGGAGATTCTTCATGGGTACATCCGGCGCTTCTCCTGGCAGTGCAATGAGCTGTCCAACGTCGCTGACGCGACATCATAGGAGCTTTCCTGTCTGAGACCACCCGTGAGTCCCTGGTTCACAAGCTGGGACATAAGGGCCCACAAACCACCAAAGAGCTCCTCGACATGCCAGTAGCCATGCCTCAGGAGAGGAGGCAGTCGGGGTGATTTTTGACCACCTCAAAGGTAGGCTAAGCGGGACAAGGGCATCAGCGAAGGCGCCTCCAACCATCCTAGCAAGAAGAAGAATAAGCAGCAACGTGAGGGCTCGGTCATGGCCACCATCGACCACAAGGGGGTCAGAAGCCCGTCGAGGGTACCCCAAACCACTTCAAGAAGCTGCTCGAAAGGCCATGCCTGAACCATGCTTTCCCTGTCGAGTACCTATATAAGGACTACATCCTCATGAAGTGGTTCCCGTGGTGCTCTGGAGCTTGAGGATGACCCCCAGCTGGGCCACCGACTAATCGCCACTCTTCATGGTCTATAGTTCCAAGGCTATCCTCCTGACCGACCTTGATTATGGAGCACCGAGGGTCAGGGTGTACGATGAACAGGGAGCCTAGGCATCCCTCATGGATGCCATGGACAGCTAGATGAAGCATGTGACATCACCCTCCTCCGCTCAGCCAAGTACCAGCAAGCATTGCGCTGGTACCACAACCATCGAGTACGAGGTTGGGCCTTAAACATCGAGGACCTGGTGCTCTGCCACGTCTAGAGCAACAAGAACCGCTACAAGCTCTCTCTACCATGGGAAGGACCATACGTCATCATAGAGGTGCTCCGACTAGGCACCTATAAGCTTAAGACCATCGACGGTGAAGTCTTCGTCAATGCCTAGAACATCGACATGCTACGTCGCTTTTACCCTTAATTTACGCACACTTTCTCTTATCAGTTTCGCAATCAACTCCTCGATCTTTAGTGGCACCCAACCCTAGCAATGGCAGGGGGTCGGGCCTCACTCGGGGGCTAATAAGAGCATATCTATCTAGTAGATATTCTCTATGCCCGACTCTTTCTCACATTAAGACCTAGAAGCGAAGGTCGCAGCAATAAACATTGAGTAAAACTGGTCGTACTGCAAGAAACCTACGCCCTAGTGGCTACTGCGTTTTTGCTCATCAGTGTGATCAGAGTTTTTCCCACACCCCAAGCTTCTTAAGCCTTAACTACGGAAAGAGTTGGAACGCATTTAAGTGTATATCCACCTAGCAAATATTCTTTGTGCCCAACCCTCTCTCGCATTAAGATCTAGAAGCAAGGGTTGTGGAAACAAACACTAAGTAAAACTGATCGGACTGCAAGAAACCTACACCCCAGCGGCTATGGCATTTTTGCTCACCAGCGTGATCAGAGTTTTTTAACCCGCACCTCGAGCTTTACAGCCTTAACAACGGAAAGGGTCGGAACGCATTAACCTTTTTATACATAAAAGGGAGAAAGAACAAAGTTGTTCAAACAAAATAATAAGCTTATTTAAAACACAAGGGTCAGAACTTGTCCGCTTATTACAAAAATGACCACCCGACCTATTTAACTAACTAGCCCCTCTAAGGGAGAACTATGACTTCTATCATGTCCGCTAGGTCCTGTGAAAGGGGAGCCACCGCCATTTCCATCTCCTCCAGCTCGTGGACTTCATAACTGGGTGCATAGCCATGGCTCATTGCCTCCAGATCGATGTTGTCCCCATAATGAGAACGAGCAATCGTGAAGGACTAATTGACCTCGGCATGAAGGGCATTCCTCTTGAGCTGGTGCACCCGAGCCATGATCTTAACGGCATGAGCCACGAGAAAGCTAGTCCCCTCTTACCACACCACCTTAAGGCCATCACAGAAAACTCCAAAGATGGCACTTAGGATACCGAGCTTGTCACTCTCCGCCTAAAGATTTCTCCTCACCTCGACAAGATCCACAGCTAGCCCGGTAGAACCGCTCTTAACCTCCAGCTACTGGGTTGTCTCCCTTTCGAGCTCAACCTGGAGGGAGCCAACCTTCTCCCAAGCATCATCGCCCTCTTGGCAAGCCTGGTCACGCTCTCAGAAAGCCTGGTCACGCTCCTCGTGAGCCACACCGTGTTTTGAGCAGATCCTCTCTGTGGTTTGGATCAGCTCATCCCACTCCATGCATAGCTGAGCGACCATCGCAGCATCTAGGCTCGCCTTTTTCTCTAGGGCCACGAGCTTCTCCTCGGCCCTCAGCTTTAGATCCCTTTCTTTCTCAACCTTGCCTAGAAGGTCAAGGATCCGCTGGCGGGTTTGGGCGTATTTCTAGAGCAACTCATCATGCTCCTTCTTGACCCTGATGGCTTCTTTGTCATCCTTCCGCAACCTCGCCGATAGGGCCTCAAACGCCTTCTCAGCCTCGTTAGCATCCTGACAGGCTTTGGCCACCTGCGACCGAAGATTGGTCGCCTCCTTAGCGAGGGGTGTTAGCTCGACCACCCTTTGATGGGCGAAAATGAGCTGAGTTGTCACCTCCCCACATAGCCATGCCTCCTCGACGAGGCAGTCCTAGGCTTCCTTCTATTGATGAAGGAACCATGATTTCCCTCAGCTGCAAGCTATAAGGGACTGCAGGAAGACGATGGTCAGGATACAAAAAGTATATAGAGGAAGAAAAGGGTAAGAACTAGGACCAAGCAATACCCAGTCGAAGGGAACAACAACATCACGTAGTGCACCCATGGCATGGTCCAGGGCCTCGAGCACGGACATGATCCCTACGTCAAGGCTCTCCTGCTCCATGCTCTCTGTGGCATCATCATGGGTAAAAAGTGTCAACGCGGATCCTGCGGATCCATCCACTAGAGCAGGGGCTCGCCCCACGTAGGCGAGCCGCTACCCACCGACATTAGGGTCAGGGATGACTCCTCACTAGCCCCAAGCAGTGATGAACCCTCTCGCTGTGATGTCCCAACCGCAACAGAAGGGGTCATGATCGGCTGTGTCGGGCCCACCACGGTCGGTGCCACGAGCGTGGTTGGCAGCCCCATCCACCCCATCACATCCATCACTGGCTGCTCCATGACCTCCGAAGGCACCCCTTGAACGCCCCTTGATCATGTTATCAGAGTTTCAGCGAAGATAAAATCATTTAATGACAAGTGAAACATTAACATGATGATCCTATATATACATCATAACATGTTATAAGTTTTCCATTGTAAAACCTTTTGGGTGGAAGTTTCAAATAAACTCTATATCCACAACATTAAGGAAATCCTCGCTGAGGCCACCAGGAGGTTTCCACACACAAGTGTCAGCTCCACATATTCCTATCACCTGCAACAGGGTAGAATAAATCCTGAGTACTCAATTGTACTCCATAAGACTTACCCGTCAGGAGGAAAGAAAAGACTCCATGGATATTCAAGGCTATCTGGCTTGTGGGTTTATTGCATCTGTAGGAAGCATTACTAAGCGTGCATCCTTATATTTAATTTCATTAGCAATCATCATTAGTTCATTAACTACCATTCTATGTAAGCACCTGTGCTACTTTTCAAGTAGGTGTTAAGCAATTAGAACCGTTTTACCATCTTTCATATTCCAGTTCATACTATGGTGCTGGACTATAGACAAATCGTATTGGATTACCCAGTGATTCGTGAATCAATGTGCCCAGCTGGGTACCCCGAAACACACGCTCTGCTTATACCCCAAGCACAAGCAGGACCAACCCACCACTCTCCTGTCAAGGGGTACAGGTCCCATCCAAACTTGAACTCCAAGCCCCCACACCTGAGTCCTGAACTTAGTGTAGTGCTTAGACCTCCACCATCCCCGTCTCCAATCAGTCGGTCCAAAAAGAGTCGAAACCCACGACAAGAGAGCAACGAGCCTTCCCTCCTCCCACAAACAAGTATGTGCTCAAGATAACAAGTCTATGACCTGCCTAGAACCCAATGCAATGACCGGTCCTTAACCAACAAGGGTGGAACAAGTGCAATCTAAACCTCGCTCGAATGCCCCAGATCTAAAGTAACATTCCACTCGGTCTCCAATTATCATTCATATATATTCCATGTGATAGTAATATAATAGCAACAATAATATCTTTCCTATCTCTCGTGAGTGACAGGCAATCACTCGACTTCTACCGAAGTCCTGTAGCATAGAAATCTACACGATCCTATCATACTAGTAAGACTCTTAGGATAAGGATATATATATGCAAGTGGGTTTTATTCAACTCCTTAACTTAATGCACAAGCATAAAATAAAAGTGCAAAATAATAGAGGTTATGCATCGGGGCCTGCCTGGGTAATATATAACCAAGTTAGCTTTCAAGTTGGTGGCATGATCATCAAGTCACCATCTATTTCCGTTACTCCTAAGGACTCCGCGATCCAACATCGCTCCTATCATGAAATACGTGGATGCAATGCAGGGACGTAAATATTCAACGGCAATCGCAACCCTTAAAATACGATTACGCCTCTCAACATAATGAGCTAGCTCTGACGATTAACGCATTAGGCCACGTATCCAAGTTATCGAACTAGGCGCTAATTTCCCACAATGTTTTAGTTATAAAATCCCTAGATGTTTCGGCAGTTTATTGATTTGACAATATTAAGAACCTCAATTTAATTATATAACTCCTAAGAATATTATAAAACTATGTGAACAAAATATACTAGTAGATAGATCATGATTTTAGGAACCTGACAAAATTGGTTTCACAATTTTTTGTCAGCTATACAAATTGATATTGAATTTACAAGTTTCTCTTAGAACTAAATTAGAAAATACTCGAGAAAATGAAAAGGGCCGGTGGCCAAACGACTCGGCCCAGCAACCTAAATGGCCATGACGAGGAGCCCGCACATGTAGTAGGCTAGCCTAACAAGTGGCCCATGATGGGGAGCCCGCGTGCACCCCTGCACCTTTTATAGAAAAACCCTCAGCGTAACAGATTATCACGTGACGTCACTGAGCACTATTACACCAGAGACAAGCTTTGCACTAAGGACCCCGGATATTTCCGCCTTCACAACGGGGAGGTCCCTGCTCTACCCCACGTTCACCGGCATGGTGACCAATGGCATGGGTGGCTACGCTGGGCACTCTGAGCTCGCTACCATGGGGGTAAGGAGCCGACCTTTGCCTACCGCTAAGTGCGCACCCCTAGGTAGCGGTGGTGAGCTTAACGGCATAGTACCGAGAGCTGGCCCCGGCGATGGGAGGAGCCGTGCCACGACATGTTCATTCAGGCGACCTAAGGCTCTACCGAGGTGGTGTCGGTGACGGATGAGCGCTAGTAGCTCACCAGAGTTCACGCTGCAGTGGTGGTTGAGGTAGAAGAGCGACGAGGTGCCCCGGCCACCTATGCCCGCACCTCACGGTGGCATGCCGAGCGTGACACCGGTGTGCCACTGCTCCGAGGGCGCACTCCCTAGATAAAACAACGCGAGCACCAAGCGGAGGAGGTCAAGGCGAGTCCAGAGACAACACCAATTGGACCTCTCTCCCCACGTATTGGGACTTACCCTAGCCCAACTATTGTGGCGGCTTTCATGGTCAGCGGCGAGAAAATGCCAAATTAGCCATCGATAATGCTTGGTCGAGGATGAGGAAGATGGAATGCCTAATTGACGTCCTAAGCCACTCTCATGTGTGAAGACCCAGGATATAAACGCCTAGAGCTAGGTGGACCGGTGGGCAGCGGTGCGGTGCTCTGACCAGGCTATGTCGTGGACATGGCGCGCGAGCGGGTTAAAATGGAGCGACACAACTCGGTTAGTAGCAGCACGCACACACGCTAACATGAGACGGGACCTATAAGATCGGCGTGACGCATTTAAACCGAAGTGACCAAATGCGAGCGGGGCTCACCCATGGCGGCTAGCGAGACAGGGCAGGGTAGGGGAGCATCCCATCACTTCTATGGTCGGGCCACCATTGTGACACGGCGGTAGGGCTCCAATGCATAGACGACACGGTAGGTAGAGTGAACGGCGGGGTGGTCGCCACGTCGGCCGAGCCACAGTAGACACAATTGCGCGGCACGGTGGCAGGACAATAGGGCGTAAGTGAGTGGCGGGCGCAGTGGCTCACGGTTAGCGGCTAGTGGCATGCCCACCATGGCTAGGCGGTGGCAGCAGCAACCGGCGAGCGTGGCCACGTGCGTGCGTGTGCACGCGCCCAGCGCACCGACATTGCGACATCAGGGCTAGATGGCCAGGTGACCACGTACGCCGACTGAGCTGCTACCAGCAGTGACTTGCATGACTTCTAAAGCTCTAACCAAAGCCAAACCAGCTCGGTTGAGACCAAACCAATTTGCCAAGGCTCAAGAGGGTCCTAAAGGCTATCCCAAGGAGCATCAACGCAAACTTAGATGAATTACCGAGGGAGATAGAGACAAGAAGCCAAAATAGGTTCATCAAGCCAAGCGCTGATTCACGAACAGAGCCACAAAACCTGACTGCAGTGCATTCTAGCGATGTTGGGGACATTCATGCGATGCCACGACAACTCCAGCCCACTCGGGGACTGCACCCTACCCAAGTATTGACTTTGATGCAACCAACTGTGCGAAAACATGAAGTTAGTGTTTAGGCATTTTTGTTAGAATTTAAATGTCAACATATCATTGTCTATTATCATTTCAGACTTAGGTAATTCAAAGGTTCAGTTAGAACTAACAACCTTTAGCACTTTTGACGTAATTTTTAAAGGGTCTAAACCTTTCCGGATTCAACTAACAATTGCACCATGACCTAGTCCACACTTCATACTAACCGGTAGGAGCAAGGTATTTAAGCACTATTTAATTATTTTGTTCAATATAATTCACCAAAATGGTACTTTAAACATAATTTCAAGTGTTTGCCAATTTAACGAAAAGAGCTTATCTTAATGTCAAGTTAGATTTTAGAGCTCCCAAAACACTAGTTAACAACATCTATTTTCCAAAAGTTAATGTTGTATTTCTGTCTACTAAACTTGTACTTCAATTTCATTTAAGTACTAAATACAAGTTATGTTTTATTCTTGTTTATAGAAATTGCTTTTCGTGCCAAACAATTAACACAACTCATTCTATTCTTTTTGTTAGGAGTTTTCATCACCACCTCTTTAAGCTAAGTAAAAAAACTCACTATCTTATTAGATCTACCTCTCAGGCCATAATCTCGGTGCTTAGCAAGCCCATAACACTGGAGGTGTTACAACCAACCCCCCTTAAAAAGAATCTCGTCCCGAGATTTGGAGCAAGAACCAAAAAGGGAACAACACAATTACACTTCGTAGATCTAAAATTACACGAAAGATTACATGACTTCGAATACTAAACCACATAGGGATTTAAAGATACATGGTTAAGAGCAACATAGCACAACCAAGGCTTAATCCAGAAGTCAGGATAGACATGGACAATGGAGAAACAACAAGAAAATAATTATCTAAAACATGGCGTATGTCCAACGGATCCAGAAACAGGAGACTGAGAAGTCTGACATCATGAACCCTGAGACCAAACTAACCAAAAAGGGGACTTGAACTTCCTTGCCAGAAATCTAGATCCCATCTTCTTTCTAGATTATGCCATCACCTCTGACTGACGACCTAGTTCTTTGGATGATGACTAGATCTCGTAGCTCTACTTCAGATGTGAGGGGGATAGGGATGAAGAAGGAGAGTAAGGACCAAGGGCATCTTATAGTGGCGAACGGAGGTAGAGCGTAGCGCACTAGAATTGGAAACGGCGTGGATGGAATACATAGACGGTTCATGCTGTGGGAATAAAGTCAGCCATGGTGTGCTCCCTGTGTGAGAGCGGAGGGAGGATAAGAGAGAGGGGAGGGGATTCACTCGGCGAGGAAGGCGTGCGGGCAACCATGTCCCCAAAAGAAGAAAAATGAGTGAGGAGGGAGGGTCTAGTATAGGGACGAGGGTGTAGGATCAAGAGCTGACAGGAGGGAAAGCGCACAGTACACAAGAACGGCGAGTGCGGCATGATGTCACGACCATGAGAGAGTGGGGTGCTAATGGGCCCGACATAGACGGCATCCGCAGGGCACATGGCAATAGTGATCAGCATGCGCAGCGTGGTCTAGCTAGACACAGAGCTTGGGACTTGACCTCCACTTAGGCTTTTCCAAGCACTCCCTACCACCCAAGGCAAACTCTCCTCTGTTGTTCTTTCCTTCCCTTCCTTGTCCACAATATGCACCAACCTTTGTATGAACTGAGATCACAACATACATGCTTCCTCCAAAGCCACATCCTCTTGTTTACTTTGAGAGAACACTATTTCATCAACCCATCATGGATTTCCCATTCGAACACCCAAATTTTCCCAAGGAGAATATTTTGTAGCAAAAGTGGTATGGCGGTGTAACTTGGTAAGGTACTTGGTCAACAACCTCGATACCAGCGTGTGCCGAGCAGCTTCACCATGTGGCAGTTGTTCCACAGGGGCCCTCGGTTTCATCATGGCACCATAAGCTATCAACCAGGCCACTTTACCAACTTACACGCAGTGAAAACTAGTGGGGTCATAGACCACAGAAATAAAGGAGTATTGCAAGGGAAGATTCAGACAACAAGGGTTCCTTTCACAACAAGGGACAAGGAATTCAAATGCATCGACGGATTTGATTTAAAAAAAAGATTCAAGTGTTCTGCTAGGACATCCACAATTAGTTGATACAGCATCCTCTATTATCCAACCATGACTGTTCTATTGGCATCTGAATGGTAACTTCTCTTATAACCCGCTTAACATCACCCTTGAAAACCCTAAGCACATCTAACGAAACTTAAGGGTAGATGGACACAATAAACATAGCAAAATAAATAAAATGCACATTCCAACGTCCTTGTACCGGTACAACATATAGACACTCACTCTCCCATTCTCAACACATCATTCACCTTCCCTACGACCAGATGATCTCAACAACTACGGACGCAAAACAATGGCAAGACTACAATAGTGAAATTTTTGTATTTTGGTCTCTTTTGAAAACAATTTTTACAAAAAGACCTACGTCAAAACGTTTTCTGAAAATAGACCATTTTTAGGCGTCTTAGAACATGACGCCGAGGTATGGGGGTCGGCGTCGACTGACACGACGCCGAGGTATTGCCACGTCACGGACGACCGGGGTCGTCGGCGACACGGTGGCGCGTGGGGTCCGAGACGTCGGCGTCGTGTCAGCAAACGCCAAGGGCCCAACCTCGGTGTGGCTGGACTGTGCGCCGAGCTATTGGCACCATCACGGCGGCCCAGTAGCTCGGCGCGGGGTCACTTAACGCCGAGTCACAGACCTCAGCGCGGCCCGACTTAACGCCGAGGTCTGGTCCCTTGAGGCCGCGCAGAGGCCCCCTTCTTCTTCCTTCCTCCATTCTGAAACCGGAGGTAATGCATGCCCGCTAGTGATGGAGACATGGCACTAGTGATGGAGACATGGCATGTTCGTCTGCAGGTGCCGGGAGACCATTCAGAGCGGCAGAGGCGATGCTACCGGAGGTAGTGCATGCCCGCTGCCTAGCCTGTTGCGGGATTGCGGGAAACCGAGGTAACGTCTCGGCGCCATGAGTCATGGCACCGACCACTAAATTTAACCTAACACCCTAGTTTTACTGTGAGATGGATATATAAAATTTTGGCTCATTTTTGCATATGTCTATCCCATGGTAAAAATAAAATTTGACAATGTCCAAGTCATGGTAAAAATCCAGGCTTAACAAATTTCAGCGTGTCCATCTCATGGTAAATTTAAAGACAATTTTATATATCCATCTCACGGTAAAACTAGGGTGTTAGGTTTCTCCGAACCTCGGCGTTGAGTCGGGCCGCGCCGAGGTTAGCGTCTTGGCGTCATATGATCGCACGCCGAGCTATTGGGCCACGAAGCGTTGTTGGGCCGCCTGGACCGCGCGCCAATAGCTCGGCGTGACTCCCCACAGCGCTGAGGTTGGGCCTGTGGCGTTGGCTGACACGACGCCGACGTAGTGGGCCCCATGCGCCACCGTGTCGCCATCGACCGGGGTCGTCCGTGACGTGGCAATACCTCGGCGTCGTGTCAGTCGATGCCGACCCCCATACCTCGGCGTCATGTTCTAAGACGCCTAAAAATGGTCTATTTTTAGAAAACGTTTTGACGTAGGTCTTTTTGTAAAAATTGTTTTCAAAAGGGGCCAAAATACAAAAATTTCACGACTACAATATTGGAGAACAATGATGAAAGGCACTACTAACTATAGTACATCTTCCTAAGGCAACTAATCTACTATGTCGGACCACCCATCATCATCCCTGGGTTCGATGAATTCTTCTACCACCCTGGCTATGGATCTACCTCCTATCTTGGCAGGGGCCGAGTGAGGGGAAGTAAGGGCTCTACTTCTAACACTTCTAATGGTGGGGGTGTTGGCGGCACTGCAACACCGGTTCTCCTTCTTTCCAGCGGGTGGACATGAATTCCTTCCACGATGATGGAATCCTGCCTTTCAGCAGCCAGCGTCCTACGCTAGGCCCTGGTGACAAGGTAGGCCTCTCCCAACTGATGGGCATACCGATCTTTAGCCTCCTTTAGAGCTTCTGACATGGTAGTCTCCTGACTCTCTACGGGTGCCGCACTGGCATGCGCTTCGACAGACTACACCTAGAGCATCCTGGAGAAGATCTCGGCTTCCTCGGCTCGCTAGAGGCACTTCCTTAGCTCCAAGGCTTGCTGGTCATACTGCTCATCTAGAGCAAGCAGGTACATGGTCAAGTGCACTATGGTTGGACTATCTTTTTGTGCATCCTGCCCTTGCAAAGCCTCCATGTGAGCCCTCCATGCCCGTCGATTCTTTTCCAAAGGTGGAAAGAACCTCATGGGGGTACAAGCAATGGGCTCTTGATAGATGTTTCAAAGGTACCGCAAGGCTTTGCGGGCCACAACCTGGTAGGTGTTGATGAAGCGAAACCCAGTTGCAGTCACCTTCTAGGCTTCAGTGATGCCGGGGAACTCCTCACTTTTCCCAATGTAGACGGTAACTTCACACCGCTCAGTGCCATGCTTTTCATACTCACGGCCCTCATACTCGGGACAATCTTTGACTCTGAACTTTTGTAGGGTGGCATACAGAATTTTGGGAAAACCCTCAGTGTTCAGGCAGTAACTACTAACCCAGGCTCTTGCCATCCCTAGCGATGGTTGCAAGGAAGGACTAAGCGAAAAGCTTGCTCAAAACAAAAAGCTAGGTGAGCTAAAGTGCATTGAGTGGTGATACCAATGGCTAGGCCAGGCCCTGCTTATAATGGCAGAGCGGTCAGTGGTCCTAGCGCAGTCCTCCTTGGTTCCTGTGCGGGGCCACTACAAATGAATTGACTAAATTTTTCATGCGCTCGAGGCGAACGACGCCCGAGGCCATAAAGACTAGTATGGCTGTAGAGCAAAGGTTCGACAATAGCGTAGAGGGAGGTACGGAAAGGCGTGGGTCACGGTAGGCGTGAACCACAGATGATGCGAAGCACGAGACCACAGTTCAACAATAACTTCTTAACAGGAACGAGTTAGTCGTGCACCATATGACTCGCATGACATCTTTGAAGGGCGCATCTACCCATAGTATGGTCACAATGACTTAAAACAGTACCAGCACGACTGACTTAGAGATCGTACACTACGCGAGAGTCAGTCCACCGAAGAAAACCTAGTTAAACCTATTCCGGACACTTAACCATAACAATAGGGCTACTTATATACTTTATGGTTAAACACCCTAACTTTTTGCAAAAATAAGTTATCAAATTTTAGTTTAGAAAAGTATTTTAAAGTTTATTTCCTCATTTATGCTCTGATACCACTTGTGGCGGAACCACCCAAAATAACACACTTACGGAGGCGGTTATCTTCCAGTAGACACTAAGCACCCAGAAGGTGAGCTACATCAGGCAGTTTCGTCGAGCACACCCCATGGGAGAACCTAAAAATCCACATTTTTCATCAGGATCATAAATAAGAGAATAAAGCTTACAACATCTTAGACATTTCTTACATCACATTTCAAGCAACAGCAGAGTATAATATTTATTTATTATAACAGCGGAATATAATCATGTTATCAGAGTTTTAGCGGAGATAAATTCATTTAATGACAAGTTAAACATTAACATGATGATCCTTTATATACATCGTAACATGTTATAAGTTTTCCATTGTAAAACCTTTTGGGTGAAAGTTTCAAATAAACTTTACGTCCACAATGTTAAGGAAATCCTCGCTGAGCCCACTAGGAGGTTTTCACACACAAGTGTGAGCTCCACATATTCCTGTCACCTGCAACAGGGTAGAACAAACCCAGAGTACTCAATTGTACTCCGCAAGACTTACCCGTTAGGAGGAAAAAAAGACTCTGCAGATATGCAAGGCTATCTGGCTTGTGGGTTTATTGCATCTACAGGAAGTATTACTAAGCGTGCATCCTTATATTCAATTTCATTAGCAATCATCATTAGTTCATTAATTGTCATTCTATGTAAGCACCTATGCTACTTTTAAGCAGGTGGTAAGCAATCAGAACCATTTTACCATCTTTCATATTCCAGTTCTTACTACGGTGCTAGACTATAGACATGTCATACCAGATTACCTAGCGATTCGTGAATCAATGTGCCCAGCTGGGTACCTCGAAAAACACGCCCTGCTTCTACCCCAGGCATAAGCAGGACCAACCCATCACTCTCCTATCAAGGGGTCTAGGTCCCCGTTCAAACTATGACTCCAAGGCCCCACACCTAAGTCCCAGACTCAGTGTAGTGCTTAGACCTGCACCATCTCTGCTTCCAATCAGTCGGTTTGGAAAGAGCCAGAACCCACGACAAGATAGCAACGAGCCTTCCCTACTCCCATAAACAAGTATGTGCTCAGGATAATAAGTCTGTGACCTGCCTAAAACCCAATGCAGCGGCTGGCCCATAACCAACACGGGCGAAACAAGTGCAATCCGAGCCTCGCTCGAATGCCAAACCAGATCTAGATCCAAAGTACCATTCCGCCCGGTCTCGAATTATCATTCATATATATTCTATGTGATAGTAATATAATAACAATAATAATATCTTTCCTATCTCTCACGAGTAATAAGCAAATACTCGACTTCTACCAGAGTCATGTAGCATAGCAATCTACACGATCCTGTCATACTAGTAAGACTCTTAGGATAAGGATATATATATATATATATATATATATATATATATATATATACATATATATATGCAAGTGGGTTTCATTCAACTCCTTAACTTAATGCACAAGCATAAAATAAAGTGTAGAATAATAGAGGTTATGCACCGGGGCTTGCCTGGGTAAGATATAACCAAGTTAGCTTTCATCTTGGTGGCATGATCATCAAGTCACCATCTATTTTCGTTACTCTCGAGGACTCCACGATCCAACATCACTCCTATCATGAAATATGTGGATGCAATGCAGGGACGTAAATATTCAATGGCAATCGCAACCCTTAAAATACGATTATGCCTCTCAAGATAACGAGCTAGCTCTGACGATTAACGTACTAGGCCACATATCCAAGTTGTCAAACTAGGCGCTAATTTCCCACAATGTTTTAGTTATAAAATCCCTAGATGTTTCGGCAGTTTATTGATTTAAACGTATATTTACGAACTAGGGCTCATTTAGCTTCCTTAGCAAACTAATTATTATGGAGCTACAAACATTGCAGTGGGCACCTAATAAAGTTAGGAATCTACTATAAAAATTTTAGGGCCAGTACTACTACCAATTCATCACAATAATTTCTACAAGTTTATGTTTTGATAATATTAAGTACCTCAATTTAATTATATAGCTCCTAAGAATATTATAAAACTATGTGAACAAAATATACTAGCAGACATATTATGATTTTAGGAACCTAACAAAATTGATTTCAGAATTTTTGGTCAGCTACACAAATTGATATTGAATTTACAAGTTTGTCTTAGAACTAAATTAGAAAATACTTGAGAAAATGAAAAGGGCCGGTGGCCAAACGATTCGGCCTAGCAACCTAAACGGCCGCGACGGGGAGCCCGCGCATGTAGCTATCCAGCCCAACAAGCGGCCCGTGACGGGGAGCCCGCGCACACCCCCACACCTTTTGCAGAAAAACCCTCAGCGTAACAGATCATCACGCGGCGTCACTAAGCACTATTGCACCAGAGACAAGCTTTGCACTAAGGACCCCGGATATTTCTGCCTTCACAATGGGGAGGTCCCTACTCTACCCCGCGTTCGCCGACATGGTGACCAGTGGCATGGGCGGCTGCGCTGGGCACCCCGAGCTCGCTACGATGGGGGTAAGGAGACGACCTTTGCCTACTGCTAAGCGTGCACCCCTAGGTAGCAGTGGTGAGCTTAACGGCGCACTACCGAGAGCTGGCCTCGGCGACGGGAGGAGCCGTGCACGACGTGTTCATTTAGGCGACCTAAGGCTCTACCGAGGTGGTGTCGGTGACGGATGAGCGCTAGTAGCTCACCAGAGTTCGCGCTGCAGTGGTGGTTGAGGCAGAGGAGCAATGAGGCGACCCGACCATGTGTGCCCGCACCTCACGGTGGCGTACCGAGCGTGACACTGGTGCGCCACTACTCCGATGGCGGACTCCCTGGATAAAACAACATGAGCACCAAGCGGAGGAGGTCAAGGCGAGTTCAGATACAACACCAATTGGAGCAGTCTCCCCATGTAATGGGACTTACCCCAGCCCAACTGTTGCGACGGCTTTCATGACAGAGCCCGAGAGGCTGCCATGTGGGGTCGTCCGGCCTGTGGCCCCACATGTCATCCTCCGCTCTACGTCGGTTCTTCCACCGCCATTAACGTTCAATCTAAGCCGTTGCTCAAGTTCGGCTTGATCCAAAGGCTCAGATTTGATGGTTCCCTCTGTATATATCAGCCCCTACTCCCCCTGAGGCATCCTCCTCCATAATCATCTGAATTAAGAAGAGAAGAACCTCAGAGCTCCATAAATATTCTAGGGCATAGCTAGCTAAGTTAGATCTAGAGAGAGGCAAGCCATTTGCTTGGATTCCTGATCTTGTCAAGAGCGTGGCTTGGTGAATCCTTTTGTATCCTCTTTTGTATCTTTCACTATTCATATGATTGCTACATTTGATATGACATTGTTCTTAATATCATTCATGTTCTTAGTTATCATGTTCATCGTCTACTTTGATTATATGCTTAGTATGGCTAGCATTATCATTATGTTTATGCATAAGTTCGCCAAGCGCTCGATCTTATGTACGTTTGGAGTGATTGGTCGACATTGTGTAAGCGTGGTGCTTATACGTTGTTTATGTATGGATGCACCCTATATTCTAGGCTATGTGGTAGATCACGAGTGTGATACTTATTGAGTTCTTTGTAGTCCACTCTCCGAATATAGGTGTTGAATTGTTTTGCTCCTGCAATATCCAGCAAGATTTGTCGTGCACCACGCTCCTCTTCTTCTTGTCAATCTCACCGAAAATAAATTTCCATAGGACCTTGTCCTGAGAAAAAAATAAAAATTTAAATAAAAAATAAAATTCAGAAATTTTCAACTAGAAATTGTTTTACTAAAAATATGTAAAGTGTCATACCTTGGTTCCACCAACTTTATTAAATTCTATCAATCTGTATTCACATTTTCACCTCTTTCCTGGGACCGATATATGGTTTTTTAATAACATCTCCTCCTCCTTTCTCAACATTTGAATAAAGCCATTTAAGGTCACCAAAAGTTCTCTTGATACAATTGTTTTTAGTCATCTGATGCTGTATTAAAAAGCAAAGTTCATCGCCATCAAGCCGCTGAAGTTGATCAAAATAAAAAAGGTCGGCTCAAACTTTTGGATGGGACTATAGCAGTCATTGTTGTCAATCCAGTTCAATAACAGAAGTCTCAATTCTTCATCATCATGTTTCCTAATAATAACAGTAGAAAAAAATTCCTTTTAAGCTAGGGTATTGAATAACTAAAGACAGAACATAAATCAACCTCATTGTTAATTATTCGATTCCGTGAATGTATGAAGCAGTTATAAGATATCAAGGAGAATTTTGTATGAAGTGCAATAAAACAAAAGATCTAGGGGGTGCTACATTCAAGACAACATTCCCATTCCATGTCCCTAGAAAATAACATGGAAAGGACTAAATAGATCAACCTGCAATAAACTAAACTCCTTACAAGTTTTTAATCTTATCCTAGCATGATTGTTGGTCAGGATTCTGTTTCGTATGGCCTATTGTACCCTCAACTCAGTTTGGACAGCCCCACCGCCAAAAGAGGCTGCAGTAGAACCACACATCATCTCCGTTAGGCCTACCAGCTTCATAACCGCTGAATCAAACATCCTAGGGGGGCTGCTTGGACTAACTAGAAAGGGCACGGGACAGGCCATTAGTCCACATCCACCAATTTAGGGGTTGTTTGGATCCGGCTGCTAAAATTTAGAAGATGTGTTGGAAGGATATTGCATGGGGTGTTCGGATACTAATAAAAAAACAAATTACATAATCCGTCGGTACTTTTACGAGACAATTTTTTTAAGCCTAATCAAGCCATCATTAGCACATGTTTACTGTAGCAAAACATTGTCAAATCATGGACTAATTAGGCTCAAAAGATTCGTCTCGCAAATTAGTCGTAAACTATGTAATTAATTTCATAATTAGTCTATATTTAATACTTCATACATGTGTCTAAACATCCGATGGGACATTGACTAAAATTTAGGAGGGGCAACCAAACACCCCCTTAATCACTTCAAAAGAATAGTTAACAGCTGGAGATTTGATAAATATTTCACAACTTTTTTGTTTTTTCTAGCATTTCAACTTGTTTGATGTACATTTGCATCCAACCAAAGATTTTTGGGGAAATTGAGGACTTACAGTCTATATAGCATATTAGTTGTGACCTTTGAGGGGGGTTTATATTAGACATGCACTGAAGACAATAATATATATAAGAGGATCTAACATAAAAAGAAGGCAATGACATCCAATATATTTATATATAAAGGTATTCCCATAGACAAAGATCCAAACTTTAATTAAGGAATGTTTTATACGCAATTACAAAAATGGAGAGGATGCTAAGCGCGCTTGCCCCAACCCGGGCGTCTCGGCAGACCCCTCGCCGGACAACCGCTCGCCGCTGGCTCAAGCTGCAACCCCCGCCACCCCAAACAGGCCAGCCCTTTCAGCCGCCAGCGCGGCACCACCGGCTGCCACCCTGCCACCACACAGTGTCCCGCCTCCGCCCACGACGAAAGTCGGGCCCGGAGAAGGCTTTGGCACCGGAGATGGCCATGACCTGACCCCGACCAACTAGGTACGCGTCCCGGCCCAAGGTCCCAGACCAGACATTGTCTTCCACGATCGTCTTCTCCATGAGTTCTAGGCCACTGCTGCCCCTTCCTTTCTTGCCTTTCTCCTTCCGGCCACGTTTAGTTTCAAAAAGTTTTTCTAAAAAATGCTACAGTAGCCATTACATTGAATCTTGCGATACGTACATGGAGCATTAAATGTAGACGAAAAAAAACTAATTGTACAGTTTGGTTGAAAAACCACGAGACGAACGTTTTGAGCCTAATTAATCCATGATTGAACACTAATTGTTAAATAAAAACAAAATACTACAATAACCAACTTCCTAAAATTTCGCGAACTAAATCAGGCCTCCGTCTTCGGCGACCATCTGGGTCACCCCCGCGCTCCCCGTGCTCCTTAACTGCCACAAGGTGAGCAATGCTCTGTCCTACCATTTGGCAGACCCTCAGGTTTGGATCCTTGTCAGGGCCGTGGTCCGTTTTGTCTTCGCCGCCGACGTCGCGAGTTCCTCCATTGCCGCCTTCATATGTCAACGGCTCGATTGGGAGAGACAAATTCAAACTGTCCATCCACTTCTCCCGAGGCCATGCTGTCTTCGAGGCGGAGCGGCTGATTCAGGAGGCAGAGCGGTGACGTCAGGAGGCCGCCTTAACACACACACACACCCCCTGACGTCCCCGCTGCTCACTCAATTGTTCCGCCTGCCCCTGGTGCGCTTGTCAACTCCTCCATTGATTCGCCTCCTAGACCTTGGTCTTGTTTAGTTCCAGAAAATTTTATAAAATATTTTAAGATTTTTCATCACATTGAATCTTTGACATATGCATAAAGCGTTAAATATAGATAAAAAATAAAACTAATTACACAGTTTAGCTGTAATTCACGAGACGAATCTTTTAAGCCTAATTAATCCATGATTGGACTGTTAAATAACAACGAAAAGTGCTACAGTAACATTTTGTAAAAATTTTCGCCATCTAAACACAGCCAATAGTTCTCCAAAAGTGCACCATCCAAAAAAAAGATTCCCAGTCATATCAAATTTATGGTACATGCGTGGAGTACTAAATGTAGACGAAATCAAAAGCTAATTGCACAGTTTACTTTAACTTTACGAGACGAATCTTTTAAGCCTAATTAATCAATGTTTAAATAATAATTCACGAATATAAATAAAATGCTACATGAAGAATCGTACGCTACCTAAAGTTTCCAGGTGCCAAACTAAACGCGCCCCTAGCTGCCAACAGGGGAGGAAATCCGCCGAGAGATATGCGTATTTACTCCAGCTCCCTTCTGCCTCTCACCCTTCCCTCCGTCCTTTGCTTCCGCTTGACACGTCCTGGGCTAAAGACGACGCTGACATGACCTGGGCGACCATCGAACATAACACCGCCATTACTAGGGCTGGCAAATCCTTCAAGGAGGCCCTCTTAACGCCAGGGCGCCATGCCCTTCATAAGCCAGCCCCCCAGGTTCCGCAAGCCCCAATTCACTTGCCTTCGTTGCCTTGCTCCTGATCACCTCATCAGGGACTGCCGCGACCCTGTTCGGTGCTATCGGTGTGGTGCCTCTGGCCACATGGAGAGCCGCTGCTAGTCAACGTCCTGGCCCCTCGCCGCGCCACCCCGTGGCTTGCCTTGCCGCGCCCTGTCCGGCCGGTCCCGGCTCTCCCCCCGGAGTTCGAGTTCTTGTCGCTCCCTTTCACCCCACCCTCTCCCGTCCGGCTCGCTCTTTCGTGTGGCATCGTCAAACCCTCCTGCTGGGGGAAACGATGAGCTCCTCTAGATACCGGAGGGCGACATGGAGAGGGTCTGGAGGACTGCTTTCGCCTTCATCAACGACAACGGTTCGACCACCACCCCGGCTCCCTACATCCGCTCCTCCGTGCTCGCCGCCGTCGCCCCCACCACCTATTGCTGGCTCATGGCCTCCCCTAGGGGGTACATGCTACTGAAGTTCAACTCCAGGGTGTTAGATTGATCTCCTGACCAATAGGCCCAACGGCCTATTGGGCCTTGGTCTCGCGCCCTGATCGGGGGCGCCCAACCCTACATGGTTGGTGGGCCCCCGTCGCACTGCGCTATATAGAGAGGTGGGGGCCGGCGGCTCAAAGTACGAGGTTCGCCGTGAGCCGCAAACCCACCGACAAAACCCTAGACCGATCTAAGAGGGCGCGCAGCCAGCGACGGGAAGCTCCGCTGATCCTCGCCGTCGTCACTGCTACGCCCGACCGCACTGCATCGACGTCCGTGCAACCTCTACTCCACCCGTCGCTGCCCGTGTGTTGCCTCCATCACCGAACCCGCGATGGCCAGCACAACCGCGACATCATCTGGAGGCTCAGGTTCATCACCAGCCCCTCTCTCCCCTATCTCCCTCTCGGTGTAGTGTTCTAGGTCTAAATGTGCATGTGTTTCATGGATCTATGAGTTTATCCGCCTAGATCTACTCTAGTTGATTCACAGAATCTCAACAATGGTACCAGAGCCTACTAGCACGTAGATCTAGAACGGGTACCGATTAGAAAAGAAAAAAGACGAAGAGATCCAGTGCGGATCTAAGCAGAAAAGGGTCACCCGATGTTCGGTTGAACCCTAACTCGATCCGTCGGATCTGAGAAAAGAAGAAGGGCTCGGTTTTCATGCAAAGAACGAACCCTAAAACCCGAAGGTGATTCGGGAAAAAGAAAACAGCGTCGTGACTAACCCTAACCCTAACCCTAATCGGGAAAATAGTGCAAAAAAAAATACGAATCCAAGAAACCGAAAGGGGAAGAGGGTAGCATACCTCGCGTTTGCGCGGTACTGCAGTCACGACGGGATCCGGCGCCCCAGGACAGGGCCGAGATCCGCACTGCTCCCCGCCAAGCGGTCACGGCAACAGGGCACCACCATGTGGCCCCTCGACGGCGGCATGCTCAGCCTTGGGCGAGCACGCACGCCGGCGAGAGGGCGCTGGACGGTGCCGCCCTTCTTCTCCCTCGGCCACTGAGGACGGCTGCTGCTGCGGGTCTCTCCGAGCTGCGCTGCGGGGTGAGAGAGAAGGAGAGGAAGAGAATGAACCTAGGGTTCAGGGAGAAGCGCCGGCCGGGGGGTTTTGTTCGGGCGAAACGGCCGGACAGCCGTCCGATCCGATCCAACGATTAGGATTTGCCGGACCGGCTTTAGGCCCAGGCGGGAATGGATGTGCGGCCGAATTCCCGGCCCAGGCCCAGGTTGCGGCCTGAGCGCGGGGGAGCGCTGGAGCGCGCGGCTGGGCCGCAAGCCGCTGGGCCGGGTGTGCTGGCTGGCGAGCGCGCGCGAGAAAAGGCCATGGGCCGAATTTTGGTGGGCCGCGCGTGTGCTGGCTGGGCCGAAATGGCCAAGTAAACAGTAAAGTAACAGTTTTTGTTTTTCTTATTTTCCAGAAAACAGTTTGATCGATTTGAATTGATTTTTATGATAATTTTCTGTACAAAATTTATCCAACGATATTTTTTATTCAGTAAACAGTAAATTTGCTTCTGGAAAATAGAAAAAAGATTATTAAATGCTAAAGTTTCCGCTGCGTATTTAAAGTTGTAATTTTCGTTATTAAATTGAACCAACGGGAGAATTTAATTTTGAAAATGGATATGTTTTAAATAGATTATAATATTGTTGTTATTCTGACCAACGTTGATTAATGGCAATATTATAATGTTTTGTTATACATTAATTCTATTTCTGCCCAACGGTGATGTAGAATTAGTGTAGAAAATAATTGTATGTTTTAATTTTGACCAACGTTAAACTAAGGCATGCAATTATTGTTGTCATTTCTGTTCTCACCCTATTTGAATTATGTTTTCAGGAGGATACAACTTAATGAGTTGTATCAAAGAGATCCCCACTCTAAAAGGTGATAACTATATTGAGTGGAAGAAAAAGATAGACCTGGCATTTATCCTCGCTGAGGTGGACTGGGTTGTCACCACACCGTGCCCCAATGAACCTGTGGCACCGGTGAGGGAGACAGATGAGACTGATACTGCATGGCAGAACAGAGAGCGGGATTTTGCTCCCGTAAAGATGTCCTATGACCTTGAGCATAGGAAATGGGTCACTGCCAACAAGAAGTGTCTGGCAGTGATAAAGAACACGATTGAGCCTGCAATTGTGGGCTCAATTCCAGACTGTGACACGGTCACAGAGTACCTGGATAGAATAAAGAGTCAGTTCACTGGCTCTTCAAAGACATATGCAACCCAGCTGATCAAGCAGCTGGTCACAGAAAGGTACTCTGGTGGCGGCAGTGGCATTAGAGAGCACATACTGAGAATGAGCAATCTGGCATCTAAGCTCAAACCAATGGATTTGGCACTCAAGGATGAGTTTCTTATTCATTTGATTTTTGCTTCTTTGCCCAAAGAATTTGACACATTTGTTGTTAATTACAACATACAGCCTGAAAAATGGGATTTAGAAAAGCTCATTGCCATGTGTGTGCAGGAGGAGGAAAGAATAAAAGTTTCACAAGGTGGTTCTGTCAACTACCTAAAAGATAAGAAAAAGAACTATAATAACAGCTCTTCCTCCAAATCATCTGGAAAAGGTCCCATGCAACAGTCTCAGAACCAGCAATTCCCAGTGGCTAAAGACCAGTGTCTCCACTGCAAGAAGACAGGGCATTATAAAAAGAATTGTCCTGATTTCTTAAAGATGATTATGAAGAATAAAGGTGAGAACATTATTACGTTCGTAAATGAATCCTTATATGTAAAGTTTTCAAAATCTACTTGGTGGATTGATTCAGGTGCAACTATTCATGTTGCTAATTCATTACAGGGATTCCGTTCGATGAGAACTTTGCAAAGAAGCGAAAGTTTCATTAAAGTAGCAAATGGAGAACAAGCAGATGTTGAGGCCGTTGGTGATCTTCCGTTAGAACTTGCTGATGGCTTCATAATTATTCTTAGAGATGTTCTTTATGTACCTTCTTTGCAAAGAAATTTGATTAGTGTTTCAAAGTTGGACCATGATGGTTATGATTGCCATTTTGGAAATGGCAAATGTCAGATATTGTTTAATAATAAATGTATTGGTCTTGCCTTCCGACAAGGCGAGCTTTATTTGTTATCACTTCGTGAAAATGTTAATTCCGTATGTGATGTGAATGAAAATGTATCCTCATCGAACAATGGAAACAGAAAACGAAAGAGAGCTCAAGATGCGTTGTCGAAATTATGGCACTGTCGTTTAGGCCATATTTCGAGGGGGAGAATAGAAAGACTAGTTAAGAATGATATTCTTCCTCCATTAGAGCTCTCAGAGTTAGAACAATGTAGAGATTGCTTAAAAGGAAAGTATGTAAAGAAAATTAAGAAAGATGCCAAACGAAGCGCAGTAATTCTATAGATTATTCACACAGACATATGTGGTCCTTTTCCTGTGAAAAGTGTGGATGGTTATGATTCATTCATAACATTCACAGACGATTACTCTCGTTTTGGCTACATTTATCCAATTAAAGAAAGAACAGAAGCGTTGGATAAATTTAAAATATTTAAAGCAGAAGTTGAAAATCAGCATGATTTAAAGATTAAGATAGCCAGGTCTGACCGTGGAGGAGAGTACTACGGTCAGCATACCCCATATGGACAAGTTCCTGGACCTTTTGCAAGGTTCTTATAGGAGAATGGTATAGTCGCCCAGTATTCAACACCGGGCGAACCTCAGCAGAATGGAGTAGCTGAAAGGCGTAACCGTACCCTGATGGATATGGTGCGTAGTATGATAAGTTACTCCACTTTACCCATGAGTCTGTGGATGGAGGCGTTAAAAATCGCCATTCATATTCTCAATAGAGTACCAAGTAAGTCGGTGCCCAAAACACCGTATGAGTTGTGGACAGGAAGAGTACCCTCACTTAACCACTTGCGTGTGTGGGGGAGCCCTGCTGAGGCTAAAGTTTTTAACCCAAACATTGGGAAGCTAGATCCCAAAACAGTGAGTTGCCATTTCATTGGCTACCCAGAAAAGTCAAAAGGTTTTCGTTTCTACTGTCCTAACAGACATACGAAGTTTGTGGAAACGAGACACGCTGTCTTCCTAGAGGATGAAATGATTAGGGGGAGCATGGTAGCTCGAGAAATTGACCTTGAAGAGAAGCGGGTGTATGCACCCACTCCGATCATTCATGAGCCATTTTTCTCACTACCTACTATTGCTGCACCAACAGGACAAGACACTGTGGTGCCAGCACCTGTTGTTATCCTGCCTGTGGCAACAATGAATGAAGATGAGGAACCTGTGCCTCAAGATCCTATAGAACCTATTGCCACACATGAGGGGGAGCAACAACAGCCTCAAACAGAAAATGTGCCAATTGAGGAGGCCCCTAGAAGGTCTCAAAGAGTTAGAAAATCAGCTATTCCTGCTGATTATGAAGTGTACAACACTGAAGAATTTCAAATGAAGGATGATCCCACCTCATTTGAAGAAGCCATGAAAAGTGATCATTCATCAAAGTGGCTTGAGGCCATGGAAGATGAGATGAGATCAATGAATGCAAATAAAGTTTGGGATTTAGAAATAATTCCTAAAGGAGCCAAAACAGTAGGCTGTAAATGGGTCTACAAAACAAAACTTGACTCTCAAGGGAATATAGAGAGATATAAAGCCCGACTTGTGGCAAAAGGCTTTACATAAAGAGAAGGAATTGATTACAACAAGACCTTTTCTCCAGTCTCATGTAAGGATTCTTTCAGAATCATAATGGCATTAGTGGCACATTACGATTTGAAATTACATCAGATGGATGTAAAAACGGCATTTCTCAACGGAGACTTAGATGAAAATGTTTACATGGCACAACCGAAAGGTTTTGTCATGGAAGGAAAAGAACGTTTGGGATGCCGCCTAAAGAAATCTATTTATGGATTGAAACAAGCTTCAAGACAGTGGTACTTGAAGTTTGATCAGACAATAAAGAATTTTGGGTTTAAAGATAATGTTGAGGACAATTGTGTCTATGTAAAGTTTAAGAATGAGAAGTTTATCTTTCTTGTCCTGTATGTGGATGATATCTTACTTGCTAGTAGTGATGTCAGTCTACTACTGGAAACAAAGAAGTTTTTGTCCTCAAAATTTGATATGAAAGATCTTGGTGAAGCTTCGTTCGTTCTAGGGATCGAGATTCACCGAGATAGAAGTAAAGGGGTATTAGGACTGTCACAAAAGGCATACATAGAAAAAGTCTTAAAGAAATTTAGTATGCACAAATGTAGTCTCTCACCTGCTCCTATAGTCAAGGGCGACAAATATGGGGATTTTCAATGCCCCAGGAACCAATATGAGATCGATCAAATGAAAGTGGTTCCATATGCTTCAGCTGTCGGAAGCTTGCAGTATGCTCAAGTATGTACGCGCCCTGACTTGGCATTTGTTACCGGGTTACTTGGCAGATTCCAGAGCAATCCTAGAATAGAACACTGGAAATTGGTAAAGAAAGTCTTGCGTTATTTGCAAGGAACGAAAGGCCTCATGATGACGTATAGAAGATCTGATTCACTCAATATAGTGGGATATTCAGATTCTGATTATGCGGGAGATAATAGAAAATCCACGTCTGGATATGTGTTTACTCTCGCAGGGGGAGCTATTTCATGGAAAAGCTCAAAACAAACCGTCACTACATCGTCCACAATGTATGCCGAGTTTGTAGCGTGTTATGAGGCAACGGGGCAGGTGAACTGGCTAAAGAAGTTCATACCCGGTTTGAAGGTGGTTGACGACATCAATAGACCACTGAAATTATACTGCGATAATAATCCAGCAGTACAGTATGCTCACAACAATAGGTCAAGTGGTGCTGCCAAACACATTGACATAAAGTATTATGTTGTGAAGGATAAAGTCCGGGATCAGATGATAAGTCTTGAGCATATAAGTACCGAAAAGATGCTCGCGGATCCGCTTACAAAAGGCTTACCACCCAACGTGTTCAGAGAACATATAGCCGGCATGGGTTTAAGGGAAAGCCTATGATTCCTGGACTATAAAAGGGCCCAAAAGTTAAAGTAACTGTTTCAGATCAGAAACGTGCATTGTAGCTGTCAAATCTATCGGCGATTGACCGAGACGATGAAACATGCTCTATGCATCATCTGTGAAGAAATGAGTAAGGTTTAAAGGATTGAAGTTTAAAGTTTAAAGATAAAAATAATAGTGAGATCAAGGGGGAGAATGTTAGATTGATCTCCTGACCAATAGGCCCAACGGCCTATTGGGCCTTGGTCTCGCGCCCTGATCGGGGGCGCCCAACCCTACATGGTTGGTGGGCCCCCGTCGCACTGCGCTATATAGAGAGGTGGGGGCCGGCGGCTCAAAGTACGAGGTTCGCCGTGAGCCGCAAACCCACCGACAAAACCCTAGGCCGATCTAAGAGGGCGCGCAGCCAGCGACGGGAAGCTCCGCTGATCCTCGGCGTCGTCACTGCTACGCCCGACCGCACTGCATCGACGTCCGTGCAACCTCTACTCCACCCGTCGCTGCCCGTGTGCTGCCTCCATCACCGAACCCGCGATGGCCAGCACAACCGCGACATCATCTGGAGGCTCAGGTTCATCACCAGCCCCTCTCTCCCCTATCTCCCTCTCGGTGTAGTGTTCTAGGTCTAAATGTGCATGTGTTTCATGGATCTATGAGTTTATCCGCCTAGATCTACTCTAGTCGATTCACAGAATCTCAACACAGGGCTGACCGGGACGCGTTGGCGAGCCTAAGCCCCATCATTCACGATGGCGCTAGGTTCACCCTCGAGCGTGCCGAGGCGTCGTCCAACCGTTTCGTCCTCGACCAGCCTTGGCTTGCGGCCATATCTGCGGTGGACTTCCTGGGCGAGCACTAGCACCCGAAGGGCATCAAGGCTGGCTTCCGCAAGCTGGGGACCGTCGTCGAGATTGACCCAAAGTGCCTCCTCGACGACGACTACTCCACGCTCTGCGTCGTGGTCGCCAGGGTCAAGCCGAACGGCATCCCTAAGGATCTCTAGGTTGGCAACCCCAGCCGGGGGCCGTAGGGCCGCGCCCTCAGCTCCTCCTTCTCCATCGACATCCTCCGGGTCTGGTCCCGGGCGGAGCAACTCGACGAGCAAGGCAACCTTCGCCCTTTCTTCCCGCGCGCCCCTACCCCTGGCAACGGTGGCGGGAACGTCCACCCTAGGCTCTAGGGGCGCATGCCACCTATGGGCCCATCCTCCACGGGGCTGTTGTAGGGCCTCCTGGCCAGCTGGGTGGCGGACCTGGGCTCCTCCCGGGTGCATGGGGCAGGCATCAGGGCACTGAGCATGCGTCCTGTTCATTGATCGTAAACGATCGCCATCCAAAAACAGTGTTTTTTTCTCACACCAAACCAACCAGCAGTAAATAATTCACTCACGATCCAATCCCGAACAGGCTGATGGTCGAAGGCGAGGGAGGCAGGATAACAAAGAAGGGAAGATGAGGAAAACAGAGATTGAGCTTTGGTAATAGAGTCCAGCCGTCCAAAAACGGACCGTAAGATTTCAAACAGCGTTGATTATGATATTTGGCAAACAGAGAGCGAGCTTGGTAAGTCAAAAAAAAAAGAGCGAGCTTGGTAGTAGAGTCCAGCCGTCCAAGTTGTCGGGTGCTCAACACTGCCCATGCATGACCGCCGACCATCGCCCGTGCTCATGCCAGCGCCGGCAGGCCGGCTCCACTGCGGCTATTCGGAGAGGACGACACGTCGACACGAACTCTCGCAGGCTAATCGGCGCAATCCGTAGCTGACAGCGAATCAGCAATCATAACGAACTAAACGCTCCGAAATGATCATGCCGAACGACTCGCTGCGCTGCCGCTGACAAGCTACGAGTCGTCACGAGACACAAATAATTCGCTGGAGATAGGCCCGTCATCAGCAGTTCAGCACGGTACCGGACTACAGCCCTTTGACACTGCTCATCCAAAACAGCTTCACCGATGAAATTAAAGCCGGTGAAGCCAGAAAAATTAGTTTTTTTTTGCTTCTAGTTTATTTTAATCCTGGCTTACAAAACGGCTTCACGTTACATTACCTCGATTTACGCAAAATAGATGAAGCCGAAGCCGGCATAAGCCATGCCAAAGAGACCCTATCAGGGCTACCGGCGAACAGGAGATACCAGTGAGGCCTTGTTTAGATCTTCCGTCGAAACTTTACATTATGTCTTATCGAATATTTACATATGGAGTATTAAATATTGATTAAAAATAATTAATTGCAAATATTACGACTACTTTACGATACGAATTTTTTAAGCCTAATTAGTTCATAATTTGATAATAAAGTGCTACAGTAATACATATGCTAATGATGGATTAATTAGGTTTAATAAATACGTCTTATGATTTACCAATAAATTTTATAATTTATTTTTTTATTAGTATCCGAACACCTCGTACAACACCCCTATAATAACAAGTCAAAACTTTACCTCTTAATCTAAACAAGGCTTCAGGATTATTCTATCTTTTTCGATTGGACCCAGGGTGTGGTGGGTAGGTGGAGGGAGTGTAGTGCTGCACAGCCGGGCGCTTCTGCTACTCGATAAGCCTGTTTGGTTGGCTGGTTCGTATCGTTGCTGATTTATTTACGTGAAAGAAAAAGTACCGCTGGCTGATTTGTTAAAACAGTACCCAGCCAGCCCCAGCCGTCAAGGACCATCATCCACCTGTGTACCGTGTTCCGTGCCATGCCATGCCATGGTCCATCATGTCGAAGGATGCGGATGGGCGGAAGGACCGAATTTTTTAATTTTTTAGCCATTTTTTCGAAAGTTTCTCACAAATAGACCCCTAGCGGAAAGAATTCAAAAAATAGACCCTAGCTCGGCGCCACCGATACTGGCGCCGAGCTCGGCGCCAGCGTCCCTGGTGCCGAGCCCCTGGGCTAGGGCAAACTTACATGGAAGGAAGCTCGGCGCCAGTCACTCTGGCGCCGAGCTCGGCGCCGTAGATGCTGGCGTCGAGCTCGGTGCCGTTGACGCTGACGCCGAGCATGTCAAAATGGATATATAAAATTTTGGACTTGGACATTGTAAAAATGGCTAAGTCTGAATTTTTGCTATAAATTAGAGACTAGAATTACCATGGATATGTAATTTGAATTTTATTGTGACTTGGATATGTTACAATCTGTCTAAATCTGTGATTTTACCATGAGATGGACATATGTATATTTATCACGAGATGGTCTGATTTTTTACCGTGGCTAAGTCCAAACTTGACGAGACTTGTTTTGTTGTCATATCCTCAGAGAGTACTCAAACTCGTAGTAAGGTATTAAATTGAGTTGCTATACAAATTTGGAAGATAAAATATCGCAAGCATGTCAATTCACTGCTACAAAATAGCATTATATTCAAACTTGTGGTCACTATTTGGCTATGTTAAAAACTGATTTAGGTTTAGATCAAAAACAAAATTTGTTGTACTCAACTCAAACTACAACTTCTATTAAAGGTCAAACTTTATATCTTTAAAAAAACTATAGTTTTACTGTGGTCAAAACTGCATCATGAAAAAAGGTGTTAACTATTGATCCAACACTTAGAAACAATTTTAGGCTCGTTCATCAACATGAACCCTAGATCATGTTTTAAGTGCTCTCTAAGGTTAGGATCGATTTTAGGCTCGTTTTATCTAAGTATTTCTATGTTGTTTTAAGTGCTCAAATATCAAGTCAGTGTAAAATTCTAGAGTTAGCCACATTTCTCAAGAGTTAGCCATTTTTGCATATGTCTGTCCCACAAATTTCAGCATGTACATCTCATGGTAAATTTAAAGACTTAGCCAAATTCTAAGTTGTCCATCTCACGGTAAATTTACCATCTTATGGACAACTTAGAATTTAACAATGTCTAAGTCATGGTAAATTTAGGGACTTAGCTAAAATTTTATATATCCATCTCACGGTAAAACTAGGGTGTTAGGTTAAATTTAGTGGTCGGCGCCATGACCTATGGCGCCGAGACGTTACTTTGGCTTGCCGCAACAGACTAGGCAGCGGGCATGCACTACCTCCGGTAGCATCGTCTCTACCGCTCTGAATGGTCTCCCGGCACCCGCAACAGACTAGGTTAAAATGTTTTCAAAAGGGACCAAAATACAAAAATTTCACTTCTGCTCGCGCATCAATCGATCCATCGACAGACTGGTCTGGTATTCAGCCCTACCCGTCTAGGACGGCACACGAACGGCAAGGCTTGGCCCTGCCCGCCCTGCTGCATGTCCCTGATCCAGCGGATTCTTCTTTCCTTCCTCCCCCTCTGGCGTAATCTGGCCCTCTGACCTCTGCTGTAAAATCACGCACGTCGTACTTTGCTATTCACGCACGTCGTACTGCATGCTCGGCGCTAGCGTCAACGGCGCCGAGCTCGGCGCCAGCATCTACGGCGTCGAGCTCGGCGCCAGAGTGACTGGCGCCGAGCTTCCTTCCATGTAAGTTTGCCCCAGCCCAGGGGCTCGGCGCCAGGGACGCTGGCGCCGAGCTCGGCGCCAGCATCGGTGGCGCCGAGTTAGGGTCCATTTTCTGAATTCTTTCCACCAGAAATCTATTTGTGAGAAACTTTCGGAAAAAAAGACTAAAAAGTAAAAAAATTCGGGCGGAAGGACGGTACAGGTGCAGGTGCAGCCGTGCAGTTGCAGCAGCTCGATCTCTACTCCTACTTGCACAGCTGGTTGTCACTCTCGCGAGGCCATGGGTAGGGGTAGCTGTTGCGCCTGCGCAAGCTGCACAGTGCGGCGGGAGATGCTTATGCCCGGCTAGAAGTTTTCGATCAATCATGGAGGGCATGCTCTGCGCAGTTGCGCGTAGCTGTCGACGGAGGAAGCAGCAGCGGCCGGGGACCCGGCGCTCGGCTGCCTGCGTGCGCCGTGCGCGAGCGCAACAGGTCATCTCTGTACCGCACTGCACGGGGGCGGGGGGCTTAACTTGGTGCCAGTCGTGGGACCTTTCGCCGTTATGATGCTGCAACGTGGCTGGGACGGCAGCGAAATCATGATGGTTTGGAGACAGGGGAGTTGTGTGTGGCCCCTGAAAAGGATCTCATCGCATGGCCTATTAGCCTGTTAGCCCTGGTTTAGTTGGCCGAAATTGACGCCACCAAATTCACGGCTGCTCACTGTAGCATAGTGTAGCATTTCGTTTATATTTGGTAATAATTGTCCAACCATTCACTAATTAGGCTTAAAACGTTCGTCTCGTAAAGTAGAATCAAACTGTGCAATTAGTTTTTTATTTCGTCTACATTTAGTACTTCATGCATGTACCGCAAGTTTGATATGATAGAGAATCTTCTTTTTATATAGTGTCAAATTCAGGAGTTTGGGGAACTAAACACCCCCTTAGTTGTACACTTGCACAGTTGCACTAGCCGACTCGTTTCTGATCCCCCACGAGCCAATTGCTTTCGGTGCATGTATCAGCTGGTTGGATCGAGTCTTATCGGCATCAGTATGGGATTTCGGACGTTGAAAGAGAAGGGGAAGCTACTCCGATTAGTTTCTTGTGCTCAACAAGTTGCTGAATGGAGGTATTTATACTAACTGTGCTGCTAAGTTTTTACAATAAAAAAAGTACATTAGGGTTCATCAACGTAAGTCAAGATGGCCGAGTTGGTCTAAGGCGCCAGTTTCAGGTACTGGTCCGAAAGGGCATGGGTTCGAATCCCGTTCTTGACATTTAATTTTTTTCCCCTTACTTAGCCCTTTCGGTTTGTCTTATAATCCATACTTTTCAGCTTGCTTTTTTTTTAGTCGGAACAATATTTTTCTCCTAGCTTGTTTTTTTCAGTCGGAACAATATTTTTCTCTCATAATAAATCAGTCGGAATAGTATTTTGGCTTTTTTTTAGCGAAACGAACGGGGCCTTTTTCTTCGAGAAACAGAGGACGAAGAGGTACAACATAGTGGGAGATACGTTTCAGCTCTCCTTGTGCGGATGTTCGGTTGTCTCTCTGGCGCCGTTCGGCCGGTGCAAAAACCAGCTGTAATTTATTGTTCATGGTTGAAATTTACTGTTCATGCTCTCACAAATTCCTCCCAGTGAACAGGGCCTCTGTCGTTGTCTAGTGTAGTCGCATGGGTACGTCCAAGGGTTATTGATTCTTGGCGGGCATTGCTCGCGTTGTGTTGGACCAAGCCTCTATTTTGTCATCCTGGTGCACATCCCCTCGAACCCTTGCTGGAGACAGGACTCGACCTTAGGCTCTGTTCGCTTGATCTTATCACCTGTAGTATTTCAATGAAATTACAATATTTTTCTCTCCCAATAAATCGGCATCAACATCAGCATCAACTGTTTTCTAGCCAGCTAGGGCGCTTAAAATGTGCCCCGCAAGGCCACAACACACCCACGGAGGCCGATCCCGAGGAGATGGCACAAGACAACTTGACAAGCAGTCTGTTCGTTTGTTAGTTTCAGTCAGGGTTTATCAGCCACATAACAAACCAACACCGACTAAACTTATCAGCCCAGAAACCAACGAGCTAACAGCTCTAAAGGCCGTCGTCGGTGCCTGTGACGGCCCCTGGCAGAGCGGGCAGGTGCTCCTGCCCTCGACCCCGAGACGACAGCGCTCGTCCGGTCGTCCCGGACTGAAGCTAGTCCATGCACACAACACAGCCGGGCTCGTCACGCCGGCTCGGAGTCGAACCGTAACGGTGGGCGCAGGGGCGCGGGGTCTCGGAGACCGGCATCCGGATCCGCCGGCCGCCAGGTCACAGGCGTGGACGAACTTGCCGATGTCCACTACATCATCGACGACCTCAAGGGTGACGGCGCGCGGGGGAGCCGCAGCGGGTGCATGTAGCCGGTGCCGGCGACAGGTTCGCCCAATCGCCCTGAGCACAGGGTCGCTGGAGGCGACTGCAAAGGCTGTCCACTACGTCGTCGACGACCTCAAGGGTGACGGCGCGCGGGGGAGCTGCAGCGGGTGCATGCAGCCGGTGCCGGCGACAGGTTAGCCCAATCGCCCTGAGCACAGGGTCGCTGGAGGCGACTGCAAAGGCTGTCCACTACGTCGTCGACGACCTCAAGGGTGACGGTGACATTTAGGCCTCGTTTAGTTCGCAAATTTTTTTTGAAAAATAATAGCACTTTCGTTGTTATTTGATAATTAGTATTCAATTATAGTCTAATTAGGCTTAAAAGATTCGTCTTATGAATTTCGTCTAAACTATGTAATTAGTTTTATTTTTTATTTATATTTAATGCTTCATGTATGCATTCAAAGATTCGATATGACGAAAAATCTTAAATTTTTTTGCAAAATAAAGTCCAACTAAACAGCACCTTATCCAAGCGGCGTTAGCCCAACATATACTTCGGCCTGACTCGTATATACCGGACAGTTTCTAGCCCAGACCATTAGGCCATTACTATAGAGCTGCTAGCGGAGCAGTGACCTAGGCGTTGGTACCTGATCTGAGCATAAAAACTGTCCGGCATAGAAAACTCAATGGACATGAAATTTCGATTAGACACTTAGGGCTTGTTTGCTTTCGATTAAAATTGAATTCTACAGAAAACTAAATGAAGGGAGAAGGGGCATTGGCTAATGGAGACTTGAGTGTTTTAATGATTTGATCGAGTAGTGTGAAAACAAAAATCATTTTGAAAATGTTTCTCAGGACCGATTGTTTGACAACGATTCTTTCTTTTCTAGTTAGAATCAGAACCATTTCTCGCTGCCAAATGACCCTTTAGGCTCTATTCGCTTCTCTTATAATCCGTCTTTTTCAGCTTGTTTTTTAGCCAGAATAGTATTTTTCTCTCATAACAAATCAGCCAGAACAGTTGTCGGTGTTTTGGAACCGGGGGTCCCTCAACCAACGAGTGAATTTGTACTGCGTGTCCCTAATCCCGGATGGTGATGCAAAGAGACACAAGGTTTATACTGGTTCGGGCAGTCGAGGCCCTACGTCCAGTCTGAGAGATTGATCTTGTATTCCTTGCACCGGAGTGCTCGTGGTAGGGGGTTACAAGCTGAGTGAGAGAGGGAGCTAGCCCCAGGTCTCGGCGAGGGTGGTGCGAACTGCTTGGGACGTTGCTCCCAAGCAGCGTGGAAGTGCGTGATTCTATCGGTGTGTTTGTCCTCCCGCCCCGCCCAGAAATGGCCCTGGCTACCTCCTTTTATAGTTACAAGGAGGAAGCGAGAGGTACATGAGAAGGCTACTATTTGCTGACGTATTCCGCTCCCTGAAGTAGTATGGCGTCGTGGGAGTTCCAGTCGATGTCTAGTCGGTATGGTCTTCAAGGCTGACGACATGCTGCGCTCTTGTACTTTTGTTGACTTGGTGAAATGCCGAGGCCTGGTGGCTGCTGTAGTAGGCTGTGTCGAGACCTATCGCGCTGAGGCCGAGACCCACTGTGCTGAGGCCTGCTGTGCCGAGGCCTTTGCGGGTGGCAATGTGAGGTCTGGGCGGCCATCGTCGATAGTTGATTTGGGCGGAACAGTGCCGAACATGCGTCTACAGGATACGGTGCCCTGTATCGTCAGTAAGGGATGGTAAAAAGGCGATTTGACCGTTGTCCTGTCGTGGCATACTGCCGATCGTGGCTTTCGTAGTGAGGGCAGCTGGGTGCATTAATTGGATGCGATAGCCTGCCAGAGTGACTTTCGAGGCGGAGGTGACGAGATTGCGGGACGAGCCCAGCCTCGGGCGAGGCGGAGCATGGCCAGTTCGCCCGAGGCCCTACCGGGAGTCTCGGGCGAGGCGGAATCCGAGGCTCATCGGGGGTCTCGAGCGGGGCGGAGCGGTCGGTTTGCTGGCCCCGAGGTCACAGGAACCCGGTTCTGACTCCCCACGTCGTGTCCGTCCTTGGTGCAGGAGTTTAGGCAGCGCAGTAGCCGGTAACCCTTGCACAGTCCCGCCGTGGATGGCAGGGTGCTGACGTGACGGACGTCTGGTCTGCCACGTCGCTGCACCGCGCCGTCGTGTGATTTGTCGGAGTGGTTGAGCGCCTCGATGGGACGTGCGGAAGTGACATGCTGGTCGTACTCGGTCTTGTGCGTCGTGGGGCTCCAGTACGGCTTGATGCAGGACATGGCGGGCGACGTGCGGGTTGCCGTGTAATGACGTCGTAGGGGGCAGCGGCTATGCCGAGGCCGAGCCATCGCGGGGGGCTCGGTGGTCATGGACCCTCAGGCTGCCGAGCCCGTGAAGCAAACTGTCGAGGTCCTTGGGGGGAGTTATTGGCCTTGGGTACTGATTCCGAGGCTACAGTAGCCCAGATGTGGCTCCCCACGCTGCATTGTCCTCGGTGCAGGAGTTGGCAGCATAGTGAGGCATGGGCGTCGCGGTGGTTAGTACAGTGGCGGGTAACCCCTGCCCAGTCCTGCCTCCTGTCCCATCGGCCATTCTGCTGTACTGTGCCGGGCGTGCGGCCGTTGTCAGGGGCAGCAGTTGGCTGAGTTGTCGTGACACGACGTTTTGCCAGAGGGACGGGAGAAGGAAAAGGTGGCGGAGTGCTGCCGAGTCCGCCTTGCGCGAGACAGAGGGTCGGTGGCCCGGCCGAGGCCTTTGACGGGGAATCGGCCGAGGCCCGTGGTGAGGGGCCTCGGGCGAAGCGGAGGGTCGGCCGAGGCTCGCGGCGATGGGGCCTCGGGCGAGTCGGACAATCGGCCGAGGCCAGCAGCGTTTAGCTGGTTTCGATCTTTACGAAGTCTAAGCAGTCGTTTTTCGGATCTTGCTTAGGGTACCCCTTCTCACGGTATCCGACAGTAGCCCCCGAGCCTTGGGGGGGTGGAGGCACTCCCCCTGAGGTTCTGACGAGAATTGGCTCTTGATAGTTCCTGTCGGGATGGTGTTTTGTCTTCGAGGTTTCGGTGGGTGCGCGCGAGCGCACCCGCCGGGTGTAGCCCCCGAGGCCCTGGAGGAGTGATTTCACTTCTCCAGGGGCTTTTTTCTCTTTCGAGTGGGGAGTTACATTGTGTTTGCCGGGCCCGTGGGTGCGAGTTCGGATCGCAGGGCCTCGACGATGCTGCGGGAAGAGCCCCTTAGCCTCCGCCTGGAGCGAGAGGGCCGTCAGGGGTTCACCCGGCTTTTTGTACGACCCTCGCGCTTCCTTTTCGCTCGGAAGGAGGGTTTGTATTGCCGAGCCCCCTCGTGTGTGAGCCCAAGTCGCTGGGTCTCGGCAAAGTGTCGTAGGAAGAGTCCCTTAGCCTCTGTGCGGAGCAAGAGGGCCGTCAGGGATTCTCCTGACTTTTTATTCGACCCTCGCGCTTCCTTTTCGCTCGGAAGGAGGGTTTGTTTTGCCGAGACCCCTCGTGTGCGAGTCTGAGCCGCTGGGTCTCGGCAAAGTGTCGCAGGAAGAGTCCCTTAGCCTCTGCGCGGAGCGAGAGGGCCGTCAGGGATTCTCCTGACCTTTTGTTCGACCCTCGCGCTTCCTTTTCGCTCGGAAGGAGGGGTGGAAGATGCCACGCTACCCTCGGTGAGCGCGAGCGACGGCATTTCCGGTGAGCTGTTATCGGGTAAGTCCGAGTGGAGGCCCGTACCCCGTTCGCTGGGGGTCGGCTAGCGGTCCTGAGACGCACTCCAAGAGTACCGGAGGGTTTCTCTAGTGGGTGCCGAGGCCGTTCGCTGGGCCTCGGTGGCTCGGTGCCTCCCTACGGTGGGATCCCATTCGGAGACCTCCCTGCCGGTCTCGGACACGATACAGGGCGCGCTCATACAGGCTTGCCCGTAGTCGTCCCTGACTCTTTTGCCCTGGGGCGGCTGTCGAAACCCCTGGGGGCCCAGCCTTCGAACCCCTGGACCGTAACGGGCTTGGGTCGCTTGTCTTTATCTCGGGTGCAGGAAGAGCCCCCGAGCCTCCGCACGGAGCGAGAGGGCGGTCAGGGGTCCTCCCGTCTTTTTTGCCCGTCCCCCGCCCGTCCTTTTCGCTCGGACGGGGGGGGGGCTGTTTGCCGAGCCCACTCGTGTGCGAGCCTGAGCTGCTGGGTCTCGGCAAAGTTGCAGGAGGGCCCCCGAGTCTCTCGCGCGGAGCGAGAGAGCGGTCAGAGGTCCCCTGGCTTTTGGTTCGCCCCTCGCGTGTGAGGGTCTGACTGCCGAGCCCCCCTCGGGTGCGAGCCTAGGTCGCGGGGGTCTCGGCGTCTTTTTGCAGAAGGAGCTCCCTAGCCTCTGCACGGAGCAAGAGGGCCGTCAGGAGTTCTTCCGGCTTTTTGAACGACCCACGCGCTTCCTTTTCGCTTGGAAGGAGGGTTTGTATTGCCGAGCCCCCTCGTGTGCGAGCCCAAGTCGCTGGGATTCGGCAATGTGTCGCAGGAAGAGTCCCTTAGCCTCTGCACGGAGCAAGAGGGCCGTCAGGGATTCTCCCGACTTTTGTTCGACCCTCTCGCTTCCTTTTCGCTCGGAAGGAGGGTTTGTATTGCCGAGTCCCCTCGTGTGCGAGCCCAGGTCGCTGGGACTCGGCAACGTTTTGCAGGAAGAGTCCCTTAGCCTCTGCGCGGAGCGAGAGGGCCGTCAGGGATTCTCCTAACTTTTTGTTCGACCCTCGCGCTTCCTTTTCGCTCGGAAGGAGGGGTGGAAGATGCCACGCTACCCTCGGTGGGCGCGAGCGACGGCATTTCCGGTGAGCTGTTATCGGGTAAGTCCGAGTGGAGGCCCGTACCCCGTTCGCTGGGGGTCGGCTAGCGGTCCGGAGACGCGCTCCAAGAGTACCGGAGGGTTTCTCTAGTGGGTGCCGAGGCCGTTCGCTGGGCCTCGGTGGCTCGGTGCCTCCCTACGGTGGGATCCCATTCGGAGACTTCCCTGCCGGTCTCGGACACGACACAGGGCATCCCAAGCGTGTCGCTTGCTTGGGCCTCGGCCTCGCATAGGCTCGCCCGTAGTCGCCCCTGACTCTGTTGTCCTGGGGCGGCTGTCGAAACCCCTGAGGGCCCAGCCTTCGAACCCCTGGACCGTAACGGGCTCGGTGCCTGGTTCCTTTGCCTGAAAGGAATCGGGTGGGGGTTACCTCTCTCCCTGCGGTTAGCAACGGCGGGCACACCTTTTGAGGCAGCTTTTTCGGGGAGGTGAAACGGCGCCTGCTGCTGCTGCGGTTGGGCGCGACGTGGCGTCAGTCGACGGGACGTAACTGCACGCGCAATTAATGAGGAGGGAGTGGGCGGTAAGACCGGATCTGGATAACCGCGCCGGATTTCCTGGGGGAAACTTCCCGATTTCGTCGCCCGGTGGTTTCGATTCGTCCCTGCATAAATACGCAAACAGCCTCGCCCTCTCCCTCCTTACCTTTTCCGCGTTCGCTTTTGCTGCCTCCGTGCCGTTGCTGAGAGCATAGAGCGCCGGGGAAGAGAAGTGCGAGGGCGAGAGATCGAAAGAGAGAGGGAGAGAGATTACCGTCGTAGCAGCGTCCTCCGCCGCGCAATGGCTGGTGGTCCCGTCATCCTCCCGGCGGATCCCTGGGAGCGGTCCGACGTCACCGAGGAGAAGCTACAGTCGCTCGTGGAGGCCGGTCTTCTTCGCCCGATCACCGACCCCGACGAGCCGGAGTGGATTGCTCCGGGGGACGAGTCGGAGCCGAGGCCGCGCGACGGTTACGTGGTGAGCTTCGTCGTCTTCCACGAGCGAGGCTTCGGGTCGCCGGCGGATAGCTTCATGCGGGCACTCCCGCACTACTATGGCGTGGAGCTGCACAATTTCAGCCCCAACTCCATCGCGCAGGCGGCCATCTTCGTCGCCGTCTGCGAGGGGTACCTGGGGATCACTCCCCACTGGGAGTTGTGGCTCCATTTGTTCCGAGCGACGTTCACCTCCAAGCCGGGGGGAACGAGGGGGGCTCGGAAGGCGCAGAGGGCCGGCGGCTGCACCCTCCACGTGCGCCAAGACCGGCAGTCCCTCTACATCCCGGCTCAGCTGTCAACGTCCAACCGTCGTTGGTATGACGGCTGGTTCTACCCTCCGCAACGACGGCGGAGGACTTCCCCCTTATACCGGGCGGGTTGTAGAGAGTCAACCGAAGAAATGGGGGTACGGCGTCATCAAGGTCGACCAGCCTAGGCTGGAACCGCTCTTGAGGGCCTTGGGGAAGCTGCGTGACTGCGGCCTTTCGGCGGCCGTGGTCGTGGCGGCCTTTCACCGCCGGAGGGTGTTGCCGCTAATGGCCCGGCGGCGGCGGCTGTTCGAGATGACGCCGAGCGACCCGGTCGCCGGTATCAAGATGTCCGCCTTCGCCCTTACCGATGACGAGACCCTGCGTCGGGTGAGGGAGGCGGTAGAACGGGAAGCCGAGGCTCGATGACTTGATGCCGTTCCCGATGCGCCCGTCGCGGGGGTATGTCTCGCTGGTAAGTTGGATGTTGTCGAGGCTTTCGCGTCCTTCTTGTTTTTCGCCTTTTTGGTCTGTTGTCTTACTTCGTCGTTCTCACAGGGGATAAGAGACGTGCGAGGCTCCCCGCCGCCCGTTCCTGAGGACGCCCGGCGGCGATCCGTGAACAGGGCGCGTGCCGAGGAGGAGAAGAAGAAGAAAGATGCCCAGGAGGCGAAGCGCACGAAGAAGATCCTCGCGCGCGAAAAGCTGGACGCCCGTCGCCGGCGCCAAAGGCTCGACGTCTCCCTTTGGAGCCGTCTCCCTCGTCGTCGGTGTCGGATTCTTCGAGCGACGGCGGTGGGCGCGAGGTGGGGACGGCCTGCCTGGAACACCTCCCCGACATCAGGGAGATGGTTCCCGGGGCGCCGGCAAGGAGCCTGACGCCCCTAGGAGGAGGAGGAGGTGTCCCGGGGCCAGTGGTGGCCCGTCCCGGCGCCGAGGCCGGCACACCCGAGGCGCGGGTGTCGGAGGAGCGTGCCGTCGGCCCGATGGGTTCGACGGTGGAGGTGAGC